>NW_027116814.1:3895000-5095000 GCF_024137725.1 Prorops nasuta
TTCTCGCGTGTAGCTGCGCGCGCACACCGGACCGATGCTCATCTTTTAATCGAAACGCAGCGTGTGCTGCCAGCCGAGGAAAATCCCGGCCCTCTTTCCCTCTTCCGGGAGCGGAGGTCACGGGGTTATCGGATGCCGGATGATCTAACACGCGGTGAATCCTCCCGGTGCTTGGAGTGGGATCGACGAAAGAGGAGTAATTATTATTATTTTATATACGTGTATATATATATATATATATATATGACACACAGTGTGGAACGCGTTGCACGGAAGAACCCGAGGAGACCTATAAGGGGGAGTCTCTACCGCTCTTCAAGCACGACACTCTCTTGCCCACACCCCTTTCA
The DNA here is from genome assembly GCF_024137725.1 of Prorops nasuta. Taxonomy (NCBI): domain Eukaryota; kingdom Metazoa; phylum Arthropoda; class Insecta; order Hymenoptera; family Bethylidae; genus Prorops; species Prorops nasuta. The sequence continues at coordinate 3,895,351 of NW_027116814.1, forward strand.
GGGTGGGGAATCTCAGGGGTGATTCGACCCCCTTCCAAGGCTCCACCCATCACGAGCTAATTTCTCAATTCTCTTCGTCTTCTTCTCTCTCATCCCCCTATACACCTATATATCCACATATACCTGAAGAGGATCGCTGATGAAAAGATCCATTGCGCGGCATTTCGTTTGACTTTGACTCGAGTGGGGAATTGGATATCCGAAGATCTCGAGGAGCGATAGGCGGCTGAAACGCTCGACGAGAGACGAGCCTCGAAACGGAACAGCCATCGAGAGCCAGACAGGAGTGACACGGAGATCGCTTGTTACCGATACACACGCGTGTGTACTACGACGTGTTCGCGTCTCGCGTGATTTAATAATTGCCTTTTAAGGCTCGACCTTTAATCGTTCCGTGCCTGCGCTCCGCCATCGGCTTTCCCAAAAATTCCTCCGCAGCTCCGAGAGATCCCGACGTTTCTCTTCGTCGCTCGTAAACCCACTCCTGCACTGTGTCTATGCATATATATATATATATATATATATATATATATATGTGTGTGTGTGTATGTAATTAATAAGCGAGTCGTGCTCCTTCGTGCGAGCAATTCCCTTTCATTAGCGATTGTCTCAATCCAATCGCGAGTTTCGCTAATTGGGAGCTCCGGAATGGACTTTTTTTGCTTCGCTCCCTTTTTCTTTTTTTTTTTTTTTTCTTTCCTGTCTCGGTAAAATAAGCGTGCCAAAGTGTTCTCTCGCTGCTGCAGTCACGTGACGCAATTTCGCCAAGGTATACGCGAGAGAGCTCGTAGAAATTCAAAATGGTTTCCCCCCTTTGGCGTGCGTAGATGGTGGAGATAGTCGCGCATAACGCATGCCGCCGATGATCATTAGCTCCCAGCGTATGTAGATCGCGATCATCCTGGGGATCCCTGGCGGTGATCACGTGGCTCCCTGCTTCAAGATCGTGAGACGATCCACCGATCTACCTCCGATGAATTAAAGATCACCGATCTTCAACTTCATCCCTTTTCACGATCCTGGGACTTGGGTGGCCGTTGCTTTAATATTCGTATATATATTGATTTAATTTTGTCTCGTGACATCAAGGTCTCCAAATTCTCCCTTTGCACGCGAGTAAATTGATTTGATTATTGAGTAATTAACTACATATATATATATATATATATATATATATACTGTATATAGACGTTTTGCTTCGGAATTGATATAAAGAATACAAAAAAAATTTTCTTCAACGTCTCCTCAACCTCCGAATCTCCATCCTCCACTCTCGACGAAACAAACATTCAACCTTTGCATACATACATATACATCTATACAGAATTGTCAGTGTTTCTCCAAATACGGGAATAAAAGGACGAGTTTCTCACCGAGCTCCGCTTTGGTGAAAAAGTGGAGGATGATCGGGACCACGCCTTTAATGAGACGCGAGTCCGCTTCTTGCAGATTCCACCCCTCTCCAAACGGGTTTTATATCGCTTCCTGTAAATTCGAGGCGCCAGATTTTACCGTAAGCAATCGGAGAGCACCAGCTTTTCCTCATCCCCCCTCCAATTTCCCCGAACGCAAACTCTATATATATATATATATATATACATATACACAATATCATTACAGAATATCTTTCACCGCGTCATCACTGCAGCTAACGCTGTATGGGACGAACTTGAAGACAATGCTGAAGAGCCGTGCACGTTGACGAAGAGCGACTCGACGGCTCCAATACACACATATATATATAGACACGCGAAACGCGTATCCCTATCGAACATCAACCTCTTCGTCATCCCCACGTGGGCAGCGACACAATGCCTCGAATTCTGCCTTATCGACGCTGCCGATGGCGCTGCTCCTGAAAATTCAGCGTTTCCGGGGACGCGTGGGTGTCGCCAGCGCGGATTCCATCGGTCAGCTGCGCGCACCGCTCTATACGACCATCTATATACATATATATACACTCCGCATAAGAACCCGTGTGAAGCCTTGACCAATCATCCAGCAGCCTTTCTTTCATCCCTGAAAGAACGAGCTGCGAAAAAGCAGGCGAGATCTCCAGCACTAATCTCGACTATGCCTGACATTTAATTTACTGGAAGTCACGTTACGCATCGCTTATTAAGCGCTTTGCCGCCAGCCAAGACGAGGAGAATCCGCGTGAAATATCGCGCTTTCATTGCCTCCTCCCATTTTTCCCCTCTCGCGAGATCTTATCGACCGAGGGAATTCAAAAGGAATGAAAAGTCTGGATGTATATAGTCATGTGGATGTGTGCAGGGTACGTGTACACCACTACTATATATATATATATATATATATAGCATAAAGGTGAAAAGCTGCGGACGTATTGGCACGGAAATCGAGCAGAGTACGTGGCTTCCGGGTAGAATCGGTTATCCTCGACGATATTCGCCAGCACCCAAGTTAATGGGAGGCCTGTGCCACCGCAATCAGCCTCCTGTCCTTATTAGAAGCCACGTAATCATATCGAGAGAGTGCCGAGTCTCGTAAGTTGCAGCAGTCCAGATAGAGCCTATCTCACCCCGAGAGAGCGCATCTCACGTTTTTCCAACGGCCACGAGCTGGCCCATAATGGGCCAGCCACGCTACAAAATTCCTATGATTATCCGTAGATCCATGCCAACCTTGGCTGCACCGCGTTTTATTAATTGCCCGCTGATGCTTCTGCAGGAAAATTAAAATCACGCCGCTCTGTATAGAGTGGATCTGAAAACGACGAGTTTAAACGATTTGGATTTTATTTTCGAAGAGGGGGGGGGGGGATCAAGGTCGGAAAGAGGAGGAGGAGGTAAGATCCAGGTGGGAAGACAAGAGGTGGTCCGCGAGGGACTTACGGAGAGAGGAAGACAAAGCGGTACCAGTGGTGCGGCTGTTAAGGAGAAAAGATAAGGAATAATGAATGCGATACTTTTGCCTCGCGTCTCTGGCTGTACCATGGAAGCTCCTGTTCTCTCCTGTCCTTGCGAGAATTATACTTCGCACAAAAATACCCCACTGCGAATTTCTATATTCCGAAACTCAAACTACGTCTCTAGGAGAACTTTGACTGGATTATATCGAAACTCGAGTTTTCATCAGTCTTCTTCTTCTTCTTCTTCTTCCAAGAGTTGTTCAATTTTGGAGTTTCGTCTCGTAGAGATGTTATCGATTAGCCCCGTTCACTTGTAAGTTACTCGTCTTATTCATCTATATATATATATATAATGGGTTAAATTTGCAAGAGATGAAATATTCTTGAAGATTTTTCTCCGGAGCATCGCAGAGATAAGCTACGGAATATTAGTGGAAGGATCGTTCGTCGGTTTATATATACGTAAGAGTCACGGTAGCTCCGATTTTTGCAGATTCGCGGAATTCCACTGGAAGGAGCGAAACGGTGTTTCGAGATTTTAGAGCAGGCGTAATCTACCGACGTCGGAGCGTTAATCGGCCGAGGTACGCGCGGCGGCGATTCGATAAAAGCGAGTTGCACCGAGCGCCAGTGTGCGATATAAGAAATATCGAAAATCCTTAATGGATCGCGCACGCACGACGGCTAGCAACAATGCCGCCTCGGCGACTTCCGGTCTCTCATCTGGATTTTCACAAGACGCGTAGTCCTAAAGTTTATGGACAAGCGAGGAATATGGGGGGACGGGTATAATTATTAGCGAACACGCGGAACGGATAATTGGCCGTTCGAAAGGGCCGGGACCGTAAACCGCTTCTAGGCCTTCCGCTTTCCTTCCTGCGCTCTGACGAGAGCGAGAGAGTTGCTATCCTCGTTGAAATTGCACCCGAAGCTCCCCAACCTCCACTGCAAGCTACGCCATATCCTCGCTCTCTGACACTTTGAACACCGATCTTCTTGGACGGGTCAAAGGAATCGGAGCGAGTAGCTCTTGATATTTTCTTGTATAATTTTATTTCCTTGTGGATACTGTGTGTATATATAGTGTTTATAGGAAATATTCGTATTTAAATATGTGTATGTACATGTGCAATGTGGGATTTTCCAGGTGTGAAACTGCTGTGAACGTTCTTGGTCATAGAACCTATACGAGTGCAATAAAGGAGTCTATACCCGAGGAAACATTGGAGAACGTTTCAAGACTGGAGAAAAGACTCTTCAGAGGCCTAAATTTAGCGAGTCCAATTTCGAGAAGGAACTGACCTTTCCCAATGCTTCTTGGAGCCAGACTGCAGGTGGTGGGTATATACTTTGGACGTTTACTTTGTATATTTACAGTGGGTTACTATATATATATATATATATGCAGAGAAGTTCGCGAATTGCGCAAGGACCAAAGTGGATACACGTGTATAAGCCAGGAATTCCAAGATTTCTTTATCGTTCCTCGTGGATGAAGCAATAAATCCAAGCAGGCAGTGTTGCGAAATTTTCATTAATATCATTTGGAATATTAAAGTGACGCAACGAGACTCTCGACGGAGTTTCGCGCTTGGCAGAATTTCTGGGGTTGCTCCGTTTACCTGTGTGTTCATTTATATATATATATATATATATATGTATATATATATATATACTAGAGAACACAGGTAAGGTGAAGGGAAGAGATTTTTCTCAAGTAGAATAAATTAAACTGGTATGACAATGCGACTTCTCTCGTACTTGTCCGCTTAATAGATTTTATAGTCGAGTCGGTGAGATTGGAGAGTGCGCGCGGAGAGTTGAACCGGAAACGCCGCCGCGGCCGCTGGCGCTAATGGTACCAGCTCCTGGTGCTGCCGCCTCCGGTACCCGGAGTCTCCGCGCACGGCACAGGCGGAACGACCTACCCGGTCAGCCAGCGTAGCAACAATATTCCATTATATTATTTATTAATTCGGAGCATACCAGATGTGTATCTGGCGCTGCACTAGCCGGGATCACGACTCTCTTATCTGCCATGCAGCCTCCGAGCTGCTGAGGCCACTCGCCAACCTCGCCGTCTCGCGTCTGTGCTTCTCGGAAATCCTTCTTTGCAATTTTCATCCCTCTCTCTCTCTCTCTCTCTCTCTCTCTCTCTCTTTAGTTGGCTATACAAAAAGTCTTTATCTCTAATTATTTGGATTTCTTCATCGAATCCCATTATGCCCCGTAAAATTTCTTCTCCCCTAGTCGAGCGGCGTCAAATTATATACATTGTAAATTTTATGCTCGCCGAGGAAAACTGTTTCATGGAAGATCGTTGCTGGAAAAACGATGGAGGATTATTATTTGAACGGCGCGAGTGGAGGATCGTCTCTCGGTATGTTTTGCATACGTGATAATGGCGGATCCCTCGCAATTTCCTGTTTCTTCGCTTTGCAGCAGCTTTCGGACTTTTGGACAAAAACCAAGACTCCCCCCTCCCTCCACCAGACAGCCAATCGCATTTCACTGGCACACGCGTAAGTATACGCGAACCCAAACGATATGATTTTGAACGCGAATCTCCCAACGCATCATCCGCGTGAATATTCAACGACCCACACCCCCGACCATCTTCCTCAGCAGCCGAAAAATAAATCCTCCATCTCGATTCAGACTCGATCGCAGTTTTTGGTCCCTTTCATCGGTCGAGCCGCGTGAAGCTCGCGATTAAACGAGTCACGGACTCTCGATTATTCCTCCTCACCTGCCGCTGCCGTAAGAAGTCTCGGCGTCTCGGCGCGTTAGACACGAACGAAAACACAAGGAAGCCGAGCTCTAAGATTTTCTTCCACGCAAAAACCAATCTCCGATCCCGCTTTGATCGTCCATCTTCGCGCATCGTACCTTACCATGATATTGCCTCTATTTTCCCAGTGGAGGAAAACATTTTTCTCTCTTATCTATACATATATATATATATATATATATATATATATATATGAAAAGCTAAAAGCCTTATAATTCCATATATATAGGTATATAGAAGTTGCTCTAATGAATTATCTCGCGGAATCTCAGAGACGTTTCCTTACGATCAGCCGACTGCTAAACAATGGGAGCAGCAGAGAGCCGGTGCTCCTGATTGGTCCTTATTGTACATAAGAATAAGGAATATCCGCACTCTCCGCATCCTTCGCTATTGTATATTATCTCTGACCCGGCGGAGGCCAGTCTGCGAGTTCCATGCTCGAGCCACGAATTATCATGGTAATGACAGAACGGTAGCCGCTGCTACCGAGAGGTCAGACCGGTCAGATGCCGGCAGATTGTGCTCGCGAGTTTACAAGGGGACACTTTTATATCTCCAGATTTAACCGTAATAACATTTATACGCTATGTATGTGTAAATATGTTTAAGTATTTATTCCTCGCGTCGACAGCAAAACTCCCGATTAATCGTGGCAAGTCTGCTGCAGCGTTGGAGGATTTCATGTATCGCGATTGAATCGTCCAGATCGAAGATCCTTTTTAGATCCAAACGCGTGTGCATGCGTATATATATATATATATATATGTACGACGATCGCGATAGAACGACCGGGACTCGGACGGAGGATCTTCAATGGAGACTTTTAACTCGAAACGTGGATCGTATCCTCCGGAACCCATTATATAAGACGCAAAAGCGTATAAGAACCTGGATTGTTTATTCTGTATTTTGTGTATTATATATTATTTATTTATAGGGTAAGGAATATATTCAATATCATTGCAATTATAATTCAGCACGTATACTTTTTACATTTCGCGTCGCGGGATAATCAACGTGAGATTTTAATCAAAGCGGCAGAATAATCGATAATTGGAAAAACTTGCGACGGAGAGGGACCAATGGCAAATATACTTTGTGAAAATCTAAGAATGTGTATACCTGCATGATGTTGGACCAAGGATGAGGGTTATCGGAGAAGAGTCGAGGAAGATAAAGGATGAGAACTGCGGTGTAAGATGAAGTCGTGCAGTGTTTGGGGTAGGAGGGAGGGATTTCGGAGATTCGGGGTTGGGTTTTGGCTGGTGGAGGAGAAGGCAAGGAACAAAGAAATTGCGCTGGGGGTTGGAGAGGGGTGGTTCTCACGAGGTTCCCGAGGGATTCCAAGTGGAATCTGACTGGTCTCTCGCGGAAGACGCCACTCCCATCGTGCCAGCTACCCTTAGGGTATATACCCACCCCCCAAAAAATTTATGCTAATCACCCCTCGGGCCGCTGAAAATACTAGAAGGGTGCGCGAATCCAACGCGCCCAGCTCCATCGATTTTTCTCCCTTTTCTGTTTGCTTCCCTCTTTCTCTTTCTCTCTCCCTCCCTCCCACCCTCTCTCTCTCTCTCTATATATATATATATATATATGTGTATCCCTCCACCGTCTGCGAATACGCGCACGCTTGCCTCTTTCCATCACCAATACAACACAAAATGTCTGCCGATTTCTCATGAATTTACATATACGTGTGTTTTCTCCCTTTCAACCCCATCAAGCGATATCCCTCCTCCAACTACACGCACACACGCACACTCGCGCTTTTTCTCCCCTCGTGAAAACTGCCTACACCATATCAACGCGCTGTTTTACAGCGTGTATACGTGGTAATTTGATGAAAATCGTGCGCAATAACGGGCGGCTCGAGTGAACAAATAATTTCCACCCTTTTTTTTGCCAAGCATTTTTTTTAAATATTTGCCGAAATTATTGTCGAGTGCGACGAGACAGCGGATCAATGGGCTTCTCAGGGAGAAGAACGAGGATAGTTATAAGAGAGAGCTTTATCCCTTGTGCGGTGCACCAACACACGCACGGAGATCAACCCCCACGAACAAAATTCACCCCACCGTTAGGCTGGTTTTTAGCTAACGCGTGTACGTGCGCGTGTGTGTGTTTTTGGTCCGAACGAGCGCACGCGTGCTTTCCTCTCGCTCACACGAGTTCGGCCTCGCACGCCGCGTGCCGGCTGAAAATTCACTTTTGCCCGACAGAAAAATCTCCGCTGCAACCGCGACTTTCCTCCGCGACTTCTTCTCGATCCCCGTGTACGTATATACATGTGCCTCAATGAGTTTGTGTTTGTGCGCGAGTTGCGTCATCCGCGCGTTCCTAACGCGTCGAAGATTCCTTCTTCGTCCCGCGTACACGTGCACCTCCTCAAGATTGCTAGACACACACACACACACACACACCATATACATATATATACATAAATCAAGAGGGAAATGGAAAAAGAGGAAAAAAATGGATTTTCGTTAAATCCATTCAACTATATTGACTCGCTCCTCTACCTAGAGCCGATATATGAGAAAGGAGAAACCACAGGCTTTCAACGAGGAGTATTGGGCTTATTTAACACAATGGCAGGATTCATCCTGGCATTAATTTACATTTCTTAGGAGACTGGCGAAAAATCTCTCGACAAAAGAACCTGGTGTGTGTGGTCCGCCGAAGATTTGCAATTCAAGTTCCATTTATATACATAAATGTAATTCGCACACACACACACGCACACCCTCGAGTAGACCAAGAGAATCCACACAGGGAATTTATTCCCAGTTATATATAGTTGTGTAATAGACACGGAAATCCTGATGGTCGGTCTACCCCGTAGCTCGGGCCGAGGATAGCCGAGCGATTAAATGGTTCTGCCGAAGAAAAGATCGATCGAATATCGCTGGATTTTTGAAGGCGGAGAGAGAGAGAGAGAGAGATCTGGTCGAGAGTTATCGGTGGCTTCCTCGATCGGCTCGTTACCGACGTCCAGATCTGTCGGAAGCGTTTAACGACTGTCCGTTCGAGTTAACCGGCCTTTGCTGGATGCCAGAGGTGGTCTCTCCCCCTCCCCCATCCCCCTTCTCACTCTCTTTCTCTCGCGTTCTCCCTCTCGCGCGGTAACCACTCATCTGCAGCGATTTTATGCACGCCACGATGCAACGGGTGTGTCCAAAGTTTAGCTGCACGCGAGAAAAAAAGTCCATGGGCGAGACCGAAAACGAGCAAGGTTGCAACGTATATGTATCCGTACGGGAGGATCTTGAGGAAACTGTCAATCTCTTCGAGAACGCGGATCTCTTACGATCGGATTCCATATTGAGGTTGTTCAAAGTTTTGGGACCACCCCTCCCCCCCCCCCCCCCCCTCCTCAGCCCAAGCTGCACGAACCCGTTAATGAACCCGTAAAAGCTACTCGTTGAGATCGTTAGGCGAGTGCCGCGGGTAAAGCGAGCCAAGTGGGCGGGGTCCACCATGCGTATGAAGAGATAACAGTGATATTTATGCGATATGTGCGGACCGCGTCTTAATAAAGTAGGCTTGTTACGGCCCTGGTGCATTGAAAACGCAGAAATTCAATCTAACGTTGCATGGTTCTTTAACGTTCGCCGGAAGCTTTATTCGGAACGTTAGACTGTAGCTTGGTTACAGAGATACGGAAGGTTTTTATTAATCGTATGTGAATCTCGTCTTTTTTCAGATGCGTCCTTGCGGGTCGAGAGTGGAGGACCAAGAGGAGTTGGGGAGCTTGGGGGTGATTTGGGCCTTAGTGGTCCTGTGGTGGCTGTGATAAAATCCTACTGGCCTGCTAAGTCCCAAGTTACCTCGAGCCGGTGCACCCTGGGACTGTACACCTTGGGGATCAAACTCCATACCGGTTGGACGATCTAGAAAAACTTTTCAGGTAGAGGATGAGGAAAATTCGTGCGAGCCAGTTTTCGTCTTTGGTTTGTAATACATATATAGAAGAAGAAGAACAACAGCAGCAAGCCAAGCGTTCAACTCACTCGATCCGCCAGTACATCAATCGGATTTATCGCACTTTGCTCGACTCGTCGGTCAGGCCTTATCGCCGTAAATTATTATTTATAACCCAATCACGATCCACTTCTACTCCCTTACAACGGAATATCGGCCATTTAATGAAGTGGCTAAGAGGCTTATTTATGCTTCACGCCCCCTTAACACACCTATTCCTTTCCAGGACTTTTTATACTCGCCATATCCGAGCGGAGAATTTTGCCCCCACCTTATTATACACGCACCAATATGGTACCTCGGTCAAACGTCCATCGATCAACTCCGAGGAAGATCGCCAACGACGCGCGTCCCGAAGAGGAAGAGGAACGTGGAGCGAGAAAAGACGACGAGGAGGAGCTTCCTCGACGAGACTCGCGAGTCATCGGCGCTTCCACGGAGGAGCTACAGCGTTATCCAGGTTCTCCAGTCTTCGGACGCCATCAGCATCGGCGCCGCAACGGTGCAGCACCGATAAGCAGCGACTCGCGCGTCCGATAGAAAAGAAAATTGACAAGGGTTAAATCTGGAGGAAGCCGCGGATGAAAAAGAAGATTTTTCGCCGAGCGTTAATGAGATTGCGGGGATAATACAGGTGCGCCGCGGCGATATGTGGTATATACTTGATTGCGGGAAGTTAAGCCCCCGCGCCAGAGAGAGACCTTTGCGTTTATTTGCAACGGTGTAGCCTGGGGGCAGGTAGAAAACGAGTATACGCTATCCCAGTAAATTATAGTGCCGCGGACACGATATTTCATACAAAAGGGCTATCGTTTAAGAGGCGAGAGCGCGATTTCTGTTCTTTTTCTTCCGCGCGTTCTCCAAGGACGCCGTACGCGCCGGAATTTTTCCCGAAATTCGGAGGAATCGCCGGGGACCGTTTAGGGAGAGGGGGTTGGGTCATCAGGATCGATTTGCAAGAGTCCTCGGCGAGACCCGGAGACACCTCGCCTCTTCGGGCGCGTGGAATCCGTTGCGGGGCCCCGCTCTTCGTGTATGTACGTGCGTGCTGCACGTAGCTTAAAAGGGTGCGGCGTGCTGGCGTGCTATATTAACACCGATATACTGCGCCTTGGCTGTAATCATTTCTTCGAGTTCTATGGCCTCCGAGATTTACCGTGCCCGGCAGCATCGCACAATCATACTATTTCTATCTACGACTGAAAACACTATATTCAAATACCGAGGGATGCTGTGCTATATATAGTATACATACATATATATATATATACAATATTTTATTATTATTTATTAATGAGCATCGAGAGAGGAGAGTTCGAAGCTTCTTTTGCACTCGTTAAGCAGCCTGCTCACCAACACCAAACCGATCGACCGTGAAGATTCGTCTCAGACACGTGTGCACCACCTCCTCGTCTCCACGTGTAGCAAAATCGCGTGCAGCTAAAAACAGTCCGTTCGCCTCTCTTCCTCCTCCGGGAGAATCCAACGCCCCGTGTAATTTCTCTATAAAATCACCATAATTGTAATGACAGGGATGAAAAATTATAAAAGCCACCTTCGCTACGTACCGGAGACATTAATCTCATCGCGCTAGTTCTTTATGCTAGTGAGTACTGCTATATATATATACTAGTGTGGCTGGCCGTAATTTCAAATCCATCCACTCACTCCACCTCCTCTTTTTCCATCATTTCTTTATACCAGAAAAAATTCCAATCAAGACTTTTCCCAGCAATCTTATTGATTATTCATACATCCTCTATTTTTGCCACTTTCAGGAAAGAACCGGTGAATATTCATTGAGGCAAGGCTGGGGTTTCTATGCGGCATGTGCCTTGAATGCGACAGAACGCAATGCCCTTGGAAATCCCAAAAATGTCCAATGCAGAACGTCGGGAGACTCTTGCGTGGGATCCTCTGGATCCTCTCGACTTCCGGTCCAGTGTTTTTTCGCTTATCCATACATTTATTATGAGACGCAGAATTTATACAATTGCATGATTTTGGAGAATGTATGTACAATATGGTACAGTGTTATATATATATATATATATATATATATATATATATATATATATATGTATATACATGTACATTTGCCTTGGAAATAAACTCTGTCAGTTTTTACACTTAATTTTAACGCTTCGCAGGTAAGAGCAATTTATCCAACGATGTGAAAAATTGAATTTCTCTCTCGACTCACCAATGGTTGATTCTTTTGCAGAAAACGAACTCGGGGAATCCTCGTAACACTCCCACGCAACGGTGTATCGCTGATTTCCGCCTCCTCCAATTCCATACGTCCATTTCCCATATAAAACCTGGACATCTCGCACTCTTCCTTCTGTTCGACATCCAACGATTTAAACTCGAGTCGCACGATAAACACGAGCGAATAGCCCAGCATTTTCCACTTACCGTACACATGCTCCAAAATTTAAATATTTATCGGAGAACTCGGCATATGTCGAAGCTTGCAATCTTCCAATATTCTTGGAACGTATCGAGAAGGGAACAGTTTCCTCGATTAAAATCACATGAAACGCACGAATCTCAACGATCGATCGAGGAAAAGAGTTCTCTGTTCTCGAACCACGTAAATTCGCGAGACAATTTATTCGGGATCGATATAAAAGCGCACGTTTTGTGGTATTTAAAATAATTTTTACCATCAAAGGAACAATGATCGTTGCTGAAGAGCGAGCTCTAAAAATTCGAATATTCTACTTGGACCAAACGGCTCGACGCTAACACGATTCTTGTTTCCAGACTCGACACACACACACACACACACACATACACCATTCAATAGACAATTCAATATTACACCATTGTCATTAATTCGAGAGCAACGAGGGGACAGAAGAAATCTGTTTACACGCTGTGCTTGAAGGACAGAAAGATTTTCCCCGATTGTTGGCATATATAGCCATGTGTCTTACAGACTAAGATACAGGCTCGCACGAATGGGCACGGATAAACGAGAATGATGAAACGCGTGGTACGTATACATATATTAAAATGAATGTTTTAATTTAATAGATACGAGAAGGAGGAAATGAATATAAATGGAGGAAAGAGAGGTTTGATCTGGCCAGCAAATTGAAAGCTTGATCAGCCGTGGCTGCTGGAGGCTTCACTTTAGATGGATAATTAAGTAGCAGAGTCATCGGACACGCGATAATCGACGTATCAGGACGCCGACAGGAAGATAGATGGAAGTTCGTGTGGTAGGAGACACCTGAAAGACGTTCGATTTATTACGGAAGACGTTTTATTGTACCAATCTGTCCGTTACCGCTGAATAATATAAAGCACTGCAATATAATAGCTGGCGGAAATGCTGGAGAACCACTTACGAGATCCAACAGCGCTTTAAAATGACGTGGAAAATCATTCGTCAACATCCCTCGAAACCGATAGATTATAAATTATTATAATTAAACCCGTTTGAGACGCGGCCAGTTTATTTACAAGCCAGATCTCTTCGAGCGAGCCAGTTACACGCACACTTTTAGAACGCAGCTTTAGATTAATTGCAGGTGTTCGTCAAAACTACTCTATATATTCGTTTTTCATTTTATTTTATTTATGCTCCCAGTTCTCTTGGAACGTTTAGAAACAATGGAAAGAGGCTTTCTCTGTGCGGTAGTGTTGCTTTTGCTGTTGCTGCTGCTTCTTCTTCTTCTTCTTCGGTGAATTCTTATACATAATTGGTCGAAGAAGCGAGAAGAGAAGGCCTGGACGAAGGTTCGATTCTCTCAACTCCAAGCTGCATCCTCGTCGAACGGCTTCTTCTTGGCCTTTGTCACTTGGCCCTGGTCATCCTCCACCTTACGTTTCCTCTTTCGCTTTCCTGCACAAAAAAGAAGAACATTTTGGTTTATGCACGACGACATAACCCTTCCAGTTTATTAGTTTGCGATTATAAGTCAAACTGGTCAGGTATTTCCATCAATGAACAAACTTCGAGAGTATAAAATAAATCAATGTATTTTTCACGAATTCCAAACATATTCCAGAACCAGAATCTCTATAACGAAGGTACGTACATTTTGTGCAAAAAGTTTACTAGCTTCGTACACCTCGATCTCACTCACTCCCCCCCCTCCACCCCTCCCTCCAGCCTTACCCCTTTTTTCCCCGATTCTTTACCATCTCTCCCTCTCTGGTCACTTATAATCGTAAAAAAGTCGTGTTCTCGTTAAGTTAACAATTTCATCTAATCTATCTCAGGCGTTAAAAAATCCCTTTAAAAAATCGCTAAATAATATAAATAAACGTTTCATAAATATGCGTAGGAGCGTGACATCTTAACAGCGAAAATTTTTGCAACTCTGTACAATTTTAATTAAAATATCTAACGTAAGGTATTTAAATATTATTGAAGTACAAAGATTTACAAAACCAAATAAGGAACATAACCGCAATGCCTTGAATGATTTCAAAGATAATATCTTCTAGAGGATTATTCGAGACTGACAGGGATCTCGGTACGTTCGAGTGGTTCCTCTCGGTTAAATTACTTTTTTCCTCGACAGGGTTTCTCAGTTTTTTCCCAACGGCTCTCTCGTCACACTTTTTGTTCAAGATTCTCTTGGATCTCTTCCCTGCCCTTGGACTATGGGACGCAGAGTCTTTCCGAGTTTCAGGGCATTTCCAAGGCCCCTTACTTTCCTTCACCGCGCAGAACCTTTCGTCACCGACCATTTCCCTGCTCGCCTGTCCTCGTTCCGCGAGGGGAGAATCACTCCCCAATATCTGTTGCCTTCTCGTCGACAAATTCTCTCTCATGAAAAAGAGCAACGATTTCCAGTTGCTCTCCTGATCTTCTTCTTCCTTCTCTCGACCGGGAAGGGGGATGAAGCGTCTCGCATAATTACCTGTGGCCACTTCCCAGCCTCCGTCTTCCTCCTCCTCTTCTTTCGCGCCAATATTACCGGTTGACGGCAGTACTGACTCGAGCTTCTCCTTCTTCTCCGCCTTTCCTCTGCAACGTGAAAAAAGAAGAAGCTAAACGTAAGCGAAAGCTGTATAATAGCAAATTACACTATACTTATAATACACAACAACAGAAGATCGTTATAAACTTTGTGATTTTGCATGCATCTCGAACGATAACTCGATGGATTCGTGCCACTTGGAATTCTCCGTGGAGCGTTTAGCAAGACCCTTTCGAAATCTCTTTCGAAATAGATATATCACAGCAAAACTAGTATGTATATTCGTTTGATGTTCGATATGTCTGGAAAGCAACAAGATCTAGCGTTTCCTGTCGAAGAACATTATCGCCGACAAAATTACGAGGAATTTATTCGGTGCACGTGTTGAAACTTGCCGCGGAAATGTGTTTCTCTCTTTCTCTCTTGAATTCAGCTCTCTCTCTCTCTCTCTCTCTCTCTCTCTCTCTCTCTCATGGCTACTTATGAATATGCAGAATCACGCGCACAGGCGTACAAAACGCATACACCCGTGCATATTCAAATATGCTCGCACGACCTACCGGAATCCAGGAGCAAAAATTTCGAAGAGTCTCTCCTCTCGATGGATCATCCGGTACTCGCGATTGGAGCTCGCTCGAGCGGACACTTTTTTGTTATTCGCAGAGTGTCATCGGGGTCGTCCACAGGATTCGCTTAATCGCGCCGCAGCTCGGCTCGGATTGGCGCATCGTACGGGGTTCGTGTCACCGCCACGATACAAGCAGCCTGCGGCGATATTTGTTAAGCTCATACATTCGTTAAGGTAAAGCTCTCTTGGACATGTAGTCGATCGAGTTGATTACAGGACGACGCTACTGATCTTCCTTAATGAATTGGCTCCAATGAGTTGTCATGCTCCACGGGATTGCCAGTCTCGTTAGTCCATAAGTTGAAGCTAACAATGGCCCCTCTCGTTCTCTCTTTCATCCAACCAGGTTGTCCCAGTTTAATGGAATTCACTCGCATCATCTTGTACAAGAGGCATCCACGATATTCCCCATATTTTTCCTCCTGATGAATTAATAGGGCGAGGAGGTTTTTTTTCAGAGGCTAATAGATCCTGGTATCGTGAGGAATGTCTCGGGTTCCATAGGACGATACCTGATTGGAAAACGTCGGGCAATTAACGAGGCGCCCACGTGCCGAACAATTACCACCTCCGTAACCCTCCTGCTTCCTTCGAATAGCAACTGGAGGCTATAAATGTCCTCGAGCGAACTCGTGCGCTCTCCCTTATTGTTTTATTGCCGGGCCTATAAAGCTCGTTGAGTGGTTCCTACGGGCGTCCACGCGTGAAACGTCTGGACTGATATACCTGGTATTGCGCTTTTCTTTCGTTCGTATCGTTGCTTTATTATTGGGATATGAGCGCAGGAACATTTTCACAGTGGAAAGCGATACTTGTCACACAGACCTCCGAGCGTTACTTTCGAGAGTCCTCTCCATTGAAAATTCGGCTAGACCTTCCTCTTCGATGCTCCCAGCGTTAGCTTTTTTCCAGTCCGTCGCACGTTCGCACACCTTGAAATACAAAACTCGACAAATTGATCAGTGCTTGTTTCGTTATTATTGCTTTCTTTCTTTTTTCCCTTTGAAAAGTACCATTTTAATCGTTTTCTTTTGGCTCTTTATATCTTTACTTGAAAAATTCCAACAAAAATCTAATTAACTCCAGCCTAAGGTTTCCCGTACAAGAAAGATTTGCATAGGGCCGTAGACCCCGGTCTGAATTAATGCTAGCGACGCTTGTTACAGGCTCCGCCACTTTTGCTCATCTTTTTTCAATATGCAAAGCATCGTTGCTAAATCAGATTTCTCCCCCTGCCTGTTCGCGCAGAAATTATGTTTTGCCTTATCGGTAAATCGATCTTTGCATAAATCAAATTAATCTGATTATTAAATATGTACAGACATCTGCTTCCTATGTTAATATCACGAGTTAAACTTAACACGATGAATTAATAGAATTAGGTGGAGAAAATTCGATAAGAACAAAACTGAACAGTAATTTGCTCACTCTTTCTGATTGCTCTTCTTATTTCCTTGTTTGTTAAGCGCCGACTTTTGCGAGGCAGCCTGATGATCGGAATACTTTCGGAGGCGATAGATTTTCGAGCCTCCCAAATTTTTCATCACCGTGCTGATTTGATCTCTTCTGTTTAGAGCAACGTAAGCCGTCGTCTCGGATAGCCACGATACGTACACTCCACCTTTGAGCAACGAATAAATCGTCAGAAAAATAATTCTTAGGATACACATCACTAGTTCGAGCTTACCATAGGGATTGAACAGCTGAGTTATGTCGCTATATTTCCAGGTCTTGGGAAATGTAAGATGAAATACATTATCCCTATTCGTATCGGCTGAAAAAAGTGTACATTGTGTGATTCAAAGCCTAAAGGCACTGATACCTATTTTACATGGATTACTTACGATCCTTTCCTTCCAAGTTTACATATGGAAAATCTTTTAATCTAGGTATGAGTAATTTGTTTATGTATCGAGTGAGTAATGGAGAGTCAGGATGAACCATTGTAACTTCAGGGTTTGTCACAGATCCTATAAGAAAAAAAAGGGCATTATGCTGACCACATTAAATATACCATAAATTTCTACTGATGTCTACCAAGATAATTGATCATAGCGATAAAACAGATTCCGGTAATAAATGCATCATATCCGGCCTCGTGTGTTTTTTCCTCTGATATGTCGTAACTTCTGCCTTCGACGGCTTCTATCTCAGGTATGGAAAACGGTTTTTTACTCATTCTCTCTTGCATGATGTAGAGATTCGATGATGAAATTAAGTCTTTAAATTGCTTAGATTCACACATGACTTTTGTGTCCAACAATCTATAATAACAGTGAGTTAAACACATTGCTTTTAAAAATCTGATATGGTTTGTTTACCTAGGAAACAAGTTATGGACCAGTGCTTTAAATTCTGTGTAGCTTTCAGGTAGAGGTGCAAAGAATTGGTGCACGATGTGACAAAGATCAAGTAACATATTATGTCCAACTAACAATTTTCCCTAAGTCAGAATTCATTTGATTAAGTTTTCATCGATAAAATGAACGTTATATTTAACATATAAATAACACAAATCGTATCTCACAGAATCTGCTATCTTTTTTAACAATGCACTCAGTCCAAATGCATCTTGGACCTCCTGTTTTTCCTTCTCTCTCTTCTCTTTTTCAAGCTCCAACTCTTCCTCTTTCGTCCCAGCTTTTTGTACTATCAGGTACTGCCGAGAAAAATCTGTCTTGCAATCCAACCTTAATTTATTGGGCCATCTTATTTTAACTTCTTGATGTACTATTCTTCTGATGAATGCGTTACACCTATCTATCATTAGCTCCTCTGCATCCGAGGACAAAAATTCTTCTATCTGGGAGCTACAGTAATTGGTAATTTAACTATTTCTTTTCCTAGGTAAAAATTTATAACAAGCATTTTTTCTCTTACCAGATCTCTTCTATCTGAGGTTTATCATGATCAGATATTTGTATTACTTCAGGGCCTTCGTCTCTCACTTTATGCTTATCTTCTAGACGTTTGCTTAATTTCTCTTCCTCAGCAGTTGTGAGATAAGGTATTCCCAGTTTAAAAAGTTTATTAAAATCAAAACCTTGATTTGCCAAAAATGAAATAGATGATGCTTGACACATAAACCTGCAGTCAGGTGCTGATCTATTTAGTGGTCTTGGGAATACATAGAAATTATAAGATTGCTGAGAGTACCTAAAAGGAGTGATATATACATATATATATATATATATATATATCCGTGTGTCTCTGTGCATATTTAAAATTATATAAAGAGATACCAGAATTTGCATACTTATTTGCATTACTATCATAAGTGAACACAGAAAGACCAAATTGGACTAGAAGAAAATCCATTGACCCAGAGCGAAGTTTGTCATAGTATTGTACAGGAGTATCAAAGGCACGTGCTTCGGGTCCTGAATTTAAACCTGTGAATTCTCCATCGATTCCCAAAAAAGCAGCTTTCTCCAAAACATTGTCCAACTCCTTCAACACCTCTTGAAAATCTACAGATTACAAATTTTTGTAGAGGGAATGAGAATCAAATAGAGTAAATTAAAAAGATTAAGTGAAATAATTTATTACACATCGAACATTGATATATCTTATGTTACATGATTTTATCATAACATAACCAAACAAAACACGTGTACAAAGAAACTAATTGAAACATTAGGCAAGAAGAACTCAACAAGGAATTATAAACATTTACATATTAGTACGGCATTCGATTACTTATAGATACGTTAAAGTTATCAAAATATAAGAGTCACTATTTATTTTATGATTTACTAACAAATCTTGAATGAAAATTTAGAATGTTACGATCATTTGAAGATCTAATGTTAAAACCAGATCGAAGATTTGCTTAATAATACAGCGAAAATTTTAAAATTTATTTATTTATCCACGAAGTACATATGTAAACACGTTTGTTGGGTTTTCAGACCTCGAGATACATGTGGTCTTTTACTCACTTATACGTGTCACTTCCATAATTTGCTTATTCTCCAATGCTGGGTTTTATTACAGACATTTCTAATTTTCTGTTCATATGTATTGAACAAAAATTAGCAGGCTTCCAACAGGACCAGACGTTTTACCATCAAAAAACAGGAAAAAGATACAAAGACGACCAGAAAGAAACAAGCAGTCGTCCCGTGCCTTGGAAAAAAAATTAAAATTAAATCTGTCGCCTATAGTTGGAACAGTCGAACAGGACAGGAGTGAACAGTAGCACCACCTACATCATCTCCCGCCAAAAAAAGATGAAAAACTAAGCAAATGGATTTAAATCAAAGGTAGTTGTGTTGTGTATTACACAGACTAATAATTAGATTAAACATACAGAAGCAATAATGGGCCACACAAAAACATAACAAAAATTATTTATATTTAAAAACTAACTCTTATAAATACAATGACAAGTGGAACCAATATCTAATTGAATTGCATTTCATGCAAGATATTCAGGAGTGAAATAAGAAAAACCATTGCTACAAAATTCTTAAACGTTATTTATTCCTTTACAAGGCAAAAATGGTATAATAAATATGTATTGTAAAAATCTATGTTTTTTTGAAAAAATTATTTAAAGTTGTTTGTTTTGAACTACTATTATTTTGTTTTCCTCTTTTAGTTGTTTTTTTGGTAGGACTTGACTTCTTAAGAGGCTTAGTTTCTTTTGGAGGTGGGATTACTTCTATTTCATCTTCTGAGCAACTTTCATATTCATGAACTTTTTTTGTAACAATAAAACCATCTTCCTCAAATACTTGGTCTTTTACTTTAAGTATCCTTCTTTTTCCACCTTCGTACTTCTCTTTAGGTGGAGAAGGCGACCGTGGTTTCGTAGGAGGAATATTTTCTGGTGAAGGAGGCAACTCCTCGGCACCGCTATTATTATCTGAAATACTAGAATCGCTATCTGAAATTATACGAATTCTTTTATGTTCTTTTTTAGTGTCTTCGCTTCTATTCCTCTTTTTGCCGCGTTGCTTTTTAGATTTCTCAGTCTTACTTGACTTGACTGTTTTGTTCTCCAAAACAGACTTTTTCTCACCACTCTCATGCAATCTCTTATTACCATCAGTTTGTGATGTAGAGGAATCACTCTTTGGTACTGTTTCACAAATTTTCTTTTCTTCCTCAAAGGAATTCTCATAATTGGTTTGCTCTTTCTTAACATTCTTACCGAAAAGACTTTTAAATCCTGTTTTTGCTGTTTGAGCAGGTTTCTTGCTACCATGCGATTTTTTGTGCAGTACTTTAGAATTTTGATTTTCAGGAGAGGTCTTTTTTTCTACAGTTTCTTCTTTCACTTGTTCCACCACTTTTTCATCTTTCTGAGGACTTGACTTGGTTACAGAACTTCCTTTCACTTTTGCAATTTTTTGAGGGCTCTTTTCATTAAATGATTTACCCCATCTTATCTTGGAGAGTTCCACATCACTGCGCTCAATGCTTTCTTTACATTTGATGGCACTATAATTAACATCTCCTTCACCAGCTATTGCTAGAAGCTCTAAGTCTGGTAGTGATTTTTGTATACTGTAAATATGCTCTGCCAAAATTTCTCGAAACTTACTTTTAGCTTCCAATAAATTTGATTCTTTTACTACTTCTACACGCATACTGCCATCATTTAAAGTACCAATAAGCAGTACAGTACTATCAACAATTTTGTTTCTCTTATGCTCATTCCAAAATTTTGCCAAAATCTGTTTAGAAACATTAACATGAACTTGCAGCTCTTTGCTTAACCATTTATATGTAACCTAAAAGGGAGCATTATATTTATAAAAATTTTAAATTTTGAGTGTTTTCTCAATCAAAAGTTTCAGAAAATACTTACAATTTTATCATCATCTAAAACAAACCTACTCAGAGTCTTAATGTGACCATCCATATTATCAATCATTTTATTGTAGAAATCACCCCAACAGCGCAGCGTCTACTAAAAGTACTAAATAATAAGCATAAGCAATATAAGATAAGCGAGACCGTGCACACCAACACAATGACAGTAAGATAAGAATGTATATTGGTGTATATGCATACTACCAGCGCAAACTATCGGTCAATTTTCGCAGTTTTTGAGTGTAATTTATTTATACGTATACACTATACAGTTATACATTGACACTTCGCTATCATTGTGTTGGTGTGCACGGTCTCTATAGGAGGGTTAGGGCCAACGGTACATACAGTCGGAAATTCAAGCTAACAACTTAAAAAATTGAAATTAAAAAATCAGTTCATGCCGGGCAGTTGAAAAGTTAAATAATCTGAATAAAGGGTGGGAGTAATTATTTCAAGATGACTCATTTTCAAGTATAACTGCTCTTTATCTGGTGCGAAAACTGCTTTTTTAACTCCAATTTTTTAAGTTGCTAGCATTGAATTTCCGACTGTATGTATACCGTTGGCCCTTAGGACTTAGGAGTTAGGGGCCTTAAAGCCGTAAGGGTAAGGGCCTCCGCACACAGTTTCCGTAGCTACATTACGTTACGTTAAGGCAACTACAATAATAGTTGCAAAAATTCTTTATAAATATAAAAATATCACCTCAGACCTGTTTATTACAAGCATCCTGCCTCAAAAAACTTAACTTTAGCAATCTTTTGTGTGCGCTAAGCTAAGATTAAGTTTAATCCTGCCTTAACGTAACGTAATGTAGCTACGGATACTGTGTGCGGAGGCCCTAAGGGTGAGGAGAAAGATGGCGACCAGCCTCCTTCCCCCTCAACACCTTGAACACTGACCGGAATGTATGGCGTCCCTTGATGCATTTAGGAACCGCGTTATAGGGCCACTCATAATTAAAAACTTAAAACGAAAAAGATTGAGATAGCTTAAATTTAGGATTAAAAAACTTTAAATAATAAAATTTAAAGTTCTTGAATAAAAGAATATGTGCTAACTGGCACTTTTCCGTCTTTAGTTAATTGATGGTAAGAATCCAGATGCAAGTAGTCAGTATGTATGTATGTACTACATACTTGTATGTATGTACTATGTATGTAGTATACTAAAAGAAAGTATAGCAAAAATTGCTATAGTAAGAGTTACTACAGAAAAAAAACAACAGGTGTTACGCAGTACATACCTGAAAAATTAATAATTCAAAACGGAAAAAAGCATAAGTTAAGATGCACTTTGATTAAAAATAATGCATTTTATTATTCAAAGTTTCCTTAATGTAGTAAACTGTATGGGTATTGGGTGCATTCCAAATCACGCATGAAGCGCATAGAATGTACAGTTTATGTCACATTTATTATAGAATTTAAGTGCTTACTGCGCGCATATGCGTGACTCGGAACGCACCCTATTTTAACTCACGCTTTTCCGTTTGGGGTATTTGGCTGAGGAGCCCCCTAATGCGGTTCCCAAATGCATCGAGAGACGCCATCTCTCTGCCGGTCATTCACCGTAGAATAATTCAAAATTACAGAGTTGGCAATTCTGAATGCTGCCCTGATTAATTTCATTTCATTCTGAGAAGTGGAACGTGGCGAAACCGTGTGTTGACAAGTCATTAAATTTAGAGAAAGATACCTAATTTTACATGAATCAATTTTATAAATTGCTATTAGGAAACTGAATCTTCAAATCAAATGTTACTTTTCTTAATTGTCGAATGCTGTTTTATGTACATGCATTTTGAATTATAGCATTTGATATAAAATTTCTGAGGTTTACAGTATGTCTAACTTCATACTTTTATACTTTAATTACGGAAAGGCTACAATTGAATTCACTCAAGTCCAAATCTACTTGATTTAACTGAAGTTAAGATTCATTATTTATTATACATTGTACATTAAAATAAACTACTTTAGCATTTTCTTTGTAATGGGGACAGCTATGAGGCGAAAAATGGAAAAAGTTATAAGTTTAGAAGACGGCATTAATGATCCAAATAAAGCATACTACATGGATCTACGTGGTGATAAGCAAAACATTGCTGTTCTTTTATTCTTATATTTATTACAAGGTATTCCTCTTGGTTTATCTGGTGCAATTCCTATGCTTCTGATAAATAGAGGAGTGTCCTATAGACAGCAGGTATTTCAATTAAGATCTTATCATATTTAAAAAGATAATTACATATATCAGGTGTATTAATATAAATTTAGTGGGATTTGGAATGGAAGATGATTTTAATATTATAAATTATTTTTTTGTTTTGTAGGCTGAGTTTAGTTTTGTCCAATGGCCATTTTCATTGAAACTATTGTGGGCTCCAATTGTTGATTCTATGTTTTCACAAAAATTTGGAAGAAGGAAAACATGGTTAATCCCAACCCAGTATTTAATGGGATTCTTTATGCTAATCCTTTCAGGCTATGTAAACTATTGGTTGGGTAGTGAACATACAGAACCTAATATAGGTATGCTTACGATCTCATTCTTTTCTTTAAATGTTCTGGCTGCTACCCAAGATATTGTTGTTGATGGCTGGGCTTTAACAATGCTCAAAAGGTATACAAATATTATTTTGTGTGCATTATAAAAGAATTTTTATATCATGTGTTTTTATTCCATAAATCAGAGAAAATGTAGGTTATGCATCTACATGCAACAGTGTTGGGCAGACCGCAGGATATTTTATTGGCTATGTTCTTTTTATGGCATTAGAGTCTGCTGAATTTTGCAATGGTTATTTAAGATCAGTTCCTCAGAATGAGGGTATTTTGACGCTTCCTGGTAAGATAATTCATTTTATAACCATTGTTGATATTTTTTTTATCAGAATATTGATTATTATATTAATTATTTTTTTCTCAGGATTTTTATATTTTTGGGGTTTTGTGTTTATTGTAGTAACTTCATTGATAGCTTTGTTAAAGCATGAGGGGGTAGAAAAAGTTGATAAAGGAGGTGAACTAAATATGGATGTTCAGCATGCTTATAAATTATTATGGGCTATTGTTAAACTACCTATAATGAAAACCACAATAATTTTTCTTCTAACTGCTAAAGTAAATAATCTTTTAATTGTTCTTATAATCAATAATTGGACAGGAAATTTTAAGTAAACATGCCCTAAATTTTAACATAATAAATATACATTTTAGATTGGCTTTTCTACAATAGATGCAGTAACAGGACTAAAATTAGTAGAAGGAGGCATTCCAAAAGAGAAATTTGCTTTAATAGCTGTTCCTTTAATTCCACTACAAATATTTTTACCATTGATTATTTCTAAATATACTGTAGGCCCAAGACCTATGGATATATATTTGAAAGCAATGCCTTACAGGTAAATGACAAAGTGCAAGAATTTATAAAATATGATATCTACTATAAATACAATTAATGTAAACCCAGGCTGGCATTTGGATTAATAGCTGCATTTCTAGTATGGATAACTCCATATATAGTCGATGATGGACAAGTACCAATGTACTATTTTATTTGTTTGATAGCCTTGTATTTTATATATCAGGTACAATTTGTTTCTTACTACAATGGTAAATTATATTTAGTAATCTTATCGATTTCAATATAAATAAATTAAGTGAATGTTAGGTTTCTGCAAGCAGTATGTTTGTTGCTTCAATGGCATTTGCTGCAAAAGTTAGTGATCCTGCTGTTGGAGGTACCTATATGACTTTATTAAATACATTATGTAACCTTGGTGGAAATTGGCCTGCAACAGCAGCATTATGGTTTGTTGATGCATTAACATACAGGCATTGCAGTACAGACACTTCCAATGAGTGTAGCACGATTGTAGAAAGAGAGGTAATTGTCTAATTACATAATTCTTTCAAAAATCCATTAAGCATTAAACAGTGGAGTATTAGAAAAGGTTTACACACAACTATTGCTACTATCTTTATGTTTACCAAAGATAGTGTTTGGAAAACTAATTTTTAAAATATAACTATAGTTAAATTGTTTTTTTCCAACTTGTTCATTAGGTAGAAGGAGAAATTGAAATAAAGAATTTAGCAGCAGTTAGGTGCAATGCTTTCTGTTTTGGGTTGTAAATAATACTAAATATACTTTTCTGTTTATGGCATATCATTTGCCCCCCCCCCCCCCCTTTATCTTATATATTAATTCTAATTTTAATTCTTTATTTTGTATGACTTTCAGGCATGTGCAAGAAACAACCATGGCATTTGTCAAACATGGATAGATGGATACTATATTGAAAGTGCTATTTGTTTAATAGTAGGATTTTGTTGGTTAAAATGGGGTAAGAGAACGATGGGATATTTACAAACAAGACCAATATCTGCATGGAAAGTTTTTTTTGCTAGGTAAAATAATCTTAGTAATATAAGCCTTTGATACTGTACCTGTGATTATGGAATTTCTATTTAACACGGCACATTTACCCGATGTGTATTATTTTGTAAATGTAAACTGATTCAGTACATTTCACAGAACTTCATTATCCCTATAACAAAAAAAATTAACAAAAAGTATTCATTAGAAAGACAAGATATTTTTTTAAAACAACGTTAATGTGAGTTTATGGTAACTGTATTTTTATTATTAATTTAAATTAAACAAAAGAGAATTATAAAATAATTACAAAATTTAGAAATTTATAATAAATATGAATGACTGGATCTCTAATAAAATTTTTGCTGTTTTACATTTTACAATCACTCAAATTTGCAGCACAAGTATAACGCTAGAAGTTTATGGGTCTGTAACAATATTTGACAGTTTCTACTTTAAGGACTTTAAATTATTTAATGTAAGCACAAGTTGAACTGATTGTCATAAGAATGATTCCAATCATTTTACATACCATACTGACAATATATTATACGGAAATTGAATTAGTGGTTTTTATGTTGCTGTATATGGTGTTCTTTTATCAAGCTTGTTTTTTTATCCATTGCTGTGTGAGTTCCAATTTTCATTCTGAATTATTTACATTAAATTGTATGATAATTTCCAGTAACTCTGACAGTGTTATCAAGCAAAGATCTGAGAGAAAACAATCTCAGCTAGGCTGTTGTCTTAAAATCATGATTAAATTATTATTTAACTTGAACTTCTTTAATTTATGTAATCTAATATCACTTAGGAAGATGTATAAGATCTATTGATTTCTGCTGGCAGAATGAACTAAATAAACTTATTATAGAATTAATATATAAGATTTTTTAAGCGAAAACGGAATTTATAAATATATTTTATGTTAATAGAAAGTCTTTTTTTGAATAAAACCTAATGTACATGTTATATATCTGACATTCATATTTATTTCTTAATTATACTTAAACTAATATCGTTGATTTGAATTTAGAAGAAGATTCTTATTGGCCCACGTGGGTCACAATGTATACTTTGATGACGTAGTTAATTAAGTTTACACAGGTAAACTCATGTACAGTTTATGTAGCGTGTATGTATTACTATGTATGTACATACATATGTACATACATATGTACTATATACATACACGTGAGCTTATGCTATTCAAGAATCAAGCCAGGGCCCAGGCATTCAATTCAAGCTGCAATTCAACATGCGTGAGAGCTGGTGAGAGCGTTGCATGAAAAGGCACCTTAAATTGTTCAAACTATGCAATTTGAAACGCAGCTTAATACGAATTTTTTAAGATTATGTGAAAATTGATAAGCAAGTGAGACAGGTCAATTCACAAGTTCACATATTTCATTATAAATATAATCAAACTGTAAATAAAGACCTAGAAATATCAGTTGTTAATAACGGCTAATTTTCTTATGCCTTAAAGTGCCTTAAGTTGATTAAACATTGAGCAAGCATTGTTACAAAGACAGATTAAAATAAAAGTGAAAAAATGGATGAAGGCAACGTCCTTCTATTCCCAGGTCAAATTATTCGGCCGCCGGTAACAAAGGAAACTCCTACTTTACTCATGGAGAAATTATACAAAATGAAAATAAAAAACATTAAAGAGTTAAATGCCTATGATGATAAAAATTATCACATTTTATGCTATGAAGATCATACTAACCCTTACATTTCTACCATTGAAGAACATGGTTATGTATTAAAAATTGTCAATTCCATTGATTCAAAAAAAAAAAATGTTATTGAAGCGCATAATGAGATCTTGAGGTTCCTTAACCATAATGGTATTTGTTGCCCTTTGCCTATAAAAAATATTAATGATAAATATTATTCACTGGAAACATTGGAAAGCACACGCAAAAACGTTAGTGGAAATGAGAAGTAAGTTATGAGTTCGCGGCTTTATTCTTTCATAGATACAAGTGGTACTAGTCAAAAGATATATAATATAAAAAGTATAGCCTTTCAGCATTGGCAGCATATGGCAAAAATAGACGAACACCAACTCTGTAAGATACTCAGTTGTTGAGCGATGCAAGAAGTGTTGTCGGAATGTTACATTTAAAATCCTCATGAAACTACAATCATTGTACATAATGCATATATAGGTTTTGATACGATTTAAAGCATTTTTATCGGATAAGAACAGACGAACATCCCTTAAAATTTCATCACTCCACTAGGCCATTTCTTCACACCTTGTATATATATATATATATATCCATTTAAAAATTAAAGTGGCATAACTTAAATTTAAATTAATAACAGAGTTTTCGCCTTTTCCCTTCGTATCATTTATTCATAATAAAACGATGATGTTAGTTTTTATTTGATTAATTGATTTTTAGTATTGAAGTATCAGAGAAATCGTGACGACCGTCACAATGAAAACTACACATATGTATATATATAATTTTATAATTAAATCTACCTCTTTACAGGTACGCGGTAAAACTTTTAGTTTACCGACCTGGTGAGCTTTTAAGCAATGTTCCAGCAACTTCTGATTTGATGTTCAAAGTTGGTCAATTTGCTTCTTCCTTAACAAATTGTTTAGCCAAGCATAATGAACCGGCTTTATCAAACTACCAGCCACTTTGGAGCTTAGCATCAGTTCCACGCTTACGTGAATTTATTTATGTAGTAAAAAACGACGAAGACATAAAAATGGTGAATAGCGTAATTTCGAAATTCGAAAAAGAAGTTCTACAGGAAGCTTGGCCAAATTTGGAAAAAGGCATTATTCATGGAGATTTAAATGAACAAAATATCATTTTAAATCATTCCTGTAACGACATTTCAGCGGTCATTGATTTTGGTGACACTCAAATGACCTGCGTTGTTTTTGAGCTTGCTATTCTCATGTGTTACATGATTCTGCATGCTAAAGACATTAATATAGGTAAATTTGTTATTCAAGGCTACCAAAGTAACAGAAAATTGACAGAATTGAGCAAAAAGATTTTGGTGCTTAGCGTTTGTGCCAGATTATGCCAAAGCGTAGTTATAGGAGCATATTCGTACAATCTTGATTCAGGAAATGAGTATTTGCTAATTACGCAAAAATATGGTTGGATAATGTTAAGGAAACTGTGGAAAATGAACCAAAATGAAATATTACATGCATGGGGATTAAAACATGAATAAAACAATATTTTATGAAATTTCACTATGTTCTAAATATGCAATAAAAGACAAAAGAGAAGATTTGAGAATTAGAGGAATATCTTAACTTAGAACGATAATTATAAATACACTGCAGTTCTTTGTGGAAATATAAACATTTTTCCACATTTTTGGCGCAAAATCAACTATACAATTTTAGTGTATTCAATTTTGTAATTTAGCTCTGCATCAGGTCTTAGATATTTAATAAATATTGTATATCAATGAAGCCAGTTTTTAAACAACAATTTTAAAAAAGAAAGTTCTATGCTTGCATAATGGTCCACAGTGCAGTCATAAGTATTAAATCCATCTTATTTTAGTTGTTCTGATAATAATTTTAGATTAAGTAGTGCATTGTCGTTTACTAGAGTTACATTAATTAATGCAACCATGAACTTTAATCTCTTGTGTTTTAAAATTATGGATATAATTTAATTGTGCTTGTATGCTGGCGTGGAATGATTTCAAAGAAGTGATTGTAAACTAATCGAATACTTCGCTAATTTTTTCTTCGCATCGAAAAATTTGACATGATGTAACCCATGTGATTGCCTTAAACAAAGAACCATTTCCTATATACAGTTGCTCCCAAAATTGACCGTATGACACAAAAATTGTTATATTTTTCCTTAACAAACATATATTTATTGCAAATAAATATAGAATAAAATTACAGTATAATAAAAAAAAGAGGGAAAACAAGCGTAAAAATATATATTTCAACAGTTTTAGTCTTTTTTATATCATGTGCAGTCAATTTTGGGAATATCTGCATATTAATGCATAAAACAGACTTATGAATAAAGATGCAATTTATATTTCCGTAATATTTTGTATATAAAAATAGAGTAACATAAAGAAATTCTAAATTTACTGTACTATATTCTTTTATTTCTAAATAATAAAATAAATAGATAGATTGTTGTTGTAATTTTCCTTACATCATACAGTATACTCAGTAAAATCATCCATGTAAATTCGCTTATTAGCTGTGGACGAAAGCTCATCAGATACTCCATCGGTAATACTAGAATCCTGTAATAGTCTGTTTCTTAATCGTTTAATGTGACGTAAACGCTCTAACCAATTCGATGCATATGGATTTTGCCCATTTTGTTTCAATGATGATGATACCATTGATGCAAGCTGTTGAAAATACACAAAGATATTATACCATCAGAATATTTATTAGATATTTACTAAAGTTCTTAAACGGTCGAATATCTAGAAAACTAAACGTTTTAGAAAGAATCTGTTGTGTACAATGTAATAAGGTTTACTCTGAGTCACTATATTTCCTTATTTTCAAGCCTCCTTGCTCTAATTCTAGTAGAATTTGATATGTGTGTAGTTCATATGACACGAATGCTCTGTCCATCTCTTTTGTGCGAGTCATACCAAATTCCTATTTAAACTTTATTACAGATACTTAATTTTGAAAATCGGAAGTAAACGGAAAAAAACTTCCCGACCCTATTCAAAAAAATAATGTTGGAATATCTCTCTCTCTCACTCTCCCTTTCTCTTAGTGAATAAGAATTCACACCACTCTAATAATAATTATTATAGCTTTTCATACACTGCGCTCGATGTTCTGTTTATTTTTATATTATCATAATAGTTGAATAATTATTTATCCTGCATGCACACCCAAAATAAATGGACATAAAATCCTCCATTAAAATTTCCACGTAAATAGCATATCCGTGGTTACGCTGATACGGATATTATTATAATTTCTAAATCTCATAACTCAAACAAATATGCCATAAAAAATAGGTGACTTTCCATATGAAAAATCTACATGGTAACTTTCGCCTATCATTAATACTTCACTCAAAGTTATACCATTTTCATAATTTAGTAGATTTTTAAAAATATTAATAGCGCTTACTTTTGCGATATTCAATCGTTTTAGAATTATAGAGTATATTGCATCTAAACAATAAAGAATATTAATTGAATTAATTACATTAGCATGAAGCGCAAGTTGTCGGGCCAAAATAGCTACATTTTGATCAGAGATAATCTTTGGTTCACTATGTCCTATGTGCTCGGCTAATTCATCTCGAGCTTGTACTGTAACTTGGTTAGTACCATTATCTAATGGCTGAATTACAACACAAGCATAGTTAAACTGGCCCTATAAAAAAATTTTAATCTATAATAATAAAAATAATACAAACTATCACAAACATTTAAATCACAACAATATGTATTAATAACTAAATATAATACATTACCTTTACAGTCTGTATATTGTATGGTTTACCAGATTCATTGTATACAATTGTAACATAATCATTACCAATATGCTGTTTTTTTGATGTACATTTTGGATCACTCAACTTCGTTGGCATAAGAGTTGCCACATGGAAAGCTACCTGGACATGATAAAATTATTTTTAATCTAAATAGTCTATTACATGAATTAGCCTTATATGTTATGGATTCTCGTTTACTGTTAATACGAAAAAACTTTAGATTATATAGTTATTGTAATAAGTACACAATGATTCTTTTTCATACAAATAGGAAAGATTAACGCATGAACAAATTGCAAATATTGCTATACCTACAAGTGAGAAACAATTACTTTATACACAAGTAGCTTATAATCTTTGTTCTACTTTGCTTAAAATTTTAATAAATTATAAAAGTAATATTACATTTTAAAAAATTCAGGCATACTATTACTAAATATTACTAACTTGAGTAACATCATCTTGCCAGATATATGCAAAATTTCCATTTTCCCCATTGCGATCTAATCCACCTAAAAATACGCTCTCATCGATGTCCTTCAAGCGTATTAAAGTTCCCAAATGGTGTAAAAATTCCGCATAACGTAATGAGCCATGTTGATTAGCGAGTATCTCAATTTCATTTGCCACTTGACCTAAGCCAACATATAATACCCCTATTTTATGCGTTTCATATGGCTGTATTCTATCCAAATTTGTCACTGCTCGTTGTACTGCTGTGGTTTGAGGTACAAGTAATGGTTTTTCGGTAGTGGTACCGAAATGTGCTGTATGATAAAGTTGCAGAAATACGAAACTAAAAAATACTCAAAGATAATAAAAAAAAAATTATATATATATATAACTAAAAACAAATATTATTACCTAGGATTAATACCAGTTCGTGGAGGGTCCTTTAAGCGAGGTGAGTTTCCACGGCGTGCATTATCCCATTCTCCACGTGACTTCTTCACAGGACTCATTACAGATATAGTATGACCTCTATCTCGGAACGGTATAGGAATTGGTGGTAGTGTAGAAGCATCAGGCTTTTCATTTTTCTATTATTATCAATAAAAGGCCATTTATAGAATATGATCATTAATATTATTAGAATAAAATTAATTAAAAATTTAATAAAAAACTATTATTGGAATCGCTCAAGTGGAGCACGCGGATCATCGTCTACATTGAAAAGCTACAATTTCGAGAAGTTAACACTCTAGATGTATGGAGTACCTATTTTTGAAATTAAGTGAATTATCTTTAAAAAATTACCTTATCAATTAAATAATTCTTTCCAAGCGATGGTAGTTTTAAGGCAGATGATTGTACCTGAGCTGTTCGTCCTTGTAATTTTAAGAAATTTCCTGGTGTCTAAAACAATTATTATATTATAATGTTATGAAACTATTGCTATTTTTTCATACTTTAATATTTTTGTAATTTTAATCTATTCTTGAGAGATATACTGCTAAAACCATTGCTATCTGCGTAAATGATATGCCAATTTCACAGAGATCAATTTTTTGAATAATTACCTTCAGTTTTTTTATCCTTATATATATAAAATTAGAGTTACCTGTACATCAGTAGGCGACGGTGCTATAATATTACTAGCAGCTGCAGCACTTGTTGAAGGTACTTGTGTAGTACCAGGATAAGATTTTTGTGATTTCAAGCCGCTTGGGCAATCTGTTATAGTTTCTGAGGATGGCGGTGTTGTACTCATACCAAATATTTCTTCTGGTATAGCTTCACAACTTACTCTTAAATAATATTATTTTAACTTTTACACATATCAATTTCAAAACATTATTATTTTTTTTAATATTTTCTTATATTTAATTCAGTCCGTTCGGTAAAAATAATGAAATTTTTTTTATAAAATTATGCAGTACAAAGAGCAAATGTATTTTATGAACTTACCTCATATCTTTTGGATACAAATTTTTATTGTGTTTCTTCGATTCCACATCCGATCTAATATCTATTTCAGATGAAAACAAATTATCTGTCTGCTGTGTTACTAGTTTATTTAAGAATGGGTTTTTCCAATTTGCACTCATCTCAGGACTTGAGTTTGATCGTCGCACTGGGTGTCGAGTACGTTTAACGTCTATAAAATGAAAATAAAATTACTCTTTATCAATATAATAAAATAATTTAGAAAATTTAAAGCTTATGAGTTAGTCTTTTATTGAATTTGTTTTGAAGTGTTTGTATACCTTCTAAATAATAAAATTAGCAAAATTATTGATTATATTATACCTTCACCATCCTCCTCTAAACTTTCAAGACTATCTCGTACATTTTGATACGTTGAACCTGGCCGGGCGGGTGAAAGTGGAATAGCAATAGGTCCTGATGCAGGAGTAGTAGTTCTTTTTGTTAAATTTTCGCGATCGTTAGCAATTTCGTCTTTGACAACAGCTTCCTATTTTATATTAGATTTAAACAAATAATTAAATCACTATATCATAATTTTTCTAAGTTATGTGAGAAGGTCGAAAAAATCAATCTTATTGGCTTCTTAACTGTAATAGTTCAAGCAATTAAAAAAATCATTGCCTCAGCTTCTAATTGTATTAAACCAAAAGTATTATTAGTCTTTAATGTTTTAAACCAACACTGATGCTTTTTAAACTCTAGAATCTTTCTAATGAAATTCGTTATAAATAAATACAAATGTAGAAGCTTATGGTCTCCGGGATTTTCGTTATTGTTTTTCGATTTTCTCCACATTTGCAAATTTTAATAATTACGGCGGAAACTTGTATATAATTCTTAACATAATACCTCATTTTCGTTATTGACATCCTTAACGGGCAAATTTTTAACTTTATTAAATTTAATATCCGTATGAGGCATGTATAAAGCCATCAAATCGCGTACAGGAAAATCTACAGGATTTTCAATTTGCATCGAATTTTGAATTTTCATGATCCACGACATGTCTCCGGTTGGCCTACGAACATATATTTCCGCCCAGCCTTGGCACCAACAGGCACAGGGGACATATTCTTCTTGCCTTTCATTGCTAAGAATTTGTTTTAGTTTAGATAATTCAGGTGTGCTCTCATTTTTTTCAAATGGTATGGGCTCTCGTTTACTAGCTTCAATTTCGTCCCTCTCTGCAACTACTTTAGACTCTTCGATTGGAGAATTTTCTACATCTTCCGTATTTATATGGCTGTTTATCTGTCTCGAGGATTTTTCATCCTTTGCAACCTGTAAAATTGTTTGTATGTGTAATTTTCTTTACTGATAAAAACCATACAACAAAAATTTTAGGATTATGCCGCTATACTAATCGATCGTACTTTAAATTGTTGAAATTTAGCATTTTCTGGAGAAGATGAATTGGATTTACAAGCAGACCAGCAATTATCGCAAAGACCACCACGCAACGCTTTGTTACTGCATCCACTAGTTGTTACCGTAATTAATTTATTACCAAGAAGCCAGGTCATCGATTGCCCTTCCTTCAATAAAAAATCAGCTGCTGGCAGACTAAATCAGATAAAGTAGACAAATGTATAAAAGCTTTATACATTGACAGAACAAAAAAACTAAAGTATGTTTAATCATTTTTAAGAGTGTTATCTCTAGATTACTATGCAAAACTTTGCTAAGCTAAAGAGTACATTAACATAGTGTATTTTCACTCGTTAGAAAATTTTAATTATCAATACAAAAAAATTAATGATACCGTTTAGGACAAGCAGAGCACGTAGAAAACGAATATCGTGCCATAAGGTCTATACAAGTTTCTGTAAGCTCAATATGAAATGTCATAAGAGCTTCGTCAATAGGCGGTTTTAAATCCATAGCTCTACTTTCCGCTATCATACGTTTTGAAATGATAGGTCTTTCTCGTCTACCCCTGCTACCCTATGATAAATTTATATTAAAATGTTAAAAAATATTTTTTTTATGATTATTATAAAGAGAGTATATATGACCATACTTGTTCAGTAAGACTAGAGCTCCTTTTTCTATTAGACGAATCTTCATTAATAAAATTAATATCAGGTTTCATCACATGTCCTTCCTCAAAAGGAAGTATTACATTAGCTTTTAATCCCTAAATTAAAAAGTATTTTCTATTTAATTTCAAGTTGTAATAAAAATAAAAATTATTCATTGTTTTAAGATGATGAGAAACAATGATTTAAAATCTAAACTTATTCTAACAAATTATTTAAATATTTCCTCTTTAACAATTATCAAGAAAAATATCTGCAATTACCGTAGTTATAAACTTAACAAAATCACGTCGAAACGGTAGTCGACATTTTAAAAACCATATAGCAATAACATGATGCGCCAAAGAGACTGTATAATGATTATACTTGAAAGGATTTGTATAAGGTAAAAGTATTGCAAACACAGACATGTACTGATCCCCGATAAAACTAGCAAATACTTTTGGAAGCCTTGTAAGAGCTGTAAATTAAATCGTTTTTATTAAATAACTATTATTGATATTTTATGGAGCGGCCTTAATAATATGAGAAGAACAACTTACTAGATAAAAATTCAAGAATAGGTATAGCAATATGAACAGTAGCAGATATTTTTGACAAATTAAGCAAGACTTCAGTTAAAAGTTTATTCATTGCATCTCGCATCTCTAATGTGCATGTTGTAAGACTTGTGACACATTGACTAGCGCATTTTGCAGTGAGACCAACCTAAAATAAAAAATCTATTAGTACATTAAACTAAAATTGATTATGTTAAAATTTCAAAGTATTTTTTTCTGACTTCTAAGCACTTGATTAATCGCTGCTGTAAGTTTGGTTCTAAATGCGCATGATATGATGCTAAGGACGCCAATACAGGAAATATATAAGTTCTAAAATCGGAGACAGTAAACTTTGCTGGTACATTATACAAAGTATCAGGAAGACGCAGAGTTCTATCACTAACCTGAAACAAAATTTTTATGAGAAATTACAAATTGCACAAAAGAGATTAACAGAACTAACCATAGAACATAAGGCAGCAGCAAAGAAATCTATATCATTGCTGTTTCGAGACAATATTAATGCTCTATTTTGCATAATTTGAGGCATTTCTTTTAATATTAAGTACAAAATCTTCCAATCTGAAAAAAAAATTCATACAAAAGTTACAAAATTATATATAAAAAAGCTCAAAGATGTAGAAAACAAACCTTTTTCTTGTTTGATACACAATACAATAGCTTTGCATGCCCGTGCAAGAGACAATTGGGTTATTTGACAAAGTAAATGCTGACTGTACGCAGGAGATACTGGTGGTGGACTATTCCCACCATTGTTAGAGCTCATTCGATCTGCTAAAGTATGTTCCAAAACTAAATAAGGACTAAAACGAGTTACAGTGGAGGATCCAGAATTCGGAAAACCAATATGGTATAAAGTATCTGCTCGAATTTTGAGAAAACATTCGAATATCTAGATTTACAATAAAATTGGTTCTATGACAATGAATTTTAAATAATCATATGACATTAGAACTATTGAACTTACTAAATATCTAATAGTTGATACATGATGAAAAACAGATGGGTCTCGGTAGTGTTGCTCAATATGATTTACTAGAATTTTGTACGCGCGGATAGCATGAGCCGATGGTAGGCAATAGATTTTGGTTGTAAGAATTTGTATGATGCCCATAACAGCGGTTTTTACATCTTTAATATCAGCATCAATTAAAATTGTTGCATCAACAGTAAATGGCTTATTAATCATCTGTAAAAGTCTTGTTATTAAAGAATCTTATACATAAGTAGTTTATTACTAACACATACCTTCTCCAGTATATCCAACAATTCTAAGCATCTTTTAGTATCACATTCTAAACAAAGATCTACAAGAATATGAGCTGCAACATTACGTATTGTAATGTCAGGATCTGAGTCTATGTGTTGTAAATAGGGTACCACAATACGTTCAATCAGTTCATCTTCGTATCTGAATCTATATGAGACAAAATATATTATTTTTTTCTAATTCAAAATAATTAATGCCTTAAATCAATAATCATACCTATTAGTTTGTATGACATTTTTTAATATATCAAGAACTTTTACTCGAATATTAGTACGGGTTTCTAGTTTAAAAAAGCGCTCCATCACTGATGCTAATTTAGATTGCCATTGGTAATATGTGGGATCTATTGTAGACGTTTTATAATCAATTAACCTAAATACTGAACTTTCCTAAATAAAATAGCAAAGAAAAATAAATAAGCTATGTAGCTCCTTCATTCAAAATGAGATTCAAAATACTTACAAGCCTCTTGTCACTACAGCGTTCAACTAAATTATAAAATTGTGGTATAGATCCATTATAATGATCTGTATCTATCAAATTTTCAATACTACTTATTGTTTCATGCAGGTTTACAGAAACTTGTTTACTAGCTGCTTGATTGCTTGTTTCTAAAAATCATTATTATTTAACAACAAGTAATAATTAGGACAAAATTATACTCTGTCCAGTGAAAGAATATTAACAATTTTTAACAAGTTTTACTTTGTTGGTATGCAGAGCACCTCTGATTGGTTAAATGGTAGCAGACTAGATTAATTTAATGAAGAGTATTTAGTTTACTTACACAAAATGGTGATATTTTTTTACTAAACAGAGTATACTTTATTGTAAACAATGCTTTACCAGAATGAGCAATAATTTTCTTTATTATATCAAGAATTATACTCCAAGCTGGTTCATGTAGCTCCGCTCCAAATTTATTTACCAATCTCTGTATTGATAAAATTACTTCATACATGACAATGGGATGATTACACTGTAAAGCCTAAAGTAGTATTCAGTATAAATAATAAATTCAAATTAATAATGTTTAATCAAAGAAAGTAAATATTTAAAATTCAGTTAGCAGATGAAATCAATATTGAAAAATGAAGCCATACTTGATAAAAAGATGGTAAAACTGAAGCAGGAGTACATTTTAATTTTGGTATTCTATGTGTACCCCATAAGCCCATATTAACATAAAATACTGCTCCTCTAAGCAGGCATACATCCCTCTGAACATTGGGATCTTGTAACAATCTGCACATTGTATATAACGCTGAATGACCCATATGAGTACCTAATAAGTTTCTCATTATCTAAAAACAAAAATAAAATATATACAGAATGCATAATTATATTAAAATAAAAGTGAACAAATATCTAAGAACTATAATTATTAATCCAAAAGCTTACTTTCCAGCTTATTTGACAATATGTTTCAACATTAACACTTCTGCATAGAGCTATGATAAATGTCTGTAATGAATCTGCTTGTAAATTACTATAGCAAACAATTGCATCCAATGTTTCTAAGCATCCTAATACCACTTCAGAATTATTACTGTAATAGCACAAGTGACAGATATACCTGAAAAGCAAACCAAAATAATACTTATGATTAATTAGGGCTATAGGTTTACATAATAATATTAGTGATCAGTAGCTATTTACAATATAAAACCAGATATAACATCCTCATCTATGTATGCAGAATTAAATTTAATCACGTTTACTAAAAGAGATAAGAATTCTGAACCTCTTTTACAATCCCCACTAGTTATAGCTGGCATCCAATCCAATAAGAATGGTCCCATACTTTCTTCTAAATATGAAATATCTTTACCATTTTCTGTCAAACTTTGAAGTAGCTCCAATCTAGAATATTAAGTAATTATGAAAATAAGCAATGTTTTAGAAGCATTATTGTAAGTTTAACGAAAGTATTGAAATTCTATAATATGTATAGCATAAAATATTGACTTTTATCACTGGCAATAATAATGAATTATACAAATATATTAATTTTTTATTTATCGTTCATTAGTACCTGTAAATAATATCTTCTGGTATATCATGTTCTTTCACAAATGTAAAGAACTTAACTCTCATAATAGATGATAGTTTAGAATATTGTCCTTGTATAACACATTTCAAAAAATTCAATGTAATTTGTCTGTATTCTCGAATTATATCTTTAGTTAATAAATCTTGTATTAAATTCCATAATTTTTCTGCTGCTCTCTGTATTAAGATGAAATAAAATAAATATTTATGTATAAATAATAACAATAAATAATATGCACAAATAAATATATGCTCTATTATGAACAGACCTCTTCTAACTGTTGGTTTAATACTACCTCACAGAGATCTTTAATTGCTTTGACTCGATGATGAATTGGACTCTCAGAGCATATATCTCTCTCTATTTCATAGGTTAATGTAATTTCTTCACGACTTTTATAATTTCCTTAAATGAAAAGCACCAGGTTTTATATATTTGTCTTTATAAATCTGATACTTAAAACACCACAGACAAGCATCTAAACAATTGTTATATATTTTGCCAACAATGTTTAGTTATCTCAATGTTTGTCTAAGGAGAGTTAAATAGTGGACTATGTATAGAAAGAATACCTATTATAATTTACATATACCTATTGTTAGAGAAAGTTACCTTTATTTAAGCGAAAAAATTGTCTTAATTTGTCCTGCAAAGTTTTATTGTCTTTATCCTTTGATATCATTTTGGACATTTTAAAAGCCTTTGTATTAGTTTTAAAAACATAAATAACATATCATAATTTATGCTGGAATAACTTTTTGCAGTGATGGAAAGTATCAACATTAACGTAAAATAAATACTAATTTTTAATAATAAAGCGTTTTTAGGGCCAACTGGGGCCAACGAACAACCCGCGAAGTCGCGAAACCGCGAACCCGCGACCCAACCACAAATTGGGGCCCTGAGCCTGAGCAAGCCTGACCCTGAGCGGCCTGACCTGAGTCCTGAGTCCTGAGCTGGCCCAAGTTGGCCGAGTTGAGGCGCCTGGAGGGGCCTGGTTCCTGGTTCTCACCAGGGCTGTGTTCGGAAATTCTTTATGCAAGTAAACCCGGGTATGTAGTAACATTCGGGTAATTGGTGGTGGGGGTCGGGTTTACTTGAGTGAGATTAGGGCCGTGTTCCGTTATTGACTGTGAGTACTGAAAATCTATAGTTTATGTCACGCAAACTATAGATTACTAGTACTCACAGTCAATAACGGAACACGGCCTAGGTAAGAATAGTTTTCCGAACTAGTCTCTGAAGTAGGGTAAAGAAATTAAGACATTTGGAGGCGGGCAAGAATTCATTTTTGTATCAGCATCACTAATATACACACGTATATTATATTAGCAATATAAATGGACAACGTAAATTAAAACTGTATTTTAATTGATATGGAAAAAATACAAATTGATTCTATTATTCATTATAAATATCATTTTAATTAAATAATCTTGGTGACTACGTTTAATACTTAAATTAAACGGAAAATAGTAATTTTACTATAGTAAAAAGTACTATAGTCAAATAACACGAAATCTCATATGTCCCGCCGTTAGGAAAAGACCCTGTATATGTATATAATAAATATGTATATTAAATAATAATTTAATAATGATAATAAAATTACTTCTTTACTTTGTTGAAAGGAATGCCATAAGGCATATATAGTCGAAAGAACAAACGATGCTATTAAAATATCATCCACTTTTAACACATCCATCAATTTTATAAATTCTTTAAGCCAATTAATTTAATTCTTAATCGCCTCTAAGGGTTTCCAACAATTCCAACTGTCTCTGAAGTCGGAAGACTGAAATAGTCTGAGTGACTCTTTAATTTTTATATCCCCACCACCCAGTATTTACTATTCACCCGTTTCACCCTGAAATTTCAAGGTAGAAAAATTTCACTTCAAGGTGTGACTCGAGAAAAATTTTCTGATTTCCGAACGACATTGCTAAAATCACTCCAGTGCAACCCGACAGTTTCCGAACGGCTAAAGTTCATTGGGATCACTCTAGAGTGCAGTGTGTACCCGAGTGGTGTTTCCGAACACAGTCTAACTGAAGACGAAAAAGCACGAATTAGTTTACATTTATAATTGAAAAACTTTTAATAATAAAATATATAAAGTAGTTTTTTTAATCCAAAATGTATGACGCTTTTCTGTTTTGAATTACTGATGTGGTGAGGGACTTTATAAGGCGGTTCCTAAATGCATCAAGGGGCGCCATATATGCCGGTCATTGTACAATCAAGATGGCGGCTAACCACTTTTCCCCCACCACTGACTTCGTTTTCTCCGTCCTGAAATAAACCTTATAAACCTTAGTTACGGCTTACGCTGCCTTACGCAGCTCCCTTCGGGTACTCCGCCACCCCGGGTACTTCGTACCGGTCATATGTTATGCTGTTCGCTTGATTAAGTAATTCGCGATCATGGATCGTAGTAAAACAGGCGTAGCCCGAGGTACAAAGAGTAAAATCGCTCAGCATCCTGCAGATTTGTTTGCATTGGGATCAAAGAATTCTCGCAACGAAAATTTAGATACTAAAAGACCCGGTGTTATACATACTAAGCCAAGTACTAGCTCTTCAAATTCTGGTAGGTCATGATACATTTATTTCTTCCTTTATAATATGGTAATAAATATTAATTAATCCATAATAAATTAAAAATTTTAGGAACTGATAGAAAGAAAGAGGCTCCGTCAGGATCGCTTCAGTCATTAATACCACAAAAAAAACAAAAATTTTCCAGCCATACGTCTCCTGCACATCAGAGGCCACCTTATTCAAGCTCAGAAGCATGGGAGGGTACAGCCATTGATACCGATCCAGCTGATTTTGTGCCTATGGTTTTAGAAGCAAATGACAATGACGAAGGAGATAAAGTTTTAGGCATAATATGCGGTGCTATTAAGACTTTAAAAAATCAAAAGTGGAAACCAGATACATTAATCTATATGGGATTGTTGTATCTAGCAAAAATTCGTCCATCACTTTTCTCCAATGATTGTATATTACATGCTTTATCTTCTTTACTCAAGAGGGATCAAGCTCACAATTTTAAAACTAAAGGAAATCCATTAGTTCCTGTTTTAGCAGCTAATTTATTAATGAAAGGATTTTGTGAAAAAAGAAGTTGGCCAGAGATTTTTGTTAAAGTATGTTAAATTTGATTAATTTCTTTTGCAAAATATTATAATAGGATATTAATTAAATTTTTATTTTTTCATAGTTGTACATAGAAGATGCTTTGGGTGAAAGAGTATGGGTCGACCATGAAGAATGCAAAGGTTTTGTAGATAATATTTTGACTGGTTTTAATACAAGGGTGCCTCCTAAGATTGTTCTTCAGCCAGAATTGTCTGTGTTAACTCCAAGAGATTGTCATAGTCCTTCTGTTATGGAGGATGAAGACTCAGGAACTTCAACTATTCAGTTACCTGGTGATAAAGAGAAAATCGAGTTCCCTATCAGTCCGCGGTACGCACACTGTATAGAGAATATAGAATCAATTTTATTGGAAGCTGTAAAAGAGCAATTGAATAGAAGACAGCCAGAATCTATTACTAGAAATTTTTTGAAGCTTCTATCATCAGCATGTGGTTTTGTGGAAATTAGAAATATAGCTGTACCAAGGCTGGAAATGTGGCTTCACAATCCAAAATTGATGAGACCTGCACAGGAGCTTCTTATCTATATTTGTTACAATTGTACTTCCCACACTCAAAAAGATGTAGAAGTTATAAGTCAGCTTGTAAAAATGAGACTTAAGACTAAAGCTGTAATGAATTTGTATTTAAGTGGGGTAAAAGAGCTTATTGGTTTACATCCTGAGAATCTAGCAACAATTATGAAGCACACAATTTACAATGAATTATCAAATGCTAGAAATCCAAACAATATGCCAATGTTAGCTGTAATGTTTCAGACGCTTCCTGACCAATCGGCTAAATTATTGGCAGAGATATTTCAAGATTTACTAATGAATCGGGAAGATTTCTTGAGACCATTGAGAGCACTGCTCAGGGAGATAGTTCGCGTATGTCGACACGATATTAATTTAATTGCTCTTACACGTATATTAATGGCTGAGAGGCAAGACATCGCTCAGCAATTACTTAGCTTCGAATTTAAAGATCGTATGTTTACGTCTATTATAGATCTACTGTGTCTCTGCGTGTTACTGGCGATAAGCCCTCAAGTCAAAGAAGCTGCAGCACTTGTTCAAAGAGGAGACAAAAAGGACGTAGGACAGCTGCATCAGTTTCAAAATCTGGTGGCTACGGTACAATTGGAGACTGTGTTCTGGTTACAAAATAGCGCGCCTCAGATTTATGGGATTGGTAGAAACGAAATGTTTCACGCTTTGAACAAGATCCTGTTTTTAGAATCTGCAGAGAATTATTATAAACTAGACAATTGGCCGGCAGATTCTGATAGAGCACTGTATATGCGCCTCGTTTCCGAAGTCCCATTACTTCAGAATACGCTGTTGAGACTACTATTGATAGGCTATTCGAAAGAGAATGGTATAACGCACCTGGAAACGTTAGATTTGGCCGATCAGCTAATCAGGAGAGCAGCAGCCAATTCAAACGAAAGCTTTCCAACCCTGCAAGCCGATAACATGGATATCATAGAACTGATTTTTAATCTGTGCATTTACCAGCCACCGGGAACTATAAATATTCCAGCTGGTTACGTGCCGCCTACATTGGCAATATCGAATCTTTATTGGAAGGGATGGATAATGTTGTTGATCTTAGCAGCTCATAATCCAAACACAATCGGAGCTCTGGCATGGAAGAGATATGCAATATTAAGAACACTTATGGAAATGTGTATCACCAATCATTTTTCTTATCCACCACCAACAATGGCACTCCCGGAAGTGATGGAGCAAGAGCGTGCAAAGGAGCTGCAGGTGGAGGCCATGGAGAAACAGGAAATATTGGAGTACGAGTCGCATTTGGCCGCAGCTTCTACGAGAATTCAGATATCCGAGCAAAACAGTTTGCTCCTTTCGCAACTGATCAGCATGGATCCAACTGGAATCGCCAGGAAACCTCCAACGTCTGTACTCGAGCAAGTCCAGTCGCTAAATACATCTCACAGATTAGGTCATTTGTTGTGCAGATCTAGGAAACCAGACTTCTTGTTAGATATAATTCAAAGACAGCAACAAAGCTCCTCGCAAAGCATGCCTTGGCTAGCCGACCTTGTGCAAAGCAGCGAGGGCTCTCTCAGTCAGTTACCGGTTCAATGCCTCTGCGAATTTTTGTTATCCACCAGCACCCAAACTGGGGAGAAGCCACCGAGACAACAGCAGTTGCTAGCTCATCTTCAGGCTTTGCTCACAGATCCGAACCAGGACCAACAGCACGCCTATGAGGTATTGGAGTATTTCTTAAGAAGATTGAGCAGTCAGCAAAGCGGTAGTCGCATCCAGGCCATCACTGGCCTTAAATTGGTTCTCGACACTATACCGCTGTC
Organism: Prorops nasuta; assembly: GCF_024137725.1. Taxonomy (NCBI): domain Eukaryota; kingdom Metazoa; phylum Arthropoda; class Insecta; order Hymenoptera; family Bethylidae; genus Prorops; species Prorops nasuta. Next base: position 3,939,623 of record NW_027116814.1, read on the forward strand.
GTTGCTGGAGGAGGATCAAATGGAAGCCGATGTCGAGCCTGAGAAAGAAACTTGGCTCCTCAGAAAGCTACCGTCGATCCCTCACTTCTTATCTATACGCTCTTTGGTCTCCACGGCTCTTCGGGGCGCTTGTCAAGTAGAAAACAGTCCAGATTTGGTGCACGCTTATATATCATACCTCGCCATCCATACCGTCGACGATGATCTTCCGGACCTGACGGATCTGGCCAACGAGATCTCTCAGTTGGTCGTGGAAAGAAGTACCATAATCGCGGCTATACTACCGCAATCCGACACTGATAATAGACAGGCAAAACAAACATTGCACTCCTTTATGGCAATTTTCTGTAATTACCTTGAGAAAGCTAGAGCTCCCAGGGGAGAGGGCTATGCTTGGTCGGAGAGCCAGGATCAAATACTGGTGCAGTGGAGTAACGGGGAGGAGTCGACGATGCACATTTTAGTCGTTCATGCCATGATCATTTTGCTGACCTACGATTCGTCAGTGGAGGACGAGCTTTTCAACAATTTACTGGAGACCTGGTTCCCGATTAACGCAGAACCTCCCAAAGCTTTTCTCGTCGATACCAGCGAGGAAGCACTGCTGATTCCTGATTGGTTAAAGCTGCGAATGATCAGGAGCAACGTTCCACGTTTGGTGGACGCCGCCTTGAAAGACTTGGAGCCTCAGCAACTGGTACTTTTTATACAGAGTTTCGGTATACCCGTTCCCTCGATGAGTAAATTGTTGCACACATTGGACGCTGGCGTTCAGATAGATCCAAGCTCGGTAGGCGAGGCTGTACTGGACAAGACTTACATGGCTCAACTGGTCGAGGTTCAGCATAGGAGGGGGGCCACGGGAGGCTTGGTCTTTGTGCAAGTTTTGCAACTAATTGAACCACAGCTTCAGGATGAGAGCCCACTCGAGATGGGAAAACTCCAGGAAGCTCTGCCACCTGCAGCTATGGTACAAAAACAATCGGTCATACAGTGTTCGGTTAAGACTGACGTTCCTCATCTCATCAATAGGCTGTTCATCGAGAATCTGTCGATGAATCAGAAGGTCGATGCTTATCGCAGACTTCACAAAACCCTTGGCAAAGACCTGCAAAAATCTACCAAAGAAAGTGGGGCAGTCGTGCTGGCCATACAACATATTTGCAGCGTCCTGAGCTCTATGCAAGTCAAGCAGTTCCTGGCATCGCTGGTGCACATGTCTCAATTTTCCTGCACCCTTATGAGAGTAATTCTGTTACCACTTAAGAAACCTTCGACCTCTAAGCACGTGGTGGATCTAGCGCGTAACATGTGCCTGAATCTAATATCTCTCATTGGTGATATCAAGGCGCCAATTCTGTCCTTATTGAAAGACTTTGCCAATGTGAAGGTGAGTAAAACTCCTCGGAGAGCGGAGCTTGTCACGATGCTACAAACTAGAGATCCAGGAAGCATTTTGGAGAATACAGATTCGGTTAATTTGGAAGCGGTGGGAAGAAAGCTGTTGGATATTTCCTTAAAGCAACAAAATAACGATGTTCTGGTTAAAGCTATGGCCAAATTGTTGGTCAACGATGGCACCGAGGGAGGTGTCAAGTCCCATACTGGTTTATTGATAGATTGGTTGGCATCTGTGGAGCCCGAGTTGATTGGCACCTGTCCTGATCTTCAAATGAAACTTTTGTTTGGGAAAACGAACCATCGGATCAAGTTGGATAGCAACGTTTATAGCTCGCATTCCTGTAGACCTTATTTATTAACTTTATTGACCCACAGAGCGAGTTGGGCAACTTTGTACAAATGTGTTGGGCATTTGTTAGATCATTGGTATGATGGGTAAGCCTTTTATTCGTCCTTACTTTATAAATTTATCATTATGTTTTTAATGTGGGGATTGTAAATATATTTTAAACTTTTTTCATGGAGGCAGATACGACCCAACGTCGGTATTGGATTTTCTCTGGGCATTGACGTGTAACCCTAAGCTTTGGCAAGGCAGAGATAAGTTTACCCCGAAGCATTATGTGCCAGAGAATATTCTGTTTCTTCGAGAAAATCAGCTGTTGAATCTTATAGCTTACTTGGTCTCGGAGGCGGTAATTATTTGTCGATCGCAGAGTAGGCACGCTGCGTTATCACAGATGGAATCACGTTTGGATCTGGTGCTGCATTGTGTATCCAGCAACGAGACGCTAGCGGCTAGCGTGGCCAAATTTTTAGCAAATCGAATGATGAGCAAGACGACGGATGTGGATGCAGATATGACTCACCAACTGTTACTTCATTTGTACATGAAAATTCCTAAAGTGATCTCTTACTTGGATACATATCAGAGTCAGAAATTTGTCGCTGGTGCGAAAATCACAGATCGGACCGATTCTGTTTTGGATTGCATGAGTCATTCGTTGCTGTCAGCTTTGGCTGCGACACCGAGACAAAAATCATGGAACTCCAAAGCTCAAGAGTTTGAGCTGTGCGCGAGGAAAATGGCTGCTGTTCATCCAATTTTGGTACTGCGGCAATTACCAATGCTGGCTTCCTCCTTAAGAGGCAGGTGTTACTCTGATTTCGGACAATTTAGATCGGGACATCAGTTGAATCTCTTTATTCAAATATTGGGACTGTTGGAATTGCTACAGCCTCATCTATTTAACGAGGAGCATCAATCTTCACTGGAAGATACACTAGACAATTATTTTCAATGCTTTCAGGTATTTTTTCGCATGTAAATACATGAAGATCCGTCTTTTTTCTTTCGAAAACTATACTGTTACGCTTATTATTTTGTTTCTAGTGCTATGGACCTATAAAGGATCTCGCACAAATTCAGAACAGATTTGTCGCTCTGCTCCAAGCTTATATATCACATGATTTGGAAAGAGCTTCGAAATATTTACGCAAGAATTCTATCACATTGCAGTATGTATATAAAAATTCCGTATATTTTAGCATTTACCACTAATATGTCTTCTCATTATACTCTTATATTCATGTATATATTTTTATAAGGGAAATGCAGACACATTTTTCCAAATCGTTCCTGCACTCGATCTCCATTTATCCCACTGTAAGTACCTTGAGTCCTCCTGAATCATCGGTTCCTCAGCATTGGTCGACCTTATTGCCAACGTTAAGCAAAGGTCACGGAGATGGTAAAAAATAAATAGATTATTGTAGACTGACTATAGCTAAATCACATGTACAATGAACAGCCGCTATTCATTAATAGTTCTTTTCATGTTTACTCAGATGTGTATGCAGCTTTGCAAGAAATCGATTACGTGTCGTCTAGAAAACCAGTAGTATTAGAATCTGCGATCGATCATATAGCGGAATTGCTTGTATCTCCACAAAGCAATGTGAGGACGCTGGCACATTCGTTATTGGCAAGAGCACTGAAGCACCGGCCTGCTCCTAATGCAAATATCCTTTCGGCATTTCAAAGATGTTTAGACAGTCCTCGGGCGGATGTTCTTATGTCGGCACTTGACAGGTTACCGGAAATAGTTCTATGCATGCAGGGTAAGTCTATGCTCTTACTTATTATTGTTCGTAATAAGAAAAAGCATACGTAAATATATAAGAATAATTTAATTTTCATCTTTCTTTTATTTCAGAACATGCGTTGCCTTTGATGCAAAAAGTCTTCGAATTAGGAGTAAACTCCAATGTAAATACATTATCCTTCATTAATAAAAGTATAGCTTTGCTAAATACACAGCAGGGTTATATAATTATATAATGTAAAAAGTTCAATTTAGCATTGAAAATTTTGTATTTAATTAATTAATTATCAAGAAGAGATTTTATAAGCAATATGAAAGTTAGTAAAATCGTATTATTGTAAGATATTTTGCAAATAAAATTATAGAGAGCCGATTAATTATTTCTTGAGTAAAACTGCACAGAAGATACTGAACGTATTGTACGATCGTTATTATACAATCTGTTGCCTTGCTTACTTAGCATACTCGTCTGTTATGAGTCGACGATTCGTCTTCGTGAAACGCTTTTACCGAAATGTCATTATTCATATAGGATTTTGTAAATGTATTAATCGCTGCTCTTATATCCCAATTAGCGATCTTTAAATACTCTTCACAAATCGCTCTATTCATTGTAGTAAGTCCTTGTAACAATGTCAGTAATTGCTCCTTTTCCGATCTACTAAATACGGTTGGTATAAATTTAGTAGAGATTCTACAATCCACTTTGGTTTGATGATTTGTCAGAGAATTATTAGCGGAGCTTTCAACATACTGCTGGTCATTTACAATGCAAAATTCATTATCCTCCTTCTTCAATAGTATAAAGGTCCTATTAAAAACGAATGGCGGACATGAAACATTTTTTAAAAAAAATGAGCCCTGCACAGAGAAAGCTATATGGTATTGCCCATCATAGAGCAAATCGACTTGAAACAATTTGTAATTATGAATGGTAGCTGGCTGACGACGTAATATTGAAATAATTTGTTCTGGTCCTTGAAACAAGTATTCATTACATTTTGCATAATCTACAAATTTAAGAAGATTTCTATTCACGTAAAAATTTTTTGTTATTTGTTTCTGAGCATAATTTGTAATATTTCCTAATGTGATTGAGTACAAAGCATTTTTTTCATACAGTCCATTCATTATCACTCTATCATCTTGATCATAAAGGGTAAAAAAATGCTTTAGGAATTGCTTGATTAAACTTATTTTCGAGCCATCCATTAAGAAGTTATCTTTTGATGTGGGTACATATTTTTTTTCCACACCAATTACAACCCCATCCAGCTTTTGAAGCTGTGGAAAAACATGTTTGACATCTGTTATATAATCTTGTGACTTTTCATACATTGCACACAATGGGTTTCCATCTAAATAAAGCTCAGTAATCTTAAATTCTGAGAAAAATTTTAAGGTTTTCACATCATTAATATTATTGAATCTTAAATCTAACTTGGTTAGATGAAAGCTGAATACTTTTTCGTAAAGAACTACACTACTTAAATCATTATACTTTAAGCTTAATTCTCTTATAGGAAGTCTAGTTTCACGATTATTGCTATTAAAAATACACAATTTGCAACATCTTAAAACATACTGAAGTATCTTTGGTATAGAAAGAGGGCAAAAGATTGGCCTCAAAGCTCTCTCATTTTTAAAATTGTCAAGGTTTAAGATCTTTTTTACTCCATCGTATCTAAGGTGCAAAGCTTGAGAGACCACTCTATTCAAAGTCAGCGGTAATGATTTTATATCGGTAAAACCCAAAATTATATCAAAATAAATAACTTTTCGATCAGGAAAAGTTATTGATAAACCTTGTCTCACAAAATTCTCTATTGCATAAGTACAACACTTGGCCAAGAATGTAACTGTATTTTGAGAATCTACTTTGTATTCAACAGGTAATAATGCTTCAGGTTCACAGCTAGCAATAATTACACTTAAAAGTTCATCCTTTGAATATTGTCCAGAATTGAATAAAATGAATTTGTGCCACAAATCCTGACGTGTGGCTAAGCTCAATTCACTTTTACCAAAGAATGGTTTAACATAGGATAATCTGATAGGCTCCAAAATAGCATTGTTCTCCTTTGGTCCAAGGGAAGTCATTTTATCAAAAAACTGTTTCCTTACTTCCAATAAAACTATGCTGTAATTTCAATTATTTCAACTTGTTAACGAAAAAAAAGAATATATATATAATAAGTTCAGATATATATAGAAAATCTTAAATCTTATAAAATAATTGTTATCAATAATACCGTATACAGTGTGCTAAGTCAAAAACATCAAATAGTCAAAAATGGATTGAATGTAAAACCCAGTCCAGTGCAGTATAAACATAACGTAGTGATTTCGTATGTATACTATATTTAATCAGCTTATGCTAATATATGTTTAATAACCTTCTGACATCACTAAAATTTAATAACATATCATTTATAAAAAGAAGGATAGAATAGGGTTTTCAATAACAAAGTTTCTTTGAACAGGCCCAAACATAAAGACAAAACGACACAATACTGAAAAAAGCGTGAATTTCAGAATATAATGTGGCGAATATATTGGCGCAATTTCAATTATTATAACAATCGAATACTATATATCGATACTGAGATACTGAGGTATCGATACTTAAAAGTATCGTACACTTCGGTATCGATTCTAAAGTACATCGATATTTTAGGGAAAAATATCAAATATATATCCCTATGGGTTTTCGCGGCGGTATCAAGTATTGTATATTTAGAAACAGCAAATGTTTTTAAATGGTGGTGTGTTTAGGCACTTTAGCGCTTAGGTCTGTTATAATTAGTCAATTTAATCCATTTAACCAATCATGGCATGTATTTTACATAGCGCTAACTTAACGCAGATGCCTAAGGGCCTCCGCACACCGTTTCCGTAGCTACATTACGTTACGTTAAGGCAACTACAATAATAGTTGCAAAAATTCTTTATAAATATAAAAATATCACCTCAGACCTGTTTATTACAAGCATCCTGCCTCAAAAAACTTACCTTTAGCAAACTTTTGTGTGCGCTAAGCTAAGATTAAGTTTAATCCTACCTTAACGTAACGTAATGTAGCTACGGAAACTGTGTGCGGAGGCCCTAAACGCGTAGTAACGTAAATAGTGTTTTCTTGAACGGGCCGTCGTGTCCCCCCCCCCCCCTCCTAACCCCCCACTTATACTTATATCTCATTCCTAGCGGCAAAAGTTTGTACTAAAATTCAAAAATTCAACGGACCGCTTCGCTGGTTTAACGGATATATAAAAAGACTGTTTTCAGAGAGACGGTTGTGGCATAAGAACACTGAGCAGTTCTGTATTAATTTATAAAGCCTTAAAATTGAAAAAAAAAATGGATAATAATAGTATAAAGGCAAACGATATTCGTACGTCAAAGAAAGACAAGAATCAACATATAAAAGTTTTCGTGCGTGTGAGGTAAGTTAAAGATTACTCTTAGTTTTGTTATTGATGTACGGCGGGAATTTCTGTTTTGAAGAATGTTTGCTTGTATCGCTCAACAGGCCTATAAGTAATGCCGAGAGACAAGGAAAATCTTCGACCATTGTCGAAGTACCGTCCAATAAAGAAATAGTGATACGAGAGCGACCACAGGACAAACTGTCCAAAAAATTTACATTTGATCAAGTTTTTGGTCCATCCTCCAAACAGGTACTTGGATGTGATTTAGCAATATGAATATCCCAGAAGTGTCAAATATTACAAATTGATTAGTTATTGTGCAATATGTACTTTTCATTTATTTATTTTTTTATGATTATCATTTAAATTTACAGATAGATGTATATAATGCAGTCGTCAATCCATTATTGGAGGAAGTTTTGTCTGGCTATAATTGTACCGTGTTTGCTTATGGTCAAACTGGTACTGGAAAAACCTTCACAATGGAAGGAATCAGTAATGATCCTCATCATCACTGGAAGAGCGATACCAATACGGGTATCATACCCCGTTCGTTGAATCATTTATTTGATGAGCTAAGATTGCTAGAATCTCAGGAGTATTCTGTTAGAGTCAGTTTTTTGGAGTTATACAATGAGGAGCTCTTTGACTTGCTTTCCCCAGCAGACGATGCTTCTAAAATAAGATTATTCGAGGATGCTTCAAAAAAAGGAGCAGTGATTATTCATGGTTTGGAAGAAGTAACGGTTCATAACAAAAGTGAAGTGTTAAAGATACTTGAGAAAGGGTCTGAAAAAAGGCAGACAGCTGCAACACTTATGAATGCTCAATCCAGTAGATCCCATACAGTCTTCTCTATAACAGTTCACATTAAGGAAAACAATGTCGATGGAGAGGAGCTTCTTAAGACTGGCAAATTAAATTTGGTGGATTTGGCTGGTAGTGAAAACGTTGGAAGATCGGGCGCTGTGGATCGTAGAGCAAGGGAAGCGGGAAATATCAACCAATCGTTACTGACGTTAGGCAGAGTTATAACGGCTCTTGTTGAAAGAGCTCCACATATTCCTTATAGAGAGTCGAAATTGACGAGGCTGCTGCAGGAATCTCTGGGTGGACGTACGAAAACATCGATCATCGCGACAATATCGCCTGCTAGTATAAATTTAGAAGAAACTCTCTCAACCTTGGACTACGCTCATCGGGCGAAGAACATTACGAATAGACCGGAAGTTAATCAGAAGCTCTCCAAGAGGGCATTGTTGAAAGAATATACAGAGGAGATAGAAAGACTGAGAAGGGATTTATTGGCAACACGTGAAAGAAACGGAGTCTATCTCGCCCATGAGAATTACAATGAAATGCAATCGTTAATAGAATGCCAAGGTAAGGAAATTGAAAACAAATTAAACCACATCAAAGCACTTGAGGAGACTATGCAAGCTAAAGAGCAATTATTCAGTGCCCTAAAAGAGGAGCATATAGAAAGAACAAGAGAATTGGATAATATGAAAAATACTTTGAACACTGTAAATATGAATTTAACGATGACACAGGGCCGATTGAATGAAGTGGTTAAGGAGAGAGACGAACAAGAGCATCTTGTTGAAAAACATGTTTCTACAGAAAAGGTCTTATTAAATCAAGCAAAGACTCTTTTAGGCGTTGCCGATGATGCGACATCAGACACTCATAAGCTACATGATAAAATCGGTCGCAAGACGTAAGGCTTCATTTTCGCTAACATTTTTATTATTATTGTATTATTATAATACTGTGAGTATAATAGAATAGAGATAATACACAAACAATTTGGTTTTACAGAAATGTGGAGAAGGAGAATCAAAATGTCACTCGGCAGTTTAAAGACAATATTATGGGTCGTTTTGAAGAAATTGAAAAAAGTCTCGTTGCTTACAGCAACGATATCGTCCAGTTCTGTATATCTATGAAAGATCGAATAGGTAGGTAAATGAGAATGTATGTCTCGACTGTACCTGTGTTAGACTTTAACTATTTTTCATTTATTGGTTTTAGGTGCAGAAATGTTTCAGCAAAGTGACTCTATCGATAAATCGATACACCGAATTTCGAGAGATTTACTGACGGAAAATATCGCGGCCAATGCAAATCTACGAGAGAATATAAATAGATCGTATTCCGGATATCAGGAATGGCTGCAAAAGGAGGTACAAAGCGCTATTGGCATGACTGAAGAGGAATGCGCTTTGTTGGACAAAATTACTGTAAAATTAGCTCCGAGGATAGAGCAATTGGTGTGCAATGGAATTGCTGAGAATCTCCGCAATCTCAAAGATGAAGTTTGTAAAAAATTGGAAGACTTCTCTCATTGTGCACAGGATACTATGGCTTTAGTCGTTAATTATCGATTGGAAGACCGTGACTACATTCGTAAGAGTATCGATAATATCAAGGAGAATGTTAGGAAAGGTCTCGAAATTCATAACGAGATGGTAGACAAACGACAACAGTTTGCAAAGGTAAATTTAGGTTTTATCATTAATAATTAGCATTTTTTTCTCATATATTTTTCCGTATATGTATATATATCTTTAACTGTGTTGTTACTACCGATACACTTATAGATGATCAAGCAGCATTGCGAGAACATTAGCAAGCTTGAAGAGAAACACAACTCCATTGTGTCTGAAGCTATGGGTAGTATTAACGATATTTGTGGTAACATCGACGAAACTGCTACAACCACTTGTAGTTTAGATTTGGAGAGACAGAAAATGTTACGAGAAAAAATGAAAGAAAGCGTGGAAATGGTTAAATCGGAAGTTACGTGCGGCACTGAGAAGGTATTCCTTTAATCAATATTCAATTGGGAATAGATTTTTCATTCAACCTTGATAATTTTTTGCATAGAATTGGCTAATAGCGGAGAAATCTATCGAGCAAAGCAAAGTTTTGGTATCGGAATTGCAAGAGGATTTAGCTACTAGTCGTAGCGATTTGTCAAACTATAAAAATCTGGTTGATAAAAATGCACAAGCGTTTAATGAGAAGATTCAGAGTGGTCAGGAATTGCTACTAGTATCCCTTCACGTAAGTTGTTTCAAAGATTCATTTGGATTTGGCCACCTATCACTAAAGAGACCGAGAATAATCAAAATTTGTACGGAAATAATATTTTCTTAGGAAATGGGACATAAATTATCGGAAACTTGCGTAAATCATGAAGAGTTTATGTCAAAGCAGAAGCACAAGTATTCGATAAACTCGGCAAATATTTGCCAGGATCTATCCAATCGAAGTATGGAAACGACACAATGGGTCGATGAGGTTTCCACAAACTTACAGACCACGTTACATCAAATTGAGAAATTTATTGCGGAGGATATACGCCATGATGTACCAACAGGTACAACAAGAGAACCGAAAATAATTAAATCTTAATAGATGTACAGAAAGAAGAGGACATTATTTTTTAAATTATCTCCTTACAGGTACAACTCCTGTTAGAAAAGAGTTCCATTATCCTCGACAACTTGCAGCGACTTCTCCTCATGAAAGAATACTTCAGAGATTCAGAGAAGCCAGGAGAGTTGTAGAACATTCAGACGAAGACGTGAGTGATACGTTAAGTTAGAAATAATCATTGTTCGAATGTCTTTCTTAACCGGGGATGATTTTCCCTGATAGAAGCATTGCAGGAAGAAATCGAAACTAAGTAGGAAGCTTCTCTATCTGGAAGATTAATTAAGATTAGCTTTAATCGATCCATAGGGGGAATTAAGTAAGCCGTTAGTTTACTTCTCTCAGGATTTTCCGTCTGAGTATTATTACTATAATCTTGAATAATATAATATCGTTCACCCTGATATCTTTATATTTTTTCTTTAACAATCGAAATAAAAAATTCTATCCTATTGATAATTTCAGAGATTTTATATTTTATTTACAGGAGACACTGCAAGACAGGACTTTGTCTTCTTCAAATGTAACTAGTGATAATATTTTCTCCAGTGACAATTCCACAGTCATTTGTGCCTCAACACCAAAACTGAGAGCGAACCTAAACGACGAACAAGTGCAAAACCATCAAAGCATCATCAAAGCTCTGTCAACTTCGGATCTGTCTAATTCTGTAAGAGAATCGATAGAAAATATCTGCCACTCCGACTCCGATCTCCCTATAAAGGTAAAAAGATAATTCTCATTTTGATCACTCTTATCTCTTGGTATATGTTATAACTACTCTAGCATTACTTGCTTTGATGAAGCATTATATAATAAAGAGAAGAGAATGAAAGTTGATTATTTATTTCAGTTAGAGAATAAGGAGAATAAACTGGATGAATTTGTTAAGCCCACCACCGATAAACGTAGCCTCTCCGTCAAACCAACACGACGGATACTTAAGCACATTAATTTATAATTAACTTAATCGTAAATGATGTTAGATTTTAAATATAAAAAATTATATATTCAATCGAAAATTTTATATATAGACGTACAATTTTTAACAATAATACAAAAATGCCACAAAATGTTTGTATCAAATAAATACAATCAAATGCTCTTTTTTACAAGGTTACAATTAAAGGTATATACACGAATGCATTACGTCTTGTTATTCTCCACGTAATATTTTTAAAGCTATCGCAATTATTGATGGTATAAATTGGTAAATAACGTAAGGTCCGAATTGAGCAGCGGATGGAAGGACGAAAATGAGGAAACGATAATCGCTAACCTACATGGTTTTAATTAGAAAAGAATTGTTGATAATGAAAACATATTATCCGTAGAATTGCAGAAGATGCATATGGTCAACGTTTCGCGGAGATTTATTCGTAAAACCTGTGGAGGATTGATCACTCTCCTGTGTGAAAATAGTCAACCTGAAAAAATGTTGCTAGAGAGGAAAATGCAAATGGGGTTTTTCAATCAGTCGAGTAGATGTTATTCAAGATGTTTAAAAGTTGCAATTCTTGGATGCTCCTCGATGACAGGTATCTCAGTAGCGTTTTCTTTCTTTTATCATTTCTTATCATGATCAGTTATTTTAAGATATATGTCTCTACCCGATTTAAAATACATATACAGGTCCTCTCCATCTGGAGAAGATTTTTTATCATTAATAATCCCTAAAACGATGTATGCTTTTGATTTTAGGGAAATGCCTGTCACTGTTTTTGAAACAATCGCCACTGATAGACGAGCTGGCCCTGTACGACGCGGATTGCATGCGTGGCATGGTTTCAGAGTTGAATCAGATCGACAGTAAATGCAAAGTCAGTGGTCACGACTCGAGTGACCTGGGAATGAAGAACACGCTTCTGGACGCTAAAATCGTCCTGATACTGGATAAGGATGATCAAGGAGGGGAAACTGATGTTAACTGTCTGTTTGAAAAGAAGGCGGAGACCTTATCGCAGTACATGTATCATATCGTAAATTGCTGCCCAAGGGTAAGAGAGAGCTGCCTGCGAGGCATATGCGGAAGGACAGGATATAGATAAAAAGGGGAGAAAGAGAGGGAGAAGGGAGTGAAAGAAGAAACGATAAAGATTCTTCGAGTTATGGAGACGCTAACTTTGTTGATACCGAGATACGCTTTTGTCTGTTGGGCTTCTCGAACTCGTAGCCACTTTGTTCGCATAATGCACGCACAGTACTGCAACCTCCGCTAATTTATATTCGGTGTAGCGTAGTTTCTCGCGATCGACCTCGGCGAAGCTTTTAACTCCCGTGCACTCTTTGATTAATTACTCCCTGTGTTCTTATCGATGTCTCATCAAAGGGACAAATATGTATTTTCTGTCCCTCCTCTTTCTTTCAAATTTTTCTCGTTTTCATAAACTTGTAAAGCAATAATGCGTGAAGCATCCTATGCAAGTGTATGGAAAGAAGATAAAAGCTAAGTTAAAATTGTACTTTTACTAAATCGATTGTTTTTTTTTTATACAGGCAATGATAGCTATTGCAATGCAGCCGAGAAATAGTTTAGTACCATTTGCGGTGGAGACTCTTCGAAAATTTCACACAAACGAGATCGAGCGTATTTTTGGAGTGATTACTGAATATTGCGTGAGGGCGAATACCGTAGCTGCCAGGATAATGAAATTGCAACCGGAATACGTTGTGGTACCAGTTATAGGGGGAGGCAGTTCGACTACCTGCATTCCTTTGTATTCCCAATGTAGTCCTTGCAAACAGTTTAGACGAGTAAATTTTCTCAAGCTTAAAAGACTCGATGGAATAGTGTCTAGCTGCTTCTGCTTGGCACTAGTTACTCTTTTATCTTTAATCTCTTATCTAAATCTGTTATCAGGAAGAAATTCGCTACATGACACAATTTGTGAGATCAGCCGATGATGAAATTAACAGGAAAAATTATCCGTTCGTAATGTCGAGTTTTGCCATTGCCAGATTTTGTACCTCCTTGTGCAAAGGTAAGGAGAGATTGTAATTTATCGAAGGATTCTTCAAAATAATCTTTTTTTCATTTTATCAGCGCTGCGTCACGAACGTGGGATAATGGAGTGTACGTACGTATCGTCACACGTGATGCCCGAAATTAAGTATTTCAGTAGTATGGTTGAACTTGGACCGGATGGAATACAAAAGTATATGGAAATTCCACAGCTCTCGGATATTGAATGCGAATTAGTTTTACAGACCATTCCCATCTTGCAAAAGGACATCAAGAAAGGAGAGGTATGTATACAAAATTTTATTCTGGCACTTTATTACTTTTCCTTTGGATAAAACATTTTTATTCCCATCCAGATGCGGGTAGCTGAGTTTTCTGCGAGTATCCAATAGAAGAAGACATAGAATTGTTAAATTGCAGTTGATTGGCTAATAAATCCATTGGTAACAGCAGTATTCGCTTTTCATAATTTGCAGAGCTTCTGGCTGTTCGCCAGGAAGATTTTTTTTTTAAAGTTTCTTACGTGCGTCTCCGATTGGATATAGACTATTAGAAGGTGGACCAATAAGATTGCAGTGATTGATCGCCATACAGGAAATTGATAGCATACTTTCTCACGACGTAACGTTGGCAAATGGTGCACAGGCAGTACTCATTATAGCTCGTACATTTTTTTCTTTGCTTTTTTTATTTTTCAGTATCGACCTTAAGCAACCACATCTATATATAAATATGCTGAGAAAAAACGTTGGAACTACTTTAATTGTACGGGACTTGCCATCGGTTAACCGACCAGCTATATACACTACACTGGAAAAACGTAGCATGGCAAGGAAGATGCGTACATCGCAAAGTCTACAGCGTCTGTGGGTTTCCTGCTTTCCCCCTCTTGTTTCTCCTTTCTTTTAATTCAGAAATAAGAGCACGCGCAAGATCTCAGCCGAGATTCTCGGATGAATAATATCCTTGTTGTTGGATTAAAATAAGAATTTGCAAAACTCGCCAACAGAGTTGAAGGGGTAAATCGAGGAACACTCAAAGGTGACTATCAATTTAAGTGGAAACGCGAGAACGCTCGCAGTTGGAAATGCATAAGCGCAAAGTTATTCGAGCAGACTGTGTAATAAAATTATATAGACACACATTTGTGTATGTAAAAGTTGTACAAACAGAGAAAGGAGTAAGACGAGTTAGGAGGTCTGTTTGTCTCCTTGAATCAGTAATCGTGGTGCCTGGCGCCAATCACAGCTGGTGATTGGCCAAATTCGTCTAATCGATATGGACTTTGCGACTGGCTGCTGGATTTACAGGAACGAGGCTCAAGGTCGAAAAGAAAACTCGAGGACGGAGTGGACTAATGCGTTAGAGTGCTTTGGTTGAAAAAGAAAGGAAATCTGAAGGCAGTTGCACGATCAACGCTAACAGAACTGTATCGATGCAAAATACACAGGACAGCAATCGTGAGATTGTTGAGGGAGTAGCAAATATACTCTCTAATTTAGAAAAAAACTATACTGGATATTAATATGCTTTATGGTCACTATCATCTAATTCCTAACGTCAGTCGTGGCTACAGACAACACTGATTAAAAATGATTGAAGATAAAGCAAGATGTAAAAATAGAATTACTCATGAAGAGAAACACAGTTAAACGAGCTTTAGGCTGATTACTGGCACCAATATTTGAACCAATGGAAGAATTCTATATATTGCGTTCTCCAGGTTGGTGGAGGGGGACAAGAAGAAGAAAGATAAAAAAGCGGTTGATGTAGCGATGCGGACTGCAGAGGTCAATATGATCATAGAGGATTATAAGGCTGCTCGACCGCCTCGACCGAGTCACTGCACTCCTGTGGCCAGCGTACGCGCACCGTGCTCTGCTAATGCTGGTCAGTTGCAGGACTCGCTGCAGGTTGCAGTGTACGAACTACGGAATCGCGTCACTGAAAGCCGAGAAACGGCATTACCAAAGCGTCAGCCGGTTTTGCTCGGTTGGCTCGTCTAGGATTTTTCAGCGGCTTGGTAGCGCAAGAAGAAAATGGAATTCATGATAATTTCCACTGGGGTACAAACTACATATAAATGCGTCGCGAGAGAGCTACCTTCCACCTTCTTTATAGCGTCCGTGGTGCAATCTCTCTTCTAGCTTTATTATTATCATATATATATATATACGTAAGTGGATGTGCGATTGAAATAGTTTCACAGCTCCATTGAGTCAACGCGAGTAATTAAAAAAAGTCTCTTGTTCGAGGATGCTTATTTGATGGATCGTTGAGATTAGAATTAGAAGAGACATTGTGTGTATATTTATAGAGGAAGAGAAAGGTGAAAGGGAGGTGAGAGAGAATAAGCAGAGAGCGAACGATCGCGGAAGCTCGATGCGGGGGAGTAGCATGCAAGATCGGCCCGAAGAGCCAGTCTCCTCGGAAGGTCGTGCCATTCAACGGTCGTTTACCCCTTTAATGCTTTTCTTTCTTTCTTTCTCTCTGGCTTCCTTCTCCTCCTCCTCGTCGCTTCTCTTCGGCTTGTCCGCCTTCAAAAGTTCCTCTTTGTGTATATATACATACACCTTCGCCATTTGTACTTGTCCATACACACACATATTTATATAGTTTCTTGTAGAGAATAGGCCAGAAAAGTCATGTACAACACATCGCTGTAATATTACCTATTTAGTTTTTACCGTTACGTCGAAGGAATCCTCCGACTGTTTGCTCGAGGTTTGCCTCGCTTTTGAGTCGAGAGAGAAGGTGGTGCTAGCTCTGGAAGGAGAGTTCAAGCGCGGGAGGACGCGAGTACTCGCAATGGGACTAAGAGATTGGATGTTTGTTCATGTCTGATGCAAAAGAGCATGGGATAAAGGATAGGTATAGATCAAATTGGGTTTTCACGAGGTAAGGACCGATGAATATTCTATATACATATATATATATATATATATATATATAACTGCAGATAAAAATGCAGAGCACGAAAGCAAGTCTATAATTTGTCACCTCTGTGAATTTGTCGCTCTAGGCTGCTGGCATGATCCGAGAGAGTTGGAAGCAAGGACCGGTTATGTGGATGGCTCGAGTCCCACTAGAGAATGCAACAGAGCCAACACACGGGACAAAAGGACGAGGAGGTGAATGTTCGCTACTTTGCTAGTAGTTGGATCTCCGGTGCAGCATGCCGAAAGAATCTGATCTCTCCATTTTCGCAACTGGCCAACCCTCCCCCCTCCTCCTCTTGGGAGAGAGAGAGAGAGAGAGAGAGAGGTCATTGAACTTTTTCGAGGAAAATTTTCGACGAGAAATACCGAGACGGAGTTCTCGTGAAATGATTTTCTTATCGCATTCGCTAATTGGTTTATGGATACGAGGAGCTGTGTGCAGAGTGGTCTACGCGTTCGCAACGTATGAACGTAACTGGAGTCGAGAGCGAAAACTGTGCGGGAGCGAAGGGGGCGACGCAGCAGGACAGTAGAGAGAAACGGAGGGAATATTGCACAAGGATCTCGCAGCGCTCGTTATTTATTACAATTCTCTTGCGATAGTTCGCCGAGGGATAATAAAAAGCAGCGATTAAGATAGACAGATCTCTATCGATGGTAACACCGTTCGGGCCGCCGCCCGCCTCTCTACGCTATATATGTCGTAACTCAAGCGGAAAGATCTAAAACACGAACTCTCGAGGCGTGTTACGTATTACATATACAGAAGAACGCAGCATTGACGACGACGACAAGAGCGGTCACGGGGTAATTCGCTATAATGTCACATTGTTCCCGTGCTGCCTGCCTGCCTCCTTTCAGACCGCTGCTCGCCTCTAGGATTGTAACGCTGAAAACACACCCATTTGCTGGAACCGCGCTCTGCTTGTATCGCCGAGAAATTCTGTTTTTGTTAAGGGCCTGTGTTCCTTCGAATCAGGCGAGTCTTGTATCTAATATGACAAGCAAAATTTTGAAAAACTGTTTGGTAAAATAAAATATTTATAGATTTTTGAAGTTAAGTTGGATACGAGGCTTTCCTGATTTTCCATCTGGTACCGACCCTGAGACGAGGAGGGAGGTCTCGAAAATCATTCGATGATCGACTCGATCAATTATTTATATGCGAGAAGCAGAAACCTCTATATATGTTTATTTCTAAGAAGTAGTAGGGGGGGGGGTAGAGAAAATTAATACGGCACGAATGGAATTTTTAGTTCATCTAAACCTTTGATCTCGGTTTATGCTTGATCGTGCATCAAGCATCGCTTTGTCCATAACGGCTCGAAATGAGAGTTATCTTCCCCCAACGGTTCGACCTCTTTGAGCGCCGTGCTGCTGCAACGTCGTCGTCGTGCCGTTTATTGTGAAAGAACACCGCGGTAGTCACGACTCGTTATTACCAACTATGTAAAACAATAAAAGCCACGACGACTCGTTGAGTTTCCCGAAGAACGTATATATATATATATATATATATATATAGCACGCGGTAGCATCTTTCTTTTGGGGAATTAAAATTAATGTTGAAGTAAGGACAATTTTATGAATCTCTGTATACTTGTAGTCACGTGCTGGATTAATTTTCACGATCTTGCGCGAGCTTTCACCTTTGGATATAAAAAAGAAATATACACATATATAAGGGGAGAATTATAAAAATTGTACCGATCTGAGACTCGCACCAATTTAACTGTATTATTCAACAAACAATTATTCTCAGTCTCATCGAGTAGCCTATGTACATATATATATATATATATATATATATATAGTTTCTCGAAGAAGTCCTTGTAATTATCGAATCAGCATTGGTGTGTTGTTTTGCGCCGTAAATCCGTAATCGAATCTGTTTTGGCGAGCAATGCCAGTGTGAGGCAGCGGTTCGCGATTGTTGATCGGCTATGAAAAAGAGTTGTCGACGCATATGTATATATATATTTATATATAGGCGAAAATAGAACGGTGCGCGTTGTCTTGCGGTGTGTTTGCGGTAAAGTGGCGCGGGTGGTGGATGCGGTGGGACGCGATATTGCTCAGCAGCGAGTAACCAAGGAGAGACCTCGCTCTTTGCCCGTGCGCCTTTTCCCTGCTTGGCTAGCTTTACATAAGACGAGAGAGAAAGAGAGAGAGAGATGGGGCGGAGCGCGTAAATTTAATCGCTATTGATGTGGATGGATCGATGAATCAATGCGTAGGTTATAAAGCAGTTAAATATGTTGCGATGTGGGAATATGGCGCCGCGTCTTGCGTCCTTCGAGTCCCACCTGAAAATTTACAATGAGCCGCGAGCGTCCCCCGATTAATTAGTATACGCGTGTGTATATATATATATGTATATATAGTATGGTGACGCGCCGGATATAACAATTGCCGTTCCGATCGCGGCTCGCGCATACTCCGAGCACAAAGGAACTGGCGCGAAGGCGAAGGCGGTGTCAAGGTCACCGGGGGGATCTGCTCCGATCGGGTGGGTCGAAAGGTCGAATGGCCGTGCGCATGCGGCGGTGAGTATAAGGGAAGGTCGCCTCGGTGACCTCGTCGTGCATGCATCTTTGTTTACATCTGTTCTTACCGATGCTTCTGCTTTTCAGGATAGTCCACAAAGTTGATGGAGTTGCGGACCAACGACTCGGCGAGCGCCATCTTCTGGAATGCGAACTAGCGATTCATTTCTTTGCGCCTTCTACTTTTATCGCTGTTGCTGCGAGCGAGCATCAGGGATAGGTAGATGAAAAACGTTGCTGAAGACGCAATTCTTGATTTACATTGTTGCAAAGGACGCGAGATTTTTCATCTAATATCATTCTTGTTTTTAACAATGTTGCTACAAAGAAAAATCGCGGATCTGTCATTAAAAAACGTGACCGTAGACGCGTTGGTTAATTTGCATTACAGCAAAAAAAATGTACGATTATTCTTCTCGATTGTCCTAGCTCCCCGGATAAATAAGAGCGTTAATTTATGCGTGCGCGTTATTATTGTCGTTGAAGATCTCACGAGTGACATTCCAATTCGTGGCGGACGAGCCAACTCGATCGATAATCTCTCACCTGACACGTTCACCCACTCGACTGGAGGAATTTTTCTGGATTTTCTAAGGACGACCCTTGGATCATCCTTCCTCTTCGTTATACGTGCTCGCCCACGCCTCCCTCACGTACACACGCACACATGCAGAGGAAAATACCGAGTCGCGTCGAAACGCGCCAACTCACCCATTCATACATATATATATATACATTCTGAGGTCCCGCGCGCCACTTATCGTTCTCCACCTCTCCTTCATTTCTTTATCCCCGACTATAGAAAAATACTTATTTAGACGGTCGACTTTAGCAATTTCGCAGGAGTAACGCATTGAGAGAATATTTCTCTGTTTTTCTTTGCTTCGGTCTCTCCACTCCAAGCGCGAGTCCCTCGCTCACTTTCAAATATGTAAATAGCAGCGTCAGCGTAAGCGTTATGCGTCAATGCACAGTGGAATTTCGAGTGGAGAGCTTGCCGCCTCCAAATATAGCACGCGCCTAATTAAGATTAAATTAATAAGAGTTGATTGGAAATTGTAAGAAAAAGTGTCGCCCTGCGCACGAGAAGAAAAAATACTGTAGTTTGCAATGGCGAAACTCGACACTCTCCATCTCGTTCCATCGATTACTGTTTCTGTCGAAAGGGTTTGGAGGGACCCTTTGAAAATTTGAGGCAAAAAAATTAAAAATCGCGACACCTCTAAAAAAATATTAAACAATCTCGCTACACAAGTTTATTCTTACAAAAAACCGAGTCCTGTACAATGTTTACTGGTCCAGATAAATAACAAATCCTACGAACGTTTCAAGGTGAACTTGGAACTCCATTGCAGTTCCGTTTATGCGCGTGAATACCGGTGCCGGTATTTTTGAATATAAGAATACCGGACGATCGCATTCGAATAAACGTTTCTGAAGTTTGATCAGCTTGCGTTTTGTTTCGTCGCTACATATATATATATATATATATATATATATATATACAGGGACCGCCAGATAAAGTGGATGAGGACAAAAAGCGTGTAAAAATGCGATTACCGACAATCGGTACGCGATTGGTTGTTAATAAACAGAGATAGACCAATAAGCGAATCGCTGTGTCTGTCTACTATACAATCAATCAAAAGCCGATTGTCGGCCATTGCATTTTTACAAGCTTTTCCTCCTGATTCAATTAATTATTTGGCGTTCTCCAATGAAGAACCTGTACCTAATTCAAAAAGCTAAAGCTGAAAGAAATACACACGCTAAATACATACGCGAAATTGATATATTCGCATAGAAGAGGCTGAAAAACATGCAAGAAAAAAAAACAAGAAGTGATTTGAACCGAAGGAGGACAGACTGGAACCTAACATAGGTTTTCTGTCATTCTTTGATAGGTTAAAAAATGTCCACGGTTTTACCCGTGGGACTCACTCGTTCGGCAAAATTCCACCAATGATATTTCTGCAGGTGTCAATGGGGATGACTTTGGTGACGTTCGATGAAACACACTCGCGAAAAAATTACTTAGGAACGGCACTACGCGATTCGGTGTTTTAAATTTATGCACTAAACGACGCGAACTTTTTTAACGGCACTATGCGCACTGTACCGCGCAGATTTTTTAAATTTTACCCCGCCACGCGGTTATTTAAAATATCACTGCGCGGGTTTAAGACGCGGAGGACATTTGGTGAACGCGCGCGCACCATGCCACGCGGAGTGTGGTCGTCCATTGTAAACAAAGCAAAACAAAACATATCTCTTTCAACTTCTATTGATATACTTTGGAGTTCATTTAAAGCTTCAAAATCAAAACATTGAGATCGACTTACAAATCCTCAAGTTTATTGACCTTGACCACTGCAAGCAGCCAAACACAAGTCGCGCGCCGCGCGCTTACAATGTTTACAAATTTTACGATTCTTAAAAGAATTCTTATACATATATACAGAAAAACACTTTAATTATAATCCTACAATGCGCTTCGTTATTATATTCTACCCCAAAGAAATCGAACAACTATTAATAAAAAAAAGTCTTAATTCCGAGATTAAATTATTTTAATATAATAATAAAATTGCACATGTGTGACAAGAATAAAAATATTTATCTACATAAAAAAATTCGTTTGATAACCAAAAAACCTCTAAAAAATTATCATTCCGCTGCTCCTCTCCCTCCTATTTCACCCTTTATTAATTAAACAAATAAATTCAAAGGAAGCATAAAGTGACAACATTTCTCTTATTTACCTACATTAACAACTAAACAAATGCCGAATGTCCACCACAGTATTTTTAGATACTTTTCATCCCGATCCACTTTATCTGGCGATCCCTGCATAAATATAGAAAATAAAAAAGAATCGACAAACACAAGAGACGTTGCATAGTTGTTTCGCAGGAGAAAAATCCTCCCTCCTGGTCTCATCCCGTCACTATATATATATATATATATATATATATATATATATATATACAAGTGGTAGCAAGCTCGCTGCTTTATAGCAGAGATCGTTGCTTTAACTTTAGACGTCGGTGTCCGGCCTTGCAAGGACGTTCTCCCCTGCTGCCCCCTCTCCCCCCTCCCATCAGCTACCTCGCTATATCAGGCCTTTAGCAGAGCGCGCGCGCTCTCGCGCCTACCCATCTCTCCCCACTCCCCTCCCCCCCCCCCCCTCTCCCTCCGTACAATTACACCCTCTCCATTCCTTATCGGTCCCGAGGAGAAAAATCCGTTCTTTCTCGCGCTCTCTCGACACGATTCTCCTGAAAAATACCTGATGGCAAAGCGAGCAACCGAACCTCTTGCCAAGTTCTGCGCGACAGATGCAAACGCTTTCTCGATAGTTGAGAACCGTGTTTGGCGCCAGGAATCATCTGGAATGCAGCTCGCGATTCGCCATGCAACTCGACTCCTTCGCAACAATTCTTTTTCTTGCTGCGTGGCTCTTGAAGCGTTTGGTATTACTACTGCTTTTCCTATTATTATATATATATATATATATATATATATATATAAGCATTGTACAGTAGATTAAAATAATTGTTCCCCCCCCCCCTCTCTCTCTATATATATATATATATATATATATTAGAAGGCAGTTTTACCAATCGAAACGGCGGCAATAGCTGTGCGATGATTCAGAGTGCATTGAGAGCGTCCAAGCCGAAGCTCTATTTCAGGTGGAACGCTGCACTCTCCGCACTCTCGATCCGTCTTCCACACCTTTTAATAGATTCTCTCCAAATTGCACAGTGCGCGCGATCCCTTTTTTCCCTAGCTCCATTCTCGTCCCGCGTTTTCCGCTCCAACTCTTCGCGCGCGCTTCGATCAGCTTGCTGAACAAAGTTGTGTAATTTTAGGAGAGAGAGAGAGAGAGAGAGAGAAAGAGAGATGACGAATATATATGTATACGCGTTGAAATTCTTAATCAGCTGTAGGTGATACATCCTATTTAAGGCGCGCTGTCCTCTCTCTCTCTCTTTCTCTTTCTTGGACTCTCATTCCAATTCCAAGCAAGCAACAGAGAACCAGGATGACTCACGCTTCCCTTTCAAAAATATTCAAGAAATATTTCAGCAAGATTTTTCATTGGGGAATATACAGCAGGATGGCGAGTCATCTTTTTCTCCCATTCTCATTCTCTTCCTTTTTCAAAGCTCTTTTGTAACCGGAAGAGGCTCAAGGCTGGGGGTAATAAAGGGGTTCGGTAATCGGTCGATTCTTCGGATCGGTTCGGCCTCGGCCGTCCTTGCAATGTGGCGATTGTGTGGCGTAGGCAACGCTATACTCTCCGTTACCACCTTGCTATCTATAGTATACTAGCTTCTACAAAAACATCAACCGGTTAAATGGCGCAAGATTAGAAAGGCTCTCTCGTTCTCCGTTCACTCGATACGCTTGTTCCCGGAGAGGGACCACCTCTCCCACCCTCTGTCAATCCTGTATTTTACATTTATTCCACGCGAATTTTAGCCAAACCTCGAAAACAAAAACCCACAGGACCCTCTTCTTGCGCAAAATCCAAAATAAATGACGAATCCCTCCCAAATACCAAGAACCACTTACCAAAATTCCTACAAAAATGCAACATAAAAATTACCGTACAAAATTGCAAAATATCAACAAAGAAAAACAAATATATACAAACTCTCGAATAGTTCTAAACAGAGCAATGGGCCAGCAGCCACGGCTAAAAGGTAAACCATATGCGAGGCTCGTGGATCTTCGCGAGCGTTCGGTAGTCGTAGTAGTCGGTGGCTCGGAAGGCGAGAGGCGAGGGGAGGGTCGTCCGGTAGGTAACCAAGAGGTGTCTCTGTGTTGGTGCATCGGTGCGTGGTACTAGTATTGGTTCCCTATCCGTGAGTCGCTGGTGACTGGCTCGCGCGAGTAGCAAACCGTCTAGAGCGAGGAGGAGGGGGGCCACCGAGCGGCGTGCAAGAAGAGGACAGCGCGCGAAGAGTCGGAGGAGTGGGAGACTCGAGCAGTCTTTTCTCTCTCTCTCTCTCTCTGGAGAGCGAGCAGCGAGAGAATCGAGAGATACCGTTGGTTCGGTTCAATTGTCGCTGAACCGCCGCGGCGAACGGACCCGCGAGTCTCCGCTTCTTCCCGAGTGATTTGTCGCGCAATAGTCGGAAATGCCACTGATAAGATGTTCTTTCGACGAGAACGCGAATAAAAGAGCATCGACGCGAGGAAGGATCGCGAGCGAGGCGTCCGTGGTCCCGTAACTCGCTTAACAAAGTCTCCATCTCTCTCTCTCCCTCTCTCCCTCTCTCCTTTTGTCTTTATTCTCCTCCACCTGGTGCATCGTTTCTTTGATACTCTGTGAGTACGTGCCAGCGTGCGTGCGTGCGTGCGTGCGTGCGTACGTACGTGCGTGCGTGTTGTGTGTTTGGATATGTGCGTTAGTGTTGGTACACTGGGAATAATATGGGCCTGGCGCTAAAAATCGTTTCGAACTAACGTTACTCGGCTGCACTGTCAAGTTGGCAGTGGCCATGACAGCGGACGCTCTTTTCGAGCCCAGCAGCATCCCGGGGCATCTCGCTCCCACGCCACAAAGGTTCGAGAGGCTCCTATCCAAGCAGCCTCTCGAGGAACTTTACGAGGTCGAGGAACAGCCTTTCGCACGGTAATTCCTACATTGCTATCTCTTCTACGGTCCTACACACACATGTACGCTGCGTGCGTGTGTGTATACGGTATTGCTGCTCGCTTCTCTCTGCAGCTACGCGGCGGTGGCGTTGCTTGCTTCTCGTTTCCTTTTACTCCTTGTTCCCCCCCCCCCCCCCTCCTCTTCCTGCCACTCCACCACCAACGATCCAACTACTTGTTGCAAAACCATCGTGGCGTATTCCTTATTCCTATTTTATATACGCGCTGCTTTACATTCAAAATTCGCCAGTCGCACTTTGTTCTATGCACACACACACACTTTCTCTCTCTCTCTCTATATTTCTCTGTGTATGGAGTGAACAATTCTTGCGAAATCGTAGCCTCGCGCTCTGCCTTTATACGCTCGAAACTCGTAGTTCAATTACGCGTGTATTTCGCTGTGGAGGATTGTCGTGTGGTGGAAAAATGTTGGAAACAGTGTAATTAGTATTATGGAGATATTTAATGATTTTTTTGGGACGTAGGAATTTATTTTTTGAGGCATCTTTGCGTAGTTTTCGTTCGATATTTATTTAAGGATTATTATAGTGGTTCGTACTGTGAGAAATTGTTGAGATCTCTGTATAGAGTGAAAAATTCTTGCGAAATCGTAGCCTCGAACTCTGCTTTTGTACGCTCCAATCTCATATTTCAATTATGTGTATATTATACTGTAGAAGACTGTCGCATAGTGGAAAAATATTGCAAGAAAATATAATTCGTACTGTAGATACATTTGATTATTATTATAACATAGATGATTATTTTTAAATAAATCGTACCACGCTTTACATTCAACATTTATTTTCAGGCCATTATAGTAATCCGTATGGTGAGAAATTGTTGCGAAACGAGCTTGTGCGTTTCTACATTCGAAACTCGTATTTCAGAGTTGTATTATATATATATATATATATATATAGTATCTGTATATACAGGGTTCTTAATTTAATTTTATTCAAAGCGTGGACGTGAAAATTCCTTCATCTTTTTTCTATATATGCAGTAGCCTATGTAAACTTTTTCTGCATTCTATCCTTCTCTTTCTAAAAGCTCTGTTCCATTCTGGTTCTAAAAAGAGGGATGCGCGAAAACTTCGTGTCTTTTTCAACTTTACAAAGAGACGGGTGCATTTTCACGTCCACGTTTGAAACGATCCAATTGAAGAGCAAACAGCAGAAGCCTCGTGATGCATGTAGACAAGATTATGTAGTGCCATACAAAATTCTTGTAAAACGAATACATATATACATTTTTAAAATTTACAACTTAAACTATCAAATAATTATAACAAAAAGCATAAGAATTCTTGTAAAATTATCTTGTACTAAAAATTAATCTTTTATCTCGCATACATTGCATTAATTCGTATATACATTTAAAACAAGTGCATGAGTACTGGATCATTGCACAGCTGCACGAATGCAATATAAAAATCGACAAATTTATTCAGTCCAATATCATGAAAACGGAGGAGCGACGCAAGATGGACATATTTCAAAAATTATGATGAAAAATAATAAGGCGAACAATCAGGTGTTCAGTTCTCTTTTTCGTACCTTCTATGGCCATGGAGATTGAAAGCTCTTCCGTAGCGCGAATTGAAAATAGCAAATGCCTGGGCGAAGTATGCTAAGACCGTGCGCTATGCACTTGCTACTTGATATTTATACCTATCCCCTTAAACCAGATAAGTTACGGGACACGGTGCGACGCGACGTCTCTCTTTCTCTCTCTCTCTCTCTCCTCCCCAACTCATATAGAAGCGTTGCACACTCAATTAAACCTCAATGAGTCACGCACGACGACGCATTAACCCTTTACTTTGATTCTCGCTATTAATCTACAATGGATTCGAATCTCTTTGGGACGTATCAGCGTCGTCCCTTAAAATTCTACAAATTACTTATCTCTACTTACAATATTAATTATAATCTATAAGCAAATATTCTAATCATACAGACGCATTACAAAATTATCTAAGGATCATTTTAATCAGCATACATATATATATATATATATATATATATATATATATATATAGCGAGCTCCATAAATAAGAGAGTAGTAGGAGTCAGTAGTAACATAGAGCACTCGTCTGATGGTAGCAGCGAGCAGTACTAGACGTACTAGAATGCACGAGTGGAACGTGGCGGTGGATGGTCGGCCGGTTGCTCTCGGTCTCGCGCGCCTGCATACTTTGCCTGCCCTCCTGCTCGCGCTCTTTGTGCAGGCAACTTTGCGTTTGTCTATTCCTTGGCGCTCCCCCCTCCCCTCCCCCTTCAACGTCTATATGCGCCGCGGCGGACAGTGATGCCAGACGGTGGTATGCGCGTGTCAGCCTAAGCGCAGTGCGTGCGTGTGCACCCCCCCCCCCTCACTCCTACAATACTATAAACATACTTCGCACAGAAAGCAACACGCGCGAAAGAAAGAATAAAGATTCGAGCTTCAACCCTACTCCGCGCAGCCTCTAACTTTCGGGTCACGTGCCAATGCATCGACGTTTCGTCGAATTATTCGCCCTTCGAACTGGGACCAAATTAATATCTATGCAACGTTGCTGGAATAAATGGAATTCCAAGAGGAAATTTACTTCCTTTGTTCAATATTCCACGTACCGGTGAATCGTGTACGTTTAAAAAGCGAGATTTTTTTTATGAGTTATTTTAGACAAGGGGTCGAGTTTATAATTTTTCTGTACAATTATTTAAAAACATCATACGCACTAGAGGAGGATATTTTTTAAATATCGCAAGAGCATTATCCATAGGAAATTCTGTTGAAATTTCAAGAGGTTCCGGGAACGTTTCCAAGTGTATAGGTTGTAAATGGTAGATCCTTGTATAAGTGTTCGGAGTTGAGGGGAGTGGTGAACGTTTGAATCAGTTTGAAGGCCGAGGGGTCAACTCGATAGTTTATCTGTACAATTGAACACGTGTTTATTGTTAAACGAATCAAACGCACCAGAGGGCCTTATTTCCGAAATATAGCAAGAGTGTAAAATCCTTAGAAAATTCTGTTGAAATTCCAAAAGATTCCGGGAACGTTTGTAGAGGTATAAGCTTTTGTAAACGGTAGAACCACGTGAGAGCGTTTAGAGCTATGAGGCGAGGAGGGGGGGGGGGGGGGCGACGCTCGAATCAGTTTGAATAAAATTCCAGCTGCTCCCGGTCAACTCTGCGTCACTCTGTTTACCGTCAGCCGGTGCGCAGCTGCTTCTACTTGGAAAAAATTGTGTAGACTTGTGAAACGACCTTGTGACATTTCGATGGAAAGATAAGAGGAAATATCGCGATAAGCCGTTGTTCGTGTTTCGCTCTATCGTTGTGATAAGATGAAAAATCTCCCCGGCAATTATTATCGCGCGCCGATAGGTCCCCGCACGTCCCGACGAGATTCGCCGTGTCGTGAAAAGTCCTGCGTGCACGCATGCGCACTCGATCCCCCCACTCCTCAACCACTTTTCTTCCACATTGAGAAAATCCGTCGTGTAACATCGATGAAAGGAACGCGCGCACTCTTGTCCGCTTGCACTCTACATATACTGTATTCCACGAAATGATAGATATACAATTATAGAGCTACGCTATATACATTTGTTATAAACGAAAGACTCAAAGATGCCTAACGTAGAAACAATTTTGCCATCAAAATTTCATAATTTTTAGTTTATCAGCCCCTTATCCTGTATGTGCTTTTATAACTATTCTTTGTCTCTACTCTGATACTTGAGAAAATTCCTACATAGCATATTTTTCTTGAATTATTTATTTAACAGATTTTTATGCTGAAATTCATTGTAATTAGAATAAAATTGGTGGATTTAAGTAATGTCTCTTCATATAAATGTTTACACGCACATACATTTTATGGGTTAATTTAATATATTATGAAATTTTTTTCTCCGTGGCATTTTTATAAAGAAGCATCAAAAAGTTAATGTAAGTGTCACTGGTTGCTTGGTCAGTTTTTCGATATTAACCTAATCCAATGAAATAGATACGTATATCAATACGAATGCGTGGGACGACAGGGTCGCCCGGAAAATCATTCTCCTTCTTTTTTTATAAATTTTATAACGATTTGCTTCTTTTAAATTCGCAGCGAGGAACGCTAGTTTGATAAGAGAGTCTCATTTGGGACATCAGATAAGCTCTTATCGCTAGCGAAGCGATATGTTATAAATGTATATATGTACATATATATGTATAAACGTTCTTTCTCAACGGGAGAAGGAAACGAGTTAGTTATTTTCGTATTAGTAGTATTATTCGCTTGCATATTTTACATACACACACACATATATATATATATATCTTTCAGCAGGATCATATCATATATAGTAAATTGACTATACAATACAAGAAATGGCAATTTTGTTTTACGTTCACGCTTTAAACCAATTAAAAATTAAACGCACTGTATTTTTCAGACTATATATACATAATATAGAGCAAGTCATTATTTATTTTCTACTTATGTGTATATCTCGTTTACTAGAATCGACTCCTATATATCCTTCATCCTAGAGTAATTATATATTTACATCCTGCTTGTATATATGTATATAGTCTATGTCGTTGATCAAGATTAACAAAATTGACTATGCTTGTGGACCTACATAAAATTATTTCTTTCTTATCGAATTAACTTATAACGTGATCCACCTAACACGTGCATTTATTCTAAATAACTTTAAAGCGTGGATTGTGCATTAACCTTTTCCATATCGCAAGGTTACATATCGTTATACGTTGTGCAATTAATTTAGAATCACAGAATCCATATGTCAATTAGTTATAGGGTGAACAATACACGTGGACCACTCTAAATATATATATATATATAGTTGTGTATTGATCAGGATCGATATGATTTACACAAAAATTCACTACATTTGATCCACGCGCGTATATATATATATATTTATACCGTTACACTCCTCTTTTATCAGAACGCACACGCTCTTCCTCTTTCTGAGATTCCCTCATCGTTGCGGTTCTTTTGCTGGTTTCGTAGCAGCTTGTGCGTCTCTTCTCGTCGTTCGTACGCATTTCTCGGTTGATTCAGAAGAGAGGACGAGGACGCACAGTGATCCTTCCTGCGTACGTCTGTGTCTCTACTCTGTTTTTATATATATATGAGATTGAGGGCTTTTCTTTTCCATGGTGTCGAATCGAGATCTGCACCTTTCGGAATTTGAGATTAAACACCCTTCCCCCTCCCCCCCCCCTCTCTCTCTCTCTATTTACACTTCGAAAAGTCCTTAACTAAAAATTCTTATCTTTTACAAAGTTTCGAAGATAAGAGAGTTGTCCTACGTCCATGCTCTAGTGCACTCTCAGTGATACACTATATAGAAAGAGAGAGTGGTAGAAAGATTGATGATTACACTAGGTTTTTATCTCAATTAGTACATTACACACAATTCAACGATTAATAAAACAGACAAAATGTATATATAAGATAAACGAATACTTATATATTTATACAAGTGTTTTCTAGTTTGCTATTCTATTTGTATATAAATTACGTTAAAATTTAATAACAAATAATGTGTATTTGAAAAATATATAGAAATGGGTTGAATGAGAGAGATGGAGAGAGAATATCGCGTTGCACGCATGCAGAATCCAGAGTGTGAATTTCCGAGAAAAGCGTGTAAAGGTATATCAGAGGGGGGAGGGGAGTCTCAGGTAGGTGAACCGACTGGAATTTGCGCCGACTGAGAGGCTAGAGAGAGAAAGAGAGAGAGAGAGAGACTCTCTCGAGAAAATCTTTCATCGGCTTTTACAAGCGAGGAGACTCTCGACTCGAGAGTCGAGAGATGCGAGATGCGCCCCATTGCTCGCTGCTTCTTGGCCTCTGTCTGTGTCGATCTCTACGTGTGAGCGACGCTCGGTGTGACACCATGCACCGCAGTGTGTGAGCGAGACACACGACACATGGTATCTTCCGCAAGTAGGACACGGACAAAGTAGGTCTCTCTCTCTCTCTCTCCTCTATCGCAAATGCACACACACAGATAGAGAGCATACTTATAAACATCAATCTTATTTTCACTAGCCAAACTGTATATATAAACGCTCCAGTAATTTTTATAGCACGCAACACACATAACAATATCATAACAATAGTCTTTTCTTCCTCACCCTCACGCATACAACAAGAAATTTATTATACAGAAATAACGCACGTGTATTTAGCATGAGAACGTTCCAAAGTGTCAAATTGAGTCCGAGTAACGTTTTAGAAACGCTCAGAATTCTCTGTCTATCTATATCTACCAGGAATCTGAAAATTAGATCGTTCGGCAACCTCATACACGTCGTGACTAGTATCCTTCGTTATTCGATCGTCTGCGGGCGGACCAAAGCAAAATTAGCAAGTTAGTGACTCGGTTGAGTCATAAACCAGCTAGTACGATCCTGAAATACTCTTTCGTTTAAAATTATTCACATTTCAGACTATGTCTTTATGTGTACATAGGTACTGAACGCGTTCGGCGTAACGGTCCTGCCTGGTTCCTGCCATAGTTTTATTTTTCTCTCACTTTTGATCATTTTGAGAAGAATAAAAAATTATTCGGATAAAAAATTATCAGTGTGTGTACTCTTGAATATAATGTGAGAATAATCTATAAATTACGCACCGCTTTATATTTATTCATTGGTAATAACCTTCCTTTTTTTATTACACTTTCCTGTCGCTTTTATCTAAAAGCTTTCCAAGAAATTCTATGAATTTATCATTTCATCGAGTCGTACAGTATTTCCTTAGGCTTTAGCTAAAGTAGTGTTCTCGATACCAGAGTATATACCGCACGTATATATAGTCACTTGCCTACTTATAATTTCAAATGGAAATATCTAGCGAACGGCTGGATGAATCGATAAATTCACGTGTCGTTTCGGTTGGAAAGCTTTTGAAACGAGCAATGATAATATGCACAAAAAATTGTTTCTCATTTAAAAAATAAAGGGTGACCGGATTTTGCGTCTTTCTATTTTATTCAAGAGAAAACGCTGACCATTTTTAATCTTAAGTGCCTTAAAATAAGTTGCGAAAGTAGCAGATGCGTTTCACTTTCAAAATTCATATTTTAGATTATGATCTATATTAACTATATAAAATATAGCATAAGAGGTTCATACCAAGTTTTCGATATATATATATATATATATATATATATATATATATATATGCGTGAGAAATTCTTTATTATTTAAAGCCCTTGTGTATTTGGAGAGAGTAACGTAGCGTACGTAGTAAATGATACGCAAATATTAGCAAACAAAATTATATTGAATTTGATAAACATCTAATTTAAAGAAAAGTTACTGTTATACATTCCTTCTCTCTCTCTATATATATATAATATTATTAGTTAATAAGGTGGAGAAGACAAAGTTGGCAGTAGCCAGCAGGTTAGTGACTCGGTTGAGTCATAGGCTCGCATAGGGGGTAGTCAGGCTATATAGTGAAGCCGGCCGGTAACCGCTAGCCGCTAAGCCGAGACTCGTTGAGCTGCTGCGCTTGCGCAGTGCCAAATGCTTCGCAGCTTGCATGAGTCACGTGGCAACTATTTCCGCTCGTCTGCTCTGCGACTGGTAGGGTTCCTCTTCTTAAAATCGGTATTAATGCATTGTTTATTCACACAGGGGCAAATACGCGACTGTGCGAAGATGCAGAGAGAGGTCGAGCGGCAGACAATGGGCAGCAAAGTTCCTCAGGAAGAGAAGAAGGGCGCAAGAACTGAGAGCCGAGGCACTCCACGAGGTTGCAGTTCTCGATGCCGCGGCCCACTGTCCTCGTCTGGTCTCCCTTCACCAAGTATTCGAGACCAACACTGAGATGATACTGATACTCGAGCTGTGAGTATATTTTTATTCAATGGCCATCTTCCTCCGATCTGCAAAACACAACATTCTTAGAAACACGTCCTATTTGTATATGTATACTATATGCATGTGCGATAAGGATGGAACGCCTTTACCTCGGGCCTATTAGGAGAAATTTCTAGTCTACGATATATTATACCTACAACATATACAGATAGTAAACATTCGTGACATTGTATCAGAAGAAATTTCTCATCCCGAGAGAAGAAAAAGTATATCACGAACGATACACTATTTGATAGATTTGACCGATTTGACGATGCCATGTTTTTGTTTGTTGACAACACAGAGCTCCGGGAGGCGAACTGCAAATGATACTGGACAGGGATGAGGTCCCGGAGGAGAGACAGGTTGCCAGATTGCTGATGCAGATCCTCCAAGGAATAGAGTTTCTCCATTCCTTGAACGTCGCTCATCTTGACATCAAGGTAGGTGCATGTCTATTGGTAATGGTGGTGTTGACTGGTGCTGAAAAATTCAACGTTATCGCGCATCGCACGATGACTGCTCTCTTGTTCCAACAAGCGTGGATTGGTGGAGGGGAAGGAGGAATTTGAAACTCGAGAGAGTCGTCCGAGTCGGAGAGCAGCCAAACATAACCAAAGATGCGCGAACGAGCGACCGAGCGAGAGAGAGAGAGAAATTAACGAAGCGTTGCAAAGTGCCTGGCGCTTGGTTCGCTCGTTCAATCCGAAAATAGCGCTGCTCGAAGACGATACTCGCCAATCTCAAATATAGAATTCATAGTTATGAATGGAAAAATGTAGGTAGATTCCTTGGCCGACTGCCATGTGCTTGGCTTGCCTCTTCGGCTTACTTTCGCGGACACTGCACTCGTGAAAACAAATACTCGCCATCCTGCAGCAGCAGACACTCGTCCCCATTCCATTCCACCAAGCGCGTACTACTACCACTAGTACCACTACCCAATACTCGTTCTACCATGTCCTGTCCTCTATATGCACATATTGCTACTACACCATGTATGTATGCAGTATATATATTATAATGCGCACTCATCAGTTCACGCACCTCGATTCTCGATCTCGATCTCAATCTCGAATCTTTTCTATAGAGATGGCGCGACGAGCGCGCATCGAGTTATCTATCTTTCTTAATTATGGGAATACCTGTTGCATCTACTGCTCTTTATTGTTTATTTCTATGGTTTATTCAACGACTTCCGCTACAGTGAAACTATACGCTTCTAATTATTTACAGCCGCAGAACCTGGTACTGACGGGCCAATTTCCGGATTGCGACGTGAAACTCTGCGATTTTGGCATCTCGAGATACATAGGCGAGAATGCCGATATTCGTGAAATTCTCGGAACTCCGGATTATGTTGGTAAGCATAAAGAAGAAGGTGCGTGCGGGCTCGGGCTCGGGCTCGCGCGTACTTTCTTTTGACTAGCTGACGTATTTACAAGAACGAGTTCCAAGAAGCCTGTTTTTCTTTTCAAAGCACCGGAAGTATTGAACTACGAGCCGATAAGCCTGGCAACCGACATGTGGTCGGTTGGAGTGTTGTTGTACGTTTTGCTTACGGGATGCTCACCGTTTGGCGGAGACACCAAGCAAGAGACCTTTTGTAACATCGGCAGGTGCCGATTGGACTTTCCCGATGACCTCTTCGAAGACATCTCCGAGGAGGCGCGCGACCTCATGAGAAAACTCATGCTCAAGGATCCCGAGTAAGTATCCGTTGCACAGAGACATATATACGACATTGTTGTTACTCAGTCAAATGCATACCGTTGCGTTGACGGCGGATATGTTTTTATTTACGCTATGTGTATTATAACTGTAGTATATACTGTATGATTATTATTAATTCTTGCCACCCCCCTTCCCCCTTATGTTTACACTACATACGGATAGAGAATAAGCTCAAGTTTTTAAGTGCAAACATACACAAAGACAGACAGATACAAGACTCATTCGATTGAGGCTACACAATGGAAAGTGGACCGGTTGGATTTCACGTTCACGTATTCTCCGCACTCTTTTTATCAATGCTCTTTCCTTGACTTGCTGTTATTGCGTGTGTACAGGGAGCGGCTAACGGTGACCGAGTGCCTGCAGCATTCCTGGTTCGGGATTTTTCAGGAGCCTTCAAGGCCGTTGTCTGTGTCTGCGCCTGTGATAATGGTCGATCCTGTGGATCC
Organism: Prorops nasuta; assembly: GCF_024137725.1. Classification (NCBI taxonomy): domain Eukaryota; kingdom Metazoa; phylum Arthropoda; class Insecta; order Hymenoptera; family Bethylidae; genus Prorops; species Prorops nasuta. Next base: position 3,974,187 of record NW_027116814.1, read on the forward strand.
GCTAGATTTTAATAAGGATAGCAAGGAGGAAGGAGGAGGAGAAACGGAGTCTCAGGAAACGGACAGCGGGGCCCAGAACAAAACAAACGTTGCGCGCGCAACCTCTTCCCACACTGACAACAATATACTAGCCTTAACCCCGGAGAGGAGGGATACCTTCCGGAGGAATATGGAGTCTCTGGCCCAAAAGTTTTCCGCTCGAACGGAATTTCTCATCATCGAGCCTACCGACTCCGTCAGTGGTGCAGGTAAGAACGTTGTTCGCATATTTTTACCCCGTATCTATTCCTCGTGCTCAATTATCCTGCACCAGCACACGCTGTTGTTTGATGAAATTAATGAACGATGAGAAATAATAACATTTTATGACCTTGATATACATATGTGAGGTTATGTTCTTGGGAATGGAGAAATTCTTGCAAAGTGTATATCGCGTTTGTTGTTAAAGGTACCATGACGCAAAGGAGAGCAACGGGGATGCACACGATGCCAATAGGGGAGCTTTTCAAGTGCAATCCGATGTTCGTACTGCAGGGGGAGGAACAACAGTGCAGCAGTGGCGGCGACAGTGGCAGCGACAGCGTCTCGGAAGTGTCAACGGATAGTTCGAGCGATCGCAGCAGCATCTACTCGGACGATTCGTTGGATTTCATTCTGTACGGAAAGAGCCAATCGCGTGGCAGTGCTGGCGGGTTTCCCCTGCCACTGCCACTACCACTGCCTCTGTCTTTCCCATTCGTCAACGAGTCGTCCGCCGATAGATGGGAGCAGCAGCAAAGGCGCCACCATCAGCGATACAGCATGGGAATTGCATCAAAATCGTCATCATCTGCATCAACGTGGCCTCGGGAGTGCAACGGAATTGTCAGCAAAGCTCTTAGTCGTTTCACGTCAACGGAAAATCACAGCAGCAACGGCAGATTAGCCAAAATCACGTCGTCCTCGCTCTCGTCGAAGTCATCATCGCCATCACCTTCGCCATCACCGTCGCCATCGACATCACCCGCCAACATCGCTATCCATGCTAAAGCTAATCTCGAAGCCCTTAGGGAACGAGAGGGTAATTTCGTGGTTATCCGCGAGCCCGTCAGGGCTGGTAGATACACTAGGTACAGCGAAGTCCAATGCGAATCTGTTCAGGCGAGAATTCGGCGTTTTCAAATTCACGGAACCTCTTAACGATCTAGAGAGACTATATATATACAGAGTATAGTGAACCACAGGCTGTTCTTGTAAATAATAATAATAATCATGATAATAATTCAGATCAATTTAGTAAAGATGTGTATATACATATATATATATATATACACACTAATAAGCTTAATCGTGCAAAGCGATAGGCAATGACTCGTCGCAATTAGTATCAAGATTGTTAGCAAGATCCGCCGTATATATATACATGTATAATATAATTTTTATCATTGTAAGAGGAAATGAAAACAGCAAAGGGAGATCGACTTTGTTCTGTATCTGGAAATTATCTTGAAAATATCGTCAACAATATTTCTTAACATATCGTACAGTCTGGCATTAAATGCCAAGGTGCCTTAACGAAAAAAGCCTTTTTCATCATTGTCGACGATCTCTTTCAAAGCTGTGATTGTACAAATTAATGCTAATGAGATTTATGACGCTATGGGCTCGCTCGCGATCTGGTACGAAAGGCTAAACTTATCGCTTTCTTCGCGTCTATTGGAAAAAATCTCCATCTTTAATGAAAGTCTGACGAGTTTGTGTTCTTTTAGCAATATGCTTCGCTAACTTAATAATTATATCAACGAGTCTTTTCTTGTCGAGCCAAAGGTATTCGCTATGTGCACACCTACATATTGGTAGTCAGGTAAGAATGTGTAGTGATGCATATGCATAATATCAGCGCTGACTGTCGGTAAATTTTGTCATTTTTGCCGGACTTTTTTTGTTTATGTATATTGCTATACATTCTTACCTGACTGCCAACGTGTAGGTGTGCACATAGCGAATAAGACCAAGTGTAAATTGCAATTTTACTTGCTTATCTCTCGTGTGCTTCTGCGTAAGCACATGTGCGATCAAGAGATAAGAAGAGATTGGAAGCGGAAAACGTTGAGGGAGAAAGAAAGGGAGTGCACAGAACGCGCGGCGATAGAAAGATAAAAGTTGATTTTTGGGGTCAAAACAATGATTGTCCCGTCTCAATGCTAGTCATATAAATATTATCGTTAAAACGAACCCAGTTCATTAAACGGAGAATAACCAACTGACTTAGCGTCGGTCGAGCATCTCGTGGATCGAGAGCGCCAATCGAATCAGACTGCTCCGAAGAAATGATAATAGTTAAAAAATTCTTACTAATTTGGTCGTTCAGGTGTGTGTGCGCGTGCACAAATTTTTAATCGTAGCCCATCCGTTCGAGTTCTGCCTGCTAACAATGATCTCTGCAACCTGTATACCGCGAGGAGAGACAAAGACAGATGCGCCTTCTATCACGTATACGTATGCTATAGCGTGTGTCATTAATACATGCTTGGTATATCCTAATTAAAAATAAGAATAGTATTAATGATAACAAAAATAATCGAGAAACGACCATTTTTTCGCCTCTCATTCTTTTATTTATTTTCATACACGTAAACCAACATATGCTATTATAGATAGACAGAGAGAAGGAGAAATATATTTACGCATCGTATTTAATGAATATTATTTTATTACTATTATTATTATCATAATTATATAATTATTACCGCTATTATAATTGTCACTTGGCCGGTTCAGATGGCAAAAAGTTGTCGTTTCGAGAAAAGAATTTCACTCTCCCCATTCTGGTATCAACGTTGAAATAAAAATTGTCATGCGTTGTTTCAGAAACTTTCCTAAAAATCTCGGAAGAGTGTCTGAAATAGATTCGTCGGCTACTACGGAGATTTTTAGGAAACTTTCTGATGCTGGTATATGTGTATATCCGCGGTGCGATTCGTTAGAAGGGAGGCTGTGCACATAACCTGGACGGAAAGCCCGTGTTGTTATCTGTCACGGTAGCATTTTATCCTTTCCATCGCTTTCTACAAAAAGAATCAACCAATGGCAATAGTGGGCGCAAGCAGCAGGATAAGATCGCAGTTAGTCTTTAAGCTTTTCTGTAAATATTGTACTCCCCTGTCGTTGTATATTAATTTTAAATAATTTGCAAGAAATATATGTGTATATAATATCTACAATGTATATATTTCTGTGTCGAATATGCGGTTGAGGAAAATAATTTGAATGATTTGAGAATTCGGCTCTGATTTGTTTGTTGTTTCCTGGTTGTCTTACGTTATTCTCTTTTGTGTACCGCACAGTGGTAGAGGTCAGGGATGACGGTAGGCATATACATACATGTATATGTGTGCAGTACTGGTAAGTATCGCAGCAGCTGGAGAGACGGAGGTTGCTGCTGTTGGGGGGAGGGGACGATTTTTATCGGTCTCACTCATTTTTCTCAACTAAAAATAATGAGCGAGGAATGCGACGTCGTTGAATCTCGAGGACGTTTCGCCAAATGGCAGAGATCAAAGCCAACAATGACGCACTGAAATGCGAGCTTACACACCTGGGAGAATGCTCGTCCTATAAAGGGAAAAATCATTAAAGTCGGCAGAGAGAGAGAGAGAGAGAGAGAGAGAGAGAGAGAGAGAGAGATAACGTCATCCCTTTCCGAGGATAATTGATCTCAAATGACAAACCACTATCGATCTTGCTGACCTTACCGAAAGCATCGTCGATTACTCGAAAAAACAATTCCCCCACTGGAACTCTACTAAAAATAACCCAATTTCCCATTGACCCTTTTCCATGCCTTTTCCCTTGGCTTCGCCATTTACCACCTGGAAAATTCCTACTTAGGAAAATAACGACGCTTCTATTTTCGTCCTTTCGTTCTTCAATTTCGGCGAGTCATTGTACAGAGTTCTGCAACCGCAGAACGCGTGAATTTGTCGCTCGCCCCAAAGTTAATTATTAATCGATTGTCTCCAGAATCCTTGCTCTCTCATGAAGTCACTTGGCAGTTTTGCACTTATCGATCATTCAAAAGCATTTTTGCGGGTTCACCTTGGACCAGAAAATTTTCAGTTTAACATTTCTCAACAACCGCATTCAATTTCACCGCTGTATTTTTAGTTGATCTGGAAAGAAAAGCATGAGAAAGGTGTTGTGATGATAAATTTGTTGAAGATGATGCTGTGCTGAGTCGAGGGGGCGTACATACGTACTACACAGCAAATATAAAACCTGTGGTACCTTATTATACGGAGAGAGAATCTCTCTCTCTCGTAAGTATCTTGAGTATCGAAGTAGAGGGGACACTCCGGTCGGTCCAGAGTGGGAGAGAGAAAGAGAGAAATCAGAAGCATCAGAGTTGAGCAGGCCAGCATCAACACAACAGCGAGCGAGTCTCTCTGACGTGGTTGGAGAACGGAGAGAAAAAGGGAGAGAGAGAGAGAGAGAGAGAGGGACGACAAATCTAATAACTTTTTGTCTATTGTAACGGATCAAAAGTCAATCGAATACTGAGTCTGTGTCGTCATCCGATTCATCCACTTCGAGGGAAAAATATTGGCGAACGAGAAAAATGAGAGTTTAGAGACGCAGTTCTGCATCTTTGGTCACAGACGCAAGAGGATGACCGAGTAGGATTATAAAAACTTGTGAAATTGAGTGAAAACAAAAATCAAGATTCGGTAGATACGTTATATCGATTGCAGTGAGATATGAATGGTTTTATCAGTTCAATGGGTTTTCCAGTGATCGGATGGACCGTTGCGAGTTGGAGGATCGCGCGGCTCCCCGTTGGTTCTTGGTGCTTCCGGTTGATTACTGTTTCTACCACGTGATTTTAGCATGATTTACCCGATAATGTCGAAGGAGAAAAATTGGCGTGCGCAGCAAACGTCTTCTCGTTGCAGCGTGAAATCCAAGGATAAGAGGAACGAGTCTTCTTCTTCGTTGATACGTCATCAGGAGAGGGCAGAGGATCGCTGCAGAGGAAGGTGCAGAGTGCAGTGGAGCGAAAAACACGTTAAGGAAGGATTAGTGTTGGTTCAGGAGGCCCAGTTGGCCAGAGTTGTCAAGACTGGACCAATTACCGAGTACTACGACATTGACCCTAAGCCTTTTGCCAGGTAAACAAATCCCAGATCTGTAGCATTGTATCTTCCATGCGACTGTAAAAATACTCGCGGTGGTACTCGGGTATATATAGATAAAAAATATGCTGTTCTCCGTGTGTGAAAAACCTTTTCAAAACATTCCAATAACAACGAGTTCGTTATTCGGTCATGGAGAGACTCGGTAGTGTCTCGATACATAAATAAATAAATACATGCCTATAACGTCGTCGATTCTGCTTACTTGCTTTTTAACGTCTACTTTGAACACTGATGTAAACAAAGCACGCGCGAAGAAAATCCCTGATCGAATTTCAACTCGACTTTGCAAGACCAAAAGTTTCAGCAATTTTTTGAGGTCTACATAATTTGATATTAAAATACCTGGGGAGAGCGAGTTTTGCTGGAATCTTCTTTCTCTCCGCGTCTTTGAATTTCACTCTCGCTCCTAAAGAGGGAGGGCAAGAAAGAAGAACCTTGCGCCGTGTGCAAGGTCGGATTGCTCTTTGTACAACCTTTCCAATTGATGCACAAGAAGCGAGACATCGAATGCGTTTCTTATTTATATACATGCGTTATCCATATAGTATACATTAAGATATATGTGTGTGTGTGTGTGTGTGTGTGTTTACTATATATACACATATATCGTTGTTGATGATAAGCGGCCAATGGGCGAAGGTGTTTCGTTGCCGATCCCGGTCGAGTGGTACAGTCTACGCCGCAAAATACTCTTCAAGGATCAGATTCAACGCGGACTGCAGTGCTGAATTGAGGCACGAAATCGCTCTGCTTTCACTTTGCTCACAGTCGTCGCGTGTTGTCAAATTGCACGATGTGTACGAGACGCCCAAGGAGATCATTCTCGTCATGGAATAGTAAGAGGACACAGGCTTGTTTATTATTGTTTCTTCCTCTTCCTCTTCATCCATCGTATCTTCTCGGAACGCAGCTCTGACACAGGCGCAATGATTTTTGCAGCGCGCCCGGCGGTGATCTGCAGACTCTTATCGACGGGGATTTGGTGCCCCTGGAAGGTGATGTTGTACATTTCGTGAGGCAGCTGGCAGAAGGTCTCGCCTATCTCCATGAGAGAAATATCGCGCATTTGGACATCAAGGTAAGTCCAGTCGAGTCGAGTCAAGCCCCAGCCATAAAAGGTACGTACACGGAGCAAACTTGTCACGTTTTTCGCGCATATTCGCGGCGCTCTCGCTCGCTAACGGATATCCCATGCTACCCCCTCCCCCCTTCCAAGCCAACCTTCCATACATCGCTCTTGGGCTCAACTTGTGATTACTTGCGGCTGCAGCAGCGCGCTACGGAGTAACGAGTTCAGCGGACGCCATTGGCTAAATAAATGAGCAGCGGCACGTAAACTGCTGAGCAATGACAGAAAAACTAGCAGTGTCGTAAACCGCTCTTTTATTTTTTTCTAATGCATTCTTATCAATCGCTCCGTGTTTCCCGCCTTTTTTCCATACATGACATCAAGTTATACAGAGTCGTGTCTCTCTGTGTCAAAGAAGATGGAATCCGCATACAATACTTATACAATTTAACAAAATTCTTCTAGTTCCACTTTTCTTAAAGGGAATAGGATCGTTTGCTCGTTTTCGCATTTGGACGATAATATGGATAATTATTTTATCTACCAACAGAATTGCTGACGACTGAATATATATACTTGTTAGCAGCGAGGACGAATGGATAAACGAAGGAAGAAAGAACAGGAAGACTGTAAAGCACGTACAGCCATTAAAAAAATATCAAAACAAAGAAAAGAAGAGTTTAGTTTTGGGCGAGAAACTTCTTCTGGTCCCTGGCTGACTTAATTTGCCCTTCGATGGACATTTTGCTGCAAAGCGAGGCGCGTCACTCGTCACTGGTCACTCGTATCCTACATATGTAGTATATCTGTGTAATAGAGTGTTTTACGCGCGTGTAACGGCGTAACGGCTGTAACGTGCGAGATATATGTTGTACAGACAGGACGAGTCACGTGACCAAATACGGTAAAGCAGTGTTTATGGAACAGCGTGGATAGAGAAATATAGTGGGCTAGCTAGAGCGAGTTACGTGTTTCCCTCGTCGCGTCTACCTTCTGGTACCACATACACACATACACGCGAGGTCTTGACGCACACAGGTGCGCGCACTCGAGCCTCGTTCCAGATCAATTGCAACTCGCATCTACTACAGTTCTATCATTGTTTTACTTTATCTCTTCTCGCATCGTTTCTCGGTTTCACTTTTTAAGGTGAGCACACGAAACTCGTGCTGCTGATTCACTCTTGAGTTTTATAGCGCACGCGCGCCCACTAAACATACACACTTGTAGTTGTGACGTGTGTAGGTGATGAGTCTAACCGTCGTCGTGTCACGATACGGTGGGACGAAGCAACCGGTGTGTCCCTTGGTGTTTTGGCGTGCGTGTACTCTCGTAACGCAAGAAGAAGGCCCTCGAGCGCCGAATAACAATAAACAATTGAAACAATATTACCCTCGACTTCTTGTTCCTTTTGACATACGATTATACGTTCAGATTTACTAATAAACTTAATAAATACGAGACAATTTTAGATTTAATTCAATTATATAAATAAAACGCTATACGCTGCGCTGACGTCACAAAGAGCAAATTAGCGTGGGAGAGTAGATAGCTACGCATGATTTTTCACTGAATTTCGAGAGCTCGTTCTGGTTCAGCAATTGGTTAAATATTTATTCTATCCGTGTGTCAATATCGCCTCTATATTACGAGATTTCAGAAGACGCTTTCGGTTTCGGTACTCGACGTCCTTTGCCGAGTGCGCTGTCGATGTGGAAGCTGTGTTTGTGTGCGTTGCAACACTCGCGATGCTACAGCGTGCCGCGGCAGCCTTGAATGTAGCGCTCACGAATCATGTGGGCACGACCATTGAATATTCAAAAGGCTTTCGGTATCTTCCCCTCTCACCCCGCGTTGCGATAGAAATTATGACAAAAGATGTAAAAATAAATCTCGAAGAAGAGCGTCGTAGTAGAGCGAGCAGTAGCTTCCTTGACCGTCTATCCCCCCTCCCCCTTTTCCTTAAGCGGTCGGTAGTTAGCAGCTACAAAACTATGTAGATAAACTATACAAAAGAAACTACTGCGAAGTACAAAAGCTGCGGGTGGTACCCAATAAAATTATTCTCGTCCAACTATACGCTATTTTATATATATATATATATACCAACGCAATTTAGAAAAGTAAAACAAATCATATAAAATAGTCTCGATGAAAAGGAAAGAGAATCTTAAAGCTAAAGTTGCGGATACTCGGCGCGTGAAACACGCGTTTAGCTTGTGATGCGTGTGGAGTGGACACTCTGAGTAATCTCAGAAAATTAGTATATTTCTATAAAACAACCGTATGTTTACCTTCCTTCATTCATCTCATTCGATCAACTTGAAATATAATCGCATGCGGATAAAAACTACAAAACACGCGTAACCAGTTTTTCCAACTTGTTTTTCCTTCTCATTCACAATTATCGGATTAGTAAATATAAGAATATCCTTCTGCCTTTTTCTCTTTCATATTTTTTATCGCTCGACTGGAATATCATTGAATCCATGATTCACCGGTTTAATTCCCATCGATGTTCGACTAATCCTTCGTACGTTTCTTTCTTAACGTTATATCATGTTTGTTTTGATCGTTGAATCATTTAGCATCGTTATATCGATAAACGTTCATCTTCAGATAAAACCGATTCGATCCGATTGGGGAGCACTGCATCATAATTCTGCGTCATCCACTCGAGCACGCTTTACTTTTTTCCTCAAATTTTTTCTCTATAAGAATCTGGCACGAGCTGCAAAAACTTTATCGCTACATGAATTTCAGCCACAAAATTTGGTGATGATGGGAACCTTCCCCGACTGCGACGTGAAACTGTGCGATTTCGAAATTTCACGAGTGATACTGGAAGGCGCCGATGTAAGGGAGATCCTGGGAACTCCGGATTATGTCGGTGAGTTTATTAAATTAGATTCAAATCGACAGCTTAACGTACAGGTAAATGTGATACAATATCATCTAATTATGATGAAATACGCTTGGTATATGCATGTAGTGACGGCCGGTGATACTATTTTAAATTGATAAAAACTTGTATAGAATGTAATACAAGAAGTTTATCGAGTTCGTAATCTTTTATTTTCTTCTCGTAGCTCCTGAAATCCTCCATTACGAACCCATTACACTGGCAGCTGACATGTGGTGAGTGAAGAAATAATGAAATTATGTGACCTTGAATGATCGATAATTTTCTGAGAAAGCTGAATATCTATTGGTCCATGTGTATTTTTCTTAAACTTCAGGTCTCTTGGGGTAACCACTTACGTCCTTTTAACTGGCTTCTCCCCATTTGGCGGTGAAACCGATCAGGAGACCTTTCAAAATATATCCTTGGGCGAGGTTGATTTTCCCGAGGAGCTCTTCGACGATATTTCACCTCAAGCTAAGGATTTTGTAGCTAAGCTCTTGCTCCTCGACCCAAGGTAATCAATATATATATATATATACATCTACAACATTAAGAAAAAACTGTTATAATATATATATACAATTTTCACTGAAAAATACTGCACTCATACATACACGTATTAACGCACATACAAACTTTAATAGCGAAAGAATGACAGCCAGACAGAGTCTTCGTCACGACTGGCTACGAGCCGCACCAACACAAGCATCCCCACACCTCAGGAGGTACCTCTCAAAATCGAGGGAGGTTCTCTTGGAGAGAGTGGTCAGCAGAGAGAATCTCAGGAGAGCAGCGTTGCTCCAGAGTGAAAATGCTGCCAGCCAAGCGAGTCTCAACGAGAATCATCATCATCATCGTCATCATCATCATCATCAGCAATGTCAAGGACTGCAGGATTGTTTGCTGAGTCAGAGCGAAATGTGCCTGAACAATTGTATGAGCGAGAGTCTAGCCAGTTCAACAACGGACTCTCAAACGAGCCTGAATTCCTCGCGAACGAGTTTGAGCTGCGCCAGTCAGAGTTGTTTGTTGAACAAGGAACAAACACAAGGGTTGCTGGACCGAGCGTACAGTCGGTCCCAAGCCAATCTTGATCAGAATACGACGAGACGTGGTTTGCTGTCGAGGATTCGTAGCTTGAACCGAATTCAATCTCATGGCTGTTTGCTGAATAACAGTGGCGGTGGTAGCAGCAATGGACAGCCTGTTGCTGGTGCAACTCAGCTCAGTAGAAACACCAGCATGAATCCTCTGATAAGTAGGTCCAGAGAGAAGCTTTATGGTTTAAAGTCTCTGTCGAAGTCACAGGGTGTCCTAGACATCTGCAGGAGCCTCGAGTCTCTGAAACGCAAGAAGAATCTATGGAGAAGCGGTAATAATGTTAGGACAGATACTTTGTTCGGATCTCGCTTCATCGACCAGGAGGACGAAAAGTCAGAGTTCAAGGTCGAGGAAAAGCGCAAACAGTCGTCAGAGTCTGAGGATAGAATCTGCTTGGAGAACGCGAAGAATCCGACACCGGAGGATCGAGAGGAGTCGGTCCCTGAATCTCTTCAACCTTCTCAAGGTCATTCCGTAAATATTTGCGAGAGGTTGGAGTGTCTCGAACGTGGGAAGAACATCCCAGCATCGGGTACGGACAAGAAGTTGCAGGAGAGTTTGGATGATGGGAGATCAGATTTCGAAGTGGATAAGGAGGAGCCGTTGAAGAGAAGGTCTTCGAAGGAAGTGGACAAGGCGCAACGAGCTCGAGGAGAAGGGTTGTTGTCGTTACCATCTGCGGATAATAATCTCGATTCGTTAAAATCATTGGATTCAGATACCCTGACCGAGGAGTCCGAGGGATCATCCACGAAGGAGTTTCTGGAGGATCCGGATTTGGAGAAGAATGGGATTAAGGGGAAGGGAATGGCTATTTACGGAGGAATTAGGTCCTATTGTCGGAGGAAAGACTCGAGTGCATCGAGTGACTCGAATGACTCGAGCGAGAATGTCGCAGCTGTCGTTGCTGAAGAGGACCAAGAGAGGGAGCCGGAGGAAAGGTCTAGCGAGTCCGAGAGCGAGGAGCCAAAGTACACAGTGGCCCAATTGGTATCGGCCTTCAACAAGCATCAGGAAATCGCCTCGAGGAGCAGTCTCGAGGCTATAATGACCGAGAAGAAGATCAACCAGGTCACCTGCTTCCCAACCGGACCCAAAGCTCTCAGGCTCTTCATACCGGATATAGACATCACAACGGAGAGCGGAAGTTCCTCCTGCATAGTTCGCAGGAAGACCAGTTACAAGCCTCGGAAAAATTGGGAAGAACTGCGCAGGAGAAACGAGCGCAACGAGGGCCTCCTCTGCAAGGTATTCAGCGAGGATCCATCGATTATTGGTGTGCAGGAGGCGAGGACGATGCATTTGCAATCGGCCAACGATAATACACCGATACTTTCTCCTCCTTCTCTTCATCATCATCCAGAAGATACTTCAGGGGAAATGGACTCCTGGACGCGCATCGATAAAGCTCTGGGTCGAAGAGACAGCAAATCCGATGTTGAAATTGATGAGAAATACAAGCAATGCGTCATGGGCGCCAATGGTTCTGCTGATAAGAAATCAATCCTCGATCGCTGTTATCAGGGAATCAACGACGAGGTTAGTTCTATCACTGATAAGAAATTAAAGCAACAGCCGTATCAGAATTCTCTGACAATTAGCGATAAATCACTAAACTCTCCCGAGGTTAAGGCTACAGTGTCAGATAAGAGATCTGTGAAGCATCTGCAGTCCGATAAGGTGTCATCCGGTGAGGGTACCAATAACGCGTTTTTAGGCCACTGCGGTGCTCCTTTTCAGCAGCAACAATTGCGGAGGACCAAGGACGTCGCTGGAGGGGTTTTCGCCGGAAATCCTACGTGCAGAGCAAATGGCAATTCTTCCAGCGGAATGCATCCGAAAATCTCCTGTAATACGGAGAACGCGGTCAATCTCAAGGACATATTGCAGAGGGTCGATCATTTTCAAAATACTCCCAGAGAAAACATGGAGAAACTTAGGAAAAGAACCTCGATAGCAAAGATCATTGTCAATGATAATATGGTCTTCGAGACTCAGGACCTTGATCCTGAAGCAGCCTCAGCCAGCACTGAGAAACGAACAGAGTCTGATAATCCTTCTCTTGCAAGCGAGGATAAGCTCAATTTAACAGTTCCAGCCACTCTTCTTATAAGATCCACATCAATGTCTAGTAGTGACAGTAGCTGCCCACCGACTCCTCCCTCCAGCGTTCATTCCGATTTGGCCATGTCCTGGGATGATGTTCAGGAGAGGCAGGATATTAACCAAGTTTGCTCCAAGACTGCAAAAAAAGTCCATTCTGAGCAATCAAGAGCTAATATTGAGGATAAAAGGATTTGGGGCAGGGTTTGCACCGGTTCCTACACCAGAGCTATGGAAAGATTTGGTGGAAAAAACACAGAGATTCCTGCTGCTACCAAAAAATCGATATTCCTCAACGTTCCGCCAAAGTTCGTTGAAAAAAGAAGGAAAAGTCCTACAGCATCTCCCAAGACTTGTTAAAACTCTCTCCTTTCTCTGTGTACAAGCGTGAGACTGCTATTCGTGGTATATTACAAACACAAGTGCGTAGTTATACTATAACTGGATATTGTCTGTAAATACAAAAAAAACTTTGAGAACTGACGCATCACACGAATATGTCTCTTTTTTATTAAATTCATTTACCATCATGCGAAACGTGTGTAGTGTGAATCTTTGATACATACAGACTATATTTATTAAGGAATAATTAAATCTTATCTCACCTAATCGATAATCTCAAACAATAATAACTTAATAATAATGGTCATCATCACATCTCTCATAGTAACGTTATTTGTCGATAATCCTGAAATATCTCAATATGTAACCAGAAGCAGGAAAGAAATTCCCTTGTTTGGCTAATCCATCATATTTACAATTATTTTAATGCATTACTTCTTTTACAAATAAATGCATAGCAAAGACAGATTAAAGAGAGAAGATTATTTTGAAACAACCACTCCTTGCATACCAATTGAAAGAGAATAGCAAAAGAAAGTTGTCTCGTTTTTCATGTAAAATTGCTTTTATTAGAAAATAATAATAAACTAAGGCAACGAATAGGAGAGAAGTTCGTGATTGAATGATTCTTGCATCATTGGCATACAGAATTTCATAAAATTATCGTCCCATTATTCCCATCTACTTTTCCTAGTTCGCTTTCTTTCGCTTTTCTCTGTCATTCCTGATTGAGCTGATTCAGAGACGATGTTCGTGTTCTCTTGACTGGATCCACCTGCTTCGTTGTTTAAACTTGCTGGTGGAGGCGGTGGTGGCATAATCACTGAAGGCGGAGTAATAGTTTGCTCCCATGTGTGATCCGATGATGCACGAAACTAAAAGTTGTAATTTTACTTGTTATATAAATACATCTCTGTATATTGATAAGGAGCTAGGGTTACTTTACACCAGAGAAATACTTGAGCTCTCATACCTGGGAGTTGTATTGGCTTCGAAAAGCAGCTTTCATGGCGGAAAGTCTGTCGCTACCAGGTCCCTGCTTCTCCAATTTCTTCACGACTTCACTAATGTCTTTCGGAGCTTGTGACGAGGAGGATAATCCACCGCCGCTCTGATGAAAGGTAAAATAAAATATAAGTAAACACAGTGAGTTCAATAAGTCCAAGATCCATAGTTCGTCCTAATAGAATATTGCGATCTTACCGAATTAGTCGAAGCATTTGATCTACCCCTGAATCCAAGTCCAGCACCACCAACGTTAAGGCTTTTTCCCTTTCCTCCTTTGAAACGGGATTTTCTGAACCAAGCGCTCTGCAACGCTAGGTCCATTAAGCTCTTTGGTACCTCTTGATCTGCTCCTTCCAAATTTCTCACCAAATGCCCAGCAAACTCTTTGTCCTTATCCGTCACCAGGGTGTACGCCGTCCCCTTTTCACCAGCCCTACCAGTTCTTCCTATTCTATGCGTGTGAGTGTCGATATCTCGGGCAACGTCGTAATTTACCACTGTCTTGATATGTGGAATATCCAAACCTCGAGCTACGTGTGCACGAGGAAAAATCGATGAGAGCCATCCGATCAAACTCGACGAATAAATCAGATAGTTGTTATCGTTTAAAACAATGAAACATTCATACCAGCAACGTCCGTAGCCACCAGAGTGCTAACCTCCTTCTTCTTGAAAGCTGTTATTACTTTATTCCTTTCAATCTGGTCCATATCACCATGCAAGAGTAGCACATCGTTCTCCTGTAGTTTCAAGTTGTTTGCCAGCTCCTCGGCATTCAACTATAAATTCATCATTAATCATTACAGACTATTACTATATATTTCAATATAGATATCTTTGTCGTACTTACCTTCTTGGTCACAAAGATTAATAAGCTTCCGTTGCTTAAAAATTCCACTAAATTAGTCAATAGCCATTTCCATTTACAAATTGGATTACTGTGGAACATGATGACGTTTTGCGTAACATCCGTGTTCGCTTCTCCAACGTCTCCTTGCACTATCCTGATCGGATCCAATAAAACGTCCCTAGCAAGTTTTTCAATTCTTTTCTTAAAGGTAGCACTGAACAGCAGTGTCTGTCTATCGGGTCTAACATGATTGCAAATTGATCTAACTTGGGGCTCGAAGCCCATGTCGAACATTCTATCCGCTTCATCCAACACCAAAAACGTTACTCTACTTAGATTCGTAGCTTTCATCTTGACCAAATCTATCATTCTACCGGGTGTAGCTACCACGATCTCTGCACCACCTTCTAACGCCTTGCTCTGCTCCCACTTGCTCCCGCCTCCGTAACAGCAACATACTTGAATGTTATAAATTTTTCCAAATTTCTTAGCTTCTTGATATATTTGCTGCGACAACTCTCTGGTTGGCGCTAAGATCAGGCCAATTGGACCATCCCCTGGTTTCAGCTCCTTCTGGTCCATTATATGCACTAGCATGGGCCAAATAAACGCAGCAGTTTTTCCGCTTCCTGTTTTGGCTATACCAATAATGTCCCTCCCGCTCAGCGCCGCAGGAATAGCTTGCGCTTGTATCGGTGTGGGCTGGGTATACTCATTTTTTATAATTGCTTTGATGAGGGCTTCGTCGAATCCGAAATGTCCAAAACTGCTGACAGGATTTGGGGGAGATGGACCAGAAACTTTAATTCCTAATGTTTTTCGAAGATCGTCTACCTGCTGCTTGTTTAAGCCAGCTATCTCTTCGTGAACAATATAGAAATTCTTTTCAAATGCCTCGTACTCTATTTCGCCATGGTCAATGGGAGGCAATGGGTCGATATCTTTCTTTTTTGGCGGTGCTATGGGATTTCCGTCATCGTCGTACTCAATCTCTTGATCAGAATCCTCTAATTGGAGACCGGCTGTAGGATTCTCTTCCATATATCTGTAATAACTTTCCTCATCGTCTTCCCCATCGATGTCGGCTCGAATACCTTTAGATTTATCCTCTTTCCTCTCTTCCACAGTCATCTGAGCTTCATAGCTGTTCTTCTTCACTTCTGCATCAATCCCAGCCATAAAAGCATCTAAAGGATCTTCTTCGCTATCACTATCATTATTTTGTTTTTTTTGCATAAGGTCGTATGTTGGAGATCCTGGTGCTGGTATATATTCGAGGGAGGAAGTGGGAGGATCGTCGTCATCCTCGAAATATCTATATTTTTAAAAATAATAACAATGACAAATTACAAAGCACTATTACATAAAAAAAAAAGTAATCAAACATTAGTTTAATGCAATCCATATATATAATGCCAATTATTTACTAACTCCTCCTCGGTTTTGCTCCTTTTTTTTGGGAGCCCCCAGCAAGCGGACAGTGCATTCTCCGTTATGGAATTCATGGTATGATACCCCTGTTTGCTCAATGCAGAGGTAGGTGGAGGAGGAGGAATATTAGCTCCACCACGTTTTGTTCCAGTCACTTGAAATCCAGCAAACCCAAAGCCTTTAGGCTTATTGCCACCTCCACGGTGGTAGCTCATTTTTGTAATATTCCTTAAAATAATACAGACATATACAAGCACATTTCAATTGATTGTCAATTAAAAATAGTTGTATCTATCAAATAGTATATATAAAGAGCCAAGGTTAACCTTTCCTTTAATAGTAACAACTTTATATAGGTTCTTTTATCATAAAAGTTCTGGTTTTATGAATTTGAGAGGTAAAATGCCAGAATTTTTAGAGGTTAAATTGAAGAAAAATTATGCTTTCACATCTTCTTAGAATAGTGGATTATTTTTTAAGTATACATACCTATGCTTGTTTTTCTTGCTGTTTGTACGAATTTATATTACATGACAATACTGCTTTGTTATCATATAGAAGCATTTAATTATTATTTTGGAGATAAAATTAATTTACACAGTTTATTTGCATTTGTTCTTATTTTTTGTCATTAATAATGAAACCGAGTGTATTGGTTGTGTTTACCACTAGCATCACTAGCTGTTTACTCACCACGGTTTATTCCTATTTCATTAAAGTCATTAACTACGAAAACGAAATGATCAGGCGCGCGTCAAGGCGTCAAGCGTCAGCCAGTCGTCAACTTTACTACGCCATTTACCGCCATGTTGGATACTACTGCCATCTCTGTCCCATCGAAGAACTGCGATTGCTTGGAGGCTTATTTAAATTGCATGATTTTATTATTAAAAATGAAAGTTTGATGATGCAATTAGTAATGTTTGATATCCCATCGAATGTTGAATTTTTTATAATACTAATGGTCTTTAGATCATTAAGTGATTCAGATTGTTTAACAATACAATTTCTATCCATTTAAATATGGAGTTATATAATAAATGATAATGCCATGGAATATAATCAATAGTTTTTGAATGCAAATTGAAAATTAATGCAAGCGTTATTATACATTCGTAGCAAGCAGACACGACACAGAAAGGTTCCAAAAATGTTTTAAATCCTGACGTATGTATACGACCGTGATTCTGACACTGGAGTCGCGCTGTTCGATATACTAGCGTTATACAGGAAGAATTAACCTGATTGGTACTAAATTGAAAAATCGATCTAAAGTCGAAATCCATACAAGGACATAAAAGAAAGAAAGATCCGATTGGCGAATTCATAAAATCGTCAACTAACCTCTCAATTGTTTCAATTAATCGAGTGATGTCTGGCTTTAATTGTTAGTATTGTTAATATATTATATACGATATACTGTTGAACATGTTCATGGGGCATGCTATATTAGCAAAATTAACGCGTTCTACTGCGCATTACACATTTTATGCAATTTTATGCATCCTGTGGTGTCCATATGACTGTTTTATAACCTTAATAGATGAGTAGCGTGGTGTTTCCGTGCTCTCCATGCATGGTGCGATTGGTGCGTCCTACATTATTGGTCGAGCACGTCCATGTCAATTATTCACGTGCAAAATAAAAAACTTTTGCTATGAGGATTATTATTGAGAGAAGAAAAAGTTGGTAAAAGGATAGCGATGAAGAAATAAAATATAAACGTTTTTTTTTCAAAGAGGTATCATTGATTACTATTAAAATAAAATTACAATCACACACGTATTCATATATATATATATACTATATATAAGTTCGCAGCTTAAATGCTAAATTAAGATTATATATGTTTCGTATTTCGTTTGCCATATCGTATAAAGTGGTGCAATTGCAGCTAGAAAACGGTATAATTATTGATTTTTATAAAAATAATTGGATTTGATCAACTATGTGTTTTTTATGTAGGGACGGCGGGGATCACAGAGAAGATTTGAAAAACTAAAGACTAATGGAGAATATGTACGATTTAGGATGATTTTTGTGCCGGTGACGGTGTCTTTTGGTTATCCACAGGCTCAGCGAGTTCTTCGGTGGGTGGAAGGGTTGGGATTTCAGGATACTCGAGTTTGACACCTTCCTCGCACTCGAAGATCGGGCAACAATCGGGGAAACTGGCCGTTTTGTTGGTCTTATCGGACAGCTTGCACTTTGGATTGGATTTTGGCAATGGACCGCAATCCTCTACCAGTTCGAATAAACGTCCAGAGTTGTCGGTTGCCGGCACACAGGTCGATCGGCCGCAGAAAGGTTCTAGATCCCACGTTTTTCCTGGCTCTATAGTGGCGCACCTGGTGGAGGCGAAGCATACTCCAGGAAAGTCTAAACTCACCAAAGAAATGACTCATATACATATATGTATATAAACTATGTTGCAGAAGGCGTACAACTGGATATGTACTGTATAATATTGTAATTTATATATATAACAAATTAGCAATGGTGCACGTACAAGACAGCTTTATCACCATGAATGCAGATAGAAAGAAGAAGAATGTGAAAAATGTCTTATATCAAAACTGACTCAATCAGTATTACTTTGTCAATCTAACCTAAAAATTTGACTGTGCACATTGCGTTACATATCGTTACGGAGAGATTTTCAATGGACTTTAATAAAATGCTGTGGAAGGATTTCTGGCACAGTTGAGCGCTCTCGCGCATCGCGCTAGAAATTTCAAGGAGAAACACTTTCACTGTCACACACGGTGATCATGCCTTTGCCAAACTGTTTGCGCAATTCGTGCCATTCTTTTTTGAATTTCAAAAATTGAATAATCACTGCTAGATGAGCATGTACAGTTCGTAAAACTGTAATTCAAGCAAATTGATGAAGCGATTAACCAATAAGTTTAACTAATTTGATTCTCTCTCCCTCTCGACTGTATTCTCCTCTCATATATATATATATATATATATATATACATAACAATGATAAAAATAATTGAAAGCGCCTTGTTAGGCTCGTTAAAATAAAGAGCGATAGGGAGACATTAGTTGGAGGATTCAGTCAGCGTGACCAATGATCGTCGTGCGCTTTCACTCGGTGGGGCCAACGGCAACGACTCGAAGCGCTTCTAATTAGGTATCGTGCATTTTTTTTCGCACAAAGAAAACGCCCCCTTGGCACCCACCTTTCCACGTTAAATTAAGCGAGTCGATTGCCCCCCCCCCCCCCCCCTCCCTTCAGCAATGAATTATGCAGCACCAGAAAGTGGAATGGATTTTGTGCGCGCTCGGTAAACCGGAAGAAGGTCGCCGGGTTTTCGCAAAATGACCATGGAGCACACGCGAGGCATTGAGAAGCGGAAACTAGGACGCAGCAATTAAATCTCGGAGGAATGAGCCACGCGCTTATCGAGCGAGAGACGCGAAGAACCGTGTCGCGTTGGTCGCGCTCAACCTTCCCTTCCTTGCTCCGAAGTGCTGTATATACGTAAAAAACATGAGTCACAGTCTTCGCGCCGACGCTGCGATCGGCGATCGCAAGGATATACTCTGAAAAAGGCTTGCGCCTTTGTTTCTCTGTACCTGTAAGATATGAGGAGGGGAAAGGGACAAAAAACAAGGTACATTCGTCCACAGGGTATTGAGTGTATGGTCGAACAATGGAATGGCGCTTTTATTATAGTTGAATAGTTGGAAGAAGTATTATTTTTATGGAAATTATTCTTGGTTGACTGGAACGTTTATAATTAAGGGACTAACTATATATATATATATATATATATATATATATATATGTAATCACATTATTTTGTACTATTTTTTAATTTACTTTGTATATTCTCACTTGATTAGTGTTGAAAAATCACGTTTAATTTATAAAGAGTAGTGAAAGATTGTCTGTGCAGCTGTGTCCCTTGGAAAGATACATTTATTGCAGTTACTTGTAGCGAACAGTAGGAATATTCTGGAAGGTATCCAGAGTTCTTTTTGAATAGAATCTTTCGCGCATGCATATATTAAGGATGAGAAATATATATAAGAATTATGATTTTTTTATCATTTTTTACAGCAGCTGTACATTACATTTGTCTTTTTGAATGTATATATATATATATATACTTTTCCATGAAGACTAAGGAAGAGTACGGAAGTAAAGGGGCAGCCCGGCAGTGCGGTCTTCGAGAAAGCAGAAAGCAGATTTCAAGGTAGAAAACTCGTTCCCGATTACAAAAGCATATATGGTTAAGAAGATTGGTACGACTAAAATTCGAGCGCTTTAACTTTCTCGCGAGATTTGTCATCTTGACTGGATCAACATATCTGTATATGTATAAACCGATATATACGTAAGTCTTTCGCTATAATAATTATATATTTTTCTTCCTGAGCATTTTTTGCCTAGTTTTTTTTGTTTTAGGCGACAGAGAGACGATGAATATGCTAAATGAGTCTTGAATACGATTTATTATGTCTTTGCGTTATGCACCGAAGAACGTCCTTGGTATATATATATATATATATATATATATACGTACAGTGGAAGAGAATCAAAGAAATGTGCCAAGAGATGAATATAATGAAAAATATTGGAAGAAAGAAGCGGATTAGAATAAGTAAACACTAGAAATCATAGCGACGATTGGTCGACGTTATGTAAATAATTGTATGCTGTAACAATCTATGGGTGAAAGTGGGACTCGGTGGCCAGAGCGCGACCGAGGACGCGCGAGGGGCCCGCGAGGGGTGCCAAGATTGACATGGATTTATCAAGTGGGACGCATGGTTGGCGGAATCGAGAAGGAATCAGAGTGATAAATCTGTCAACTTACCCCGAAGAACATCAGCAGGTATCAGCCTTCTGAATGTCTTGGGACGCTCTTGGTCGACTTTTTTCTCCTCGGCGGCGTAGGCGAGTGCGAGTAACGTGACGAAAACGAGCGCCGTTGGTTTCATGGTAACCGGAGAGGTTTTCGAATGGAAAGAGACTCGACGGAATGAGCTAACTGGTTCGCTCGTGCTCTTCTTCTTCTTCTTCTTGTACTACCGCTTGTGCCGCTTCTCTCTCTCTTATCTCGCAAGAGGATATCAAAAGGATCGGTACAGAAGTAGAGGAGTGGAAACGAGGAAGAGAGAGAGAAGGCTGAAAAAGGTTCTCGTGGTGTAGCGACGGAGCAGACTGGTTGAAACCTGAACGCTTCGTGGCATTATATAGGCTCGCGCTGCTGGCACACCTCGGGCGGTGGCCCCCGATCAGCGATCAACAATCATCAGCCCCTCTCGGACTGTACTAACTATATACACTGTGTAGGTACACCGGAAACTCTCTCTACAATGCTGGCTCGGTGATACCGGCCTCTCTATTCGCATATACCATGAAGAGTTTTGCGTATTCATTATCGATCCTGAAGAAAAATCGAATATACCTTGTAGGAAAATTGTAGAATCGTTTGCTGGCGTGGCGATCGAGACTCGCGTCGCAGCACAGCGTTAACCATTTCCCAAGGCGGAATGATTCGCTTGAAAAATCTCGACAGCGTCGTGGCGACCTCGTTCTCGGGTCGCACGCGTTGCTATGTTATCATTATTATATAGCTATATATATGTAGGTGTATTATATTCGCTCAGTCTCGCGCGTATTTGTGATGTAGCGGTGAGAAATTCTGCCGCAGCGTTCTCGCGCGTCTCTTCGACCTATCGCGGCTCCATCGAAGCCGTGGCTTCGGCTCCAGCGGCCCCCATCAATCTTCCGAGTACGTTCGACGCGCGCGCGCTTATCTGCCGTACGATCGGATGACGAAGCTGTGTAAATCGAGCGGCCAACTTGACAAATATTTAACGAGAAAATACGAGAAAGAGTGGGAAGGGTGGGGGCTGAGGGAAGCAGTGATAATTGAAAAAGGAGATAGCGCTCGCGTTAGAGGATTGGCTGTTCCGTGGCTGGCTCAATTTTAACACGAAGCGTCCAGCATGAATTTCAGTCAGAAGAGCGTCGGTCCGCTGAAGTATGTTTCGCACCAATTCTATCGTCTCTCGAAAATACTCGCACCATCGTGCGTCTTATCTTCGACTAAGTGTTCTCCAGACTGTGCACGAAGTGCTTGGCATCGGAATGAGTCTTGTCCAGCTGCGAATAATACTTGGTGATTGTACCGGAGCTACCTCATCCTTTATGTTATCCTCTTGGAGGAGGAAGAGGAGAAACCGTCGACGAGTAAGTGTAACGACTGTCCAGGAACAATTTGGAATACATGTTGGGAAAGAAGGAAACGCCCTTGGAGAACATGGAACCTAGATCCCTCAGCTGGGACCAATGAGGAGTTAGCTGAAAAGTGAAGAAATGTGATATACGAGGGTCGTGGCTACAATGTGTCGAAGGAAAGATAGAAAAAGATGAAAGAAGAGGAAAAAACCATGTAAGACGGAAAGGATACAATAGGGGTGAACGAAAGAACGTACTACGTGGTCGGCGGAGGCAGAGCCCGTTGGACAAACAGTTCACGCAGGCAGAGAGAAGCATGCTGCGTCAAGTGTACATTTTTCTGCTGGCTGTTTTCACAATTGTTCGTTGCGGTATATAACGCTGGAATTGCAATAGCAGCCGCATTCATTCTCGTAGCATCATCCAAGATGAAGTATAATATCGTACCGTTGCTGATAACAACTTTGCTGGTCTGGGGTGACGCTTCGGTTTGGGCCTCGGCAGATGAAGAGTCGGGATTGTTTGGTTCCGATGAGAGCTCCGCTAGCAGCTGGGTAGCAACTGGCGAACAGACAGTTTGGTCGAAGGTGGGAGAGGCTGTCGATGATTCGACGACTCTTGCCGTTGGCAGTGCAAGTGCGGGCGCTGATGGAAGCTCCGAGGATAATAAGGAGGAGGAGGAGGGAGGAGGAGGAGGAGGAGGAGCAGCAGCAGCAGCAGCAGCATCAGCAGCAGCGACGCGAGTGAACGCGGAAGCAGCTCGTTCGAAGGCGGAGACCGCACGAGCGAGGGCCGAAGCCGACGCAAACGCGAGAGCAGCCGCGAGCGCCCGGGCCGAGGCTCGCCAGGAGAAGAAGGTGAGCGCGGAGGCGAAGGCGAGGGCCGAAGCTGAAGCCAGTGCCCGGGCGCAAGCGGAGGCCAGCGCGAAGGCTGAGGCGAACGCTAGGGCGGAAGCCGAAGCGAAGGCCAAAGCGGAAGCGAGCGCGAGGCAGCAGGCGGAAGCGGCCGCGAAGGCCGAGGCTAGTGCAAGAGCCGAGGCTGAAGCCATAGCGGTAGCGGAGGTGGCTGCGAGGCACGAGGCGGAGGCAGCGGCCAGAGCAAACGCCAAAGCGATCAGCGAAGCCGCAGCCTCGGCCGAGGCTGTAGCCAACCAGTCTGCCAGTGCGCTGGCCAAGGCCACCAGCGAGGCGGCCGCAGCCGCGAGCCAGGCGGCGGAGGCCCAGGCGGAAGCCCGCCAGCTGGCGCAGGAAGCGTCCAAGGCCTTCGTCGAAGCCAAGGCCGCCACTTCGGCCTATGTGGACACAGCCGAGAGGTCCTACGCCGCTTCGGAGGACTCGGCGCAGGCCATCAAGGAGGCGGCCGAGGCCCAGGCGATCGCGGCTGCGAGGGCCACTAGCGCACTGGACGTAGCAGCGTCGGAGATCCTCGCGACGATCCGTGCGGACACCACGGGGTCAGCGGCCAAGGCAGCCGCGGTTCAGGCGACCCTCGCCTCGGAGGCGGCCATCAACGTCCTCAGGATCGCGCTGGAGGCCCAGAGACGCGCCAATGCCCTGGCAGCCGCCGAGGCTGCTGCGACCGCTGAGGCCGAGTCCCGTGCGGCCGCGGCCGCCAAGGCCACCGCTGCGGCCGCTGCAGCCACGGCGGAGGCCGCCAGGCTTCAGGCAGAGGCTCGTGCGGCGGCCCAGGCGGCTGCAGCGGAGTCGGCCCAGGCGGCCGCGGCAGCCGCGTCCGAACGCGGTCTTCAAGCTAGCGCATCTGCGGAGGCCGCTGCGGCCTTGAGATCGGAGGACAACGCTCTGATTAAACTCGCGGCTAATTTGGCCGAAGCGAACGCGCGTGCCGTCACCAGTGCCGTCGCCAAGTCCGTCAAAGTTGATGCTTGGTAATTATCCCTACTCGTTGCGATTTGCACCCCCCCCCCCCCCCATCACACTAAAATATTGTTATTATCAGTAATAATAAAGAGCAACGAAATGGTCGGGTTCTCGAAATTTCGAGGCCCTCTTCAATCTCTCCATGCATGTAACTTTAATATTTCTATGAGAAAATATAAATATACTATATATATATATATATATATATATATGCTGTATTATACCATACATTGCAACAATTATAAAAAAAACCTTTTTGTATCATCTCCTCCTTCAAAGCACACCTTTACATCTCTCGGAAGATAAAACGTACACTGTAAATACTTTGCTGTATCAAAGTAATTGACAATCACTCGAGTTATCATTATATACATCAATCGTGTCTCTTTTCAATTTGATTCTTTGTAAATAAATGTTTCGCCAAATGTTATATTTGGACGTATGAACGATATGGCATTTTACGTCATCTTTTATTATAATCTCTCGTTTGATACGTAGTTACGAAGGTGTAGAAATGCAGATCTAAGGGAGTAGATTCCTCGCGTGGAGAAGATGTGCTGCTAATTTCACACTTTACTTATAATGAGAAACTCCAATAAAGAGATGCGTGAAATTTCATCGAGACAACCCAGCTGCGTAAACAGATAAAAAACTTCCCTTCAACATTCACTGCTCTCCTGCTGCACTCTCTTACCAAATTAATTAACGATTGGTCTCATTATGAACAGGTGTGTAACAAGGAGAAAATCGACATGTTCCATTGTATAAAAATTTTTTGTGCAGATGTACGTGTATCTGGAAAAAAATAATAAAGATTATCCATTATTATTCGACACAGAAATGACTTGATCAGAGCATTCGGTCTTTTATTTTTACACACAATCCCTTTCCTTCTTCTCCGATAAAACATCGATACCAATTAGAATTCCACATAAAAATTCAACTATATTTTTCGTTAAAATTAATTACCGAAACGCGGGTGAGACACTAAAGAGACACAAAAGTCTGTAATAAAGAGCGCTGGATTCGGAGAATTGACGAGTTAACAACGATTTGATTTTACTCCTTTAAACTTGATGGTATTGCTTATCACCCTGAAGAAAAAAAATCCCATTGCGTTTGTAAGAAGGGTGGTATGTCGAATAAAAAATTATTCTCCGCTCAACGAGCTAATACGACACGCTTCGAAAAATCCAATTCTGCATGGATAATATATATTTTTTACGATACTCGGCGTAAACAGGACGCGTAAACTGTATAAATCACACTATACAGGGTATACCGAAATCTCGGAAGAATACAAATATAAACGATAAAATGTGAGAAATAAGGAAAGAGTGGCTTGCGCGAGAGTAGAGATCGATTCAGTGGAAATCGAAATCAGAGAAGATTACCGGCATATAGTGTCTTTATATTCATGCAGCGATCTACGTCATTGTTTTCGACGAGTAATCGTATCTCGGATAGCGCGAGCATCCTGTACTTACGGGACTAATAGCGTTACAGCTTTGTAAAAAAGAGTAGGAAGAGGAAAAATAAATGTAGAGAGTGAAAGAGAGAACGCTGTAGGTACGTATGTGCGAGCCAATAAGGAGACACTTAAAAAAATAGCAGGGTGTATATAGGGATAAGTAAGACGAAAGCGAGGAGAAAACGCGTGTGCAACAATATTTTCGCGAAAAATGGTAGAAGGTTGGGGGAGGATGGGCAAAATGTTTGGACAACTGGGTAGACAAAACGTGGCTGGTATATAACGAGGAAGCAGGAACGAATCGGGCATCAATCTGCGAAGCTCGGTCCAAGATGAAGATCCCAGTCGTATTAATCTCTTCCCTGCTCGTTTGGTGCTTCGCTTCCGGAGTCGCGGCTTCCGGAGGTTGGGGTTCCAGCGACGCATCAGCCTCGGCGCAAGCATCGGCCTCGGCTCAAGCATCGAGCGGCGGCGGCGGCGGCGGCGGCGGCTGGGGTGGATCCGGCGGTGCAGCCGCGAGTGCCCAGGCCTCCGCATCCGCGTCCGCCCAAGCAGCATCGAAAACCGGCGGAACTGGCATCTCCCTGAGCGCGATAACCGTGCAGGCCCAGAGCACCGCAACCGCCCAAGCAGAGGCCTCGGCCAAGAGCAGCGGAGCCGCGGCGAAGGCAGCCGCAACCGCAGCAGCCGCATCCGCCAAGGCCGCATCCGCGTCGGCCAGTGCGGCCGCACTCGCCTCCGCAGCTGGTGAAGCCGTCGGAGCCAGCGAGGCGGCTTTGGTCCAGGCATCGGCCACCGCCTCAGCCTCGAGGGACGCCATTAACCAGGCGGATCTGGCCGCGAAGGCCGCGGCGGCCGCACTGGCGAACGCAGCGGCCCAGGCCGACATCGCCGCGAGGGCCGCGGCCGCCGAAGCCAAGGCCTCCGCCCAGGCGCAGGCCCGCGCCGTCGCAGCCGCCTCCGCAGCGGCCGAAGCCAACGCGGCCGCGGCCGCGGCCGCCAAGGCCGAGGCCAGGGCCAACGCCGCCAACGCCAAGGCAGCCAGGATCCTCGAGCAGGCGAGGGCAGCCGCCAACGCGGCCGCCTCCGCCGAGGCCACCTCCAACGCCAGGGCCATAGCCGCGGCCCAGGCCAGCGCGAGAGCCAGCTCCATCGGCGCCATCGCCTCCGCGCGTGCGCAGGCGCGGGCTAGCGCCGACGCCGCCGCGGCCAACGCCGCCAAGGCCGCCGCCCAAGCCAAGGCCAACGCTCAGGCCGCCGCCAGCGCCTGGGCCCAGGCCTCCGCGGCCGCCAGCAGCGGTGCCGCCGCCCAAGCCAACGCAGCGGCCAACGCCATCTCCCGCTCCTGGTCCAACGGCGCCGCGACCGGCGCGTCCGCCTCCGCGGCCGCCAGCGCCAACAGTGGCATCAACCTTGCCGCCCTCCGCCCGGTCGTGGCCGTCGGTGGTAAAGGCTCCGGAAAAGCATCCGCGTCTGCCTCCGCCTCTGCATCCGCCAGCGCAGGTGCCAAGGCCACAGCCTAGAAGGATCTTCCCGAGGATAAACTCGCCCTTTCTCGAAGAGACACCGCGGGCTCGAGTCCCAACCTTCAAGAGCCTCGCACATCCTTTCAATTATCTCTGACCAAAACTCTATTAAAATCATACCCTTCTCCGATAAGATAAGTTTCGTACTTTCTATGCAGGCTACTGGCAAAAGAAGCAGCGATATACGCGGCAACTCATTTTAAGCAGAGAATGTAAAGAATGATAATAAATTCGTCATAGCAATCAATTATACCAATTCTTATCAAATTTTTTTTAATATATTCTATCCGATTGTATATACCTTATGATGTTGGACATCATCCATAATTTTGTACCTTTCGATCTCGTTTTTTTCCTATACTTTTACAGAACTCACCTCTATTTTTGATCGAGCACGTTTTGCACGATAGATTAGAGAGGAAGTAAATTACTTTTTTTCCGCAAGTTTGTTGTTCCTTCAACGGATAAAGCATGAGACGAGAAATGGCGGATATGTTTATTAATTCAGACAATATTTCCGTCCACCCCCTTCCAAATACTTGCACAGTTTGCACAAACGAATCTCAGCTTTCGTCTTTGCAGGATACCTGCGTGTATATGCGATAAAAGTAAGATTTATCGCGGAACGGTAAAAGCGCAACTGTTCCGAACCCTCGCGTTACTATATATGTTATCTTATATTCTTGCAGCGTAAGGCGACATTTGGAAAAATGTAATTGATTAACGATACTTAATCACAGCTGTCAGAACAGGAGACGTATACAAATATGAGATTGTCAACAAAATCACTGTAAGAACGCGCGAGCTCGTACACTTTGATCAACGATGTAATCAGCTGAACGGATCATTTTTCGTAGCGCACATTTACCAACAACTGCGACTCGGAATTGCCCATCGGAGTGGAAAATAATGTGGTTGCGGAGAACCAGCGCGGCATGCGGTTTCACCTGTCACAACAACGGTGCAAGATATTGCCTTTTATCTTTCATCTTAATCTGATAATAACACGACTTATCGTTGCAAATGCAGTCGCGTTTACGAGAGACAATTAGGTGCACGTTTTACGAAAATCGCGACAGCTGAAAGTTGAGTATCGCATGCTATATATAACTATCATTCAGTTGCTGAAATTGCATTTAAATTGGATTTTATGGTCCGAGAAATGGAGCACTCTTGCAAAATTCTCCCGCTTTGAAAATCTAGATTAGCTGTATAGCGGTCGTAAGTAGACGAAAAAAGTATCAGCGGACAATCGACGATATATACCACAACCAACGATACAGCTATAACTCTCTCTCTCTCTCTCTCTCTCTCTCTCTTTCTGCACTTTTCACAAACCAAGAAATTACAACCCGATAAGAAGCTAGATCCTTCAACCGCAGCTGGTCCGAAGTTGGCGCTAACAGACGGAAGTCAGTTAAGAAAATATTACGTCGATGTATCTGTGCAGAGTTGGGACCAATCTTAAGACAATATTGCCAAGAGGAAGAGGAGGAAATAATGGAAGAGCGGTGGAGAACACTTTGCAGGAGGGGGGAGTAGGGTGGGAAAGGAAGAAAAAAAGAGCATCGAGAGGATCCTCGACGACAGAAGCACAGATCACTAATACATGTGTGTGTATGCGCGAGCGATACGGAGGAGCGGGGGTGTAGCGCGTCAAGCGAGAAAACAGAAGAGAGTACGTAGCGGGCGCCGATGTTTGGACAATTGTCGAGAGTAGTATAAAATCGGCCAGTAAACGCACAGAAGGCATCAGTTTGCGAAGAGCTCGGTCCAAGATGAAGATCCCAGCGATATTTGTAACGTCTCTTCTCCTGTGGGGCTTCGCCTCCGGCTCCGCGTTGAAGTCAGGTGGTGGAGCCGGCGCCGGCGCGTCGGCCAGCGCCTCGGCTTCGGCCAGCGCCTCCGCCAGCAGCGGCGGCTGGGGCGGCTGGGGACCAAAGGGTGGCGCGCTGGTGGGCCGCACAGCCGGAGCGACCGCCACCGCGGAGGCAAGAGCCAGCGCCAGCGCCCAACTTGGACAGAACACCCCCTTCGACGTGCTCGCCGCCGGAGCGACCTCCAGCGCCAGTGCCCAAGCAGCTGCGTCCGCATCCGCGAGCGCAAACGCCAACAAGCAAAACGGGAACGCGTTGAACGCCATTAGAGCCGCAGCGGCCGCCGCCTCCGCGGCAGCCACCGCGGCCTCCGCGGCCGAGAACGCGGCCCGCGTGGCCGCACAGGCCTCCGCCCAGGCCAACGCCGCCGCCGAAGCCGCGGCCGAGGCCACCAGGGACTCGGACCAGGCGGCCGCAGCGGCCGCAGCCGCGCAGGCCAGCGCCAGCGCCCAGGCCGAGATCGCCAGACGAGAGACCGCGAACGAAGCCGCTGCGGCCGCGGACGCGGCCGCCAAGGCCGGAGCCGCCGCGGCGGCTGGCAAGGCCCTGAACGCAGCGGCTGATCAGGCTGCGGCCGCGGAGACCGCGGTCAGCGCGGCCGCCAACGCCGCCCTCGCCGCGCAGACCGTCGCCAGGGCCGCCATCGCCAAGTCCTCGGCTCTGGCGTCCCAAGCGACCGCGCAGGCCACCGCCACCTCCCAGATCGACGCCAGAGCCGCCGCGGCCCAAGCGGCCGCATCCGCGCAAGCCGAGACGCGCGCGGCCGCCGGGAGGGCAGCCGCCGACGCCGCTGCGACCGCGGCCGCCGACGCCAAAGCCAGCGCCAAGGCCGTCGCCTCTGCCAAAGCTGCTTCCATCGCCAGGGCACAGATCGTCTCGTCCGCCGGAGCCAAGGCAGGCGCTTCCGCCAGCGCCAGCGCCAGCGCCGGTGCCGGTGCCAAGTCCCACTAAACCCAAAACTCTACCCGGAACTTATTACCGGACTACCTATCGGTGCTCTAGCGCATACCATTAGTTCGAAGCAGGATTCCAGCAGCAGCAAACAGCATTTGATTATAAAACTTTTAAAAGAGTTCCAATTTCATCCCGAGATATATGTAATTATAAATAAAATAACTGCAAGTTAAATAAATCTCACTTTATTACTCGACACACGACGATATCTTATATTTTTTATTCTATCCTGGTGAAATAATGCGTTCGATGATTGGTGGTCGAATAATCGCTTGGATGGGTATCTCAGGAGCGATTCATGTGTGTTTTATGGTTTCCTCTTCTTTATGTTCTGTCTGGCACACCTACACACGTTTATCATCAAAGCGATTGTGGATAATAAGAACTGCTTATGAGGATTACAGGAGAAATCACACTTTTTATCAGCTCTTACAGAAGTTTCCGTGAAATTTATGGTTTACGTTTGTAGATTGTAACGACTGATGAATTAGAATGTTTCGTTCAAATGGAGTTATGCTAATGACAGCAATCTCTTCGTCAAAGTATTGTTTTAGTCGAGAGAT
Organism: Prorops nasuta; assembly: GCF_024137725.1. Lineage (NCBI taxonomy): Eukaryota > Metazoa > Arthropoda > Insecta > Hymenoptera > Bethylidae > Prorops > Prorops nasuta. The sequence goes on from NW_027116814.1 coordinate 4,004,643, forward strand.
TATAATTGATCGATACGAATTTGAAATATTGATGAATCGTTTCGATTTTAATGATTGTCATGCCATGTGGTAAGTTAACATCGATATTATATATATATATATATATATATATTGCTGTTGAATTTAAGAAGTTCAATGTTATCCCTCTCTGTTAATAGAAACTATATTATTGTACACGTGTGTACCGAAATTTTAATTCTTATCGATTTCGCATTAAAGACAAACTGTGTACAACTCACGTCGATTAAAAATATTGGAGAAACAGACAAATAATAAAGAATCGTAAAAAGTGTAATTTAAGAAATCTGTCTGTTACCCTACGTCGTTCTTCTTTCATAATTATTATCGCTAATCATTGTCTCTAGCTTATGGACGCAATTAACTGGGTAAATCAATATGATTTATTAAAAATAACATTCAGTAAAACCCTGGAACATTCTCGTCATTATTATCCGACAAGATAAATTTGTAAACACTGTATCAATGAAACATTTACTTTTTATTTTCAAATTTTCGTGAAACGAAAAAACGAGAGCAAAATTAGAATCCATGCATGAGTCCCAAAATGGAGAAATGAGGGAAAAAACGACTAAACGAAAAATCTAGGATATTTTTTGTCAAGTTGGCATCGATAAAACCACGGTACTCCGCACAGGGCACAACACTCAGATAAGTTACAGTGATTACAAGTGATGTATATTTTGCATACGAAAATTTGCCAGCTTGACAAATAAGTGGCGAAACTTCCGTGGTAAGGGAAGGAAAAGAGCGGGGCACCGGAGGCTACACTTGTGCGAAGCTGGGAAGAAAAACACAAACTCTTCGGAGGATAGAGCGAAGCGCACAACGTCATAGAGAGAAAACAGGGATTATTTGGACAATTGGGAGCAGGTTTGAGTATAAAAAGTGGCGAAGAGCGAAGGAGAGTATCAATCCGCGAAAGACCGTCGAAGATGAAGATCCCAGCGATATTCGTGACATCCCTCCTTCTGTGGGGCTTTGCCTCAGCGGGCATAGTGGTCCCGGCTGGCAAATCCTCATCCGGGGCTTCCGCAAGCGCATCCGCGAGCGCGTCGGCCAGTGCAGGAAGCGGAGGCTGGGGCTGGAAGTCATCGGGTGGAGGCAAAGGGGGCGGCGGCGGCAGCGGCGGCGGAAGCGCCAGTGCATCCGCGAGTGCATCGGCAGCCGCCTCGGCGAAGACCGGCTCCGAGGCAACCGGAGTCGCAGCTGTCAAGGCCGCCGCTGCAGCCGCAGCGGCCGCATCAGCATCGGCCTCCGCAGCGGCCAAGGCAGAGGCCTCCGCATCGGCTTCGGCCGCGGCCGCCGCCTCCGCCGCAGCGAACGAGGCTAGGGACGCCCTGGCCGCCCTCGTGGCGGCCCAGGCCGCCGCAGCCGCCAAAGCCCGCGCCGCGACCGACGCCGCCAGCGCCGTCGAGGAGGCGTCCCGAGACGCAGAGATCGCAGCTGCGAGGGCCGCCGAGGCCAACGTGAACGCCCAGGCAGCATCCCAGGCAGCAGCGGCCTCCCAGGAACGCGCGGCTGCCCTCGCCGGAGTGTCCTCCAGGTCGGCGGCCGCAGTGGCCACCGGATCCGCCGACGCCAACGTAGCAGCCGGACTCGCGAGCGCCGCCGCCGCCAGGGCCTCCAAGGTCGCCGCCGGAGCCGCCGGAGCCCAGAGGGACGCCGCCGGCGCCGCCTCCGCCTCCGCCTCGGCCGCAGCCAACTCGGCGCTGGCCGCCTCCAACACGGCCGACGCCCAAGCGGTGGCGCTCGCCCAGGCCAACGCCGCGGTCGAGGGCGACTCCGACTCGACGTCCGCTCGCGCCAGCGCCGCCGCGCGCGCCGTCAGCGCCGCCAGCAGCAACGCCGCGAACCAGCAGTCCTCGGCCCGCGCCACGGCTAACGCCAACGCGGCCGCGAACGCGGCCGCTGGCGCTGGTACCAGGGCCACCGCGGCGGCCTCCGCTTCCGCCTCGGCGCAGGCTGGCGCACGTGCGTCCCTCGGCAAGATTGGCGGCGTGATCGCCAAGGCCAAGGCTGCCGCCTCTAGTTCCATCTCCAGCGGCGCATCCGCAGCTGCATCCGCGGGCGCTTCGGCCGGAGCATCCGCCGGCGGAAAATCCGGCGCCGCGGCTTCGGCCTCGGCGTCGGCCGCCGCTAAAAGCCGTGCTTCTTCGTAAACCATTTTCAATTGAGCGATTCTTTAACGTTCCTCCGCAACTACGCCCGGGGTTAACGGCGCTACCTGGAGAAACCATAGCAAAAACTTAGCGGGCGATATCGCATGCACATATTGCTGTTCTTTTTTATTGACGAAATAAGAAACTTGTAAGAATACCACTACCAGCCAAAATTTCTAACCAATAAAATATTAATTACTTAGCAGAATATGTGAAATTGATTCTTTTGCTCCACCATTTTTTCCCTCTTACGTATCACCCATGTACAAACTTGTGCGATGTTCTATATGAAACAACTGAAACTTTAATTATCGGTTTATCACTGTACCGTATTGTAATATTAATTTATTTTACTTGATTAAAATTATACGTATGTATACGTTGGTGATACACAGAAAATTGTTGGTTTTTAATTTTAACAATTTTCGTACAGTTACATCGATTCCCACAAGCGAGCCTAAGCTCTGCGGTCGTATTTGGAGTAAGAAGCTGATTCTTGGTCGAGGTCAAAGGGAAACAAATGCGAGTGGCATTCTACCTTGCCCGGATGTCTTAATATGTACAAATAAAGAAAGAGTGAGAGAGAGAGAGAGAGAGAGAGAGAGAGAGAGAGAGAGAGAGATGTGTCAATAAATCGATAAGCAGAAAATTATTACAGGTGAAACGTGTTATCGGATTAGCAATGATTCTTTTCTTCAAACACAATATCAACATATACTCCGATTATTCACTCTTGTACGGGAGGTATTGGTATAACAGATTTATTGAAATAACCATGTTCGGAATGATTTGTGAGAGATAAATCCAAACCAATATTTTTACAACTATAATTAAATTATATTTGCTGTACAAATATCCAGCTCGATATTTCATTCCTTGTTATACGAGAAAGATATCGCTCCAAACCGTATCTGAGATAATTAGGTGAATGCGAGTATTACGCTCTTTGCATAATGAACCTATTTAAGAAATTTTGTTATCTTAAAAATGTAGAAAATTTGTATTTAATTTTACTCCTCGTTTATAAATTAATATTGGAAAAACTACATTTCAACACGTTTTCATTCACCTCCTAATTTCTACATATTATTAATTGTTAAACACCATGTGTTAAACTACCAAATTTTGTAAAAAGCAATAAACATTTTTCCTAAAGAAAATAAAAGAGTCCAGCATTCATGTTACATTATCCGCTTTAATATCGCACATATGTTAATATCGATGAAAAACAATCCATTAATATAGCAAAATATGGTCTTGGCAACAGCATCAATTATAACATCTATCAGATTTCATATAGAAACTACCGCAAACAAGGGGTTGGATAAAGTGAAAGAAGAACGGAGGGGGAAGGAAGAGTGCACCGAAAACCGGATATTCGTCGAGTGGAGGTAAATCGACATCGATAGGCAACAAATAGCTATACAGCAGTCTGCCTGCTGCTGCTGCTGCTCCTGAAAAAGAAACAATATACAGCTAAAGAAACAGTTCTTAAACAAGCAGGTAAAAGAAAAAAAGCGTTTACGGAGAATAATAAAAATATTTAAGAAGAGGATAACTCAGGAGGGTACGCGTCACACGCGAAATGCAGTGACTGTTTTGACAATTGGATTACGGAGTATATATTGGGAGAACGTTAGGAAATTGGCATCAATCTGCGAAGATCCGTTCAACATGAAGATTCCAGTAACTCTCTTGGTATCCCTCTTGTGCTGGGGCTTCGCCTCCGCTGGTGGCGGTCCGAGGCTAGGGTCCGCAGGCGCATCCGCCAACGCAGCCGCATCGGCAAGCGCCAGCAGTGGCAGCGGCGGCTGGGCATGGGGCGGTTCCGGTGCATCCGCCAGCGCCAGCGCTAGTGCATCGGCCAAAGCCGGAGTAGACGTGGGAGCCGGAGCTTCGTCAGTGGCGGCCACCTCGATCGGCAGTCTGGCCGAGAGCGAGGCCGGACAAGCCGCAGCAGCCGCCTCCGCGGCCGCCGCCGCGCAGGCCACCTCATCGGCCGAGTCCGCCTCCAGCGCGAGCGCGGCCGCAGCCGCCGCAGCCGCAGCCGCAGCCGCGGCCGCCAAGGCCCAAGCCAACGCCTCGAAATTGGCCGCAGTGTCGATCAACGCGTGTGCCAACCAACGGGCCGCAGCCGCGCGCGCCGAAGCCGCCGCCGCCGCCGCCAGACAGTCGGCGCTGAACGCCGCGCGCGCCGCGGACACCGCCTCCGTGGCCAACAGCCGCGCGAACGACGAGGCCAAGAAGGCCGCTGGATTGACCGCGGCCGCCGCAGCCGCATCCGCCCAAGCCAACGCAGCCGTGGACGCGGCGGTGCTGAGCTCCAGGTGGGCCCTGAAGACTGCCAAGGCCGCGGCGGAGGCCGAAGCCACGGCCCTCGCAGCCGCAGCCAAGGCCAACGCCGCCAGAGCCAGGGCCGAAGCCGAGGCGCGCGCCGCGGCTACCGCGACCGCCAACGCCGACGCCAACGCCTCGGCGGCCGACCTCACCGCTGCGGTGTCCGCTGCGGCCGAGAGCAAAGCCGCCTCCCAGGCTCAGCTCCGCAGCGCTACCGCTCAGGCCGCGTCCAGCGCCACTGGTAGCGCCAGTGCGGGATCTCTGTCCAAAGGAGCCCTCGCTCGTCCGAAGGTCAGTGCATCCGCATCCGCGTCCGCTAGTGCCGGTGCTGGCGCCGGTGCCGGTGGTTGGGGATGGGGAGGAGCCAACGCAGGAGCAGCCGCAGGAGCATCCGCCGGTGCCGGGGGTTGGGGATGGGGAGGAGCCAAGGCAGGAGCAGCCGCAAAAGCTTCCGCCGGCGCAGCTGCGTAAGGTTCCGGCGCCATCCTCGTCTTAACCAGCGAACCTGCGCACTCACCTCTATCTCCCCCCCCCCCCCTCCCTCCCTCATCCCTCTCAGCCCGTCGATCGACACGGCGGTATACGCGCAGAGGCCTCCCTCTCCCCCTCCTTGATTCCTATTATTATCGGCCTATAGGAGACAGAGCGGGAACCTCGGTAACTTCTACAGTTGAGCACCCTAATTATCAGCAATGGAAATTTTATTAAAAATCAAATCTATCCAGATTAATTCATTGTAAAGATGCGATTAAAGTCAATTATAGCATGTCAAATATGATTATACTCTGCGTCTCTTTTTATTCTCTTTCCTCTCTCTCTCTCTCTCTGTATTTATAATTTATTATTGTTGTTTTATCAACGGTGTAAATCTATGGTGTACGCGTACGTATATACAGTCGTACATTTTTCATTATCTTCGATTATTTACGCTTTGCATGCTGTATATACGCTCGGCAATTGTATCAACAGTCATCAGAGCGAATTAAGTCGGAGATATTGTGTAAGCAATTGAAACCTTATAATTGTTACAAGTATGTAAATATATTTATAAATTTAATAATATAAAATTTACGCGTTTACAGTTCTGCAATATTCCAGAGTGGTTTTGTTGCACGTAGTATATGCTGTTTTGTATTATGCTACTTAGTACGTGGTACATTGTTGTACACGCGTATACGCGGAGGGTCTAGGTTGAGTAGACGCGTCACGTGTGGAGCAGACGCGGGAATTGTTGAGTAGATACACCGCGCGTGGAACGAACGCGCAACGCGTAAAACGAACGCGCGGTTTGAATTCAGCTCTATAGTTCAATGACCCTGAATTTTTTAAGTTTCACTCTTAAGTTTGGAGATAGAAAGATTCTATATTAAACGAAACATATCAATTGTTAATTTTTCAGAGAAAAAGGACCAATCAAGGTCAGGGTATTCTGGACTGCATCGCTAAATCGATTCTACTGTCAAAACATTAACTTCGCGGTGTTTTAATCAATAGTCCTTTTATTTGTTATCGTATAAGACAAACTGACGAAAGTTGAGAATCGGCAGGTATACTGGTTAACCCTCATTTCATGAACTTCATAACTGTATTTTTTTATACCGATAGTAATTGTCAACTAAACAATTTAAAGACTATTAGATGGTTAAATATTATTTATAAATATACTTTAAGCCGCGCATTTATTCAACAGGCAGCACGTCCGCTCCAAACGTCGCGCCAAAAATTTGTATGGCACGCAAAAGTGTCCACGCTACGCATGAATTCACGCGCAGTGTACCCGCACTTTTAGTTGCCTTGGGTGGCATGGTAGGCTGACCAATTATCCATGAGTTCATATCATTGACTACTGCATATAATGATCAGAGATGCGAAACACGCAAAACTGTCAAGTGCCTATACTGACAGATAAACTGACGTCAGAGTGCAGACAGTCGGCCACGATGATCATGCCGACGTGGAGTACTCTTCCGGTACTCCCCTCTCCAGCTTCCTTTCCTAAAAATCCCCTTCCACTGAAGCTAAAGTAGGTGGCGTGGCGTGTGTGAATATCACCGTCTTGTTTTTTTCTTAACCTGTGTCAAGATGAACGGCCAGTTACTGGTATGTTTGTAATAAGGTCAAAAAAATATTGACGTTTATAAACTGTCCTTGCTTTTAATCGTACTGGCAAATTATCATATTTCTAGTCATGAATCGTGGTACAACGTCGAAATACGAACAACATAACCTCGAGACTTCTATGTTTCGCGAAAATGCAGATTGCGATTTTCTACATTACGTATGATTTTTTCAATTTCGCGTTTTTCCTTACTAAATCTAATTCTTCAATCTCATTCAAACTGCTGTCTCACTGAAATATTAAATTATCCTAATCAAGCTTGTAATCTCTTCTTTTTATCTGTCATCTGTGTAACATTAAGTCAATTCTAACAAGGAGTTTCATACTTTAAATCTTCATTATTGACATGCATGCCGTGGTATTTTCCATTTCAATGAGAGTAAATTCTATAAAATGAATTCTTCCAGGAACCAACCCTTTATACCGTGAAAGGCATGGTAATACTGGATAACGATGGAAATCGTATTCTAGCAAAATATTATGACAAAAATGTATTCCCAACTGCCAAGGAACAAAAGGCATTTGAAAAAAATTTGTTTAATAAGACACATAGGGCCAATGCGGAAATAATCATGTTGGATGGCTTAACCTGTGTCTATAGAAGTAATGTAGATTTATTTTTTTATGTTATGGGAAGCTCTCATGAAAATGAGGTAAATGTTACTAGATCTATTTATAAAGAAATAATTCTTCTTTGATTTACTGAAGCTTTTTATTATTTTTGCATTTCAGTTAATTCTCATGAGTGTTTTAAATTGCTTGTACGATTCTGTGAGTCAGATACTTAGGAAAAATGTAGAAAAAAGAGCTGTACTTGATAGTTTGGACATTGTAATGTTGGCGATGGATGAAATTTGCGATGGAGGGTTAGTACATACATAGATATTAAACTATAATTGACATTTACTTTCATTATTTTCAAATGATGTTTTCAGAATCATTTTGGATGCTGATGCATCTAGTGTTGTTCAAAGGGTAGCTTTAAGAACCGATGATATTCCTCTTGGAGAACAAACAGTGGCACAGGTAACAAGCATTCTCTGAAATGCTGAGTAATCTCTAAATTTCTCTATTTCTTTATCAATGCTTTAAATTTTAGGTATTACAGTCTGCAAAAGAACAGTTGAAGTGGTCTCTACTAAAATGATTTCCTACACATACACACGCACACACAGATACATACATTAGGTTGCTTATATTTAACAATACTTTTTGAATTTAATCAGGAATATTGTACATTATTGCTAGCCAAGTAACTTTATAAAACAATATATATGCAAGTTAATATAACTGTGGAAAGTATTTAATTGCTTTAATGAAGAGATACAATTGTTTTATATTATTACAATTTTAGATGTATAAAAATTTATCTTAAGACTATAAATTTACAAAATACCAAGACTCTTTTCTACTACAGCATGAGGTTGTCCCATTTGTTCACGGAATTCAACAGTATTAAATATGTCCTCAAATCTAAAATTAATCAATTTTAAAATCATAAATGTATTCTACTATCAGCTCTATCACATTGTTACTCTGTGATTAGAAAAATATTAATTATTATACCCTATATCTTCGTCGCGCGCTAGTAGCACATCCTTTTGAAAATTAGACGATGGCAAAAAAGGAAGCCTCCCAATGTTTTCAGTAGCTTTTAATTCCATTGCTAAACGCATTGGTGCGTGTAAACCTTGGGTATTCCTAAGCATTGTCATATTCATGCGTAATTTATTCTTCTCAAACTAAAATTACAAAAAAATCTTCAGTGTTTGAGTCCAATAATTATTGTTAAGAATATCGAATAAATAAATTTACAAGTTTTCCACTAGCTTCCAAGGGATGAGCAAAACCAATAGTTTGTCGATTAGCTGCTAGGCTACAAAACATACAAAAACAATTTATTGCAGTTACTGATTAAAATAAATCCATATAAAATCATTTTTAACAATTACCCTGAAATCATAGGATTTGCTATTCCATAGTTGTCATCTTTCACCTTAAATTCCCCAATCATATTTCCATTGGTCATTGGAGTAGGTAAACCAAAACTCTACAATTAATTAAAATTACTCAATAAAAATTCTGTTATTATTTCAATCAAGTCTTTACTCCAATGACTTGTAAAATTGAAGAACTGAGACCAAGCCTCTACTTTGAAACACTGAATCTATTCAAAATTATAAGTCTGCACAAAATAATTAGAAATATTGTAATAAAAACAATTAAACTGAAATATTAACTTAATTTTATAGAAAGAATGTAATATAAACACACGAGTAAATTGCTATTGTAACCTTATTTCAATTGTCAGAGTCATTGATTAATAAAATATATTTTATTGTGAAAGAAATCAATCCATTGAATTTAATGACATATATTTTCTATCAATAATTACCATTTTGCAATTAATCACTGAGATAATGTCAATTGATGAAAACAATTTTACTAAGCGCTTTGGCTTGCAAAAACTTTAAATTTCTTTCTAGGTTATGCAAAGTCACAAGTAACTTTTCTGAAGCTGGCCAACAATCAGAACTGTATTTGCGTCTGTTTGCGTCTAACGTCAAGTAAGCAATTGGCAATTTGGCCACATTATCCCTGCCTTGGGCGCGTTCCAAACCTTACCCCCGGAGAACGGATGCAGTCATGTCTTTCTAAATTTATCCCTAGACTTCTCCCTAGATCCCCTTCCCCTGCCTAGAATATAGGGAAAAATTTAAAGAGAAATCTAGGGACCCGTGTTCCGCGCGTCCCTAGAGAGAAAAACACTGTTACGTATGTATGCCGCCGTTAGAAAAACACCCATTCGATAACTCGGTGTTTTAATTAATGGCTGTGTCTTATTTAGCAAAAAGTTGCTACACTTTTTACACTTTGTGCACTTTTTAAGGTGTCAACTTATACAATGGACAAAGACAGAAATACGGAAAGTGTTAAAAGTGTAGCTAAATAAATCACAGCTAATGTTTGCTAAGTTAGCAGTCGCTAACTATTAATGAAAAACGACGATTGGAAATCAGTATTTAGCAGTCTTGCTTTCGATCAGTGATGATAAACAGCGGGAATTTGTTACCCTTACCCTAACTATACATACATATAATTCCTTTGTAATACAGGTAACAGGAATCACAGTGGGAGTAGTGAATTCCCGCTGTTTATCATCACTTGTTCTGATGTGGTGAATAGTTAGTCGCCTAGTATGTATACTACAAATACTACAATAAAGCCGAAATCAGACGATGCTTTTTCTCGTGCTGCATTGCTTGCTGAATTTAGAATGATAACTGCTGATTGAATGTTTGCATTATTATAACCAATCAGCAAGCAATCCAGCACGAGAAAAAGCATCGTCTGATTTCGGCTTAACTTGTCCTAATCGAACTAATCGAAGAAAAGAGCACAGCGCAGCCTAAGCCCAGGATAAACCCCTCCACAAAGTTATTAAAATAGCATAGTTTAAGTGACAGAAACTATATCATTTTGACTACGGTTTTTAACTGAAGGGTTTGTTTGTTCTGGGCCTAAGGATTCTGAACGCGGCCAATGTTTTTGTAGAGGTGCAAAACTAAAAACGAGTTCCAATCCAAGACTTCCGATAATCGTACGTTAAATTTGTTATAGCGTTATGTCAAGAGAAATTGAAATGTCAACTGTAAGAATAAAACAATTTCACGATGATGAGCATCCAAAATTAACAGGAGAATATGACAATGATTGGAAATTGCCAGTTGCGTTTTGCAAGCCCCGTCATACGGCTGCAATCGAAGGGGTGAATTGCATTACTCAAACCTGGCGACTGAAGGAACGAGTTAGTTCTATTTTGTTATGGTAAATTGAAGCAATATGAAGAAATAAAGTTATATTAATTTTTCAGATGAAAACAGTGAGTGTAGCACTTGTCTTATGTTTAAATGTTGGAGTAGATCCTCCAGACATTGTTAAGACTCAGCCATGTGCACGCCTTGAATGCTGGATTGGTAACTATTAAGGTTTATTTGAACATACATATACATTGTAATTTATTAGCCATTTAATCCCTTTATTATGATAATTTTAATAAAACATTTATGTCTAAATTTAGGTTTTGTACAAATAAATTTACAGGGTAAAGATTGGTTTATTTCTCTATTAAATTCATTAGTGATTTAAATAATTTTCCTAATTATGTTTTTCTTGTATTTGCTTAAATTTGGGCAGATTAGCTTGCTACTTGTATAAGCAAAGAAATTATAATTTTTCATAAGATCAAATTTTAAACTTATAGTTTTGTATAAATTCTTTAAATTAACCAATATCAACTGTTATTTATATGTGCAGACACTATTGACATTGTGATAAAAAGGTATATATTTAATTATCAAATGTTTCTGACTTAAATGAGTCATGAGTACCAACAGTATTATGACATGAAGTCAGAGAGACTTCATCATTTGTAGGCATGCTGATTAAATTTTTTAATTAATAGTTATTTAAAGAATTTTATTTTTTAATTTTAAAAATAGTCACAATTGAATGCTAAGATCAGAGCCTGTACACAAGCATAGATGTATAATTAACAAGTCAAGCAAGCTCAGAAAGAATTAAATCTAGTATTAATGGGGTATGAGTCAAGATTTTAATGCAATCCAAGGTATATATGAGATTAGATTTTGGAAAGCTATGGAATTTGTGTGTATGATTCAACCAAACACTATCCAATGATTTCCAATCTCGCACTTGGAGTTGGTTCTTGATTATGTTTGTTCCCTTTCAAATATGGCATTAAGTTTAGTATATATACTGTAAATGAATACTCCAATCTTTTTCAATAGCAAATACCAAAGCTAAATGTTCTGATATTCAATTGTATTGGAGTTGAAATTGAGTTTGTGGATTATATTAATACTATAATTTAAAAAAGCTAGTTTCACTGAACAATAATATTGGTATCCATAATCTATGTAAAATATGTACATAGTCCACTTAAAGTTGCATAAATCCTTATTGAAAATCATGATGAAAAATCATTATAAAAATTATTTCAAATTTAGCTCAACAAATGTTTCTCTCTCTCTCTCTCTCTCTCAGTTTAAACACCTCATAAAAATGTTTAAGATTCTCAATAAAAAAGTGTAAATGCTGCCTAAATACATCTTGAACTTTGCAATCTTCGCCTTAAAGATTTTTCCATAATGTGCGTCATTCATGTGTCAGTTGTCTCATTTTTTCTATACTTTCGTTATACACTTAGTATAACATTGTGTTAAACTTTAACACTAATTAATTTTAGAAGTATGTTCACAGAGTAGAATAAAATATTGTTTGAAAGTAATAGTAATGCTAGTAAAGAATTTCTGATCAGCATTTTATTTTGTTCTTTGCCTGATATCATGTTCATACTTATGTTGAATTTAGTAGGACTCTTGATTGATTTTGTTCGGGTTAAAACCAACCCATATATTTTTCTGTTTTCTGAGTTAATAAGCAAAGATGAGATAGAAGTGTTTATTTACCCTTTGATTGTCTATTTACAAGTCATTGAACTAACAATGCAGCTATAGCTTCAGTTTGTTTTCTTCTGTTTAATAGCATATATGGTAGTTGTTTGCCATTAGGATGATTGGGACAGTTATATAAAAGTCAATATAATTGAAATGTCAAAATATCTTTGTGTATGTGCATAATGGACAATTAATTAATATTGATTAAATTTGCTATAATGGATGTTGTTCTCACATATATATTTGAGGCAATGAAAGGATTCTGAAGATAATTGGAGTTTGTCATCTTATAAAAGATACTAGAGAAGAAGAAAAAATCACTGAAAGAATTAAACTTTCAAAATGAAATCTAATTTCAGTCTGGCTAAAAATGTAATTATCTATTTGTTAATATCATTGATATTTCTGGATTTTTATAGATCCTCTATCCGTCAGTCCACAGAAAGCATTAGAAACAATAGGCTCAAATTTACAAAAGCAATATGAAAGGTGGCAGCCAAGAGCTAGATATAAACAGAGCTTAGATCCTACCGTTGAAGAAGTTAAAAAACTGTGCAGCTCTTTGCGAAGAAATGCCAAGGAAGAAAGAGTTCTTTTTCATTACAATGGACATGGTGTACCAAAACCTACTAGTAATGGTGAAATATGGGTTTTTAATAGGGTTTGTAATAAAATTTGTTATACAGGGTTTTAAGACGTCACTGTATATCCTTAAGTTATAATCCTGTGTGAAGCACCATAATTTTCAAGGCTCTGTTTTAAATCATTCAACCCCTTTCTTTTAACATATATTTCCACTTTTTTTATTTTTTATTCAATATTTAATAATAACTACATTTGTTCTGAAATTGAAATGATAATTTTAAACAATCCGACACTATCTTTTCAAGATCTTCCAAATATGTTCTTGTGGTAAATGCACTTAAATCGATCCAGCGGAATCAATGAATAAAATACGTGGATTAGCTCGAAAAGCACGGTTTTAAAAAACTCATTTGTATGTATATTACGCTCCTCGGTAGACACTGCGACGTGAAAAAATGTGAAAATCCACCCTTTATCCTTTTAGGGGGGAAGCCTAATTCGGTAAGAAAGCAAGCACCGATCTTAATATATTAGAACTTGAAGAGTTTTCTCGAGATAGCCCTTTGGAGGACGATCACCCTTTCGAATGTCTGGGGATGTCTTAACACCCTTTGCAATGTAAGGTTTTGAATAAAAATGTACTTCATAATAAGATTTCATACTTTTTTTTCAGACTTACACTCAATACATTCCTCTGTCAGTTTATGATCTTCAAACATGGATGGGAGCACCAAGTATTTATGTTTATGATTGTTCCAATGCTGGTATCATTGTTGAATCCTTTCAACAATTTGCTGATCAACATGAGAAAGAATACGAGGTAGTCTCTTCTTTTATTCTTAAACTCATTACAAGTCCAAGCCTTCTGACCTTTTTTCCACTTGTACGTCCTTTATTTTCCTATTAAAGCTGATACCGAATTTTTCAAGTGATACTTATTCTATTATTGCTGATATTGTCCTATTCATTGGAATCAGTACAAAATCGCCTGATAAATTGATTTTTATTCTTTTTTTCAATATAAAAATGAAAATTATAAAACTGAAGTTTTTCCTTGTTCTTTTTTCTTTCATTCTTATTTATTATGACGACATTTAAATATCACTGTAAAATCTGTACGAACCGTGTTGACGATACTCAGTGTTGAAAAATATTTTTGCATTTGTTCTTCAGTGTGTCACATCCCTGTGTGCATTTGGTCATCATTAAAGATATCGACGAAAATAGTAGAATATATAACGGTTTAAGATTTTTCAGTATAATTGCTTATTGACATTAAAAATGAAGAATTTATTATATGTGATTTTCTTATTATAGATGGAGAAGCAAACTGTTCAACAGAATCGTACAGTAGGCGTCACAAGCGTAGCATCTCCTTCTTATAAAAATTGTATTCAACTGGCAGCTTGTGCAGCTTGTCAAATTTTACCTATGAATCCGGATCTTCCAGCTGATATATTTACTTCGTGTCTTACAACTCCAATTAAAATTGCGTTGCGATGGTTAGTCACAATAGCAATAATTATTAAATTAATGGAATAAAGAGAGAGAACATTTTTTATTCAGGTTTGTGCTACAGAAAACATCAAAGCTAGTCCCAAAAATTTCCTTGGATATAATAGATAAGTAAGTTTCTTTTTGATTATCGATTTTTTTACGTAAAAATTATTGTGCAAATATAAATTTTTATAAAATAAACTAAGATCTCGGATATATATATATTGAAACTCGTGATTATTCTGTAAAAATGTACATTTGCTAATATCTACAAACAACTATTGAAGTTTTCATTAATTTTTTTCTTTTCTTCAGGATTCCCGGGCAATTAACAGATAGGAGAACAATGTTGGGAGAATTAAATTGGATATTTACAGCTATTACAGATACCATTGCGTGGAATACATTACCACGAGGTAAGGAAATAGGATTCTCAGTTTAAATTGGTGTATGAAAATTTTCATAAGATTAATAATTGGCAAATATATTTCTCTTTAGATTTGTTTCAACGATTATTTCGACAAGACTTGTTAGTTGCCAGCTTATTTAGAAATTATTTGCTAGCTGAAAGAATATTGCGCTCTTACGATTGTACCCCAGTCTCGTATCCGAAATTGCCAACGACTTATCAGGTACTTAAATATACTAACTTTTGTTATATACTCTTTCATAAAGAAAAATAGAGTGTGAATAAGGCCATTTTAAAATTTGCTTGGAATTTTTGTACAACTTTGCAATTTTTGTCGTTAGGACATGGCTGATATACTGTTCTAAAATAGTATTACATAGGGTGCAATCAGGCCAGACAAGAGTTAAGTGAGCGATCATTGATTCTGTCATTTTATTGTCTATACCTTGGTTTTAACCGAAGTTTCAGTAATCGCGTGGTAGAATCACTGATCGCTTACTCAATTCTTGTCTGACCTGAATACTCCGACAATTTATTCAATACTGTTGCTAGTACGTCGTCAGAGCTATGATAATCTGTCTTTATAATAGAAACATAATTAAGATTCAGAAATAATCATGTCTCAAAAGAATTGTAAAGTTTAGACAAAATTGATGATGTTGTACAAAATTTCAAAATTTGGCCTTATTTCTGCCCTTCTTACACAATCGTTCTTCCTTCTTTTAATATATCTTGTCTTATCTTTTAACTGTAGCATCCAATGTGGCAAGCTTGGGATTTAGCTCTGGACTTATGTTTAGCACAATTACCAGCGATTTTGGAAAATGATGATCAGTTTGTACACTCGCCATTTTTTGAGGAGCAGCTTACTGCTTTTCAAGTATGGCTTACATTAGGCTCAAAGAACCGCAACCCTCCTGAACAGCTACCGATTGTACTCCAAGTTCTTTTAAGTCAAGTACATAGACTTAGAGCTTTAGAATTATTAGGAAAATTTTTAGATCTTGGTCCTTGGGCCGTAAATTTAGCACTTAGCGTGGGAATTTTTCCCTATGTTTTAAAATTATTACAAAGTAATGCTAAGGAGCTGCGGCCACTGTTAGTATTTATTTGGGCAAAAATACTTGCTGTTGATAATGTAAGTGGCGGTACGTTTGTATAAAACATTTTTCTTTGACTTATTCAAGGATTTAGATAAAAAATTACCTTACAGACGTGTCAAGCAGATTTAGTACGCGATGGAGGTCATAAGTATTTTTTATCAGTACTGCAGGATGTATCTATACCAGTAAGTAATACGCTACTTTATAGTAAAACATCTATATACGATTTTGACGGCTTGTAGTATTTTTCAAGAACTTGGATTAAACGATACGTATTCATATAGTGTTTTGAAAGCCTCTCACAAGATAAGTTACGGAGTATACTTTTAAAAAAGCAAACAAAAAATAGATGCTATGATTGAATAAAACAAAGGAGACCTTCATCTGTCTTTTGATGCACACTATTTATAAAATTAAACAAATATTATTATACCGGATAGATTTATAAAATAATCGGATTCAACAGATTTTTGTGAAACGGACTAGTTATTGGCATATTTTATCGGTCTAAGAGATTTCGATTAGCCGACTTAAATCTATCTTTATTTTAGAAATTAATAATCGTATGGAATCTTTTTAAAGGCAAAAACTGATATTTTGACATAGCTTTGAATGTTTATTTTGTTACAGAGTGAACATAGAACATTAGCAGCATTTGTACTGGCTTGCATGGTGAATGATTATCGACCAGGTCAAATAGCTGCAAATCATGGGAATCTTATTTCTATTTGCTTGGAACAACTAGAAGATCCTAATCCCTCGTTACGACAATGGCTTTGCCTATGTCTTGGAAGACTTTGGCACAACTACGATAAAGCCAGATGGTGCGGCGTTCGAGATATAGCTCATGAGAAATTGTTTATACTATTACAAGACCCAGTACCTGAGGTAAAAACTCTTCAGCTTATATTACAGTTATTCTAGAAAGCTACAATTTTAACAAAATAGCTAATGTCACTATTTTTAAATATGCAGGTTCGAGCAGCTAGTGTTTATGCATTGGGGACATTCATAAATAGTGTTACAACTCGTAGCGAACATGCAAATAATATTGACCAAATTATTGCTATGACTTTACTAAATACCGTCTCCTATGATATCAGCCCGCTAGTCAGAAAGGCAAGTAACCTGTGCGAATAGTAATGTACGATGTTGTAAGAATGCTAAGGAAAATCTACCTCATAGAGCTGTCCAATGAATACACTTCAAGTTCTATGAAAATCTAAGCAGTAGTCACTCCCTGGATTATAAGGGTTTAAAATCGAGCAATATTTTTTAAAGCTCACATTACACTATGTACTAGTATACATATGAAGGGGGACTACGTGTACTCATTTTTTTTTAACACATGTCTGTTTTTTTAACAAAAATTTATAAACTTATACTACTTCCACAAAAAGTATCATTACCTCATTGGTGTGGTGTCTAAAAAAGTCAAATGTTTACTCCAGAAATCTAAAAAAAAAAATCATATTTTTTCAGGAGTTAGTAGTAGCACTTCAATGGATGGTCTTACATTTTGAAAATTCTTTCATAACTTTGGCTGTTGCCGAAGATAATGCTCGCAAAGATTTTGTGGTTGAATCCTTATCACCGTTTAGCGGAATCAAACGAATTGGTTCGAAAGATCGTTTAAAAATGCTTTCATCCACTGCATATAATACAGATACAACAGATGGATTCAGCCAAGATCGAATAAAGAGAGTTTCATCTTCGTCCTCCATAAGTAGCTTAGGTATAAAATATTCACTTATCTTTTTTTATTATTATTATCTGTAATTAGTAGTTTTCATTTTTATATCACGATCGCACATCATTTGGTTATTTAAACGATAGATAATAATTATATGTTTATACATATCTAAAGTACTTTTAGATTGAGAAAACTTTGAAAGTATATTTCATTACATTTTACAAGTGATTTCTCTCCCTGCTGCAGTAGTTTGTGAAATTAAAGCACGTCCAAGAACTTGTACTACATTCAAAAACACAAATGTGCATGAAATCATATTATTACTATTTTACACATTGCAAGATTATATTTACTACGCCGTCTAAACCTAATTGAACTTATTTTTTCGAGGAAAGGGTCTAAAATTTTAATTCATACAAAATTTATAGATTAATTGAATTCAATTAAAATTTATTCAATGAATGCTAATATCATAAGCCCTCTTTTATTATTTTTAGGCTATAGCGCTCTTGGTAATTTACCGAGTATATCATATGGAAGTGTCAATATGAAATTGTGGCATGGTCTATGCAATCTAGACAATGACCCTCATCCAGCAGTTAGTATAATGGCCAGAAAAGTTACCAACTATATTCGCAATGAGGTAGTAGCCACTATTTTCTTTAATTGTAGAATCTCAACTTTATATATATATTTTTAAGAGTATTTGTTAAAGGGTATCTCAATTAATATCTTCTTTGAATAAAACATTTTAGGCGAAAAATTCTACGGCTCCAAAAGAAACAACGGAGATAAAAATATCTTCATCCTTATCACTACCGCCATCACCGTCCAATCGAACTAGTTACATCAAGTAAGTTGTACACTATTGTGTTTCTTGATAGCTAATTTTATTTGAAACATTTTTCAAATGCTTTTCTTTAAGCGGGCCACTCTGTATGTAAATGTATAAGTTGTCTTATTAATAGTACTTTCAATGCTAGAGAAATGATACATATAATTTTT
The DNA here is from genome assembly GCF_024137725.1 of Prorops nasuta. Lineage (NCBI taxonomy): Eukaryota > Metazoa > Arthropoda > Insecta > Hymenoptera > Bethylidae > Prorops > Prorops nasuta. The sequence continues at coordinate 4,023,051 of NW_027116814.1, forward strand.
TAATTTTCATTCTCATTTTCATTTTAACTTGTGTCAGAGATTACCAGAAAGTGAATTATTTATAAAAAATATCATATTGCAATACATATGTATTCAATAGTAATCTTTCTTACTCCAGCATTTTATATTTATACTGTATTGTTAAACTAACATTTATATTTTTGTTAATAGTAGCAAAGGAGAGTCACCACCAATCATATCAGTAGGCAATGATCTTTTACGTTCAACTAAACCGGTAACCGCTGGGGGTCGATCAAGAAAACCTATTCCTAATGCTGTAAGTTAAGTCTGATTAGTATTTTCATTAAACTAATTTATACTATTATAATTGTGCTATGAAAAAATTGTTACAAGCCTTTCTACAAAATTGCTATCTTTGAAATTAACTTTAGACATATGGTAAATCACTGAATTGAAGCAGTGAAATCCATTTTAGAACCATGAAGATTATTACACATAATATAATGCTTTCATAATATTTGTCCAATTATTCATAGATAACAATCCTAAAAAAAAAGAAAATTGATTTGGAAAAAATGGTAAAAAGAGTAATCTTATAAATTCAGCACACCAGTATCACTTTTGACAACAAATTGATAAATAAAATCTTATTCTGTAGAAAGAGAATATCTACCATTGAAATAAAAAGGCGTAACTGTTTTTATTTTCACTACATTAAAGATATATTCTTTTATTTGCTTAAAGCCCATATCGGCTGCATGATTATAAGATATATTACCTTTAATGTTATAATATTTTTTTTTTAGATTTCAGAAGAAACTGATGAAGCACCAAGCATAAAAGAACCTTTAACAACGTCTCAGTTTGTAGAATGGAGCTGTGCTCAATTTGCACAACCAGTTTCTCTAAAGTTGGAGACTGAGCCGCATGATATAGAGAGCATACCATATTATGAAAGAGAATGGCGGTAAATAAACTGGAATATTTTAAGAAAAGCTCTTACAACCCGATTATGTCCTTATGTCGTTTTATCGACTATAAATATCTCAAAATCAATTATAACCCTTTTAGTGATAAATCTATCGAGATACTTTTTTATCTTTATTTTTGCGATATATTACTTGAATGTTTTTCGTATGATTCTGATTTCATGTGTAACTTATGAATAACACAAACCAAAAGTGATCAATAGTAATAGTAGTAAATGTCCAGCTAAATAATATTATTGTTTGATTTATAGGTTTTTGCGTAACGAGCGGCTGAGGCGAGATGCAAGAGAGGAACAATTAAGAGCGCCGCACAGTAAAATAGAGTCCCAAATATTTCATACAAGATGCCCTCAAGCACCAGAGATTTTAGCTTTCCATCCATTCGAGCCACACATGGCAGTATCGTTTAAAGATTGTTTTGGGTATTGTATGATTTCATGTCATCTATTAATTATTTAATAAAATCAATAAAAATAAAAGTAATACTAATTATAATATTATTCTAGTGTGTGGGACTGGCAAACTGGCGTAAGATTAAGTTACAGTCGAGGGTACAGAATGTCTCCTCGAATTACCACAGTAGAATTTATTAACTCTCATGACGTAGCTTTGTTAATGACTGGAACTGATGACGGTGCGATCAGGATATGGAAGACTTATTGTACTACTCCAATTCGTGACCCCATACTTACTGCTTGGCAAGCGTTAGGTGACATTCAATCAGCATCAAAAACTTCCACTGGTAATTCCTTTTTCAGCTTGCTTTTCTTTCAATAAACAAAAAAAGAACTTCTTAATTTTGTTTTATGCAAAAGCTTTTATATAATTAGTTTTAGCATCAACGTAGTATTATATTTTATATAATGTTTTCAGTATCCGCAGGTCTCGTTACCAAATGGGAACAAAAAACCTTGACTTTGGCTGTTTCTGGCGACGTTCGTATTATAAGACTTTTGGATGCGGAGACCGAATTGAAAAAGCAAGATATTCCTACTGGTGCTGATTGTTCTGCAACATTCCTTGACGTAGATGGAATAGGTAATATTTGTTTAAAAAATTATATTTTATATGTACCATTTGTGGTTTTTCACAGAGATTCTCGTTTATATGTTAAGTTAATAATTTGTGTAAAGCATGCGCCTACGTTTTGTTTTACAGAACATATAAACTTGTAAAATCAAATGTTATATTAATTTTAACCGATTGACTGTATTATCGGTCGACTGTTATATGTAGCAATTTTATCTGTATGTGTATTGGCAAAATTGTAGATGAGTAGAATTCTCGACAATTATTTCACAAATTTTAATATAATCGCAACATTCAACAGTGATTACCAAGATTAATTTTAGATATCAATGAAATGTTCAGAATCAAGCTAAGAGAATTATATTATGAGCGCTTTACGCTAGGCCATTAAAGTTATAACTTATGTGGAATAATTTGTATTCCTTCGTAGATACTTTTTGAATATAATAGTCAACTTTAGAAGTAAATTTATAAATAATTGTAGTCAATTTAATTTTACATTAATAAATTTAGGAGCATTAATGGCAATGGGCTGCAGTGATGGATCTGTAAGACTTTTTGACCGGCGTCTACCTCCACTAGAGGCGAAGGTTATGACTTGGAGAGAGCATACATCATGGATATTAGGCACTTATTTAAGGAACAAGGATGGACAAATAATGCAATTATTTACTGGCTCTTCGTCGGGAGATATAAAAGTATTTGACCTCAGAAGAAATTCATCTATTAATACAATCCAAATTCCACAAGGCATTACAGCTTTTGCTGTTCATGAAGCTGCTGATATATTTACGTGGTAAGTTTATTTATTTTTCAAAATTATTACAGCAAAATGAAAGCAATGGTCTATTCCATCAAATGCATTTTAAAATACGATTGCTTGTACAATGTTTCGTCTAACATAATTTTTTGTTTTCGAAAGCGTGCACAAGATACAAACAATAAAAACAGAGCTTACATTTATGCATACTTAACGTATTGATCCTAATCTTTGCAATTTTATATATATATATATATTGATAAAATGAAAAAACTCAGTTTTTACCCAAATAATTCGAATGATTAAGCAAGCATTGATAAAAGTTCGCTATTTATTCGTATGGCGAAACACAATTTTTATATGTATAAATATTTTTTTGGAATTTCCAAGAATTGAATGTTATTTTTTTACGAAATCAATGCACTACAATTGGACATGTCCAAATTCGAAAAATTTCGACATTAAAATGGACCTATTTAATCCTATTTTATTAATGATCAAGTAAGCATCAAGAAAATAATTACACTATTTCTATTCGTTTCATACTCTAGGAGTATTGACTCATAAAAAAGTGAAATTATTTGATTTCCCACCGTACTTTTAGAAAAAACTCATTTTTAATTTACATAATCAAGAATAAAGTTTAACTGAACTCATAAATGGATAGATCAGGATAGATATATCGGTAATTTTCACCATCGGATACTTGGAATATATCCTTAGGACTGGAAGGGTTAAACATTTTCACTTGAATTGCCTATACGTTTAACTTTACTTTGGAATATGTTAAGTCGATTGCAGATTGTAATTAGCATTGCATAATATAATATTAAATTTAATACATTTATGGTTTAAAAAAATTATTTTAAAATTCTATTCTATCAAATAGGTATTTCTCTACTAATGGTGCGCTATTATCTTACAGCGGTTCAACTAATCATTGTATAAGCGTTTACACTACATCAGGCTCACATCTTAATACCTTAAAGTTTCACGAAGGATTTATGGGTGCACGTATTAGTCCTGTTAGCTGTCTTACTTTTCATCCATATCGTGTAATACTTGCATCTGGATGCGTGGATAATACCATAACCGCGTACACATCAGAGACACGTAGATGACTGTCGGACCTTTAAATTTATTTATAATTGTATGTTTGTAAAAATATATGTAATTTAGAAAGTTGTATAAAAATAACGGCTGCAATAGAATATAGTCAGAAAGTTCTTAATAAAAGTGATTTTTTTAAATATTTTGGACTGTTCTTTATTTAAGTATATATGTGAGATTTACAGTTATATTGATTAAGTAGTCTCCTCTTGTTTTAGTTGAAAATATCCGATATAATTTATATTTTACTTTAAAAGATCTAAATAGAGAGTCATCTTTAGCAAAATAACATTTTAAATTATAATTTATAATAAACACAACATAATGTATCAAAGAGCAGCAGGTCCGGTTCTGGTAGTCTCTGTAGCAGGAGACACTGGACTACCATGAATCTCTAAATCAAATTCTGAGTTTGACAAAGAGCTTCTCATAACTTTATTCCAACGATTGGATCGTTCGCTTGTTAGCACATTTTGCTGCCGTATTTCTGTCTCATTATTAGTTCTATTATTTGCAGCACGTAATGTCTCATGCTGTATAATTAATTCATTTGTAATGTATGCTTCACGTCGTATTTTACTACGTAATTTTGGACTCATGTCTGGGATGCACCACTTGATAAAGATCATCACCAGAGCAACAACGTTCTGTAAGTGAAAATATAGTTTACATAATTTTATTAAAAAGAATATATAATAAAATTATGAACAAATTTACCTCAAAGACGACGATAAAGGCTAATCTTGCAGCTAGGACATGCCAAAACATTATACTATATTGATATTTTTTTTCTGAATCAGGTGGCTCCCTATAATCTTGATATCTACAAATTTCAATAGATTTTGTCCCTGGTAAGGCAAATGGCTGCGTGCCATTTGGAAAATCACTCGAGTTAAATTTTGCAAGTGAATGATCGAGAAAGCCTTCTAGTGTATTCTTTTCAGATACCGTCATTCGGTAAACTAAGCGAGGTATAAAATTTGATGTAAAGGCAATTATAAATGCCTGAAAATTAAGCGAATAATTATTCATTATTTAAGCAAAACTGAATTATTTTAAATGCAAACTTTAATTTAATTAATGGGCAAAAAAAATTACCATCAAAGGAATATTTCATTAAAATTGATACTTATAGTATTATGTGTAGAATTACAAAAGCAATAATTTCTTGATGTTCAGACACTTCTCTAAATTAATTATATATATTGTTATTATATTAATAGGTTTTACCAAGAGATGTGTCAAAACCTGTTCAACCGATTAACTTCAAATTTGATACATTACTTTAAATAGCACTCCCTTTTTTGTAGCAGTTTCTTGTAGCTGATTTCAATGGCCTTCCGAAGCATTTATGAGATGTTAATATTAAATTTGCATAACAAAGTTAAAGGTAAACGGTTGATTACTTTTTCACCATTGTTTGTTAAACATAATTATATGATGATTAAACCTTTGAACAAAGTGTTAATGATAAGATGAGATATTAAAATTAGAAATGACAAATGATTGGATGTATATATAGTTAGCATGCAACGAAAAACTCACATTTGAAATTACGGCTAGTTTCGATATAGAATCAAGGATTCTATACCAAATTCCTATATCTCTAACGCGCTGACCAACAGGCCGTCTGTACATAGTTAAGAGCTTTTTAGCATCCAGTCGCATTTCTAAAATATTATTAATCAATGCAAAAAATGGAGCTAAGGGAAATGCAGCGACAAAAATAGTAACAAAGCCGTACTGTAACACTAAAAGTGATATATACGATAAGAGCCTATGGAAGTTTAAATATATTATATGTAAAATGGGTTTCTGAAAAGTATAGAAATGGTCGCAAATCTTGGAATTTAACCGTTTCAACAAATTTAATACATGAACACCTTAATTTAAGTTTTCTTAACACATTCACATCGGGGAGTAGCGTGTACTACCGATGACTCACAGCTAGTTTAAAATACTTTATAAAAACAAAAATGCGCCGGCATGGACATGTCAAAGGGAAATTTGTACATTTAAAAATCCCTACATATAAACAACTAAGTTAATAAAATTTTTAACTTCCAAGATATTTAACAGTTTCCAGAATTCAGATATCTTGGGTAATAATCGTTATTCCTTACCCATCTCCAGATATTCAGGAAATAAACTTCTAGGACCCCATTCAACAAGCTTATAGTCCCTGATCCATTGAAGAAATTTTCGTGATGAAAGCTTTCGTTTTTCCTTTTTTTTTCTTTTTGTTGATCCGACATGAACTTTTAAGGTATTCAACCATTTATAAAATAAAGGAAAAATCATTTCTAATATTGTATTCATAGCCTGTTTTCCTATCATAATAATGCTAAGTTGTATGCATAATTCTAAAAGACAGCCACCTGGTCCACATTCTTCTTGACGAAATCCAAAAAAGCGATTGTAATTGCCAGGATAGCCAACAAATTTGCCTTTAAAAAAGGCTATATAGAATATAGAAGCATAGTAATTTACAAATTCGAGCAGGTATATTTTTAAAGTTAAGCTATCGTCAAATTCAGTTTGAGTTCGTAGTAGTTCAATCTGTAAATGATTTATATATATATATATATATATATATATATTTAACATATAATAAGATATGAATATTGTATACTATGAATTTGCTTTTTTCAATGTACTAGTTCAAAGTACAGACTACAATAACCTGAATAGTTCATTTAAAAAAAATCTTATCTATTGTTACACTGTTGGACTAATGGAATAATTTAGAGCATGAAAAAATACACTTATCCAATTTTAACAGTGTAACAATAGAAGACAGATCTTCTCTTCTGTACTACTATTTTAAATTACAAATTCTGATGTAAGAAAATTTCAATGCGCTTTCCTTACAATAAGTTTCTAATCCAAGAAAAAGAATAAATATACTTTTAGTTAATACTATATTGCTCTATATTATCAACATATAAAAACTATATGATTTTCTCCTTACTTCTGTCAAATATTCAGCTAGCCAAACATAAACCCAATTGAATAATATAATGCAACATAAATTTATACTGGCAGCTGTTGCTGTAGTAAACAGTATGGCATAACTAGTGACCATTGGATGTCCATAAACACTTAAGGCTGTTAAAACAGACATTCTGTACAGCACCACTCCTAAAACGGCGGCCATTGCTACTGCTATCTGTAATATTCATGCCTATGAATATAATGACAAATATTTTACATTAAAAAATCATTTAATGCAAGACCCTTATTCCAAAGACATATTTAAAAAATATCATTGGTTCTATTCACACATTTAAAGAGGAATGGCATTTAGAAGAAATATCAAGTCTTTATTGTGAATGGAAACTATTCGTACTTAAATAATAGTAATTGAAAATCATAAAATTAACTTTCACATACCAATAATAGCACAACTGAAAAACTAAGAATAGTGATAGGTAATTTCATCTTCCAGAATGGAACTTTAGGTTCTTCAGTATTAGTAATTATGTTGATAGACTTTTTCTTGATATGTGCAAGTCTTGCTAAATATTGTGGTCTAGGATGCTCTTCTTGAGTATCCAAACCAGTCAAGTCCCATCTGTGCGTTATTTCAGCTGAATAATTTTTCCACATTTCCAAAAAAAGTGTTGCTGTAAAATAATTAAAGTTTAATGAGTTTTTACTGTCTACATTTAATAATATATTTTAAAGCTTTACACACCCCATAACGACATAAACATTGCAAAAAATACTGTTGATGGATTATCAAATAGATATGTTATTCTCGAATGCAAACATGTTTCTTTTAAATCCCAATAGCCACAAAAATGGTCACATAATGGACACATTTGTATAGTCTCTTTAGAATTACAAACATCTTCACTGGGCTCATTTCTATATAAGGTAAAACAACTATAAAAGAAACATAGAAGCCCAACAATACTAGCAGAGACTAGCATATGAGTATAGAACCCAAGCCAAGCAAAATAAAGTCCAATTTTTACACCAAAATATTCTTTAATATAATCTAAGGGCTGATAGTGTAAACATTTTTTTAAGCTTGCCCATTCTACGTACAGTAAATAACGCATTGAATCAGGTGTATGAAGGTTACCCTGCAATTTAAAACATTACAAAACATTTAAATCACATTGCTTTCAGAAAAAGGAATGAACAAGCTAAATGAATATGTAAATGAAATTTAAATTAATTAAATTTTAATCAATAATTAATATTCAATTAATATATAGAAATTCCATCCAGAAGTTTTTAATTAGTATAAATTAGCTTTTATTAAAAAATTCTGAATAAAAAAACGATTAACGCACTTCTTTCATACTGCGCATACACTCCACTAAATTATGTGTAAAAATAAAAATGCTAATATCTTATTAAAAATAATATTTACATCATGTAAAGGATATGCTGCAGTATATGCTTTTTCCGAAATTAATCTTTCAATACCAAACGCGAAGTCATCAATATTGGTCTCAGTAAATCTTGTTCTATCTAAAATAAATTGTACTATTCTTGAGCGTATTGAAGATGTGAAAAAATTTGGAGCTTCAATGTCAAATAAATACTCTTTGTCCCTACTGTAAACGGCAGTAAATTTATGCTTTAAAGTAGGAAAAATCGTAGTGTTGACGTATAATTTGCGCAAAATCTGATCAATTGCCGAGTTTACTTCTTTCATTATAGCACCATTTTGATCTTGAGGTATCTTTAGGCCTGGTAATTCTTTCATAGGTAGCCTTAACTTTAATATTTCAGCATAACGTCTAAGAACTTGTATTGGAGCATGAATTTTCAGGAAGCACAGACCATTTGGCTCTGTTTTTTCATACTCCAATTTTAAACCTTCTTTCATTAAATTTTTCTCAAATATCTGAAAAGTTATGAGAGTTTTATCAATCATTATGCACAATTAAATTATTTTAATAGGTCTAATTTTGATAGATTTTTTAAAGAGTCAGGGTACTATTGAGCTATGACAATATATAGGTGCATTTTATCACTTTTTAACGAACTACAGGAATAAATTAAAATAATATCAACAGACTTTTATTGTACTACTATTGAAGCAAAGATTTTTTTTTATAATAAATAAAAACAATATTATGTAGCGTTTTTCCGTACACGTCTTAATTTGTACACGCTAAATACGGAAGATAGTATAGCTCATGCAAATTCGCACATAGAATAAAAAATCTAAATTATTTCGATTCTACATAATAAGAACATATCCAGAAATATATAGCCGTTTGCAGATATATTGATTTTTACGAAAATAACATATGTATGAAATTTTTCGACTTAATTTCAGGAAAATATTGTTATAAATTGTTTACAAAAGAACTATGCAATATAGCGTAAAGATCTTTCGTATTTTCGCAGAAAGTTTAGGTTTGAATGTACAGTTTAAAATTTCACGTCGATTGGTAAATAATTATTCAAGATAGGCAGTCACCTAATTTTGAAGAAGTGGCTTCAAGATAACCATATTTAAAATCTTAAGTCTTATGTTAATTAGAATATTTCTGAGATAAGTTATATATGAATTTGAAGCTTTTCCAATTTTTATGTTTTCCTAGAAAAGACCCTTTGAGATGAAAAAAATTAATTTGATTTCTAAAAATATTCTTTGATAGCTTAACCTTTTAGCAAAGCTTTTTCATGGTTTACTGATTACTTTGTACTGCTTTATTTGTAACATTGCAAATTTCATATTAAAAAACAATCCCATACTTTCACTGCTGCAATTATAAAGATGACACAATACTAAATAATCAATAACAAACAGCAGTGATGCTAAAACCAAGCCATTATTGCACCAAAACAGTAATGTCAAAGAGATGCTAATACAGACTACATACGTACAAATACAAAATTATATAATTATATATTTCTCTTCTATTGTGTTGTTTTTACAACATACAGAATCAATTTTAGTCTAAAGACCATTTTTCATCTATCACATATGAATGTTAATTTTTATTGTCATTTATCAAAATACCTTTCTTCGCTCAAAACACTGAAATGCTTGAGCTTCATGATTATATTCATCCCAAACAAGAATAAAGTCGATAGAGCATATTTCATCTCGAAAAAATAGGCTAAAGGCAGTACCATTCAGTGAGAGCTGAAAGGAGAAAAAACTTTAAAAAATTTTTTAAATTTTGAATAATCTTAAAGCCTACCAAATTTGAACCATGATGGGTATTTTCTACATCTGTATAGCTTTCATGTAAATATATTTTATCTGCAACATTTTCAACAGAATCATTAACACTACATGGATGATAAGCTGACAAAGCACTTTCCATGCTATTCAGACTTATAGCATCTTCATATATAGAATTTTTTGCACTTTTAGACAAAGTTTGTTGAGCAGTTTGCTGTAAATTGTTTTGTGTACACTCATAGATACTAGAATTGTCATTTAAATTACTAGTATCTGGCACTTGTGGAAAACAGTCCTCTCCTCTATTTAACTCCATTATTAACAAGATGCAGTCTTTGTTTCATTTGTTATTTTGACTAAACAAAATTCAAAATATAACAAAAATTAAAATTGTTTGTTTGACAATAATAAGCTGGTGTTAATTGTTTAAAAATGATTGAAAGTTAAAAACTGTTGAGAAAGTATAAAGACGTATGTAGATATTGAGTCAGCCAGAAAAACATTATTTTTCATTTAACTATAAGTATATTTAGTATAAGGAATAAAATCATTTGCAGATTTATTAGAGTTTCTAAAAGTCAAAGAAAAAGAGTATGTTACCTAATAGTTTATAAGAAATATAAAGATAAATAATTCAAAACTAAACGTTTTAGTTATTTTATATAAGTAAACAATTTATCACATTTTCATTATTATTGAGAAAAATCTCGCATTGAAGTTTTTTAAGGTCGTGTGACCAAGTCCAAGGATGACCAAGGTCCAAGTCTTTTTTAATCAAACTAGAAGTACTAGAACCAGCGTGGCAGCGTTGCCAACTCTGCCATTTTGAATTTATACATACTGTACTGTACATACTACTACACGAGGTACAGAAATACCGAATATACCGATACATACCGTCGTAGTTAGTACCGATTTGTTTGCGAAGCGAACAAAAATGACGACATACGTAGAGCCAAGCGAGGTTAGCTTATTTCTAAGTCAAAAGCAAAAAATCTCTGACAAGAAATTAGCTGCAGAATGGGCGGCTCTCGAAGAACTTTACAATAAAAGGTGAGCATTATGTGGGAGCTTTTTATTGTTATATTATTTCCTCAATTACAGGCAAACTTAACCTCTCATTTTCTTTATAAATAACTTGTAGACTTTGGCATCAGCTTACTCTTAAATTACAAATATTTGTGAAACATTCTTCTCTTCAAAACGGAGACAATCTTGTACAATTATATAATAATTTTTTATCAACTTTTGAAAACAAGTAAGTTTAATTTTTAACTATATTTTTGCTTTTGGTAAAGTATCACAACTTATGCATCTTTGATATCATTTCTCCAACAGAATTAACCCGTTATCATTGGTAGAAATTCTTGCACATGTAATTCAACAATTCAATGATAAACAGGAAGCTATTAAGTTTCTGGAAAAAGCTGAGACTAAGGTAAAAAGCAACAACGAAGCTGTATCTTTATGTAAAGTTCTAGCAGGCCAAATCTGGCTGGATAAGTTAAATAATCATGAACAAACTAAGAGAGTTATTGATGAGGTGGAAACAATGCTGGATAATGCAGATGGTATTACAACTGTACATGGAAGATATTATTTACTAGCTAGTCGCTTATATAGATTACAAGGAAAGCATGCAGAATATTACCGCACTGCATTAAGGTAAATATTTTGTATAATAATGAGAAATTTGCAAGACTTTTCCCTTGTTAAAATGATGTAGAATATTGGATAAAGTCTATCTTGTTGTATTGAAAAAAGAGATTCTATCCATCATTTTGCAGCATTTTCATAAAGGTTGTCTCACATAAAAATAGTCTAATTATTTTTTCTTTTCTTTTCTTTTAGGTATCTTGGATGTATTGACTTGAATACACTAAGCAACCAAGAACAAGAGCAGCATGCCTTTTTCCTAGGGCTTGCTGCTCTCTTAGGTGATGGTGTCTATAATCTTGGGGAGCTTTTGGCTCATCCTGTTTTAGAATCTTTAAAAGGAACTCCAAACTCCTGGCTAATTGATTTGCTTCGAGCTTTTAATGCAGGTGATATATCTGCATTGGAAAGTTTAAAGTCTCAATGGAGCAAAGTAGCTGATCTTGCAGCTCAGGAATTAAAGTTAAGGCAAAAGATTTCTCTACTATGTCTAATGGAAATGACATTTAAGAGGCAAGCTAATAATCGGTAATATATTTTTATTTTTCATTAAATTTCTTAATTATCAACTAACAATGGACTATATGTATTTATATTAATATATTATCATTTTTCCCCTTTAGACAATTGACTTTTGCTGAAATTTCTCAAGAAACACGTCTACCTCTCGGGGAGGTAGAACTTTTAGTAATGAAGGCATTAGCGCAAGGCTTAGTTCGTGGTGCTATTGATCAAGTAGCTGGAACTGTTAATTTGACTTGGGTACAACCTCGAGTTTTGGACCGTAATCAAATCGCAGGAATGGTTCAAAGACTGGATGGCTGGTGCAAGGATGTCAATTCAATGGAACATTTGTTAGAAAAAGAAGCGTCCGAAATTTTAACGCTTTAAAAGAAAGATTCTTGGCGATCGTAAATCGCTAAAGATTTCATTTTAATTTGTATTTTTATAATGTACAAATCAAGAAAAGTAGGTGTGTTCGAGTATTTAAGCATCTATTGGATGGATGATAAAACTTAAAACTGTACTCTATATTTATTTCATAATTAATGCGTGCAAAAGGAGTGTAATAAATCTTTTTTTGATTTTATATTCTTAAGTAATAAGTGAGTAATAGATATTACTATAAAAATAGAGAGAAAAGTATTTAAAGGAAGAAGAGTGAGATTGTTTTTATTGGTATATTATTTGTTATATTTAAGTACAATGAAGATGGTGCCTAACTTCTTTTCACCCCCAACCATGACTTCAATTTGCATTGATTGGCTGATTTTAATTGGCTGACAATGGTTATGTTTAGAAAACCTACCACTTTAGATAGTGCTGCCTTAGCAAGGTTGCCAAGTGTAGTACTTTCGGTACTACCGTAGTACCCAAAAGCGACATATCCTATAGCGTAGTACTATTTTGGGTACTACGCTATAGTCGCTGCTGATACTACTGGTCGGCGGAAATACGTCAGAGGGTAGAGACTGTAGAGGGACCGCAATATAGATATTTCTAATTACTAATTTCAAAATACATAATGCATGGTCCGTGAGCCAAGACAAATGTTAGTATATACATACCACAAGTTATAAAGTAATATAAAGAAATAAAGTGACAGTTTTAATCTTACTGACAGCTGATGTACTGATGGTATAAGTGAATAAATAAAGTGACGAAATTTGTAAAATGTACATAAAAATAATTTTTAAAAGTATATAAAGGACTGAACATTTTAGATAAGTATAACAATAAATTTTATAATATAAAATGTAAGATATAAATATTTTGTGGTACTTTGTGGGATTTTATTTCAGATTAAATTATAGTAATGTGTTTACTATGTCACTGTGCTGAGGATGGAGCTATGCAGATTTTCAAAATTAAAATAAAGGAATAGACTAAACATAATGTGGTTATTGTGTCATCGTTGAGATTCAAACTATGTTAATTGAGACGGATAATAAAATAAACGAGTGAAAAAACTGGGTAAATACAATAATAAATAAAGAAGCTGACAAATTAGATATATAATATAAAATGTAAGATATTTTATAGTTTTTTCTGGGATTTTATTTCAGATTAAATTATAGTAATGTGTTTACTATGTCACTACTGAGGATGGAGCTATGTGGATTGAACATTAAAATGAAAGGAATAGATTCACCATATTATGGTTACTGTGTCATCGCTGAGGATCAAACTGTGTTAATTGAGATGAATATTAAAATAAACAAGTCAACACATTGGGTAAATACGATACAAATAAAGAAGCTGACAGATTACATTTGTAATTTCAAATGTAAGATTTTATATAGTACTTTTTGGGATTTTGTTTCAGATTAAATTATTGTAAAGTGTTTACTATGTCAATGCTGAGAATGGAGCTATGTGGATTGAACATTAAAACAAAAGGAATAGATTCACCATAATGTTGTTTCTGTGTCATCGCTGATGAGGATCAAACTGTGTTAATTGAGACAGACATTAAAATAAATGAGTCAGCATTTTGGGTAAATACAATAATAAATAAAGAAAATGACAGAATAGATATATAATATAAAATGTAAGATGTTTTATAGTACTTTGTGGGATTTTGTTTCAGATTAAATTATAGTAATGTACGTGTGTTTACTGTATCACTGCTGAGGATGAAGCTATGTGGATCGAACATTAAAAAAAAAGAATAGGTTCACCATAATGTGGTTACTGTGTCATCGCTGAGGATCAAACTGTGATAATTGAGATGAATATTAAAATAAAGAAGCTGACAGATTAGATATATAATATAACATGTTAGATATTTTACAGTACTTTGTGGGATTTTATTTAAAGTTAATATATGTAAAATAAAATTTTTGTTTTCTTTTTACAATTGTATCTATATTAATTACTATATGTTGCAATCTCTTAAAATTAAGCCTCTGCTTTTATTAGCAAACTAATAGTTCCACACGGCAGTGATGCCAGAATCAAGCTTTTAGCAACAAAAATGAAGATAAGCGCTAGCCAGCAGGAGTATAGAAAATTTAAAGGGAAGCGGTACAAACACAACTATGCCTGGAGAGCATAGGTGTGATTTGGACTTCAGGCAACATTGGCTTTAGAAGAAGAGCGACTACCGCTAACCGTGACATTTTTACGTGTTATCCGTGTGAAGTGGTGCTGCGTTTACCTAAAAACTCAAAGCAAATAAAAATGCTTTTCCTAAATTGATTTGTAATATTGATAAAATGGTCAAATGTAGCCATTAATTAATTAGATTTGGTAATAAATACAGAAAATGCGTTTTATTATAACAAATGAGTTGAGGTAAAATAAACTCAATGTTTTTATATTAATCTGTTAACAAATGCATTTTTTTATTTATTATTGAGTCCAATAAATTAATGGTTATTAAAAAAAAAATTCCTTGTAATGAAAAAAAAAATGAAAAAATTTTAAACTTCACCAAGACTCGAACACGAGCCCACCACATGACAAACGACAACCTTACCACCTGCGCTACAGCGCTCACTTGATGTACCAAGAGCAAAACAGCCTTTTAAAGACTGACTACAATTCTTTCACTAACTCGTCATAAACGATCAAGAATTAGCTGCAATAATAAATACATTTATCTCCACAGCATTATTGCACTAAATTTATTATGTTTTTAATTTGAAGCATACATTTTACATGAAGATACACTGTGGGAAATTGATTCGTCGACCTTTCGGTTAACTTCACTCCGTACTTTTCTGAATTATACCACAGTATAGAAAAAATCATTTAAGTTGGTATCTGTTGTAGAAAGTATAGAAATATGAAAATAATATATATATTTTCATACTCATGTACATATAGTCTACTCGACATTAGTTCATCAAAATAGTAAATGTCAAATAGGTAAAATTCATGAAATATGAAGTATCAGTTGTTTGTAGCACAACAGAAAGAATTATAATAAATAGTTATTTAACCAATATTTTCAAAAATTATGTATTTCTTTAAAGTATGAAAATATTCTGTTTGTCTACAAATAAATCCTTCATTTGTAAATAAGTGTATGCAAGTTATTTAATCAAAAGTTGGACCAGCTGAAGTAAAGGGACTAATGCATAGCAGAAAGAAGAATAGTTGTCAGATGAGTATTCCAAACCACAAAAGCAAAACTGATTTGGATATTTTTCTTGGTTAAAATGTTTGTAATCATTTTTGTTACAGGAATCATTCATCAAGACACATGGTATAATTGTTATTATTTATTGCACATCTCTAATAAAACAGTGATTTGTGAAGTGGACAAAAATTCTTGTATATTTAAAAGTTGAGTGAAATCCATCTATTGCAGTCGCAGCTACTCCGTAAAACTTGGATTTGAAGACTTAAGTAAATCTCATCTAAAAAAATATAATTATTAAAATTAAGAAATGTAAGTCTATCATAATAAGTTATTATTTGTTTACCGTCAAAAGTCTATAGCATGGCCATTATTTTCTAAGACTTTGTTTAGTCTATGCGGGACGGAATTTACCAAATTTTCACAAATTTCAGGTTCTCCTCTCAATTCTTCCCAAACTCTCAACACATGATTTCTCAGGGCTTCTTTAGTTCTTTCAGCCTCTGGTCTCCATCGTTTGGTTATGATGCCCCAGATATTCTCTATGACATTTAAGTCAGGTGATTTGGAAGGCCAATCAACCAGAGAAATTTGTGGATGCCGGTTAAACCAATCTCGTGTCTTGAACGAGGTGTGTACGCTGGAATTATCCTGCACATAGTGAATGGTAGGCATTTCCTCCTCAGGATAGATTGCTCTTACTGTCGGCAGCATGACATCTTCCAATACATTGATATATATATCCGAGTTCATCTTAGTTTCTATTTGATGAAGCTCTCCAATGCCATGCTTGGACATCCAGCCCCAGAATGCCAACGATATTCTACAACTCCTGTCTCGAGGAAGAACATATTTTTCGTTCAACCTTTCGTCATCTGGCCTCCACACGTGCATTCGGCCGTCTGCTGTTGACACAAATACCTTCTCATCTGTCCAGATCGTATTATCCCAACAATCATCCTGTTGGCCTAAATATTCTAGAGAAAATCCTACACGTCTTTCTCTGTGCTCATTTGTGTATTTAATTTTTCTGCAAGGACGATGGCAATGGACACCTTCTCTATGCAGAATATTACGCACTGTTTTAGGTGTAATATTTAAATTTATCTCACTTAGAACTCTTGCAGATGCTTGGAAAGGATTGTTTTCCATTGAACTACGAATAATTCTGTTTTCTTCTGCAGTTGTTTTAGCAACTCCATGGTTTTCTTTTCTATGATCTGATAATCCTTCCAGGCCATTCTCTCTATACCGATCTATCCACTTACTCACTGTCTGCCTATGCAAATTTAACTTTCTTGCAATTTCAATATTGCTATAATTTTCTCTCTTCAATGCAATAATTTGCCCTCTTGTAATTAAATCTTTTTCCCTTTGATTCATTTTCACTTTTACTTAATTGTAACTTGCAGTCTTTATTTGTCTTTTGTTTTTTTCCCACTTAATTGTAACTTGCAGTCTTTTGTTTAAAACAAAAGACTGCAAGTTACAATTAAGTAAAAGTGAAAATGAATCAAAGGGAAAAAGATTTAATTACAAGAGGGCAAATTATTGCATTGAAGAGAGAAAATTATAGCAATATTGAAATTGCAAGAAAGTTAAATTTGCATAGGCAGACAGTGAGTAAGTGGATAGATCGGTATAGAGAGAATGGCCTGGAAGGATTATCAGATCATAGAAAAGAAAACCATGGAGTTGCTAAAACAACTGCAGAAGAAAACAGAATTATTCGTAGTTCAATGGAAAACAATCCTTTCCAAGCATCTGCAAGAGTTCTAAGTGAGATAAATTTAAATATTACACCTAAAACAGTGCGTAATATTCTGCATAGAGAAGGTGTCCATTGCCATCGTCCTTGCAGAAAAATTAAATACACAAATGAGCACAGAGAAAGACGTGTAGGATTTGCTCTAGAATATTTAGGCCAACAGGATGATTGTTGGGATAATACGATCTGGACAGATGAGAAGGTATTTGTGTCAACAGCAGACGGCCGAATGCACGTGTGGAGGCCAGATGACGAAAGGTTGAACGAAAAATATGTTCTTCCTCGAGACAGGAGTTGTAGAATATCGTTGGCATTCTGGGGCTGGATGTCCAAGCATGGCATTGGAGAGCTTCATCAAATAGAAACTAAGATGAACTCGGATATATATATCAATGTATTGGAAGATGTCATGCTGCCGACAGTAAGAGCAATCTATCCTGAGGAGGAAATGCCTACCATTCACTATGTGCAGGATAATTCCAGCGTACACACCTCGTTCAAGACACGAGATTGGTTTAACCGGCATCCACAAATTTCTCTGGTTGATTGGCCTTCCAAATCACCTGACTTAAATGTCATAGAGAATATCTGGGGCATCATAACCAAACGATGGAGACCAGAGGCTGAAAGAACTAAAGAAGCCCTGAGAAATCATGTGTTGAGAGTTTGGGAAGAATTGAGAGGAGAACCTGAAATTTGTGAAAATTTGGTAAATTCCGTCCCGCATAGACTAAACAAAGTCTTAGAAAATAATGGCCATGCTATAGACTTTTGACGGTAAACAAATAATAACTTATTATGATAGACTTACATTTCTTAATTTTAATAATTATATTTTTTTAGATGAGATTTACTTAAGTCTTCAAATCCAAGTTTTACGGAGTAGCTGCGACTGCAATAGATGGATTTCACTCAACTTTTAAATATACAAGAATTTTTGTCCACTTCACAAATCACTGTTTTATTAGAGATGTGCAATAAATAATAACAATTATACCATGTGTCTTGATGAATGATTCCTGTAACAAAAATGATTACAAACATTTTAACCAAGAAAAATATCCAAATCAGTTTTGCTTTTGTGGTTTGGAATACTCATCTGACAACTATTCTTCTTTCTGCTATGCATTAGTCCCTTTACTTCAGCTGGTCCAACTTTTGATTAAATAACTTGCATACACTTATTTACAAATGAAGGATTTATTTGTAGACAAACAGAATATTTTCATACTTTAAAGAAATACATAATTTTTGAAAATATTGGTTAAATAACTATTTATTATAATTCTTTCTGTTGTGCTACAAACAACTGATACTTCATATTTCATGAATTTTACCTATTTGACATTTACTATTTTGATGAACTAATGTCGAGTAGACTATATGTACATGAGTATGAAAATATATATATTATTTTCATATTTCTATACTTTCTACAACAGATACCAACTTAAATGATTTTTTCTATACTGTGGTATAATTCAGAAAAGTACGGAGTGAAGTTAACCGAAAGGTCGACGAATCAATTTCCCACAGTGTACGATACTTTAAGGATGTTCATGCAATACTTTAAATACAAAACTATTCATATGCTGGTTTATCATAGTTATTCGACTACATATAACAAATATTATAATATTACTTAATTAATTTATGATAGTTGAGCATATGAATAGTTTTGTATATAGAGTACTGAATGGTTTTAAATTATCATATCTTCATGCAAAATGTATGCTTCAAATTAAAAACAATAAATTTAGTACAATAATGCTATGTAGATAAATGTATTTATTATTACAGCTAATTCTTAATCGTTTATGACGAGTTAGTGAAAGAATTGTAGTCAGTCTTTAAAAGCCTGTTTTGCTCTTGGTACATCAAGTGAGCGCTGTAGCGCAGGCGGTAAGGTTGCCGTTTATCATGCGGTGGGCTCGTGTTCGAGTCTTGGTGAAGATTAAAATTTTTTCATTTCTTTTTTCATTACAAGGAATTTTTTTTTTAATAACCATTAATTTATTGGACTCCATAATAAATAAAAAAATGCATTTATTAACAGATTAATATAAAAACATTGAGTTTATTTTACCTCAACTCATTTGTTATAATAAAACGCATTTTTTGTATTTATTACCAAATCTAATTTATTAATGGCTACATTTGACCATTTTATCAAAATTAAAAATCAATTTAGGAAAAGCATTTTTATTTTATTTATTCACTTATACCATAAGTACATCAGCTGTCAGATAGATCAAATATTTCTTTATTACACTTTATTTTTCCGTATACTAACATTTGTCTTCGTTCACGCCGTTCACGGTGACAGGCTGTGAATATAATATATATAATTTTTGATATATTACGTTCTGCATTTAAGATGGCTACTGACGTATTTCCGCTGGCAGTACACTTTGTGCAGTCTGCATTCCTTATATCAAAATTCACTTACTATAGAGCGTAGTACTATTCAAGATGGCGGACTTGGCAACCTTGTGCCTTAGCGATACGTTTTCTGAACGCAGCCTTTTTGACCAGCCAATCCTGAAAAAAGATTTATTTTGGCGGAGGGGGGTAATGATACAAGGGTAAAGGGAAAAGAAGACTGTCCGCCAACTTTGTGTCTGTATAAGTGTACATACATACATACTTTAACAAGAGGTTAAGTTAATTTAGGTTGGTAAAGTTAACCCTAAGTATAAGAGATATATTTATAAGAAGTTAATCTGGATTTATCATCAGAGTCCATCATATTTTAACAGAAAGTCGTCACTCGCTACACTTTTTATCCCTTGAGTACTTTTTAAGGTATCAATGGTGTCAATTTTAACGACAGATAATGACGGGAACATCATTAGCTACAAACGTGTAAAAAATGTAAGAAGTGTGGCTGAATGAAACAAACAAATCTATTAAACAGAATAACTGGCGTTTTAATGATACATATGGAACATTCTTTGCTATATTACTTATTAATTTTTAAAGAAAATTAAATATACTGAATCATTCCAGATATGAGAGTTTGGCGTAGCATATAACCTAAAGGGGTAAATTTATTTTATTTTAATTCTAAACAAGTTAAACATTATAAGTAAACATTTTTAGGATATTGGACAAAATACATCCTATTTTCTTCTAATATCTAAAGTGTAACAATTATCATTATATATATATAAAACTATAAAAAGGTGCTGCTCACATCTGATAATAATGTCTAAAAAGATAATTTGTTTATTTGATGTTGATGGAACACTTACTGATCCAAGACAGGTGAGATATATCGGTACTTAAATTTATTAGCAAATATATTGGTAATGTTTCTTGTAGGTGATTAAATCAAATATGGAAAAATATTTATTAGAAACTGTCAAAAAAGAATTTGATATTGCAATTGTTGGGGGATCTGACATTGAGAAAATTAAAGAACAATTAGGAGGATCAAATTTATTTGAGAAATACAATTATGTATTTGCTGAAAATGGCTTAGTTGCTTTTAAGCATGGAAATCCCCTACCTTCACAAGTAAAATATTTAAAATAAATTAATAGTTAATCATAGTATTTTTATTTTAATATAATTGTTATAAGCATTTAATTTTCACATAGAATATACAAACTGCTATTGGGGAAGAGTCTTTAAAAGATGTAATTAACTTCTGTCTGCGGTATATTTCTGAGCTAGAACTACCATTTAAGCGTGGTACTTTCATTGAATTTAGAACAGGAATGCTGAATATATCACCAGTAGGGCGTAATTGTACCAAGGAAGAGCGTCTTTTCTTTTATGAATATGATTTGGAAAACCAGATCCGTCAAAAATTTATTTTAGCTCTAAAGAAGGAATTTCCCAATTTAGCATTAACTTATTCTATTGGTAAGTAAAAAAGTCTTATTTTTGTATAAATTTTTTTAATGACTGTAATTAAAACAAGAAATTTATAATTATATACAACTTGATTAAATATATATTAAAAAAAATGTAAAAATTTTATCATAGAAAAATGAGCAGTTTCCAAATTTTTAAATATTAAATAAAAGTATTTTATAATAAAGTTATATTAACATTGTTTGAATAAGCATACACTAACATTTTGACTTCAGGTGGACAAATATCTTTTGATGTATTTCCTACTGGCTGGAATAAAACTTACTGCTTAAGACACATAGAGGGATATGATGAAATACACTTTTTTGGTGATAAAACAATGGAAGGGGGAAATGATTATGAAATATATGAGAGTGATTTAACAATTGGACACTGTGTAAATGGTCCTGAAGACACTATTAATCAATTAAATGTACTAATAGAATTTACAAAACAGAAACCTTTACAAAAAACTAATTAAAATAGTAAAATTTAAAGTATTAACTAAGGTAATTATATCATGTTATAAAGGGTGTTTTCCATTTAATGCAGAAAACACTCACGCCCACAACTTCGTGATTTTCATTCCACTTAATAATTTATGTTAATTGGAAATTTATAGGTGGAATGTACGGTACTAATTCAGAGCGTTCCACTTAAAACTGTAAAGTTCAAAACCCCAACTTGATCATTCCACTTTAACGACTGTAACCGCTTTTGGCGTGTACTATCGATGATTTCTGAAATGGTGCTTCCATGTAGCCTGAAAATTGACACAAGTAGACATAAGTGATATATTGCATGTTACACAAATTATAAATTTATATTTGATTATGTCGATTTTCGATTTTAAGTGGATAATGCTCGAAAACTGTTTCTTAAAAATACTTTTCTCTTAATATTAAAGTTACCATTCAGTGGTCAAATGACCCTTTCTGAATATAAACATACTTGTATAAGAAATCCTTGGTATATTTAATATTAAGGGGATAGTTTAACACTAGATTTACGGACTGAGCCAATTTGACTCATTCAAAGGTATTTCAAAATCATAATTTATATGTTAAAAATGTTTTTAATAAATTTTTTTAGTAATAAATCTTTCATTTAATTTAAAGTAAAACTAATTTCTATAAATAAAGTTTCAATTTTCGTGTATTATACAAATTATCTCACTTTAGTAAAAATAGGTATAATTAACGTCCGTAAATCTAGTGTTAATGTAAACGCCTTAAAAATAGCAGATTTTCAAGATTTTTTTGCAAAAAATTGTTTATTTTTAGGCAATTTTCCTTTCCTGGATAAGTATAATTTAGGGCAGAGGAAAAAAAATTATCATTGAAAATTAATTATGTATTTATTTGGAAAGGAGTTCATATACTAATAAGAAGTTGATTTGCTGGAACAGGTGATTTTGGTCCTCTTGGATATCATGAATAGAAAATGAAAGAGATTCTTAATGTTTATTACCGTTGCTAACGTCCGAACCGTAAGGTTTAAATTTCACTGAACATTACCCAAATAGCACTGTTTTTAGTAAAAGCAAAAAAATAATGTTTTTAGTATTATAAATTAAGCACATTATTTGTTAGAATTGAAATTTTAACATGACTCAGGTTCGAACGGTAACCATAATATAGCCTCCGCGTTCACTGATTTGAACATAATAGTCTTTTTCAGGATAAAACCTTTTGTCTCTTCATATTAAAATCCATTTGGGTTAAAATCTCTTATATTGTATAAACTATACTACTCAACCCCTAGTAGGCTGCACTAAATTTATTGTAACAATCCAAATAGAATGTTCCAGGGTGTTCTGTGTACGTCTTATAAACTATTCTAAGTCATTCAATAAAGTAGACGTCTCTAATTCCCCTGACGTAAATGTTCTTCCTGTTCAAAGCGTTTATTGTTCCTGGTACATTCGAGTAATGATTTATACTTTGCTGAAAGGTGAGTTCCAGCCAAGCCTGTAAAGTAAAATTTTACCATGTAGGTTAGCCAATTTGTTGTACATAAATTAGTGCATCATCATACGTATTTCTCGAAAATTGGCTATCTTATATGAAGCTTATTCAATTTAACTACATGTATACTTACACTGTTTAGTGTAGTTCAGGATAAGGCTGAGTGACAGGCACATACATATATGGCGATGACGAATGGCGAGCCAAACTTTACAACAAAAGTACATTGTATATGTATGTACAAACAAGGTCAGGCCGTCAGGCCCCTAGAAAACAAATAACACAGTTGGCAACGCTGATACTGTGTTTGAGCCGTTTGAACTACTTTTAACTGATTTAAATCATTAAAAGGTATAAGTATGTAGTACAAAGAGAATAATTATTCATACCGTACATATATCGCAATATAAATTAGATATTACCGTACTTTCAAGTTCAAGAGAATTCTCTTTCCACTTGAAAACTCAAAAGACTGAGGTTTGGTAGCAAGAATAATTTGAACTTTGCACTGTTTGAAAATTGGGACTTCAACTAGTGGTTTGCTTACTCACAATCCTTTATATTGTTAAAAATGTCTGTAGAAAATGATTTGAATAATGTAGAAGATAAAATAATTAAGATGAAACAAGAAAATGAGGATGTACGAAGAAATATAGAGAAAGGCTTAGATGAGTTTAAAAAGGAGCTTTGTAAACAGAATGATCTTGAAGATGAAGTTGATTCATTGCAACAAAAACTCTCTGATAAATCAAAGAAAATGCAACAAACAATTATAAATATAGAAAACAAGTAATACTGTTGTCTTTCAATTCTATCACAAACAAATTTTTAAATTTCCTAGTTAATAATAGAATTTTTCAATAGGTATAGTGCTATAAAAAATGATTTGGAATATAACCTTGATTCAGTACAATCGACTAAAGTGAATGTATTGCAAGAAAATCAACATTTGATAAATTCAATTAAAAACTTGAAGGATACTTTAAGTCAACAAGCATCAGCGTCTCTCCATATACCTGAAGTAGATGTACCTAGTTTAATAGAAAAGAGAGAAAAACTATACATATCTTTAGAAGCAATGAAACATGAAGCAATAGACCTTAATAATGAACATGAAGATTTAAACCAAAAGTATTTAGAATCATGTGATACTTTAGAAGTAAGTTTGCTTTTTGTAATAACAACAGTATATTGATTAATTTTATTTGATGCAATAGGTGTTAAAAGATCAACTGAATGAGAAAAAGGAAATACAAATTACCATTAATGAGCAACTTAAGAATTGTAAAGCTGAGTTAAATGAATTAGCATTGTCAGATCCAAACAATCAATCTACTGGTAAAAAATAAGTGAAACTATCTGGAACTTATTTCTGAAGTTCTTCATTCAATTCATTAATAATTTATTTACAGGAGATTCACTATTTTCGGAAGTTGATCAAAAACATAAAAATATAGGAGAAGAGATCACAAGCTTGTCTTACGAGTATCTTGAATTAAAAAAAATTAATAAAATTCAAAAGGCTGAAATTTATGAATTGAGAAGCAAAGCTATGGCACATTCAAAGAAACAGGAGGATGAGGCTTATGCTGCAAGAGAAGAAGCATATGCAGTAGCACAACAACTCTTGAATCTATTAAAAAAGAAGATTCTTGATTTAGAGAGTAAACTGAAAAAAGAGACTTCAACTGCTGCAGAAAATTTGAGTAAAATGCAACTAGACCAACATAAGATGCAGGACTTTGATTATCTTGAATCAGTTCTGGCTGTTAAGAACAAAGAGATAGAGCAACTAGAATCCAAAATGGGCAGAAATAGCATTGTTGACAATATTTCAAATCAGATTAAGCAAGAGAAAAGTAAGAGTATGCTAACCCAAGCCAAGTACTGGCACAATAGAGCATTATGTTTACAGGTACTTCATCATAAATATAAATGAGTTTTAATGTGATTCGAAACTCTATTGTGAGTAAATTAATTTTGTTTTTAGGGGAAAATCACAGAAATGAAGAATCAAATGAAAAGTGAAAACATGGACATAGAGGACCTCAAAATAATGTTAGAAAACTTAGAGCTTCCATAATAGAAAGAATTCTTATTCAGAAGATATACAAATATATACATATCTGATAATAAAATGATCATTGTTATCTAATTGCATTTAATTTTGTAAGAAAAGTCTTTGAGCAAGATAAAAATAGTTTTAAAAAGTCTCGTATTCATTCATTATTGTACAATATGTATAAGAGGGATAATTCAGTTAATTTATTTTTTTAAAGTTTTTAAGGTCAAGAGTTTCGTTTAAATTAACGGACAAATAATTTTTTAGAGTTTGTTTGAGAGAATAAAGAAAAATAACACTAAATAAAACGATTGACCAGACGTCGGGCAAAGAAGATTCTTCTATATGATGGCAATTGAGATTTAAATGAATTTCGCGCATGCCCGCCTTTTCTCTGTACTACTCTTCCTCTTTTTACACTTTACTCTTACTCCCCATTTATGTGTCATCGCTGACAGTTCTCTGACATCTATCGGGAAGGGAATTCGAAAGTGCTATATAATAAACAGAAAGAGATTATGGGAATCATATATCCACACATTCATATAGAAAAAAATATTATTAATAACGTTAACCTAGGTATGATGCTCATTTAATCTATAATAATGCAGGATATTCTAGCCTATAGCAGATCGTCACTAATCAGTCAGTACACACATTATTATAGATTCATGTGTACATTTTATTTATAATATTTGAATTACTTATTTGATTTGACAATCCATCTTACGTGTTAAATCGATTGCTAAAAAATCTCTTTTATCCATTTCTCATGTATATTAATAAAAAATCGCTTCTTTACAGCATTGATTAAAGATTAAAGTAGTAATTGTTTGCTTTTTCGTAATTACCGCGGCAATATTAAATTCTTGGTCACAATATCAAAACATAACGCCATTAGATTAGATTGAGATTAATGGAAATATATGTGGCTATTAGAGTTTATAATAAATAACAGTTCTTTTTATTAGTTATGCATAATAAAGGTTATGTTTACGAACTGCAAAGTCTTTCTTTTTATCTAATTAAATTTCTTCCAAGGTTGATATCATCTCCCTTCTATTTCAGTTTATAGAACAAAATGTATGGAGAAGGGAAAAGATTTATTATTTAGTTGTTAAAGTAAAATACTATCATCATGGAGGGCACTAAAGTGGATAATGTAACGGCTCCAGCCTTATCTGAAATAAAGCAGGCTTATTGGAATTACAGCGAACATGTTATCCTTGATGATCTCAAAATGGACAGCAACTTTATATGGTTGCTTTGTTCATTAGTCTCTGCAATCTGCTGGATTGTTTACATAGCTTATTATAATAGTAGAGTAATTGGGTATATTTTAACAAAATTGTTAAATCGTTTTGTTGTAAGAGACGGACATGTTAAAGTTGGTAAGATCACTCTATTGTCACTAATAAAGAGAGTTGTCATTCATTCTATTGAAATTAATGTTAAGATTATAATTTTGTTTGTCTTAGGATCATTTACATTAAGTGCATTGAGTGGGAAAATAATGTTTAGAGACATAGTTTATATTACAACAGATTATAGTTTAAGAATACAGGATGGATGGTTGATTTTTAGATGGTGGAGGAGCTATGTTCCAAAAGATGTTTCAGAAGGCAGGTGTTCCTAGAATATAAATATTTCAAGAGCATGTAATTATATTCTATTATGTTTACAGATCTTTCTCATTCTGACACGAGACTTTCTGTCATGTTAAATGGTTTTGAGCTACATCTATACAATCGCTGTCATCTCTATGCACAACTGGAGAAGCTCTTTGGTTTAACACCACAGATGTTCCCCCAAGAAAATCGTAATATAAATGACGATCATGATGCAGAATCTGTGAGCAATGCTGCCAATGAACTGCGACAACAAATAAATGCAATGGATGTTTCAAGACACGTAGACAATATTAGAAAGAAAGAAGCGCATGTTATTGCACGGACGTGGAGAGATTTAATTCCCGTTATTAAATTTGACGTTTGCACAGTTAGTATCTATCATTTCGTTATTGGTAAGGCTGTCAAGAGGAAATGTTTTCATTTAAAAATAATAATTTTTAGGGAAGATTGGTATTTGGAAATCGTTTGGTACCAACAACTTTATCGATTACCGTGGAAGAAGCACATTTCGTATATTCTACAAAGCCAGCAGCATCTCGCTACGATCATTTCATGCATATTACCAAATGTAAAGCAGAAAATTTTAAAGTGATCTTAGCTCCTAGTCCAAAATATACAGGAATGGTAGATGATCCACCAAGGTACATGGGTGAAGGCTTTGTAGTGCTGAGCTCGAATAATATGGAAGTTTATTATTACATGGATGAGCCAGGATTTGTAGCAGAGCACCCGGAAATGATACAGCTTGCGAACGGCGATATGGTTGAAGCGATGCCACCGATATGGGGTATAGATATAAAATGTGGCAAAGGTACAGATTTTAGTTACGGTCCCTGGGCCGACAGACAGAGAGAGCACCTATTCAAATTCTTTTTCCCGAACGACTATCAGCCATTAAAGATCACAAAGTCTCCTGTACCTGGGGATAAACGACTGGTTCAATCATTTGACATTAGATTATCAACATTAAACGAAGCAACGATAGATATACTTTTTAGTAAAAATAGGGAAACAAATGCTGTTCATGTTAACGTGGGGCCTGGATCTTACTTAGAAATCACAATGCCATGGATAGTCCTGCAAGATGGTTATACGACCAAGATAACTGGCCAATTACTTCATTTAGAGGCTACCACTAGTCTGCAGTATCGAAGTTTGGTCGAGAGTGAGACGCTGGAATTTGGGGTAAAGTGCCATTATCCCATAAGATGGAACGATTACCAGGAATGGACGTTGAATCTGACCGGTTGCAAGGCCACTGCTAATTTGGTGTATTCGCACAAAGATTTTTTTCAAGACATGATAAACGACTGGGCCAGCAAAGCGAGACCCGACATTTTACACTTCGTACCTTATACGTGGAAATTTAGCCTACTCCTGAAGGAATTTGAGTTGATCACTTTGTGCAACGAATACAATTGGATAGATTGCTCTTCTCAGAATCAGGAAAACGCGCACATCGCATTTAGCGGAGAAATCTTTGATTTGTCGTTTGATCTTCCATTCACGGAATTTTTACCTGTAACGATACCACTGCGCTTTTGGATACAAGGAGAAAGCGTGGATCTTTCATTTTATCTACCGGAAGTCAGCACAAATCGCTCCATCCTATTAGCTTTGGATAAAAATGCGAAGATCATGACGAGGGATGGATCGTGCAAACACATGCACGAGCTGAACAACTCAAAGAAATGGAGAAACGTGTGTCAGAAAGGATTGGGTTGGGTGGATTGTTGGTCCGTTCCAATTGTAGCTTTAAGTATCAATTATATTTACCACCCGTGTCCTCCGTTGGGACCAACTCCTCAAGCCAACATCACTACTCCTGAAAAGGAAGAAATTCTGCTTTCCCCTATGAGAATACCAAGATGTAGAAAATCTCCTGGACTTCAGTGGACCAGAAACGGTAGTCAGAAGTTCGATCCACAGTCTATACCACCAGACAAAGTCAGCCTGGACCTGGAAATAGGTCCATCGATATTAATTTTATATGGATCGTTGTTGAAGAGCTTCATACACTTAAAAGAGAATTTATTCGGTGATTATCAGAGCTTTACAGATATGCAGCAAAGTAGGACCACGACAGCGACAACGACTACGTCATCAGTAATTAAGGACATTAAGGATAAGGACGATAAAAACAGCGGGAGCGTCGAAGCTTCCCTCGATGACGATGAGACTAACCGCTCGAAACCGTTCGACTCGAGAGAATACAGAGCCCTGGAAGTCACGGTTGGCATCACGATTCATGACATTCAAGCCCACCTCGTGAAGAACTGTGGCGAGGACGATCCACCTTGCCCCGTGATTCTGCTCGAACGTTTTGGCTTTGAGATGAGAAAAGGATACAAGGAAACAGAGCTTCAAATTTTATTATCCCCGGCCATAGCTTTACTCACTGACAATGTGACTCGTTCTAGTAAAGAAAAACACCTGAAGCAGGGTCACCTGATGCTGAGTGCTCTTCAAGTCAGAGGACATGCGATGTTTAGTAACGAGGGCAGGAGCCTGGACCAGGAAACCTTGGAATATGCGTGGCTAATAGAGGTGCAATTAGGGAAATTGAGTGGAAAGATCACGGCACCTCAATTGCATCATTTGGTAACGTCATTGGAAACTTTTCTCTTGATGGCAAAGAATACCGAGAATAGTCTGCGTCCCCCGGATTTACCCTATTATTGTCACCATAGTCTACCTCCTTTGCAATGTCCAGATAGCGATCCTGACAAACATTACAGGTAGTATCGTGAATGATTTGCTATTACAGTGTCTAAATAACAGAGCCTAAAGTCTAATATTTTTTGTCTGTTGACGAATTACTAATTGTTCTCTGTCTTAGGTGTCCTAGTTCTGAAGATATTAAATACAGAATGACAAGGATTGCGATAGATGCTCTTGATCTGTATTTTCAAGAAGCAGGAACCACGACACATTTGTGGATCTCGCCGATACGAGTTTCCACTTGCAATCTTCACGGTCAGCAAGTGAAATCCGGTATTTCCGCGGTACTGCCAACGATACTGATTCGTCAATTTGTATCTGCGTCTGGGCACTTTGCAAATACTAGTAATACAAACACAACGGGCAGTGGCAGGTCTCACAATAATGCCAGCAGTCGAATGTCAGGTAAATGATGCATGAGAATACTCCTTGTGAAGAATAATTCATAAATGATGCAATCACGTTTCTAGGCGATGGATCTGATATTTGGCTGGAAGTTGGATCTATATCATTGGGACCTGTGATATTGGAAGCAGCTATTTCACTTCCCACCCCAGAACATAATCTACATATAATACAGAATAAGTATCTAAAAACCCATGACGAATCAACAAAACGATTATGGTTCCTATGGCCTCAGGAGAGTGGTGTTAAGCCAACGAGATGTGGCTGTATAGGAGGATGCTCATTTTTTGGCAACAACAGGAATGGCCACAAATTTTTTAAACCTAGCTACCATGACCTGCAAGATGGCATTAACATTGCTGCTTATAGGTGCGAAAGTCTATTTATTAAAAATTGGAATAATTGTGTTTTATCAAACATAATCGAGGCCACTGCGCAATTCTAGGATTCTGTGCTCTTGTCTCTCGATTAGCTGCTTGTATCTATCAATTTCTCTTCTAATATTGTCCGTGGCTGACTTCAATTCCCAAGATGTATCTGTTTTTCTGCCATCATGAGACGAGTACGTCCAAGTATTAGCACTAGCTACTTTCTCAGTAAGCATTTCTCCTATCCGTGCTTCCTCCAATACCAAACTCTCTGTCTCTTTAATATTTGCTAACATATTGGCTAGTACTAGTTCTTTCTTTGGATCACCTTCCACGGCCATTGTATTTCCTGATTTATACATTAGTTCTTCTACCATAGAGAGAATTTCGTTCCACTCTCTAAAGAGAAAAAGCAATTTCAACATGATGCTAAAAATTAGAATACACGAGTTATCGGTCTACCTGTATGCGGCTCGGACTTCGTTATATTTTGCTTTTCCACTTTGAATCTCTTTGTACACTTCGGATCTCATGCTCTCTATTGCAGTCTCCTGTCTTTTTCTTCCTTGATCAAGTATTAATTGTCTATCTTCGGATAACAAGTCCAAAAATACGCGTATTATTTCCTCTGGATATGCTTGATACAGTGAATTAATGTCACGTTCTTGCAATGGTTTGGTAACAGCCAATTTCCACATTGCTTCTGTAGGAGCATCATCAACACCCATACAAGTATCACGATTCATTGATGCAAGCATTGTTTCTTCCATCTCTGCCATTAAGATTATACGTTTCTCTTCTTGCTGTCTATAATAAAAAAAATATTATTATCGGGGTCAATCAGTATGAACAATAAACTATGCTTACCGAACGATTAGCTTTTCTCTTAAAATCTCCAAGAGCTTTAAGTTCTGCTGTGCTGGATTCAGACTAAATATACTTTTCATGTCTGGAACCTTTTTCAAATCCTGTGCCAGTCGTCGTACTAGAAATTTGACCAAATCGTTGTCACCAGACGTCAATCCTGTTATTTCTTCATCAATTTGCTTCAGTAATATGTTATAACACTCCACTTCATTCTCATTCCTGCCACATGGTTTGTCGATGGGATCATCAATTGATTTATACAATTGAGAAATATCTCCTGTGTTAAATGGGCAATATAAATCTCTTTTATTATTCTCTGACTAAAGTGCTAGTTTGATTGTTTTACCTGATACTTTTGCCTCGATATTTCTAATATAAAATTCTTCCATTTGAGCCTCAGAATTATCACCAGTTGAAATAGCAGAGCTGGAAAGCTTATGTAAAGCTTTTAAGTGACGTAATTTGGATTTTTTTATGGAACAGGGAGCCACTTTGATATCAGCTTCATCTGCCTCATCTTTATCAATATTTAAAGCGACGAATGCATAGGTTCCCCTATCATTAGGCAAGTTTCTTATTGCAACGTAAGTACGACCATCGGCAGATCTTTCTTCAAAATCCTCAGGCATTTGCCTAAAATAGTTAAAATCATCAGTTATTATCATTGCAATACAAATCAAGAAGGCTCAAGGCAAAACAATTACATCTCGTTATTAAAATTCATTGGTAAGTCAGATGTAGGAGTATCATCGTGCAGTTGTGGTCCAAATACTTCTGAAGCTGGAGGTAATGGTTGATCGAGAGGAAGCTCTAGAAACGGTCCTGTTATTTTACCTTCCTGCATATTCATAAGTAAATGTGAAAAGAAAATGTTTCTGCTCCTTTTTTCTGACACATTTTGCACCTTTTCTCTTATTAATTTTGAGAGCCATTGCAAACATAATTTTCTGTCACGTTCTTCAACAATTTGGTTATAATAACTCTTTGTCAAAGATAAAAAAGAAAAGAAATGCTCATCCAGAACAGCTTCAAGTGATTTATGTTCAGCCATAATTATCAATAGTAGCTATAATATAAATATTATGATTTTCAAACAGAGCCAAATAAAAATGATTTTGACACATAAAGCTCATAAGAGTCTGAGAAAGAAAGAAACAAAAGACTAATCTTGAGAATAAAAATTGCATTTTATTCTTGCAGAATTTACGAGCCTGGAAAAGAAAAGGGATTTGGACAGTCTATACTTCACGATGGGCAATTAGTGTTTCACACACCACCTTATAGTTTGCAAGATGTAACACTACAGGATATATGTCCTGCCATGACAGGCCTGAAAGTAGGATTGGCTGAGACTGCACAAACTTCGAAAAGAGGCGCAGAACGACCAAGATCTGTTACAGATCACTGCAAGGAGTATTCTTCTGGAGATTCTGCAAGCGCAAAATTAATTCATGCATCTGCTAGTCCACATTCCTACAACGATGATAGGAAGTCTCTAGATAGAAGATTTTCTTATACATTCATGCGGTAATCCCAAATTTTTTGGTGAATTTAAATACGTGTTGATATTCTCAATTGTATAATAATGTTAATAATAATACTACTTTTCAGTGGTTCGACAGCCAAGGATGTACCCTACTCGCGCTTAGTCGACGCTAGTCCTGCCACAGCCCAATTACCTCAGAAACTAGATTCCGACTCGAAATTAAATACGGAACGAAGTAAATCGATTCTGGATGTTCCCCAGATCGAAACTGCTCCAAAGAGTAGCGTGTCTGATTCCAAACTAGCAGTGGACTACTTCAATCAATTAGATAACGAATTACAAGATAATGTAAGTGGCAGTCCGCAGTCTTTGCCAATTGTACCTTGCGAGGTGACTCCTCCTGATAGTCGAACGACAAAAAGCGCCACCGACTGCGTCAATGTATCCGACTCCCATCATTCCTTGAGTATCAAATCGGATTCTGAGGAAAGACTGAAGCAGGCTGTTCAGAGAACCATCTCGATGTCGTCTGAGAACCATTCGGAGGCATTTTATTCGGCAGACGAAGACAACAGTCATGGATTGGGTAATAGTCAGGCATCCAGTTTACGCCAGTCCATTGTTGGATCTGGTTCGGTTCTCAGTCGCAATGATAGCATGAAGAAAAAATTCTCATCCGATTTGTCCATAGTAGAAAGTTCTGCTTACGTCAATCTCACCGTGGGAGAAAAAGCTCATACCTTGGAAAGAGCCAAGACTCAAACTTTGAACTCAAAACGTAGTCCCAGATACCAAAGAAATATCAGTTTGAATAATGAAGGAGACTCGAATGGGAATGGATTGCAGGATTCTTCCGACAGTCATTCTGTATCTTCTACTAGTTTTATTTCAGCTGTATCCTCGCAGGAAGATGTAACGTTGGTGAATTTACACATGCAAGTAAACAAGCCAATCGTAGATTCGCCTCTTTTAATGTCGAGTTATGTTAGTCATTTGACCCAGGTAAAGAGAAAGAAAAAATAGTGAAAGGACGCAAGTGTAAAGAGAAAATTTTTATAACTGAATGATTTTAGGTACGGTGCTCAAATTGGGGACAGTCTTCTCTGCTATCCGGAGGTGAAGCCTTTACCACTCCTCTGTTTCAACGTACGGATGACGGTAGATTGGTCTACGTTGGAACGAAATATGTACCAAAGTTTGATACTGTGACCGAAGGTTTTACCTCCCTGAAGATGATAACGCGTTCCGATGGTTCACCAGCTGCGTGTTCATCCAATAAAACTCCGACACATCCTTATCTATGGGATAACGCTGCTTT
This sequence comes from Prorops nasuta, assembly GCF_024137725.1. Classification (NCBI taxonomy): domain Eukaryota; kingdom Metazoa; phylum Arthropoda; class Insecta; order Hymenoptera; family Bethylidae; genus Prorops; species Prorops nasuta. The sequence continues at coordinate 4,057,257 of NW_027116814.1, forward strand.
AAATCAATCTGAAGGTATATGATGAATAGTATTCCTTTATTTCAGTAATTTTTTCATGTGGAATCTGATGGCAGGTGATGAAAATACCACTGCCCGTGAGGAGGAAGAGCTACTGGCGCTTCAGCATGAAAGTGGATCGCGCACAACGGTGATTGTTAAATTTAAGGGAGACGTTGATATAATGATAAGTCCAATGATGCTGGAGTCTCTTCAACGATTTATAGACGCTATCATTCCAACTTTGGCAAGCTTACATCCTTTGACGGTATTAAATCATCTCCACAATGAATGTATCGGCAAAGTGGAAGATGCTAATATTCTTAAACAAGACCAAAGCTTGTCTTATTGGAGCCAAGTGCAAACAAGTTCAAAGCGATCTACAGCGGAGAGAAATGTTAAAGCCGGTAACAATGAGGAGTGTAATAGTAAAATAGCACTGCAAACCAATATATACGAAGAGAGTATCACTACTCAAGTACAGGGTAGCATTGTTCTACCAAAGATGAATATCACTTTGCTACAGGCATCGGTTGTTGAAGAAATAATATCTTTTTCGGCACTGGAAAATATTAGAGACTTAACCTGTGTTTCTTTATTTGCAATTTGTTTTGACGACGTTACTGCCAGATTTTATTTTGGGAAAACAGCTAGGGAGATAGTTCAGACTTTTCATAAGCCAGCTGTGTTACCAAATCAGAAGAAAGTAAATAAAATTAGTAAAGCCTTTTTGCCTGGGAATCAAACAGCTGCTGTGGTGACTGATGTAGGAGGAGGAGAGCCAGTGTACATAGAGACCTCTGAAAAGCAACAAGAAGAAATTATAGTTACGTTAAATGTTGGTAAGACGCACACGCAGCTTAGAAGATTGAGAAACGAATCTTCAATATTAAAAGATGCAGTGATCACTGCTATACCGGCTCATTATTCAAGGGTGCTCTTTACATGTACACGAATGACCTCGCCTTTAAAATGTGTAGATTACTATTTGCATAATTTAAATGATGATAAAGATAGGCAAACAGTACGTGTTTCTTTCTTCTTTAATAATACTTTCTGTTAAAAAATTGTGTAATTAAAATTTTAAATCTTTTACAGAAGCAGACCGGACCACCCCAAGCAACCGAGGAATTCACGATGGGGAGTGGAGAGGATAGATTAGGGTTCATAATGTTCGAGTGCGGCTTTGAGGGGATAAAAGTGAGGGTTGTGAAAAGGTCACAGTTTGAGAAAGGCGATAATGGTCATGATGAGAAAAAAGTGGAAAGTGATGCGCTTTATACAGACAGTATTAAGAGTCAGGATGAGCTAGAGAGTACAACTGGTAAGTGACTATTTGCAAGCTACGCAAGAATTTTCCAGTAACTGATAGAATTTAATTTTTAGCCGCACCTTCGAGTACCGCTGAGCAAGAAACAGGCTCTTCAGGAGCACCCACTGCCACTCAAATTAATAACAGTGCAACTTGCACTAGTTTGGTATCGAGAGTCGCAAATGGAAACACTGTCTCGTGCATAATAGAGCTGAAAACGGTATGGTTTAATTTCGCAGCTCCTCCACGTACTCCGATAACCAGGAAAATCGACTACACGAGGCTGGACTGGAATCTGTTGAGTACAGCTTCGCCAGCCATAAATGCCTGGATGAATCCGAGCAATAAATTTGCAATGCGAGTCGTTCATATGTTTAGAACCATGTATAGAAGATCTACCGCCATAGTTGCCTCGTTAATGGCCGAAGCGTTAGACGTTCAAGGGATTCACATGCCAATTAAAGTAATTATTTCCATTAATTTCTTATTTTCGAGATCAATCGTACAAACAGTTGATTATTTATAACAGAGTCGGTACGGAAGGTTAACACCATTGGCTAAAACACTACAGGAGGATCCATCTTGTCAATTATGTACCATACTACAAAATTATATTTTACTAAGCGATTTATCGAATATCGAAGCTAATCTTAAAGAAGCTGATTTACCGTTGTTATCTACACTTCGACAGGTAAATATTTCTGTAAACTCGGATTCAATTCAATTAAACTTTAATCATATAAAACTTCAAATAGGGTGTCATCGTATTAAGTCGACAATGGAAAAATGTTTTATATACGCCATTGCTATTAGAGCATAATTATAAGACGAAATACGTAAAACCATTGAACGTTACGTTCGCCGTTTCTGATCCTGACGAGGTAAGAATATTTTTATAATTTCATGTTTCTTTAATTCATTTATATTATAATAGACCTGTGAATAAGTGAGATTTCACACTAAGCTGTCATGGAAGAAGATCTTATCGTCAAAAGCGTAGAACATTGTTTCATTAAATCCCAGGATACTTAATTCCGTGGGCAATTCTTCTTTCAGCGTTTAAGCAATGACGAGCTGGAGGATCATGAAATAAAAAGGAGTAAGAGTCCTCTGTAAAATGTTTTAATTCAGAAGGCTACGTTAAATCATCACGAGCGGGCTTTAAAGCACAATTTCATTTCTCAACAAAAGATTTCTTACCTAATTACACTACACGTATCCTATATCTAGTCTAAAGGTGCTGGATACGGCACGTGAAATACATGTCAGACGTATGTAACTGTGGAGTAGACACAGCGCCGCACGTGTATTTCACGCCCCGTGTACCCGCGCTTTTTAAGCTTAAAGAAATGTTCAAAATTGCTGTTCCTTCTGTGTCTCACCTCGTACAACTTCTTGAATTCACTACATAAACAAATGTCGAAAATAGAACTTTTACTGAAAGTACTAATCACTTGTGAACTAATTATTTATTTGTGCATTGCATTTATTAATAATTACTGGAGAAATATTAATGAAAAATAACCTTTATGGCATCTGCTTAACTCCTAGCGCTATTCATCTCTCAATTGCTGTCGCAGAGACGTTAACGCTTAATTGCAATTTCTTTCGATTCACAAAGCTCAAGTATCAATCTTTGATATCATAAAATCCTCCCCCACGTGTTTGATTGATCGTAATTATTGACGTTTCAAACCGTTTTAGCAGCTTCCCATTCAATAGTAAAACACTACATTTTCCTGACTGAATATAGTTTTATGTTAAGCTCTAATTGTAACTGGTGAATGAAGATCTCAAGAAAAATTAACACGAGGATACCTGTAACAGAGAGAAAATAATTAATCATTATAATTGAATTAAGGATGTTATTGCGTTACAAAGATAAAAAGAAAACAATCGGTTTTGTTTTCCTGATGCACAGGAGAATTTGCTGACGGACGGTGAGGGTAGTGCAGGAGATGTTGATGATCAGGAAGTGACAGATGAATGCGCTATGCTAATCCACTCGGACCACATGCACAAGCACGTTCACATCAAGAGTGGGCAAGATAAAGCTTCAGGTACTACTACTATAGCCTTAACATAAATTATCATAACAGTTTTCCACTGACCTTCACGAGTTGATTTTATTTTTTACACATCCTTCAAAAAGAGTATTATATGTGACCTACCTAGATTTAAATTGAATAAGTTAACAATGCAACAAGATAATCTACCTACACTTGAGTTTTTACAAGCTACACAATTTGTCATTCGGATCACATATTTTGCTTTATAGACCAGTCTCCCTCTCACGCTTCAATGTTATGCAATATATGTTTATTATTTATTAAAACCATGCTGTTATTAACAGTAATGTGTACCTAGGGGTTGTAGTCTGTATTTATTAACAATTATGCTTAACCGCTTTTTAGTATAGTCATATATCTACTCAATCATTACATATGTCTTAAACTGTTGTGCTACCTCTGTTAAACCTGGCCTATTGTGGACTAACCAGGTATGTGTGCTGATGGTTTGATGGTACCTGTGAGTTCCCCCCGTGGAAGAGACACAACTCCCTTACCAACGCCAGGTCCAGGTCCGGATTCACTAACATCTCCCTCACCGCCAGTAGTTATAACCAAGAAAGGGAAATTATTGCAACCCACGCAAGTGCCTGTTAGTACACGAGCAAGTATTGTCTTTCCATTGCTTGCCAGTGGTGGTCTGTTCAGTCAAACAAGGGAACCAATTAACATTAGTAAGTGTGAGAAAGGATTTCTCAGCTTATCTGCCTAGTAGTCGAAGCTTTTCATAATATTTGTTCTAGCATGTTTATTATTAATGTAAAGCTTTACAGGGTTGCTATAACACTGCTTTAATGATATAGTACTACTGCTTATTGCAATCAATGGTTCATTTAAAATGATAATTGTTTTCACATCAGGCTATGGCACTCTGCGAGAAGAGAAGACACCACAAATTCACATTTCACACTCTCATCAGCTTGGCTCTAATCCCAGTATTTATTCTGGAGGTATTGGACATGGCAGCCAACATAGCATAGGCAGTTTAGATCAGATAACTTCACCAACCAGTCATCATGCGAGTAAATCTATTAATACTGGGGAGGATCTCTATAGCTGGATGGCCAAGCAACAGGAATTCATCAAGGATAATGAAAAAAGCCACTTGAAAGGGAACTGGGTAAATCTTTTATTCTTTCTTCTCCTTATTCTGCAAAAATTTGTTAACCCCCTTTTGGAAGATTAGTAATGTGATGCTTTCTTAGGTCTTTCGTGCTGAACAAAAGTCTTTAAAGGTATTCTTATATAGTCGTCTCTGGCTGATCTTGATTATCCACTGTGTTTAATGTTGCTCATTTACCTGTTCATTTCACGCATTTAAGAACTCGTTTTCTTCTAGGATTCAAAGATTAATACATTGACAACCGAAGATACCGAAGAGTCTGATGTACAAAGTGGAGCTTTCCTTTATCCAATGAAGGATTCTCTCAGATTGCTGGATGCTCATTTGATATTCGAGCCATTATTGACTTCGCTGTCGGTCATGCCTCAACAGATGCTATCGGCTATTGGCTCAGGAAATGTGAATAACGTTTCTTCGCTGGATTCATTAGGATCCAATGTTTCTCTTGTAGGAAATATGGAGACCATGCGCATTGACATTGTCGTCAGCGAATTTGGAAAACCACCCGACAAGAAGAAAAGCAGCAAGCTCCAGGCAAAAAAGGGATCGAAATTTTATTTGGATATACCACCAGAAACACCTGCGTTTTTGTGTGAGAAAATTGGTATAGATATAGATGTGAAGAAGATGGCTGACATGACTGTGGACGATATGATACAAAAGCAAAATGTACTCTACATATCAAGGGGACAATTGAAGAAACACACAAGTACGATTGTTAATTTTAGCTTGAACATTCGCTACATCAGCCAGCAAGTTAATATGCCTCTGTTAAGATTGCTACATCAGATTAGCAACATGTATCAGAATGTAAAAGAGACACAAATGGAGCTGAAGGAGCAGCAGCCAGAGATTAAGATAAATGCTGGTTTGATAGTTGCTGAACCAGTGACGAAGGATGGCTCGTCCTCAGATTTGCAGGTTACGGAGCATCACGTTGTCAGCAAAAGGACCGAGGCACCTCTGCTTCGCAGCGGCTTTGACCATGAACGACAAAAAGTCACTACTTTGCCAGGAACTGGTTTCAAATCAAGGCCACAGAGCTTCGCACAAAAATTACGCAGTACAGGAAAAAGCGTGAAAGGCTACATAAACCTTAGCGAAGGCGTGATAACACCAAATTTCGGTGCTAGTCCCAGTGGCTCCGGTCTAGATAAATTCAGTGTACTTTCCTCGTCAGAGAAATGCAAAGATAACGCTAATCTCACCCCCAGGTGTTGGAAAACGATATACTACCTTCTGGATCTGTACGCTACTCGACCAGAGACCAAAACGATCACACACCGTTTCTCCATACCTGCGGATGCTGCTGAACACTACAAGGCTGGTAACAGGAAATATGAACCATTAAATGAAACGAAGGACACGGACTTAGAGAAAGGAATAAATGTAGAAAATAGTTCAACACCGGTACCACCACCACCAAAGGAGCTGAACATAGTGACAGGAGAAAGAACGAGACTGATTATTTTTGGAGTTGCTCGTATACACAGAACGAGATTACTGGCCACTTTGAGTGGATTGAAATTGGAGGCAGAGATAACTAGTTTACACGCGAGCTTCACGTGTCGTAAAAAATCTCGCCCTGCCAGTTTGGAATGTAGTTTGACCGGACAGATTGGCCGAACAATGATAGTCTTATTAGAAGGGGTTGCCCCCAATCAACAAACTGTAGTTAAAGTTACTGTTGGCAAGTCCCAAGCTTTGTACTCCAGTATATCCAGAAGGCAGAAGGATAAGAACAGCGGTTTGCTAACCATTGGAGCTGTGAACATTGACATTCCTCAACATCCTGTAGCCTTGCATGGAATGATGACCAGAGGTAGCAAACAGTTGTCCTCGACTTTACAGGAACTGAGAGTCAGTAGAACATCGTCAAGGATGTCACGTGGTCAGCAGCCAGATGATGTAGAGGGTGTTCGTGGTAGTCCTCATGTTTATGCTCCTGCTGCTCCTGAAATAGACGTGGAAAAATCTCGAACGGTTTCAGGATTGCTAGATCCAATTGTCATGCAATTTCATATAATTCTGCAAAGTCTGAGCATAACTGCTGCTCTCTTACCTTCTTTACAGGCTCAATACAAAATGGATCAAGTGAATAGTAGTGGTGTAACAGGTAGCAAAGCAAAATTCACCATTGATCTACCTCATCACAGTCTGAGCTTTACAACGAAGCTTCAGGTGACCGAGGCAAATTTGCCATCGGAAGCTAGTATTGAACTACCAAAAGTCCACGTTTCTGCCGAATACGTACAAGACGGTAGCAGCAATTTGAATGACAAACTGGCGGATGGAGTTGTGCTGAGGCAGGGCAGCTATCTTAGCGCTACAGCTGATATTGGCGTTTTTGAACATTCCTTGACTACTGATCTCCTGAATCATTTGGTATTTGTGCAGAAAGTATTTATGAAAGAAGTGAACGAGGTTGTGCAAAAAGTTTATGGTGGAGAGAAACCTGTACCTTTATGGTTGGAGGACGAGGAGTCCAGCTCGAATCTGAAACGAATTCTTTTCTCTTTGGTAATCCGAATAAAAAGAATACAATTGACGGCTACCACGCCTACGAATTCAGCTGTTCGTTTGGAGACCGGTGCGGTAGAATTTCAATTGTCCAATCGTGTTCAAAATGTCTCAGGAGCAGCGCAGCCAAATCCGTACATGAAACTTTTTGGAAAGGCTCAGGTCGACATAAATCTTAGCCTTGGTCAGTTATTGAAAAACATTTTGTTCGAGGAAGCCGAACCAGAATTTCAGCAATTTGCCTTCTTTAATACAAGAGTGGGATTAAGAAATGCCTTCCAGGAAGAGATGGTAAAAGGAGGGGATAAGGAGGTAGTACTGATAACACTGAAACGGCCGTTGATATACATTCAACCTATGGCTGTAGATAAAGCTATTCTAGTTTGGCTAAATTACAAAAATGCCTATGAATACTGGAATGAGAAACGAGCTAATTTAAACAAAGAGGTACTTACTGCGACTCAGCAAGTTTTAGAGAAAGTTCCATTCGGCCAATTGACCAGTCAGCTAAGTTCGCCACACTTGGGCACTTTATTTTTACAACTAACCGTGGACGATATGGGAATATGCTTACCGTTGAATCCGTTGCCATCGAACAACTGGAGGATCAATAGAGGGCTTTACGATGGAGAATCGCACGGGGCTGTGGTGATCACTTTAGAAAATACAAGTATATCTGCATGTAGTAGTGGCAGCTTAGTTAGTAAAGGAAGGTACAGATCAAAGTTCTCACTGCATGTATTAATAAATTTTTTAGAATAGCGTTGAACCTTTTTAACAAACCTTTCGCAATCTTCTAGGTTCGCTGGACTTTGTCTCCGATTTGCCGAGGATTTTGAGACCTCTCTGGATGACTGGAAACCAGACATGACTGATAGTAGTATCATGAATCTTTGCGTAGTGTCCGAAGGAACTTATGAAGTATGTAGTAGAACAATTGCGCAAAAGCCGGACAAATCTGGTAAGATCTTACGTCTCTATTGTAAGAAACATTCAGTTTTAAAATTATTCAATTATGAGTATTATATTGTAACATAAACTTCGTAGATAATGCTAAATGGATATTGAATGTGCAATGGCAAATGGAGGGTGTCGACGTTCATTTGGATGTAAGTGTAGGCCAGCAGCTATCCGCACTAGGGCATACTTTAACAATGCTAACAGGATCCGAGGAAGACGACAATCTTGCCTCGACGGAGTACGATAGCGATGATGGCGATCAACCAGATAACAACACTAGCCAGGTTAAGAAAAAAGTATGGTATCTTGTTTCTTTTGGTAATCGCTACTCATCGATAGCAATGTGCCCGATAGAAGGAACCAGCATTGCGTGCTTTATATTATTATTTTTACACGTTGATCCTCCTTTTATTATTTTGTGATAAGATTTGATAACTAAGGCGAATATTTTTATAGGAGAGTATTTTAATGAAGAAATCTAAGAACTGGACGGACAGCCTACCAGCGTTTGTCTTCGATCCCACTTTAGACGCAAAGAAGAGATCGAAGTTAATAGAAAAAGAAATGAACGAACAAGCAAAGATTATAAATGACTTGAGATCATTGGGAGCATCACATGGTACGATCGAGCAAGAGATGAAACGATTGCACGAATTGGAAGCAATGGTTTTTAAAGATTTTAGAAGGTGCTACTGCTTAAATTTTTTTAATCTTAGTTATCCATGGTAAATCAATTAAATAGTATCAAACAAATAAATTTATTAATCTTACAGAGATATGATTCAAAAGCTTAGAAGGCAATCTGTGAAAGCGTCAGGGATCAAAGGTAAATTAGGTCTTGGTAGCAAAGCAAATGCTTATCGTTCGAGATCGTTTATAGTACCATCGCCTACTCCGGAACACCAGCTCGAGAGTCCTGAAGATCTAAATCTGGATATAAATTCTGCAAACTCGGCGAGCTATGAGAGCAGTCCGAGGAGTGGCCCGAGTCGTTCAGCTTCATTGAGAGTGAGGGGACTTGGTGGTGGTCCAAGGGTAACCTTCAGCGATGCTCACACAATGTGTAGGCAATCCTCTTTACCAAGCGCTGGATCAGAACTAAGCTTACCCGAGGGAGGACTAGAATGGCCTGAAACAATTGAAATAGAAGGAGAACAAGTTGAGCTTAGGAAAAAGAATAGAGAAACTAGTTGTACGTCGAGCTATGACAGTATAGAGGGAAATGCACCTCTATTGGATTCACTTAAGGAACAAGCCTCTACAGCCTCGTCTCCTTACATTACACCTCAGAAAGCACAAGAACCTAATATAGATTTCGAGCTGGACGTGAAAGTTTTGATAAATAGTGGCAAATGCGTCTTGCACACCAAAGACTCTACCAAGGAAGATGAGATCAAATTACTGAGCAGAATGAAGAAGGAGAGATCGTGTTCGGGCGGTACATTTGAATTTACGCCTGGTAGTCCTGGTAGCAGCAGAAAGCATTTAAGCAGTAAAGAAAAATCATCGGCAACCAGTACTTCAAGGTTGAGATATCTCCAGCATTCTAGTGCGCCTTTGGTAGACCTGACGATATTTCATATTCCTGGCCTCGACGTGAAAGTGCATTATGAATCAAAGACCTTGCCGGAAGAATCCGTCTCTCCTCGAGTGTCCGGTGACAGTAATTTACTGAATCCTGGTATTACCACAGTGAAAAAGTCCAGCACCAAGAAAGCCAGCCTTTTCGCTTGGATGACTTTACAGAGTATACCGGAAGAAACAATAATCAGTCCTCACATTCTAGAGTTTTTCGAACAGACTTTAGAGCCTATACCGAGCAAGAACAACTTCCAGAGCGGAGCACAAACAAATTCCGCCTATCCGTCCGAGAACTCTGAAAGCACGTCTTGGGCTGCTACTGCTGCAAGTGGAAATTACGTTTACGCTAGTTTTCCTGTCGACGTTATAGTCTACTTTCATATGCAGCCTTCAACTTTTCGATTCTCTTGTTTGCCAATATCTCGTGTAGAATGCATGCTACAACTGCCATCTCTGGATTTGGTCTTCTCGTCGAAAAGGGCCGAGGAGGAGCTCACTGAATTTAGAGAATATAAATCACCACCCAATGTCCAAAGTACTGGAAAGGAAACTGGTTCGGCCATAGGTGGTTTGTCTGTCACTGGGTGCCTTGCAGATTTTTCTGTATATATATTCCATCCTTATGGTGGAGGAAAAAAAACTGGACTGAAGGAGGCCCAGTGGTCTCCTCTATCAGACAGCGAACGCAAAGATTCCCTTAGTATCAACGTTGAATTCGTCAAATTTCATTTATCCAGAAGTAGAAAATTGAATTTCCAAAGCGAGCAAATGAAGAAAGTGTCGGATACTAGTCGGGCTGTTATACGTTTCTCCAGTAAGATTTCAGTTAATTTTTCTTTCACATGAATATTTTAATGTATCGAACGATTTTATAGCATTTATATTTTCTTACAGCAATAATTGACATAGGCTCGGCTTCCTTCAAGTACGATATGCGTCGCCTCACTGAGATTCTCGCATTCCCAAAAGCGTGGTACAGGCGCAGCATAGTCAGGCGGCTGTTTCTCGGTGATCTCAGCTCAGGAACTGCGCATTTCGAAGGTGACGATGGCCTGAATTTGAATCAAGAGGAAGCCGTGATGGGGAGCTCTTTATCCAAACATTATGACCGTCATGGAGCAGATGTGATGTCTAAGACCACCTCGGAAAAAAGTCCCACGTTAACTAGGGATAAGCTAAGATTAAGTTTGGAAGGCGAAGCTCCAAGGCAAACCCGACTGAAAGGTGTTTTAACTAATTACATAAACTTAACAATGAGTATTAATTAAAGCTTGACTAACAGATTAATTTATTCAGATATAGGTAGAGGTTGGAGCTTTAGCTCAGATAAACAAACTTCCACGGAGGTGAAAAAAAGAGAGTCAGCTTGGGAGACTCTGGTGCTGTTCGCAGTAAATTTTACTCGCTTAAACGTTCACATGAATATGGGCAATGTTATGGGAAACGTGACATGGATGACAAAAGATTTCAGATCGGATGGAAGATTGTCCATCGGAAGCACGGGTCATAAAAATTTATATATTGGAGTTGGATTGGGTGGCTCCAGCTTGGATGCAAAGGGTGGTATTGTGGGTGGCACCATTGAATTGAGTAAAATTGATACGTATAGTAAGTATGGTAATACGATTAAACTTACGATATCGTCAATGAAGAACGTTAATCACGAATTATTATTATCTATAGTACACATACGAGAAGAGCCAGGTACCGAACCGGATCATACAGTGGGGCTAAAGCTTTTTGCTTTGGAGCTACGTTTAGACTATATGGGAACAAGTGTTTTAATGTCTCGTGTATCTTCGTTGGATGTTACGCTTAGGGATGAATGGAAAATTAGTCGAAACACTAGTGGTGATGCTTTTATGCCAACAAGAAGGTTGATATACTGGAAATTAGATAAATTAATTCTGAAATAAATGCTACATTTTAAATGAAATGTGTTAATTTTAGACCAGCAGTTATTTTTATGCACGGTGATCTTGGCTGGGATCAGTTGCAAGTGATGATTAGTAAATCAACAACGGCAGATTTATTAAAAATGTTCTATAAATTGGATGAATTTTTCAGTCAACAATTTAAAAGTAGCAAACGCGTATTTAGCTCTTTACAGCCACGACATCAAAGAATGAGCAACAGCTTCAAAAAGAAACAGCAGAAAAAAAGATCTGCCGTGGAAGGTATGATATTATGCCGATTATTATATTTGCATTATTGGAAATGAAATGTTTCTTGAAAAATTATGTAGCAGGTCCATGGTCTTTGAATCAAACTGCAATATCGGATGCTAGGCACCATCGGCACTGGCAACGTGTCTTAGCTCAAGTAGCAGGACTTCAACTGGGAAGCTTACGATTTTCCTTGCTAACTAGAGGTACCGTGCTTGGAGGCACAATGGAGTTGCACGGTTCAAATATTAGTTTAGCTTGCTTTCATGGTATTAATTTTAAAAGCAAAAGTTGGGCTATTTTCTCCCTAAAGGAACCCTGTATCAGCTTTGCCACAGAGGCCCAAGAAATACCAAGTGTCGAATGTAAGCAACACACAATCATACAATTCAAAAAATAAGATTTCAAGAATTATGTAATTGAAAAATTCTTCTGTTTCAGCACCAAGTACTTATGACGTTCATGTAGTACAAACTTTGACAATTAGTCTTGGCCAGCAGCAGGAGCAACATGCAAGACATCATTCAATGGCTACAGTTTGTAGACTAAGCCGCAGTGTACTATTCCCACCTCAATTTAAGACTCTTCAGGAATGGTTTCACTATGCATTCGCAAGTAGTGAAATTGATGGTATTTTAATATTACAAATCGTACATGCCTACTCCAGTGTAAAATCAATTAATAATATTATATTATTATTTGTGCCTGATAGCTGTAGACCGTTTTCCGTGCGTTGAAAGAGAAAGAACCGACAGTACATCCGAGGGTAGCAGCAATACAACTCGTGGTAGAAGTACATCTGCGACTACAGGCAAATTACAAGAACATTCACACACGAGAGAAGTGATATTTGCACTGCCTTCCTTACAATTGCATTTAAAAACGGAGCATCTGCAAACATCTCGAACACCCGACGTAATCGGTATGTATACCTTTATCTCTTCTTTTGTTTTAAATATACTTTGGGTGTTTTTTTTGGTTTAATTGCAATAAGAATAATTGACGTATGAGAGTATGTGTATCTCAGCAAATTCTCTTTTAATTATTTTTTCGCAATTGTTCTATTTCTTTATAAATTTTAGGCCTACCTAAACATATTTTAAATAGTAAGTACGTCAAACGAGATGTGATTTGTTGACCCATACTAGTATCTCAGTCCTCAAACTTTGACACGTACTACAAGTTTATCGAAGAAATGTATCGAGGAAACGTACTATTCATTACCTGTTAATACAAGCAGCCTTTGCATGCCCTAGATTCTTATTACATTGTAGATACATGTGCATTGTTATGAATATCTTGCTAAAACTAAAAAACATTATTGCATGTGACTGCTAAATATAATAATATTGTTTTACTAATAATATTTTAGCTCTTAGTTGCTAACTAATATAACTTGAAAGATAAAGTACTTTTAAAATTAAAATTAATTAATTATACAGGTGAGAAGCCTTTGGTGGAATGCAGCTTTATAACAGAGTTTGAAGATCACATATTTGTTACCGTCGATGCAGAAACATTTTTCTTTTTGCACGATCTTATCACTTCGTACGTTAAAGAAAAAGAAAGAGTGGTGAGTAAAATTATATGTGAGGGATACTATGGTGCAACACTTTTAAATGATATGAATTTAATTATTGTTTAGCACGCGATGCAAAATATGAGTGCCAGGGCGCACAGCCCGGACTCTCAGGAGAGGAAGAGTGCAAATATAAGCTCTTTGGGTACTGCAGCTTCAAAAATAACCGAAGACGAAAGGAAACGAAAACAATTTGATCCAGCTGAGATGTTTATCAAAGACTGGAGATCCTATAGATGCAAAACTTGGCACTTAGAGCCAACAGTTAGGTAATTTAACTAATCAGTATAGATCCTTAATTATTTTTTGTTACCACTTATCAATTAGATTATTTTAAATTATTCTTTAAAGGCTACTTTCGTGGGCTGGCAAAAGCATTGAACCTTATGGAATAGATTACATACTTCAGAAATTAGGATTTTCACAAGCACGCACGACGATACCAAAGTGGATACAGAGAGGTTTTATGGACCCCTTGGATAAACTGCTTGCCGTTTTTATGTTAAGAATGGTGTTGGCTGTTCGTGAGGAGTCCCAGGAGGACCAAAAGGAATACAAGCGTGACAAATAATAGATTATTCATGCTATGTGTTATTCATAAAACTCTTATAAAAAAACGGTCCTAAAAATTGATCCGTAAAAGCATAACAGCATTGCAATAAGCAACGAGATATATTTCTGTACAATTTCGTGCATTTGAAATACCGTAGGTAGTCGTGTTGCATAATTAACATTAATATTGTAATTGATGATGAAAGAAACTACAGTGACTGTTACGGTTATTGTTCTTGGCACTATGAGAAGTAAGTATTTTGAGCAGAGATTCATAAGAGATACAAGAACGTGTCAGAAGTTGTAAAATGTGCGTATTTTCAGGGATCTCATATTAGAAAGTTATTATATCATAAAATTATCATTAAAACATGGAAATTTGTTGATAATTAAATTTCTGGATGACAATGGACATATAATTATTATTTTATTAAGTGCTGTGTTAGATAATACTATATTGTGTATGTATATTCTGTACATTTTAATGAATATTTTTGACATTGGTTTTGTAATTTAATGTATTACTCAAGAATACAGGGATTATCGATGCGTATATTGTTTGTCGCGGTTTTAAAAGAATATATTTACTTATCAGTATTTATAATCCCAACGAGGCAACTAAACTATACTTTGACGAATTAACTTCCTCACGCCCATATTCCTTTGTTTAAGTGCTGTGAGCTTAGAATGATATAATGAAATTACTATTATTACAAATGTAGATATTATAAATATATACATTAACGAATTTTTTCTATGTGTAAAAAAGATAAATGTGTAAGATAATACTGTGGGTCTTCATCTTTATACACTGGGGACGCTTACTTTTGTTAAACAAAAGGACGGTCTGCGATATAGTTCTATTTCAAAAGGTGTACGGCTTCTATTATGTCTAAGTGGAGAGCTTACCACGTGAAATAGAAAGAAGGGAGGAAGGGGGTAAAATAGAAAGAGGAGGGGGAAGTAACGTTTCCAAAATCTGTATAGAGTTACTACATAGTTGTCCTATTTTGTAAAAGAGAGCATGCACTTAATTCAGGATTGATTTTCCAATAAAAAGCATTTTGTTAAGCGAACTTTTATATTATATCTGTTCTGTATAGATCAGGTTGTCACCTTTCCAAAATATGCTTAACTATTTAAAGCTAATCCTTTACTATTTAAGCATATATTTATGAATAAATAGAATTTACACATATCAAGTATAAATAATGAAAGCTATTGTAACACTTTCCAAGTAAAAAGTAGAATAATGAAAAATGGAATAGGTGACAGTCTGTATAAATAAAATTCACTTACTATAGTAAATGAGTATTTTCATATATAAAATAGTTCACAACGGTATGAAAATTCACTATGTATGAAAATAATTAAGGATTCCGTACAATGAAAAATAAGGAACATAATATTAAACGTAAAAATATTATCGGTTGAAAATTATTACTTCTACGAATTTAACCAGTGATATTCCTTTGCTTAGTATTCTATTCTATATATTTTGTATTGTACAGAGGACTTTATATTCACAATTTTATAGGTCAAGCACGCAATTATTTAAAAAATTCTAAATTTTGGTTTTCATACAAAATTGGCATCAATTATGCATTGGATAGTAGGTGAAGGTATCAATCATAAATTAATGGACAGCTTAGAACACAATGGTTCTTATACTGTTTGTGTAAAAGTCTACGTTTTTTAAATAAATTACCATCTGTTATCTTAAATTGTTTGTATAATTGTAATGAATATAAAACACAAGCAAATAAATTGCTTTAAAGATATATTTATGAATTATTCACAATAGGCTTACACTCTTTATAATCTAAATCCTATTATTTCTATACGTGTAGCTGCTAATCGAAAAAATCCTGATAAATATAAAACGTGCAAACAGCTCATTAATCAATTGCTTTATATTTTTATTTTACTTCTTTTCTACAGGTAAGATATAATTTGTTTACGATTACATTAATAAATACGTTAATAGTACATGTACAATGCTTCTGTAATTAAATATACATAGTATAATATAATGTTTCATGCTGAAGGCACTCAATGTCTCATTTTATTCTAATCCTAATCAATGTCATTACGAGAAAAGATCATTATTACAAAGAAATAGTAAAGACTAGGAAATGATTGGTGTCCATTAAAAAATTCGACAGCTATAAAAAACAGTTACATATTTATTTTAATGCAAGTTAACAAGTTTTACTTCTAAAGTCGGCATAAATGGTTGTGAATTTAATATTATTGATAAAGGAAAAGCCGAATGAATCTCTCTGAAGACGTTACATATAATCTTTATCGTCACAACGCGAGGCTTTAACAGCCAGCTAGTACTATTTACGAACGATATTTGCACGGTATAATGAATTATTAATATCAGCTATAATAATTGAATTTTGGATTGACTAAGGTACACCTTAATTATTTATCATAATTACCTAGTTCGTAAATAGATATGATATAGAATATTCTAATCTTTATATACAAATACAACTGCCTTAGAAAGGTTAAATATTATAAGCATTACAATTTTTAATGTCACGCTAATACTAATGTATTACAAATACGACAAGGCCATTTTCTTCGTTAATTCACAATACATGCCTCTATTTACATGCATAATTGAAACTATAGACGATCCTTTTCGCTTCAAATACGTATCTCTAAATTTTTAAGGCATCATAATTCATTATGTACGATGATTAGGATGATTTTCATGTTGTTCGACCGCTACATTAACACGCTCAATTAAAATAAAAGTAACATAACAAAACAACTTTATCTCAGCAATTGAATTGCAAAACAAATACTTAAAAATAATTAAAAAATCAGATCTTTAATAAATGTACAATTATTGAAGAAAAATTAACAGCAATTATTATTACAATATCTGTATATTTATACTTTATGAGAGATATATATATATATATTTATATATATATATATACTATATTTGCTCCATAATGCTTTGTGCGCTGTACATTATTGACTTTTATAAAACTTAAGAAATTTATCATGTAATTAATAGAATTAATCTAAATTCTACATAGGATTTGAATAAATTCGTTATATGTCATTTGATATTCATCGTGGAAGATTAGTTATTCATAGTCCGCAAATTTCCAATTACGGACATGAGTAACGTTGAAGGAAAAATGCATTTACCGTGTTTAAATCTGCAAGGTCTTAATAAACAAAAATTAATTAAGACAATAACAAGTTAGAGAATTACAGCAATCTGAAATCTTAATGACACTATAATTTTAAGAATTAAAATTAAATGTAACAATAGAGCTTTCATCATACATATGATTATCCTTCCATTTATCAAAAATTTCGGAGTTTATAATAATTAAGCGTCCACGATTTATTACAGTGATGACTTAATAAATAATAATTATATTGCATAATAATACATACTTTGTTACGAACGATTGTTCATTAATATCACTATATACAAATGTTTTCAGCATATGAATAACGTAAGAATGTATAGAGTATAATATATGAAAATTAAAGCATTAACAGTTTTTATATTTCTTAATAATTTTTCACGATTTCGTGTACATGAGGAGCGAGCATTTTACGTATATGTATATCATTCAGTTATCTCGCATTAATTTTTTTAATATTTTGTGTCGCTATGTGCGCACAATGAAAATATGGACGGCAAGAGATATTTTTGTACTCAGCATACAAATAGCAATATTAAAAATTTGCAAACATTGTTTTAGAAACATTTATTATTTCATTGTAAAACAGATCCTGCCCTTGATACGATACTTTCACTTTGATTTCTATCTGAAAGTATAAATGTATAAAAATACGAAATTCGTGAAAATAAACTTCTTTATTAATGTTATACGTTCAACTAAATCATTTCTGAAATATTCAGCTCTTAATTACTGATAAATATTTAAGAAAAAATTAATACTTTTATTCACGAATAAATAATAATATACGTGTAAATTGTTCAATGGACTTTTACTTTCATAAATTAATATAATTTTATGTGAAAAATTTGATGTAGTATAATTTTTCCAAAAATAAGATCTAAAGTGTCAACAAATTAAATTCTTATGTTACTCTAAGCTATCAGAAGACTTAAAAAAGTCTCACGCCAAGTGGTAAAAGTAACTTAGATGAGCCGTGCTTATAAATCAATATGAAAAATTAAGTTAACGTGTAACGAGAATTTTGTTCGATTGCCCTATTTTACTACGGTTTACTTAAATTCTAGTCAGAAGGACGTTTTCTTTGAAACACCGGATATACTTAAAATCTTTTTCCCACAACAGAAAACAGTTATTTTCCATTGGATATGAGTACCTTTACGCTATGATGATATCTTATTGACTACAGTAAATGATATTATATTGTATAATCTAACAAAACGACATACAAAATATAATCTCGACTTCATTAAATACTTAATATCAATAGTATTATCGGATTTCATTTGAAAATCGACACAAGTAAATTTTTCATTTTATTCTAGGAATGCACAAGAGCGTTTTACTATCCTGCATTTAACAGTTAACTGTGGTGAGGAAAAAGAAAAATTAAATACTTTAAGAGATGCACATAAGGAACAATGGTGTTTAATTATTCGTCGCAATCGCGATAAAAGTGCAAAGTGTATTCCAGATAATCAACCCCATGTTTGTTTTTGCAGATGTTGTCTTGAGGCTGTACAGTGGGAATACGAAACCTCAAGGTTTTTCTGAGATACTGAGCAACGTCAAGAGGAAAGTTTTGAGTACCTACTTGCTGATTGCTCTTTTCCGTATATTGAGTTTGCTGTTGCTGCATAGTGTAGCCCCAGCCGCCACATATCATTGTCTCGTCATTGCCTAGTTTTGCAGTCATAGAGCACTGTTGAACAATTTGCCAGTACCAAGGCATTCCGACGAAGTAAAGAGTGAGATGAGTATCAGGCATATGTTTGGACAAAGGAATAATACAGCTAATATTGTTGGGCGCATTTGGAGAAACCACTGAACAATACTTGTGATCTAGTGACGCGTTAAAGCTCTTCGCTGATAAGAATAGTTGCGGTTTTGGTTCTAGTTGCAACGAACCAGCTGCGTTACTAGCAACTTCTCCCCAGTCTCCACCTCCAGCATCCCTCCTTGCTCGTTTGTGTAAATACTTATAATTTGCTTCTTTCACCAGTGTCTGTGTACTAGGATCAGAAGCACTGATGCCATTTTGGAAGCCTTTGTTAAGTTTTCGTTTCTCCTCGTGTATATTCAATGGCTGCTCTAGATGCTCAGTTATTGATTTCTTTTCTGGTGGATTATCAGGCTGAGGATCAGCTAACTGCTGTATTTCACCACTACAGCAATAAATCTGACACGAGTTTTCTAGTTCGGTAAAATGAACAGGACAATCGCTGGGTCTTCCCAAAGGAATTGCGCCTTTGCTGATTGATGGAGTATCCACGTCAGAGCTTTGATCATTTTCATCAACATTACTGGGAACGGCTCCTGGTCCATTACGGCTCAACCAATTACCAGGAAATTCACTATTTTTCTCTAATTTTGTTTGAGGACCAGAATGACTTATCGGATACCACGTTATCTCTTGAGAGTACAATTGTTGTTTTGTGTTTGTCGGTGGTGTGGATAATGCGTTACTTTTAACTGTCAAGCCACCATCCAAGCCTCTGGTATATGATGCGTGTCTTGTATTTAGAGGGGATAGCGTGCTGTGCAGCAAAGAATTTAGCCTGGGGTCGTAATCTGGCATAGTTGATAATGTCGGTGGATGTACAGGTCTAATAGCCATCATTCCACTACTTGCCATAGCAGACCATTCAACGCTACTTCGCTTTTGATATTCAAGAAAATACAATGTTGCCATTGCAACTAAACAAAATGCCATTACGAGGATTAGTATGACGATCACAATTTGAATAAATTTATTACTGCAGAAAATTTCCTCTTCCCTTTCACACCTTTTCGATGTCCCAGTAATAGAGGATTTTGTATTAATAGATGACGAATACTTGGCGCTCGATATACTTGAAACTGTACTTATAGAACTTTTCAGGCTATCCCCTCTTTTAAGTTTCGTCAAACGTTTATTAATTCTTTCCAGCTGGTCAATTCTTGTTTTTAAGCTATCCGTAACTTTGCAGAGTTCCTTTACAGCTCCCACATTTTCCATAAATATTCTCTCCTTATTTACTACGAGGAAATTTTCAATCCTTTGACCATTTGGTAAAACTATATCCCCAGCAGGTAATACAGCTTCCGGTAGTATTTGTTGAACTTCCTGTGCTATAACGCCAGTGTCTTCCTGAGGCTTAGGGCCTAATCCGGAATGTAAAGCAAATTCTGGAGCGTACCGATATCTAACTACTCGCAATTGTTGTACATTTCTTAATTGTTCACGTGTATCTATTTCCTGAACGTGTTGCTTCGCTCTAGCATCGCTCGGTTGTACGATATGACCGGTTACCTGAAGATAAGCGACAAATTATTGAAATGTGTTTGAAGAAATTTTTCATATGCTACGAGTATGTTTTAGTTGACGTATTCTAAGTTAACGCTTGCTTAGTGTTAAGCTGTACTGCGCAATATTCATTTAGGATAATCATTAGTAGTACTAGCTATTTGCAATGGATGCTTAGCGGTCTGAATATGTTTCCCCGCCACATTCTGATTATCCCCATCCACTCAATATGGCTGATAAAATTCAAAGCTTTTCAAAATCTAAAGTTAATATATGGATACATGTGACTTCATTCTGACTATTAGACACACATTCAGATTTAGTTTTTAAATTTGAATTTTTGCTAACTGAATTACTGCCCTAGTCAATACATGCAGCACTGCTAAGTGCTGATTTTTAATTGACATTAATCGCTAACAATTAGCTATCGTTAGCTCAGTACTACATCAACTAAAATACACCCTATATAAAGTGCAAACGTACTTTCATATTTCCATGTACGACGAGTGCTTCATCGGGCCTATCGGTATTAATGCCTACGCGGCCAGCATGATAAACACTGTCTGGAGCTGCACCTCTTTGCCAACCGCCTTCAGCGCCCACACCGCTGCCTTCTGACTCAAACTGGCCTGGATTACTCGCCTGGTTTTAAGCAAACATATTCATAAGTACTTATGTTCTACCAAGTCTATCGTTGTTTAAACAACTTTTCTTTTGCATACCCTCACTATTATCCTTTCAGAAGCATGTGCGACTACTTGATAACTAGACTGATCCGCAGTATGAGCGTGAAGTCCAACGACCAAATGAAAATACCTCTGATCAGGATTAGGTTTTCCTTTTTTCCTCATATTATTGCTCGTCGTTTCGCTGAAGTGCAGACGGCCGACTGTTACCTTCGTAACTCGCTCGCCTGCCAGTTCCACCCTACAATCAGCTCTACTTTAGTGTAATATAGTGCCAAAGGGTTGAAATACAAAAATGGAATTTAGCACAAAAAATTGCCAAATCTGTTTGCACAAGCAATAAAAACAGAATTGAACTAATTTAAAACAGGTGAGCAATTTTTAAGCAATCAGTCGCTTACGTCACTGGATGAAAAGGTTTCTTGCTCCTATCGCTTTGACTTTGTTCCACTCTAATTGTCTGAGTGGGCGACTCGACTTTAACCCCATAAAAGTGTAACTGAAAATTGCTAATTTTCTTCAGGCCCTCTCCAGTCCTAACAAAGACAGCCTCCCCTTGAAGTTGTGCATGACAGGTGATCTGCGAGAAAACCATATAACAATAGCAAAATTTTGCATGTGTCAACACTGATATCGCCTTAATAAATTAAAAACAAACTAAAGGAAAAAATACCTGAAAATGATTTTTCTTCTGACACACAAAAGCATCGTCAGAATTGCTGAAGTTAAATCCTTTATCGGCGTCAACCCTATAGTGCGGAATCGGTAATTCCTTTAAATTATGATCGCACAAAACGTGCCAAGATGTTTGTTGAAATGGATGGAAGCGAATGCATTGGTAGCTAGCGTCAATGTACGAGTTATCATTAGCGTCGTCGCCATCGAGGACCGCACTACTGCTGCTGCAGCTATGTTCCACAGTCCCCAATTCAGGTTCCTAAAAAAATGGCAGAATATTGAAAGATCCAAGAAACGTGGAAGTCTGTCGATCAAGAAAAATTGCTGCATAAAGATTTTATGTGCATAATAACAGCTCATATAGCGTCAAACAATTTCCTAAAACGTTCCAGAACTAAATACAATATGTTATGAAATTTCATGAATTTTTTACACGCTACATGTATGCCGTTTACAAGTATTCGATATTCCGTCAGCAATTTCTCTTTGAAAAAAGATGAATTCTCTTGAGAAAATTACAATGCAAACCTGTTTGACATGAACAAGCCCATCTTGACTGAGTTTTCGTTTCTTCAGGGCTGATTGAAGGGGCGAATACAGTGTAGTTATACTAGGAGCATTATGTTCGTGTGGTAAAGTGACCAAAGGAGTAGAAGGTACTTGCTGCTGGGGTTGTAAACCTGGAGCTGCAGGTGTCAGATGTGGAGTTAAGACATTGTGATTCAACAATAGAGGATCCGTTGTCGACGCAAGTGCCGCAGGTGATGGTGGTAACAAATTGGAGGCATATCCATTGCTTTGGTGATGCAGGAGTATCTCCTGCAGAGCTGCTTTTTGATCTGTCAAAAATAACAGATAATATTTCAAATTAATCTTCCATTCTTCTCATTTAACACTTCCGCTGCCGATCTCACGGTAGCTCATGATACGACGTTAAAGATATCGGTATACGGTGCGCGTTTTTATGCGCAGCGAGTATATAAACAGGCGGTATTTAATCGGCTGATCGCCTTTAAAATAAAGCTTCGAATCAAATTAATAAAGCACGTCCATTCCACGTGCCGTACACGAGCACCTCGAGTAGGACATAGGTCCACCGTCAATCGCCGTGCTCGTCTCATAGTTTCATCTCGCGTGGCGTGGCACTCCACGAGCCATGTTACCAGCACTTTAGCGCTAAAAGTCAATCGCGCGGCCGAAAAAGAAACGGTTAAAAAATAATTATGCGTTACTTATCAAATTTTACTACAGACACATCAAAATATGTTACCAAGCCATTTATAATAAACTTTCATGTTTCCTAAAAACAATGTCGAGCGATGGCAGCAAACGTGTTAATAAAATGGCACGAAAAAGCATTTACGTGGTGAGTGTACACGCTGCGTGTCATGGTGTCCAGGTGGAGAGTAAGGTGGTTCACTTCCACTGTCGGGTGGACTCTCTGGCAAGGCATGTCTGAAAAAATATTAATTTGAAGTTACAACCGATATTTCTCCAGTTCATCGTGTAAACTTGTATAGAGAAATAAAATAGACTTACGGATGAACATAGGATTGTGGATCTTTGTAGGCAGTCCCGGAGGGTACGTTGGTACTTCCGGAAGTGCACGTGCTCTGCGCAGGATGACTCTGTGTGATTGGTGAGGGTAAACGTGGGGATGGTTGTTGATTGGTCTGGGCTTCCACCCGGTTAACGTGGTTCGCAGCGACGCCATTGCTCTCGTTATGCGCAAGTGTATCAGCAAAGTATCTGAAATGAGCCAATTATAAATTAGAATAAAATGAATGAGAGATTAGCTAAATTACTTTAAAGGGGTCTTAGAGTGAGTCCCGCCGAAGCCTATAAAATAAAATTTTACTATACAGAAATGATAATTGGCTACGTTGCTGTGTATTAGCCAATCACCCTAAGTATTTTCGAAATATTTGCTATTTCACATGGAAATTTTTACTTTAAAGTTTTTCGTGGAACTCACCCTTATGCCTAATGTCTTCTTTATGGTTCAAAACACGTAGTTCAAATCACAGCAATATAATTCCTCTCGCGTGAATTATACCGGTTTGATCTGAACTACAACTGAACCAGAGATGAGGCACTGGAGGTTAGAATCATAATACAGGTTGCATTTTTCATAGCTTGAGGCTGCACATGTGATATGAAAAAATGTAGGAATGAAAAATACAGATAATGCTTATCAGAAATTTGAATGTAAGAAAAATATGTTGACTGATCATAGTAGTTTAGTGCCGATTTGAACAATCGGATTGAAAAGGTTAACGCGGGGGATTACCAGGCTTGAATGCAGCGTGCAGTGATTCCATCAATTCTATCCAGTATGCTTGTGTCATTATATGATTACAGCTCTGTAGCCACTACCGCGTGATATGTCTGGTCATATAAATCTAACACAGCCAGGATATTGCTGTGCATGCATCAACATAAAAATGTATCGTTTATTTTGTGCTCACCCCCAAACCTACAACGTATAGCGTCATCAATTTAATATTAAGAAATAATCTTATAAGTAATCTTACAATTGCTCTTGTTACGAATTTCAATAGAACAAAGCTGAGATTGATCGTGAATCGCGATAGTTGGAAAAAATAGTAAACAAAAGGAATTATTGTAGGGAGTTTCTAATGTTTTGTGGATAAATTGGCAGAAAGAGCGTTGAACAATGACGAAGCATGCGGTAAGGGAACAATAGTAGATCGTATAACAGTTGTCATCGAATTGCTCAATTTAAGGATTTAGTTCCCCATTGGGAGGAAACGCGTGCTCGTGCAGACCACCGGTGTAAGCACATTACTCGTCTACTCATTAATTAGCATAATTCGAGAAGGGGTGCGTGCAGTATAAATCGGTCTCGTGCGCAGCTAGCGTAGCTGCATCTGGCATCGTTTTATGCTCTCGCTATTCTTCTTCAGTCCTGGATAGATATTACGAGAGAGCCGATTTCTAAAAATTACACGATATTGTAACCTCAACAGAACTACGCGATCGAGGAAACTTCCGCTTGCTAAACACGACACGCGTGGCGCTGCAATCGCACGTTAGCAAACGTACGTCGTGCGCGCGTATTGTAGGCGTAAACGATGGCGTCCGCGACTAGACGCTTCATAAATTAACCGCTCAAATCGCCTCGGGATCGAATTTCCGCCACGATTCGGTCGTTCATCCGAAGGAATACGAAAAAAGGAGCTGATAAACAGCAGTGAATCTCATGAGCTGATGGAGATTCGTTACACCAAACTGTCCTCTACTTCTCAGGCATTCTTGGGTTAAATAAACAAACAAATAAACAGGCTTACGTTGCCGGCTGCTCGCTGTCGCTGTTGATAAAGTCCTCCAACTGCGAGAAGTCCAAAGCCTCGTTGTCTATCCCTCCGACGAAATCACCACGACCTGCAATTAAACAGTGAATTAGAATCTTTTCAAACGAGTTTTCTTTTTTTATTATACACGAGATTGTTCGTGGAAGGAGCGCTTAATTTTTGTAATTGTTGTAAGGTATCTGTTTCAATTGTTTCAGCAATGCTACTGAAATATTTCTCCACTGATACTATTGGGAAAGGTTTTATAACAACATTACTGCAACTATCAACAATCGTATGGAGAGGTTATTACGATCGGACTGAAATTCTGCCCGAATCAAACCGAGCTCGAAGTTCTTGAACAGTCTTTTGTAAAGTCGCCCTTAGACTTGGATGATCCACCACAGGAAACTACGAGTTATGACACTTGACTTGGACTAAGCAGTTAAGTGTGTTGCCAAGGTGTATGATTGGTGAATACATGTGTGTAAATATCACATATACATATTAGTAAATCGTAGTGCGCGCAAACACACGCACATGCACACCGAAACCACAAAGAGATGGGTCCAACACAAGCAACAACTTGAACGAATCAATCTCTATAGAGACCGTGCACACTAACACAATGACAGTGAGATAAGAATGTATATTGGTGCATATGCATACTATCAGCGCAAACTATCGGTCAATTTTCGCAGTTTTTGAGTGTAATTTATTTATACGTATACAGTTATACATTGACACTTCGCTATCATTGTGTTGGTGTGCACGAGCGAATGATGCTTGCATTTAATAAAACCATCGCTTCAGTTTCCATTAAATACAGCCCATAGCTCAGGCTAACAAACTCTTGGATATTTTGTGGCGAATCATAACTCGGAATCCTTAATTAGGCGCATAGGGCCACTTTAATTTTAGACGAAACGAAAAAGTAGAGTATTTTTAACTTTTGCATCTTTTCATTAACTTTTTAAGTCCTTGTAATATTTACAAACGAGTAATTATTGCATAGTCAATACACCAACCTGTCCCAACTTTATTCTTAAAGATAAATTTATTTTATTAGTTTAAAAGCAAACTTTCAATTATCTATCATTTTTGAGCTCATTATTAGTCCTATACGACTAATTGTGTGATTATCTCGATGCGCTTAATTAATGGTTAAATTTGTGGGAAGCTTTGATTTTTCACAATTTGAATTACTTATTGAATTATAATAATTATTAATTGAGC
The DNA here is from genome assembly GCF_024137725.1 of Prorops nasuta. Taxonomy (NCBI): domain Eukaryota; kingdom Metazoa; phylum Arthropoda; class Insecta; order Hymenoptera; family Bethylidae; genus Prorops; species Prorops nasuta. The sequence continues at coordinate 4,083,497 of NW_027116814.1, forward strand.
ACCAGTATTGTGGTGTTCAATTAGCAGCAAATATTCAAATTTACTAACCAAGTCAAAATGTGAAAAAGCAAAGAATGCTCTCTCTGCGGGCTTTATAATTGATAACCACGTGAAGTTGTTTTCCCGGTTGGCACATATAATGTTAGGAACGTTCCAACAACGTGTTAAATAGGGGCCGGGAACGTTTTCTAATATTATGTTTGCTATATGGGTGGATATTTGTGGTAAAAATTATGGCGAAGATTTTCTGCGATAAATGTGTTATTGTACCAACACATGAAAGTCTGAGATTATATATATATATATATATATATATATATTTGAGAGGGGATGGTTGGTAACGAATCGTGGAGTTCCTATCGACCAAACAATATCCAGAATCCCCCACTACTATTTTGTTGTGGCTAAAGACGAATATTATTCCAAGACATGCCGATTCCGTTTAACGGCTGACAGAAAGATTGCCGTTGGCGCAGCTATATCAAATTTCTTCGACTCGTGATTCATTCTCAGTTGTCCCCTTGTCACTTTTTCTGTTGTCAACTTTCCTGGAGAGAATAACCAAATGGAAAGAAATTAGCGTGCGTGCGAGCTGGCGTGCCTCGTGTCTTCAAAGGCGCAGGTTTCTCTGCTTATTTTGCGTAATACAATTACGTTGCAATTAAGAACAATGGAAGGGAAGCTTGTCAACTGGTTGATGAACGATCCTAGTTGATAAGCAAATCCTGCTCATGTCCATTTTCTTTTGAGACAACGTTTAAAAATGTTTCTGAGCGTAGTATAATGTTGCCAAAATCAGTCTGCCAATTTGGAACGTTTTTGGAAGATTTCTGATCTTTATTGTATGTTATTCAGACCACTTCAAGGCAGTTATAGAAAACTGAAACAAAACTATTGATGAATAACATCAATAAACTGAATCGATGCACGAAATTAACTCGGTGACACTGGCAAAATTACACTCTAATCTTTTGCAATTATTTGCAGTCCTGTGAATGAAAAAATGAACAACGTTTAGATTGTCACGTAAACAATGCAATTAATGTTTTGCCCACAACTTTCACCGAACACCAAATTTCGAGAAATCCCAGAATTTTACGACAGTTCTTTACTATATTAATGATCTGGAAAAATTGTCCATTCCTCACAATTGAATTTTTAGTCTGAAATTATCCGTGTACAAATATTGCCACTCTGTAATTATTGTAAAACCGTAAAATTCCGGGGAGAAAAAGGGAAAATTGACAAAAAAATATCTCAATGAATCAAAGTGTTTCATCAAAGTTTCGTGATCGATTTGAGATAAGAACTCTTTCTATATTATATTACACAGAATGACACACGCATAACGATAGTTGCAAACAAGAGGTTACTCTGTTTATAAATAGATCAACGTTCGTTTACCGTCCGAACGTATAAAAATACCGAAACCGGATCATGACTCATTTAAAGATTCGTTATCGAATAAAGATACAAATAAATGCCGCTGCACAATTTCTTCGTCAGATCGGAACGATGCGAGCAAAGAAATTCTAATCGAATCGAGTGGCATTATTCATGAATGGAAGATATGGCATACTTGGGAGAGAGAAGAATAACGTCGAATTCACTAGAGTTGTTTACAATGTTGTTCTAGTTGATCGAACGTGGTGCAAATGCAAAAAAAGAATCGGCTCGCGTAGGCTCTCTCGACTTTCTCCGACAAAAGCAAATAGAAATCTCGATAATTCGCCGTCCCAGCTACCGTCTCGCTCATCTACGAGAATGAGCATCGGCTCGCTTTCGTTGCTCGTAAAACTCGGATGAATCGAGCAATAATCTCCTGCATTCGCGGTATACATACCACAACACTCGATACCTTTTTGGTACACCAAAACTCTTCTCGAACATATGAACGAAAAAGTATATTTATGAAGAGTGAAAGGTTAGGACGGGGTAAGTTTCAATAATTTCCTTAATCACCGGAAGAACTGGCGTTTAACGGATCACGGTAATCGCGTCGGTGTGAAGTTGCAGCTGTCGCAAATTTTTCGTCACGCTCGGCGCGCATTGGGGGTTCCCTATAACCTCTCTGCCTCTCTCTCTCTCTCTCACCGCACCGCTTGGACAAGTTGCCAACGTCAGGTGCCTAGGGGGTCGAAAGCCCATAAAATCGACGATTACCATAAACGCTTCGACTATTAACGCTTTTAAAAGGCACATTTGGGCGCAGATCGGTTCAGGGCGATTAAGAAGATCATTCTACTTTTTAATTTATTTAACAACAAAAAAATAATAATTTACAAATTACAAAATAAAAAAAAACATTTCTTTTAGCTTTTTTACCTGACATTACGAGTAACCTCCGGTTCGTCGCTTGATTAATGATAATATTGGGTTCCTCATGCTGCTGTTCTCCAGGATGACAACGATTATTCTGTAACGGGTCGCTTTGGTGCTGTAGGGCCCACGGAAACTCCATAGCGAAGAACTTTACGAAATGTTGCAAGTTTCACGGGGAAGTACAAGGGGGGATTCCCCTCAGTGACAGTCGCGCGGGAAATCACACGAGTCGAAATCCTCCATTGTTTCAAATCTCTCTTCGTTTTTTTTTCTACCGTTCTCTTCTTATCATCGCGTTCGATCGCATTCGCACTTCACTTGCACATTTCCGAGACAGCGAGAGTGAATTTTGAGAATTTTTCGACTCAAAAAATGCGCGCGCAAACGTGACGGTTGACCCGCGGGTATTTTTGGGCGAAAACTGGAAATGACTTGGGCTGGCGCGAGTGGCCGATGCAGAGTTGCAGAGTTTGCCGAGGTGGTGGGGCTGATTAGAAGCGAGTGGGGGGGATGTTAACCCCGTGCGGCACAACCCCGTGTTTCCCCGGAATTCTTCTATTCCCCACCTAGAAAAACCTTTAAACTCGCTGGGGCGGGGCGAGTTTGCTTCACCCTCCAATCTCCATTCTCCACGTAGCTATATCCACGCATACCTTTCGGTTTGTAGAAACTTCCAAATTTTTAACAAATAAGTGTATATATTTTTTTAATTCCGTTGAATTTTTCAGGGACACTAAAAATTCCAGGAAAACAGGCGAGTGGTGGGGAGCGTATAAAAGAAGACCACTGAATATTGGAATACTACGAGAGAGTTTACGAGGATAATGGAAAATCATTTGGAGTCGTCCTTGCAGCACGGTAGTCCTTAACGAGTTTCCTTAATAAGTCGACGAGAACGGAGACATCGATTACCAATTATGGTAGCTAATGCCGCCTATTTAAGGCTGTCCACGATGCACAAAACCACTCGCTGCGGCGGCACGAGATCCACCAATATCTCTACGAGGAACGTCATCGTGTTATTAGAATTTTATTTAAAATTCTGATCAGGGACTTTAGAAGCTTCGAAGCTGGAGAAAGAAAATTATTTCTGCGAAATATGGGCCATTGCTGCTTTGAGATACGCGACGTCCGCAGTCCTAGATTGGAAATTACCAAAGCTGAAAATAGTCAATTCTCGCAATTTCCACTCATTTAAATTGCCACGAAAATTGCATTGCAATCACGATCTTGGAACTTTTATGACTTAACGTGAAAACTCTCTCTCTCTCTCCTCTCTCTCTCTCTCTCTACCTTTCTCGGTTCTAGCACCAAGACAAATCTGAACCTGTTGAGAGATTCGACGAGAATCTGATGTGGGAAAGCGTGCATCGTGGTTAAAATCTGTTGTTAAGCGGTATCTGTGCGAAGGATTATTAATGCCTGGGGTAGTACGAATAAGACAATGCATCGTGGCAATTGTCATGCACTTATCTAATTACGAAGAATCTGCAAGTACGCGTGTCGGAAATTTTTCACTCGAGTCACTTTAACGAGCACCTAGCGGATAACGATATGTTTCCCAAGCCAGAAAGTCGAGTGAAAAAACGAAGCGATGGAAGGCGATTATACAAGATTTCAAATCTCCACCAATGACAAGAATGGAAAATAGGTGGGGGAAGGTAGAAATAAAAATTATGCAACATTCGAAGGAAAGAGCTTTGGCGCCCAAAGTATACGCTTGGAAAAATAATTTGCTGCCGTAATCAAATTTTAGTTGCCCCAAACAAAATTTATAATTCGTTGTTGATAAATAAAGCTCACTCCCTTATACGCGAAACATCTCAATTACCTACTACTTATACATAAATAGTTTTCTAATTAAAAATAAATAATTGTAATTCGTACAATCTTGACTGCAATAGATTCTAAGGGACAGAAACCTTTCAATTACAGTTATAAATGCATGCTGCAACGTTTTATGTATTATATATAAATATATACGCATTGAAAAGAACTAGCGAGAAACTTGAGTCCGTTCGACACCTAGCTGCAGAATTACGAACTATAAAACTATTTAGGCCACAGCGCTAATAGACCAAAATTTTTGTTATCCTTTATACAAAATTGATTCTAAACAAAGCTTCTATTTTGTTTTCAATATAAATTATCTACAAATTTATTATATCCGTGTTTTTACATTTAAAAATGGTCGTTTGGCCACTGCAAAGATTGTTTTTGAAAAAATCGACGATTGGCAGAGACCGGGTAGACCAAATCGATTTACAAAATTACAAATAGAGCCTGGGAAATACTCGAGAGCTACCTAAATTTAATTGCAAGGGGCACATACTGTATAAGCGGTGCACACACGAGACCAGAGACGATACGGACACTCTAACTAAGCATGCCTTGTGCAATTACACGCTTCGTCGACTCACGCGACGCGTGCCTGCAACAGCTCCACCAATGCCTCACGCTGGCACACGCGCTCGCACATACGCACAAAACTCATAAAATTCAACAGCAGGCGCAGGTGTTGTACGATCCCTCCAAGAATTTCACTCACATTTTACACGTTCACACATCTTTACTCGCACGTAGGTTAAATCCATTGGGATACGAACGAAAATCGGAGTTTATAAAAACGGCGGATGGCTAGATCGATCCTTTACGCTCTTGAGAAACTTAAAAATATATCGATAGACCTAAACAAATAAAGTTGTTCTAATGCAACTTGCCATTGTTACAATATTTCATCAATCCTAACAAACCCTAAAGACTTTTATGCGCTCGCGACATTTGAGATTTGACGTTTCGCAATGTTTTGTAAGATCAAATATAAGCATACAAAAAATAGAGTCGAAAAAAATAAATTGTGGTTAATTTAACGCTAGAGTATTGGCTCACTGCAGACGCGGGCTTCAGGTCGACAACTACCTTAAACGAATAGTGTCCTTAAAGCAAGAAAAAAATAAGTTGTCGTATTTGAATCAGAATTGTGAAAGGAGTGATCATCGATAAATAATTCATTTCCACATTTTTGCAACCTCTCATCAACCTTGTCTACTACGAATTAATTCCTGACAAACGTATCAGATTTTACCAGATTCCGTGGCTAATAATACGCTCTTGTTAACAAAGTGAAAGAACGCTTTTCTTTCATCGATGCGGTATGTAACACAAGTACAACCTTAAGTATTGAATATGTGCTCATTGGATGGATCGAAAGATTCCAGTCTCTCCTTATAGCTTACCTCCATCTCCAGAGAGAAATACTCATGCGTACGTTGTTTGTACAATTGGATGAATCTTGTAAATTACAGAGGTTGCATTACACGGTAATTATTATTCGTAATTATTTACGTATATCGCGGAAAGGATCGCGTAATTTACGATGTGACTATAAAAATTTTATTTTCTTTACAAACTTCCTACAAGAGGATCCTTTCATAACAGAAATTACGTCGTTAAAGATATCGGCTTTATTGTTTCTACCTATGCTTTTTTATTACCGTTTAACAAAGTCATCTAAAGGCCAATCACTTACTGCAAGTAATAGATCATTTTCAAGCAGAGTTTCAAATATGATAATAATGCCACAGCCGATAGCTTTATTTATCCTCGAGGGAGTTTTCTTTGACGTAAAACAGCACTCGACGGTACATTTTATTTAAAAAGAAATAAATGAGATAGGTGATTGCTTCAACTAGCACTCATTAGTCCACCAACCAGTCTTCTCTTTCTGGTGACCTTACGCAAAAGATTAAGTCATACCTTTAACTGATTCAAACGAACCAGCGGCCACCACAGAGTTATTTCGACTCGCACACACTAAACCACCAGTTTTCCAATCCATTATTTTAATTATTTTCCATGAGAACAGAACTGGATAACAAATATTGAGGACTGAGTTATTGCTTTAATAAGGTGGAAAAATTGTTTGTTTGAAGCTGCAGGTTTATAACGTTATCTTCTCATCTTGAAGTATATGCAGCATCAATTATGCAAGCAAAGAAATAAAAAATCAAGAGAGAGAGAGAGAGAGAGAGAGAGAGAGAAAATTGACTCTCTGATTATGTTTAGTTGGATGAAAAGGTGGCATAGAGATGTATACGTGGCGGCAATCGTGGTGAAAAATGTGTCAAAGCGTGCGTTGCTGGGGCCTTGGGACGGATTCCTAGCATTTTACTACTTCCTCCGTTCGTAATTCATTGGCACAACAAACGTGAAAGTTCGATATTCCAGTGCGCAAAAAACACAGCAGACTTTGCAAAGCTTCTCTTCGTTCAAAATTAATCCCACGCTGTAAAAAGAAAAGCCAAAAGATAATAACGAGACAAAGAAATTGTTATTTTAGCTACAATCTTACCAGCTGCTTCATCATCACGAATGCAATGACACTATGATACTGAGAATGAAACAGAGTCCTTACAGGAAGATCTTAGCCGATCAGTGTATATATACTAAGCTTTGAAAAATTTATTTTCAAAGGAATCGACGAATTTCTTTATTATCGACGAACTTTCTTATGGATTCATTAACGTTTCTTTATTAGAAAATTTCTTTTCCTCGAATGCCTGGAACAAACGTGCATAAAGTATGAAAATGACGAAACGATTTAATCCAGCGTAGCGAGGTGCGATTTTCTTCACAATTGTTTCATCAGAAACGATCGGTGGAATGAAGCGTGGCTCGACAATGGCGTGAAAGTCCAACGTTTTCCAGAAGAAAAAGCCTCAGTGGCAAATATGCTATACAGTGTACATATACCACTATACGTAGTTAATTGCTCTACCGTCGGCCAATCATTCACTTTCGCCAATCGGACCATGATCCCAGCTAATCTTTAATTAGTCATGCCCATACGGAATAAAATTTCCTGCAAAATTTACCCTGCTAGAAAGAGTAACCGTGGGACGAAACGAGACTGCAAATTTTACCAAAAACTAAACAGTAAATATTGCAGACTCTCGTGTAATTATTACATCTCGTTACAGGCAAAATTTACATTAACCAAATTCACATTAAAGTCTAGAAAACTTTGAACATTTTTTATCAAACAGTACAATAAAAATTACTTTATTATCGTTAAAATTATTAGTAAAATCGTATAGGACTACGTGGAGCCTGGTAATTTTTAGTATTTTAAATAGTAAATTTTACAGGAAATTTGTAGCCGTGCACATTCCACCACAATGAATCTCCCTCGACGAATTTTGTTCGTACAATAATGAAAACAAACAACAATTCTTTTAAATTCGTTGAAAAAAAGCAATAATGGAATTTTTCTCGTGTTTTCCTCTTTGTTTGGCGTTAGGAGAGCGGGAAGCGTGATCTTATCCGTAGGCTAAGTGTGACGTCATCGATATGTACCGTGTAACTGTATAGGGACCGTGCATACCAACACAATAACAGTGAGGTGAAAATCTGTATTAGTGTATATGCATATAGTATCAGTACAAACTATCGGTCAATTTTCGCATTTTTGGGGTACCAATTTATTTATGTGTATACAGTTACACATTGACACTACTATCATTGTATATTTGCTGCACTCTCCCTGTATATCATACGATCATTTCGTTGTTCTTTCAAGGACCCTGAAAAGTGTCATTAATGAGTAAATAAAGAAATGAGAAATGAAAAAAGTTGGTTGTGTTTCCAAGGCACAAGTCATTTTACAAGAAAAAGCTGACAAGACATTATATTTTACACAAAGATTGGCGTACTTCAATTTTTTCATGTTCTTCTTTTAAAATAGAAATATAATAGATAAATACTTTTACTCCATTCAGGAGGCTCTTTGGTCATCATCAGGCTTTAGAGGTCAATAAGAAATTTTGTTAATCTCCCAACATGGTAGAAAGGAATAAAAAATCTTCGGTTTATTTGATATTATTTTTAGTTGGATGTTCCTTCTCTTTCTCTCAGTACTTACAAATTGACTGAAGCATCGTATACCAATACATAGTTGACGTATTCTCCCTACAGACAGTAGATATGCATCAATATGTGTGTATATTTCAGTGATTTGTTTGTGTACAGCAGCGCAGCTCTCTATAGCAAAAGAGGAAACGAACGGGCACGGATCGAGGTAAAAGAGGAAGTGGTGGGGAGAAGTTGGTGGTTAGCGACGTTAGCGTGACTGAAGACGGAGACACGAACACGACATCGGTACATCAGAAAAGACAGCCGAGGCCATGTTTCTTCCGTAATGGCTGAACGTTCCTTCGCTACTTTTCTCTATCTCCTATATATATACATATATACGTACGTATTTACTATACCTATATATACAAGCTCCCTTTTCTATACTTTTCTCTCCTTCCCTCTTCTACCTCCTGGTCACTTGGTCACGATATACGATAAACGGTATACAAGCTAAAAATGTAATTCACCTCCAGAACGATAAATACCAGTAATAAAAACTGGAATATTTTATCGATCCAACGTTAAACTCAATTTCAATTCGACGTTGAGCGCTTCGCAATGGCATATGGATTTCAAACATAACCTTTGAAAACTCTAATATACTCACTGTACAATTTATTCCACGTTTCAATCGCTAAAATAACGCTCTGATAAAGTTACGATTGGTTATTCGAATCGATTGATTCTCCAATCGTATGAACTTTAGTCGATGCTACGGAATTCATTGGCTTTCACTGGTTGCGTCACTTTTCGATAATATATATACCAATAGACGCGAAAATCTAGAGAACTTAGTAGAGAGATTTGCCTAATTCGTTTATTCTTGGTAAATTGTGCTAGAGTGTAAACTATTTACGGGGAGAAAATCCAATCGGGATGTTAGGTTAGTTTACATAACGAATTGGCGGGAAAAACTCGACACTTGTATACGGGAAAGAGCGGGAATTTTGAGGGATTAAATTGACGGGGAGCTTCCGATATTTCACTCCAGAGTCGCTGTCCTCGGGAGAGTCATAACTACTCATAACCTTTATGATGGATGTTCAGTTACTTCAGTTGTGAGCGAAACTTCCCGCATACTTCGTAACGTAACATCAGGTCGAAACAAACAGCACTCTTTGGATTGTTGGTATTGTTCTTTGCGGAACTGGCGGCAAAAATCGCGAGCAAGGCAATTGTGCACTGTTGTGTGCTTATATTTAATCCATCAACTTAACCTATACTTCAACCGTGTAGAATCGCGGTGAATTGAAACAATACGAACAGTAGGTATTAGAAAATATACTGATGAAACTAAAAACTTATTTGTAATAGAAAATTGCTAATAGTTTACAGGTGTTGACTGCCAGTAAAAACTTGCAAAAATCCAAATGATTCTGGATGGTGTTCTAAAGGGATATTCTTGCGGAGGAAACCAGTTGGAAAAAGAAAACAATAAATATACACGTTATAGAGACACGTGTACTGACGTAATCGGTCATTTGTTCGTCAACCGGAAGTTCAGGTACTTCGGAACGCTATCGAATAAATTCTGAATGCTAAACTGCAACCTGTTTGTGGCTCGTGCAAAGTCATAAATCACGGCCACTATATGGTTATCTCTCATCCTTCAATTTTACTAATCAACACATACATATACATAGGCGTTTGTTTAGTTTTTGGAAAAGATTTTATAGGATACACATAGGAGTAAATATTGGATGAAAAGAAAGAAGAACTTTGAGAAGCATCGGATTACTCGATTCTACTTAACTGTTTGTTGACAATGGGGGAAGGAAAGAAGCGTTTTCCGAGAAGAACTCGCTTTGCGCCAGGCACTTCTTGGCAAAGTAGACCATCAAACATCCTCTCTCTTGCATATAAACAATCTCCTATGAAAATCTAGAACGACCGATACGCCAAACTCACCACACGTAATAGCCACCGCGCGACGGTGTAAATCGCACGCTAATCTACTTGCCACAGCATTAAATGCTTTATTACATTCAGTTTCGAAAATTAATTACACTGACGGCCCCCTGACAGCTACGCTTATTAACCTTCGATTCTTCTATTCGTTGCTTTAACTGGACTAGAACAATTTTCAACGTTTCAAAACTCGATAAGGCTCAACTATTGTATGGAGAAAGTTCTGATTAGCTGTAATACCAAAACATTTTGCGTTAATGTGTTCCTATCAAAAAAAGAGAAAAAAACGTGCTAATCGCAGTTTATACGTGCACCTATCGGGACTCGTGGTAGCTAATTTATCATTAAGATTACCGAAATATCCATTGAAAGTCCTTATTATTCTTTTGGATGGTTAAATATTGTTTTAAAGAAATAAATTGTTCAATAGAGCTTTCGCAATTAATTCTAACTAACGCACGATGAATCGTATTGTCCTTGAAATTTATCGACTCTCCTTTTCAGGATCTAACGCATCAAAGCCAACCGTTAATTTTTTTCCACGTGACTCGTTCGTGACGTTTACAATGGTCTCTTGAACTAAGAATAACATCAGTCACTGGGCTGAAATTAATTAAGATTCTCTGGTAAAAATTCAAACTTTTGTCTTTTTCCTGTTTCGATAAAACAATGACTTGGAGAAAAAAAAGGAAAGTGCTAGGAATTGCAGGAAATTATGGAAACCATCTCCAAATAGAAATATATTGCAGTAATAAAATAAGCCAAATTCCATTCAGGTGAGAACGGTCACATTTCAATCTTTTTCTTACATTTTAACAACTCTCTATACCCAAGTTGCGATTCCAACACAACTCATCACTATCTCTCTTTCTCTTATTAACTATTATTTCTCAAACTCTTGTACTTATCCAAAACGTAGAGCAGCGTGCCATTCATAACTCAAAACATATAAGGTATATTGAAAGTAGTTTAATGGAAAAAATAAAATCTACTGCACATTTAATAATATTATAAACACATTTATTAAAAATTTTTACATTTCGCTTAAAACTGGAGAAACGGCAAGTCTACCAAAAATTAACTGTGCGAATGAAGATAATTAAAGGAAAATATAAATTCCTGAATCTGTTAGAAACATTATTTTTCTAAGAAAATAAAGGAGTAGGAGAGTCTGAGATTTTTGGTAAATATTGGAACAAGGTAAAGGGTCAAAAGTCGTGATCCGGTATCAGTGGTGAATATTAGAGCAGCGTTGAAAGGGGCGATAAACGGTGAGGGGACTCGCAAAAATAGTAGGGGACTCGTGATTGGGCGAGAATATTCACAAGGGTGGACACCCGTCGGATCAGAGAGTCGTGGCATCGATTAAACAAACCGCCCCATCCTCGTCCAAGGGGTCTCGTCCTCCCTCGTCTTCGTGCACGTGAGCTATGATGATACTGTAACGCTGTAAACGCCCCACACTCTTCACCCCTCCACCTGGCTCTTACAAACACATACAGGTACAACAGTTGACCTGAACAGGTTACTTCACACGCACAGGTGAATGCTTTGCCTAATTTTGAAGAGTCAAAAATGGAAAAAATTGTTGTTATTAAAATTTCAGAAGGTTCTACCAAAAAGTTATGCTAACTCGCGTGTACGCATGTGTATAAAGCGTTAGAACGCTCGATAGGAATTGCCTGATCAGGTGTCAATTCTGAAATCGTCAGCGCGCTATCATTTTGCGTCACCAACAAATTACGTGGGCGTAACTTAACACGCATACAACGATGATTCACGTGTACGCAAGAACGCACACGAAGAGAAGTACGTTTTTGTTATTGTTTCCCGACGTTTCATTGGTGCTTTCTCAGAAAAATTTGGGCCAAGAAGAATTCGTTTGCAATGGTTTCCACGAATGCATGCCGCGCGTGCCTAGAGAGAGCTTTCGGCAGAAAGGCGGAGCTTTTCATCTTGGCAATAGCCAATGTGGTTCAGGGGGGCGTGCGAACTATTCGCCACTGTGCTTTCGCCAAAGCGACGCGGCCATATCGCCCAACGAAAGCGCAAAGCACATAACTCACACACACATCCAGAACCTTCAGAGTCCTGATCGTAGATAATGCACCAAGTCCCTCGTTTCTCCCCTCATCTCTCTGCAACTAGCTTAAAAGCGCAAAACGTTTGCCAACGTTTTGTTTTATGCTTAATATTGGCCTTCACAGATATCTCTATTACGTTTTATAATTATTTTGCGCACTGGCGTTTTACCAAATTTCATTACTGATACCGAGATGTACTGCTACTGCACCCACGGTGATTACTTTATGAGAATAATAAACTATTGATGTCGCAAATTACTTGCCATTTGCTACTATTTATAGTCACGTATTTAGCGAAGGTGAAACTGGAGCGATAATCTCTTCTCCTTTCCAGAGCCAGAACTTCCACCTTGACCTGTTCGAGAAAATTATTTTCAACGAGACTTGGTTTTTATGACGCCAGTGGACGTTCATCTGGTGTATGAAATTCTAGTGGTAAAGCGAAGAGGAAATTGCTTGTATCGTGTGGAATCGGAGGGACTATGAAAGGCAGAGATTAGCGCGATCTTTAGGTCTCATAGACGTTGGTGAAAGTCGTGCTGCTGTGGCGTGATTTTCCGTTTATTTGAAATGAGCAGGAGTAACTTACTAATTCGTGGTAACGTAGAGATAAAAAGACAGCTTTACCGCATAGATTATAAGCATGCCTGATTCAGCAGTTGAGCGAAGAATGTTTTCCAATAAGAGCTCTTCTTAATTGGATGATCGCTTAATTGATTCGTTCGGTGCATAAGCGTGGAGGGGGGAAGCTGAAAGCACAGGATGGAAGGGGGGAAGGGAAGACAGCGAAGACAGCACAAAAGTAGGATAAGGATAAATAGTTGCGACGCCTATGCGCGAGCAGCACATGTTTCTTCGATGGATCCTCTTTTGATCGGTCAAATGACTTTTCATAGATTTGGGGAAGCTATAAGGACTAAGTTGGCTCACCAAGAATCGCCTGGAGGGTCTGCTCGTCCCCGTCGCCGATGACATCCATGCCTCCGTCGGTGATCGGACCCCAGCTCTCCAGGCCCGGTCAGCGAGCCCCATTTTGTCTCGGAATTACGTCTCTCGTGACGATGTCCCACATAGTACACTGCATTGACCTTTTCTTCCTCTTAATTTCCTCACGACTATTCTATGTACGACACAGTTCCGTATTTACACGCACTATGTGGAATAGAAAACGAGAACAGAGAACAGGTTGCCGTCAGGGATCAACGATCCGAGGTTTCCTCCTACGGGGACCGCACACCGGAAAACAAACTCATCGCAGGCAGGAAAATGTTACTTGTAATTGTGCACTACAAGAGCAGTAACAGTAACATCTGCTGTGTTGTGAAACTAGCACCATCCAGTATCCACACGGATCGTGATTCGTGCGTAGCTAGAACGTCCGACGTCCGACGAACTAAAGCTTGTAGCGAGACCAGGCGATACCAGCCGCTGGCACACACGCAAATATAATACACACAAACGCCATCGCCAGGCTGTCGCGTGACTCGACTTGACTTTGCTTCGCGAGACTCAACGAGAGTCGTCCTCGTCGTTCCTCTGCCTCTCTGCAGTCTGCAACACCCGCTTAAGTGACGTCACCGCCACTACGAAATTCAAACTCGACACCAAAAATAAAAAGGGAGAAAAGAGAAAACTGCTTTAAAAATTTCCCTTGCAGACCTTGCGACCTGCCATAAATGCGCCATTTTTATAATAACGCCAATTCGAAAATGCGAATCTCCTAATCCATTACCTATTTTGGAAGCGAGGGAGAGCCCGTTTCCAACAAGTGTCTCTCGGGGGTACGCCTCTTTTATTTACTAGCGATAATTATATCGGGGAGGCCAAGGATTTTTTCCAATCTTTGGAAAAGCTTACAAGCAATGTTGCTTAAATTCCTGAAACTGCGAAATCCAGAGGAAGTAGAAAAAAATTACCGGGATATGTTCATCTGTGGATAACATACCTGGAGTAAAATAATGAGCACCTACCGAGAGCACCGACCAATCAGAACCGTCCTCTTGTACAAGGAAATGCCGCTAGATGGCGACACCTACTTGATCCGCGTTTCCCGCCAAATTACGCACGCACTTCTACACCAGCGATCTTACCCTCCCCTACCTATAAGTTATTGGCGTCTATTGGTCGCCATTTTTTCACCCGCTAATTTCGCACGGTCTTCCCGGTCCTCCAATTTATCCTTCCTTTCTATATCTTCTATTATCCAATTAATCACGATTTGTATTATTACAGGTATCTATATTTCTATATTAATTTATATATAATTAATATGGTAAAAGATATTTCAATTGTTTTGTAATTTCTTTTGCTTTGTTCAAGTTAATTGAGTATAGTTTAAGCGAATATGAAAGACGATTAGCGCGGATACTATAAACATTTATTACGTCACATAAGTACAATTGAACACCAAAGGGTCGCTAAATTATAATTATACTTATACTATCGATAAATTTATGCTAAGGTGGCTTGCAGCTTAATTGCGCATTCATAAATAATATGCTCTCTTGTTTTGCTTACACAAATACATTTTCTTAAATATATATTTTATTCTCTGTACAACATATGTACAAATTTTTATATAGATCTATATATTGTGTATAGATATATAAGATATCTTTATAAACGAATATTTATCACAATCTCGCAATCACATCCACACAAATTTTATCCTTAAAAAAAGCGCTCTATTTGTTTAATAAATAAAGAGAAAGAGAGATGCAGATAATTGTTAGGCACATGAAAAAAACCTAATCCATAATATGTATATATTGTGTATAACAAACTACATTTAAATTGTTCAAGTAATTCCATACAGAGTTTTTATATTTCTCTTGGTATACCAAGAGTGTATGATAAGCAAATTAATAATATTAAATTGTGCTAAGAATTAACATTCATGCTATACATCAATATATAGGTATGAAAAATATATGATAAATTTATAAAAAATATCAGTATTGTTTTAAAAAAGTATATCGTAAAATTTCTTTTTTATGAATTCAGTTAATGGCGAAATACTGAATCATAGTTTATAATGTGTTTATTCCATTATAGTAGATGCTACAACAGATCTTTATGATTTTTGTATCATTAATTACTACAAATTATTATATAGAGAATGTAATATGTAAGGCCTGATTAAAGCTTGGGACCTAAATCCTCTGATTGCATTTTAAAGTTATGGTTATTTCTTATATTCAAAGTTTTATGATTTTGACAGACTCAACTTAAACTATACTTATTGTCAGCTAAGTTCTAATTTCCTCCAAATTATTCTAGTTGCCATAGGTAGAGACATTTACATTTGACATTCTTTTACACATAATAGATGTAATTACTGTAATTAGTAATTATATCGTGTATATTGCAGTTTCAGATTTTAACTGCTTCACACACAGAATAGTCAAATAGTTCATTTCTTACAATGCTTCCATTAGTGTGCTTTACTAGCTATACAATCTTTAACAATAACAAATTATTTATATTCATGTTGTACTACTCTCATTCAGTCTTTATTGATAATTTAAATAAAAATAGTTAAATCATGAATAATTATAATTGTAACCCAACTAGGAACTACAAATAGGATAAAAGGGTTTTTTAATTGATCTGGGTCCCAAATTCCAAACCATTTGCTTCGCATATAACCATTCAAGACCTCATTCATCCGAGTATCAGAAAATAAGAGTCATTATCGTAAGATACGATATTATTTATGTGCAAAAGGATGGTCAAGTCAATTTTTCATTTTGCCATCATTTTAATAATTTGCATTGCTGTAAGTTTAGTCCAAAATGTGCAATATCAATAGCATTTAATTTTGTTGTAACAGTTTGTAAGGAATGTATACAGGATATAGATTTTGTGTTAAAATGCTTAAAATATCATAGCCAATACTTATTATTGCTCAAAAAAATCTTTTTAAAAAATCTGAAATCTTGATTGAAAGTATTTTCTAAAGCATTGCAATGCAAAGCTACCTACAATCATTGTCATGATTATTCACACATCATTGTATTTCTTATTGATCTTAATATGTTGCCTTTGGGCAAAAAAATATTCATATAAATTATGAGCTTTATTAATAGATATAATAATAACTTGTATCATTTTCTTCATTTTTCTTTTAATTTTTTGAGCTATAAGACTTTGATAATAATTGTCAGTGATTCGTCATGGCAGTATAGAAATGGCAGCTTTTTTAATGAGATTAATCTCACTCAAGTGTTAAAATAGATGAGATTATTCAGATCTCAGGGTTACATTAAGATTCTTGTAAATAATTCTTTCTCTATAATAGCTTACCTGGACACAATTATTCTATTAGCTAATGTTACCTGTTCTTTAAATATGCTCTTTGATAAGAGTCATCAATTTATTCCCCACAGGATGTTGAGTTAGCATCGAGAGTCTTCTCAAATAAGCACAATGCTTTATGAACAAACTCATATTGCTCAGCAGTTTGAACCATTCCTCCTCTGTCATATCTAAATATAGAATATATACGTATAAATAAATAAATCCCTATTAGTAATAAATATTTTTCATTCATAATAGCTACCTCATTTGGCATAAAATTCCTAAAATATCTACATTTCCATCCCTTCTTAGTTGGGTCATGCCTGTTGCAATAGCTATGAAGCAGCCAGTTCTTCCAATGCCAGCACTGCAATGTACAATCACAGGGCCTGGCAGAGAATTTACTTCTGTGGCTAAGCTTACCAATGTATCTGCAGCTTGAGGAACTGCATGATCCGGCCATGAATCATACCTATTAATATTGATTAGTGTTAATTAGATTTGCTTATCATTAGTAGGTGAAAAAAAAGTGAAAATTATTTTTCTATTAAATTAGATAACAGAAGCAATGCTAACCAATAATGCTGTATATTTCGTCTTTCCCCTTCATATCTCAATTCCAAATCTCTAACTGAATACCCATCTCTGTAGTCTATAGTATTAACAATAACTGTAAATGATCCTGCTTGGATTCTGCTGTTTTTATCAAGAGGAAAATATGCATCGCACTTGGTCTTAGTAGCTTCGTGCAGTCTTGTAATCATGACTACTGCAGGAACTCTTTCTGCCCAAACCATTTTCCAAAAATCAGCTATAGTATGAGCTAGTGGTCCTTGTGTTGCTATGTAACGAGCATCTTCCCCGTCGTAGCCCTATAAATAATTGAGTAATTTACTACTTAATGAACGAGGCTCTAGCTGAATGCATTTTAATCAATATTTTACTTACACGAATGTAATTCGCATTTATGTAGCTACCAAGAGGGTCGTCGGAAGATCCTGGTAGAACTACCCTCGATTGTGGATTCGGTAATACCGAGCCGTACCGATTCTTTATTCCAGATCCACAAATATCCACTTTTTCAGGTAGGTTTAATGGTACTTCCCAGAATTCTTTGTGTAAAGATGCTGCATCGTTGATTGATTTTCTCAATTGTGATCTGGACAGTACGTTTCCAGCACTTAATAAGAACTCTTCAGCTGTACATTCCCTAGTTGGGGTAACCATGTGTGGCGGGCTTTCAGAGCTTGGTGCTAACTCTATTGTTAAACTAGCACTGGAGCCTCGTCTTTCCAGTAACCCTTTTGGCTTAATTCGAATCGGTTCTGGTCTGCGTTCTGGAGTTACCATAGACATTACCTGAACAAAGTGTTATTCTTTATCATAGAAATTTAATTAAGCAAAATAATCATTAGACAATGGTCGAAGCATACTACCTCTGGTAAACCAATTGATGCTTCCTTAGCTTCTACTTCAGCTGACTTAGCAGATACAGATGATTTTGCTGTTGGCTGATGAACCCACTGAGCTACAACTACATTCTTGTTACCTTTAGTTGTTTTCTCAATGCAGCTTAAAGCACCTTCTTCTACTAGACCTCTCCTATCACCATTTTCAGTGTCCTTTTCACGAGACATTTGTTTTCTCAGCCATAACAAGATCTAAATTTAAAATTTTTGTGTTTAGTAACGATTAAATATGAATGTGTTTAATCTTTACTGTTTTATTTACCAGGAATGTGAAGATAATGAAGAGAATGACGCCAGCTATGGCACAAAGTATTAGAAAGATATACAACTGCCAATCTAGCCATGACAGAATTGTTGTGGATTGAACCTCCTGACCAACACTAGTACTGAGTTGCGCTGCTTGCAAATCCATTCCAGCATCATCCAGCCCTGTGGTGGACTGCCGAATTCTACAAAAATTTACAGTACAAGGTAAGTGAAAACTTTTTTAATTTTGCATACTTTTTCAATTCGCTCATAAAGTAGTTACCTATGATGAGACCGAGCAGACATTCCCTCACTGGAGGGCAGAAAGGAAATTGGTAGCACGGTGTCTGTGTGCCACCTTTGCTCAGTAATTAAGTAAAACTTTTCAATGGAATCTGGATTACCATTATTACTACCTGAAGTATCATAATAGCTTGAATCACTCGTATATCTTTGAGCTAATGGCGCTCCTGTACCTCCTATAATAAAGAAAACAAAAATTTGTTTTTCTATTATTTTATACTAGCAAAAAAAGCACATCAAAGTATCAACAACTGCCGAGTTTTTAAATTATTTTCAAATCACAAAGCTCTACTGATCTCATTTGTATTTAACAGCAAGCTAAACAGAGAAAGAGTAGGATATTTAGCAACTCCAGTTCAAGCAAGGATAATGTCATTGTTTTCAAAGTTTATGATTTTTGAATGAATAAGAATTGACTCATATCCAAGTCGACAATATAAACGAAAGGTGCGAGTATCTGAGAAAACAACGTGTTATATCTACAACAATTTCTGCAAGTAATAAATTCACAACAATTCATTAATAGAATGTAACATTTTTTAATTTATTTTATTTTTCAGATCATCCGTAGGATTTTGCGTTTTAAAAAAGAGTCTGAACCATCTGTCCATTGGAATAGAACGAGGGGAAAGGAAAACACTATACTAATAATAAGAAAGAAGTTACATTGGAAGAAAAGTGGGGATAGCACAACACAGGGCCACTACTTATCACACATACAAACACAACTGATAATAGAGTGAGTAGGCGATTGGATGTATACGACCAGTGATACATATCATACATATCTCTATAGCAGAGTAGAGCAGAGAAGAGAGAGGGTCACAATCACAATTCACATTTAGTCATACTCTGCTGATCTCATACACAGACTTATACAGGACGGGGTATAGAATGCAGCAAACTGTATGGAGCAGCATAGGTAGAGGAGAAATAACGAGAGCACAAAATAAACTACATCCTGTTGTCTGGAAATGTTCATGTAGAGCGAGACTTACAAGAGCATACACGTAAGACCGTGGGTTTCAGAGCTGAGAGAAGAAATATGTTGACTAGGTTGATCGATACCTGTGACTAGGAACACGTACGACAGGATGGTGAGGACCGAGCGATTGATAATCAAATGGACTTTCGAAGACGATTGAAACATTGACAGAAGTGGCTGCTTGTGCGCCGATACTACCGCCATGTTGAAGTACGAACATGAAATACCGACTCGTGCGTGGCTAGCCACACGTTCCAACTGAACTGAATTGAATCGAAGAGAGCCGAGAGTTAAACGAGCAAAAGCTAACTGCCATTGACTGCCATTAGCCAAGCCAACCAAAGAGACGAGAGAGGAAGAGAGAAGAGTATGAAGGAAGAGAGAGAATGGGAAACCGACAAGCCAACCGGTGTGCGTTGTGTGCGGAGGAGTT
This sequence comes from Prorops nasuta, assembly GCF_024137725.1. Taxonomy (NCBI): domain Eukaryota; kingdom Metazoa; phylum Arthropoda; class Insecta; order Hymenoptera; family Bethylidae; genus Prorops; species Prorops nasuta. The sequence goes on from NW_027116814.1 coordinate 4,103,459, forward strand.
TAAAGGGTGGGGGAAGTGGAAAAGAGAGAGAGAGAGAGAAGTGGAGAGAAGAGAAAAGAAGAGGATAACTAACTGTTGGCATTGACAAGGACAGACGAGACCGACCAGGGTAGACAGAGATGAACCAAGACAATCTGTCTGGATCTACACTGACCTGCGCTCGGCAAACCTCGCTAATACTCGGAATAGCCTTCGGGGAACTGGTGAATTTGCTCGGAAAACCATAAGCACCAATGGCAATGTTCTCATGGGTCAAGGAGCACCAATCACGTCTGTTCTTTGATCGGAAGGCGTCGTCGAACCCATAGGAAATAACTGAATGAAAATTGAAAATGCAATAGCACGTGCAGCAAAGCACGACAATCGCGCTCCTTTTCTATCCGATGAGTGTCGTTTGTCCCAAACTCAACGTATTTCGTTGAGGACTCCGAAAATATTATAAATATTAATCTACAATTTCTAACAACATACACAAAATTTGTCATATTATGATGTACTAGATTACCGTGTAGCAGAACTGCGTCTTCGCAGTACTTCATCCTGATGGAGCCGTTGGTGAAACCACTAATGCCACAGTTTCCACTGGAAAAACCTATATTGCTTCTCGGCACTCGTTGTTCAAGAAACATTTACATTTGTGTCCTCGAGCCGAGAATATTTGGATGATTCAGAAAACCGGAAACCGTTCATTTGTCCCGGGTTACATGCTACTCCTGCATTATTTGCTTTGTACAATCGCACCCTTGAGCTCAGTTTCTGCTCCGAAACAGTTGAGCTCCCCTGAGGCTGCCTGGAAACGTTGCCGAAGAGAATAACCTGGTACTTTGTTTAAAATATACCAGTTATCTTTTCTTTGGACATCGACAATGTTGGTCTATGGATCAATAATGCTACTCGAATAATTCCATGACAAATAAGGAATCAATAAAAGGAAAGCGCGTGGACCAGAAATTTGATGTAAATTTCGAATATAATCTATAGAATCGTTGATTCGATACACTTATTTAAAGTTCAATTACTCGACCTATAGTTAATTATCTTTTTTGAAGACCCCCTTTGCTCAAATTTCTTACTCAACTTGGTAAGAGAAAATCACTTAATGAAATTACTGACTAATCTGTTTTCAGTAGCAACTCAGCGGGGCTTAAGTGGATAATTGAACGACGCGATGCCAAGGAACTTTTTGTCGAATAAGAAAAGTAAACCGACGATTTCAACGAGTAATAATGGATGCTGATTGGGAATAACGATGTAATAAAGAAGGCTGAATTATTGCATTTTCGTTAAAAGTATGGTTGTTGAGAGAAATAGAGAGGGCTGCGAAAATACCGTGATTTTGATGAAAGAAGATAAAAGGAAATTTTTTAAATTTAAGGAAGCAATGAGAGAAACACCGACAATTGCATTAAATAATTATCTTTGTGATCAAAAGCAACGATGTAGTAAGGAAACACTATTCCATTCTTGTTAAAGGTAAGATCTTTGTAAACCGATGAGAGGTCCTGAAGGAGAAATATGAAGACACTGGAATATCGATAATTTAAGTATAGAAAAGAATATTCTGCAAATTTAAGAAAGTTCCGAGTCCCGTCTTCGGTTTGGCAGTGACTGACTCGATAGTTTCATTCATTCATTCTCCTGATGTTCCCGAGTTTCGCATGGCGCACGCACGCTGCTACGTACTTGCGTAAAATTGCCAGCTCTGATTGGTCCTTTTCCTTTCTCTCTCTCCCTCTGCGTGGGCGACGCCAGACTGTTAAAACGCCAACTTCCACAAAATCTATATCACCGAATCTCTCGGAAAAGCTGAGTCCGGCGTAATTTCGACCCTCGATTTTACCAACCACGTGTCGACCCTTTTTCAATAATTCTGCTAGGATAGTGCGAAAGCTATTATTCGACTTGAAAAAGAATCGACCTGCTATCTTTATTGTGGAAGTTGGCCAGTCAATTTGTAAATAAAATTGATTAACATTATTATATGTTTTCCGCATTAGCGAGAGGAACTACATCGATCAGATACTGAATGGACGACAATTAAGTTGGAGTTAAGTAAGGACAACCCTGGTGAAGGTGGATGAATGGAAGCGTGTAAAGAACGACATAAAGGGTGCTTGTGGGCTTTCCAAAGCATTTCCCGTCATGCGTGGGTGCTGGAAAAGTCATGTTATCGTCGAGCGTGATGCGTGGGCGTGTCAGTCCAAGCGTGTTTATATACGTGTGTCAAGATAGGACAATAACTCGAAACGTTACGAATATATAGACGTTACCTTGACACTGCTTCAATGGGCTCCAATCGGTGCTGTGTTAAAATCACTGGGACAGGTGTTCAATGTTGTAATATCTCCAACTTTCCATCGGCTTTACCTCTTTGCTTCTTCTTTCTCGTACTTCCTTCTCCCTCTAATTTTATTCTGCTCGAGCACGTGGGGTGAAATTTTTCATCTGCAAATATTTATCTCTATCTCTTTCTCTTCTAACTCCCATAGAATTAAGCATTAAACGATTTTATTTTTTGCAGATTATTTTCAACGCAATTGTGTGAATTGATAAGAAAGATAATAATATCATATAAAGAATCAAGAGAGAAAAAGTGGAAGAACAGGGAAGAGATCCAGATTCGTACCTGGACAAGGAGTGATAATTGGAGATTTAGTGAGAAGATTGGTGATCCGTTAGCTGAAGAGCAGTCGGAATAACGAGGTGATGCGTTTACAGTTGCTGGGAATGCGAAGAGAGCGTAGAGAGCACGGCTGACCATTCGTAGTGGCGGCTTGCATCGGAGTCATCTGAATGGCCGTGTGAACGGGTTGCAAAATGACGGCCAACTGCATTCAGTATCTCAGCGAGGATTGGGAGGGAGTCGTGAAGACGCGCGCATTCGTGACACGAATCCTACCGTTTTACCCCTTTAATTCTCTCTGTCTCTCTCTCTCTCACTCTTTCCCAAGCACACATACTCTCTGTACAACCCTCTCCCACCAACTTCCACCCCTTTACGTTACGTGGCCTAGCTCCGACCACCCCACCTTCAAACCCAACACGAGGGTAACTGCACCGAGTCACTACACTATCCACCCCTCCCCACAATCTCTTTTCAACATCAATAATCTACCTGACTGAATCAAATTTGACATAAAAATTTTTTACTCTTCTGCCGATTATCTCTCGATAGCAATTTCCATTCATTTCTCGTACCAGTTCTACCAATTTTGCTTATTTACTCATGATGCATTACATTCGCGTTAATAGCAAAGTCGTGTTGAATTGACTAAGGCTCTGACGGAGTGCAAAATAACATCGGGCTAAAATGCATTGATCATGTTCGACAGCATTCTGCCATTTCTCATGCAAGATCTCTGGAGAAGAGGTGAGCGGGGGACGTGTGGAGAAAACGCGAGATTGCGAGTAGGGAGGAATTAAATTATGAGAGGAACGTTAATTAAAAAAGGATTTGAAAGAGCGAGGAACGAGAATCAAGAGGAATATGAATAAGCGGAGTTATAGAATGGGAAGAGGGTTGCGAGTTACGCGAGGGATGGGAGGGATAGTAATATAGAGATGAGATAAAAGAGGGGAAATAGCTTGAAGACCAGGGAGAAAATGTTGAATGAGGGCTCAGCGGTGACTCGGAGGTTGGGGGGGGGGGGGGGTGTACTGTAGTCGGGCTAGTCGGTATGGTTGGGTGAAGCGGTAGGAGGAGAGGAAGCAGTCGAATGTAGGGTAGTCCCGGCACCGAACAGCGTCCCGAATCGATACGCACACAGCAACCACGCCGCTCTTCTCCATCGGGTCTCCTACACCTTCAAAATCGAATTAAGTCTCCCAATCGATTCCATAAAAGCTCTGCAAATATTTCCCTACACTTTATCCTTATTACTCGTCATCTCAAACTCAACAAATCATCCACACTCTCTTACTACCATTCACGAGACCTCTCACGTTTCAATTGAACCTCCAATTTCATTCATAAAGTCCTGATTTTTTTCCAAGCGTCCAGAAGTACGTGCCAAGGCCTGGGGATTGGTTTTGTACGACTAAGCATTTATTTTGACGATTTAACGATAGCTGGGAGTGTTGGTTGCATTTCAATACGAGCTTGATTGATTTGGAATGTTCTGACAAAGGCAATTTATTTCTTAATAGCAGCTAAATGAAATTGTGGTTCTGGTCGAGTAAATTTTTTCTTTGCGTGTTTGCTGGCATGTATCGAGTGGGAAATAGGGGTAGGTTGAAAATAAGAGCTTTCTAGGATACACTTGTATGTTAGCGGTGAGTCAATACCTCGAATGCTTACACGTCAGGTATATAGGCTTTTGCGAGACTCTTGTAAATATTATCGCGTAACACGTACCCCGCCAAGTACTGATACGTTCTAGTTTACGCGAGGAAGACTTTTATACCGAACTATGAAAATATATTGCATATTTAAAGTTGTTGTGCGTAAGTAGATGAACTTTGAAATTTGTAAAAGACTTGTAAAATGAGTCTGTAGTGTTGTTGTGTAGAAAGTATTTAGTGAGGGAAGATAAAGGATAGAGATAAATAGGTAGACTGATAGTAGTCAAGTAGAAAGGGAGCGATCGCAATCCATTCATAAAATTATTATTGAGAAAGCGCTACAGCACGCGAAACGGAAGTACACGATCGGCAAGGTCGCTGTGAAATGCGATCACGCCATGTTAAATCGCACACTGCTGTGATACGTCCATCGATAAATACCAATAATTTATTTCGAAAGATTCCAATGGAATTACGTATATATAAATTGAAACGTTAAAGATACAAAATCCCGAGACCCATTGGAAATAATAATATCTTAAGATGTATTCTCGTAGAAATCTGGTAAATAGGATTCGAAACAAGATTCTGGCAATTCGCATTGATGTAGTCGGGGAGAGAGCCAGCACTATTTCTGGATACTTATTAATATTTACGTTACCGCGAGCGAGCGCTTGTTTTCCAACGAGCGGAGAACCGAAAAACATCCGGCATGGCATCCCTGATACTTCCGATCGCGACACTTCTTTCCTTCTCCTTCCTTTTCACTCTTAGAGTGACCTCCGTGCGTCACTTCCGGCTCTTTCAGCATTTCCCGTCGGCCGTTCTTTCTCGACATCTGCCCATCCCCTCCCTCTCTCCCTCTCGCTGAGAGAAAAAAGGAGGAAAACAATTATTAAATAGTCTTAGAATATAATAGTAGTGAATAAAAGCTTTACCTGTCTAACTCTCTACAGAAAGAGAGAGAGAATTATATATGTATGTGTGTGTGTGGGAGCTTCACACGGCTCAGACGAGAGAACAGTGCTCTACCACTACGGTGTTTGTACAGTGGTTGAGTATTTTTAAAGGCTGGTAATGTTTTGCAACGATTGAGTGAAATGCTGAGTGGATTAATAAAAGCGACGATGGTCAATGGCATCGAGTGGCTATATCCGGCTGAGTTAGCGGACGAATGCGAAGAATTCCGTGAAATTCTAAATGAGACGCACTAGTTTTTGTCGCACCTGACCGGAACCGGATGTGGCGTGGGTCGATCGGTTGAGACGTGGCGATTTTGCAGCCGAGTGAATTTAACGAACGTTTGTCTACAGCGACATCAAAGCGGCAACGCTACACAGGCCTAAAATAGCTCTGACCAAAGCGAGGCAGTTTCACTAATGCTATCGGTCCTGTGGATCTGCGTTTTTAAGAAGTTTTACGTATCCCATGATATTTTTCAAAGTCGATTTTATCCTTAGTTTACTAAGAACTTAATTTTTCTAATACGCTTTTCTTTAAGCTAAAATTTCTTGTAAAAATTTTATCTTTAGCTCTTCGATAAGAAACTGTTTTTTCTATTCATCTCTCATCTTTATATTAAGTTCATTTTTCACCATCAATGTCAGTCCTGTAAATCTACGCTTGTAAAGGAATGTTCCGTTCCTTACGAAATTCTTTAAAATCGATTCCCCTCTTAATTTGCTAAATACTATATTTCAATTCAAATCTGAAATAATTTTCAACGATATTGTATCTGTAGTTGTTCGATAAGCGAACGTTTTTTCTTTTATATCCGTCTCCCTGCTTCTCTTTTATCAGGATCACCTTTCAGGGCGTTATATCAATCGATTGGACGGCACGTAACATCCGGTTCGCTTCTAGACAGAAACGACAGCGACAATCGTTTTTTGCGTACAAACACATAAATAGTTATAATCGAATCGCTAGAAAAGAAAGCGAGTAAGACTACTTCCCTCGTATTCTTTATTTTTCAATTATGTAGAACACTGCTCGAATCTAGATTTTCAGTTATTAAGATTTCATTTAAGTTTTTCGATAAAAGTAATTCCATCGTTCTCTGTTTCTCTCTCTTAATTCACAAAGAAAAACAAAGAATGTGTTTAAATTATGCTTGAAGGTACAAATTTTAGGGATATTTTTAAAGGAGGGTTCTTCGTAAATAAGAATTTCTAAGCCAATTAAAAAGGGATAGAATAAAAGTTTAAAGTTGAAAAAAAGAGAGAGGGAGAGAAAAAGTATCACCTAATTAGAAAGACACCAGCAGTTCAGGGAAGACGATATAGTGAGGGGAAGAAAATTCAGAGTTAGGAAATAGCAAACAGTGAGAGAAGAATAGAGAGAGAGAGAGAGAGAGAGGGGAGGTGGGAGTGAAGAAAAACGCACGAATCTTGAGCATACGCAATGCAAAGGAAGATTGAATGCATTGGTAGAAAGGAAATTCGCACAAACTCCCAACCTGTAACACTTTAGATCCAGAAACTCCAATAGTCCCATTTACATTGCACGTACGCAACTATTCTTCTCCCGATAAACCCTTTTCCAATTACTTCCATTCCGAAGTCTCTATTCACTAAAGCCACCAACGAAAATCCGGGAAGGCTAGTTAATCAGACTCGCTGCATTTTTTTTTTTATCAAATGAATCGTTGAAACTGGTTGAACGAAATCCACTTAAGAATAAATAAATTTATTGGAGCGGAAATGGATTAAGAGAACTGTCGGAAATGCATCCGTTTTCGCGAGTTTCTTTATTAATAACAGTCTGGAAAAATAACTCATGCGGTAATTGAATATTTTGAGGGATAAATCACCGGATGAATTGAGAAATCTGGCAAAGAAAGAAAAGGATGATTAAATTTGTACAAAAATTAAAGTCTGGACGAGGTTGATAAATATACAGAGAATGGAACGGATATTGAATTAAGAAAAGGAGTAGTAGTAGTGCCTATTTAAAAAGTATTTGAATTTAAAGTATTATAGCTACAACGTATAGAATTGGATAAGCGAATTTCCGGGAGCGGAAGTGGATTAACCATTAGTCACATCGGAAATATATCCTGTCTGGGGTTAACTTCCTCCTTTTTCAGGGCCTCTGACCAGTCGTATCCGGTTTTTCAGGGGTGGATGTCTTTTACCAAGGGATTTCAGACCCTGCCGGAACTCCCTGCTGTTTTCCTTGTCGTATACCCCTATTCGTACTACGAGACAACCAATCTGAAAAGAAAACCGAAATACACAGACTGTATTCGTAAACGTTTAGGAATAGAAAATATTTCTGACCAAGCCTTTTAGCAGTTTAAGAATAAGTGAAAGAATATATTCACTACGATTCGTATTGTAGAATAGAAGGAACATGTATTAGTTTCTTCATTATTTGTTTACTCGACTGCTGCATTGATGTCAAATAATATAGGGCATCCTTCATGATTGCCCTGTAAATTGATTTGGAACATATCTAACTTATTGGAGGAATTTTACAATTTTAATGAGCTATGACAATTCTAAGCCATGTTTTTTCTGTTTCAGGAAAGAGAAAGGGGCTTCATTTTAATGAAATTTAATAACTACGTTTATCGTTGGAGTCAATGGATTTTCATTGAGGAAGAAGCAAACAACAAAGCGAATGGAGATAGCTCTGGAGGTGGAAAGCAAATTCCAGGGAGAGTTATCGTAATCGACCTGGGCTTTTCAATGAACGTCCAGGGGTAGGGAGTTTCGAGAGGTTAGGGGAGCAAGGATGCTATGTTGACCTACTTTAATAGTACAGACGTTTGCACGTTCATTCACCTTGTCCCATCTCCTCGTAGATGGTTCACTTCTATCCAGAACATTTTCTTCTTAAAAAAGATTCTTCTTTCATTCTATTTTTAATGAATTTTTATTGTCTTTATGTAAAAAATAATATATCGGTTTCTCTTTTGCAGGAAAAATCTGTCGTGCAGGGTCGAGGAGTGTATAAACAGGGATGACCCAATTTGAAACTTGTGACGTCACGTCGCTACGACCATTCAGAATTCGAGATATATCGGCAGATGGTGCTAAGGCGCAACTAAAATGGTTTATCGTTGATGTAGAAATTTTTTATTTGCCATTCGCACAATTTCTCAAATCTTCTCCATTTGTCACATGAGTATAAAAACAATTCGAAAAACCTGGATATTAATTTTAACTTCAGGTAGGAGTGAGCAGAGTCATTGAAAGCTTTGCAGTTTGGTTCACTGCCCATTCATTCATTTATTTAGCATTCACCTGGGTGGAATACCTCGTTATAACGCAATTGTTTCTTCTCCATCGAACAGAATTATTCGTGCAAAAACTCGAGGGGAAAGCTAGACTCGACAGAGGAAGATAAAAGAAGCTGCTGCTTGTTCTCCTGTCCTCCTTTAACGTCCTTGAGACTCATGTATCGCTATGAATAATCAATGAAAAAGCTGCAACAAAAAGACAAAGAAGAGGAGACGCTACTGTTTTTTCCATACTGAGTGAAACACCGGAAGCTGTGTGTATAACTCTGCAATAAAACTGATAAATAACGTCAGATTGGTTCAGCGATTGAACGTCTTTTACAAGCAAATCTATACCATTCCATCTTTTGACTATTATGTTCTGTTTTAGAGTAATCATCTGCTCTACTAGGAGAAATTGAATAGAAGTACTTGTAAAACAATTGTAAAAATTGCACGAAAATGATTGTTTTTGTTGATGCCAGGCAAGAATGGAATCAGAGGTTACATCGCGCTTGATAAAGGGAAAAGCATGAATCGAATCAAGGGGTGGTTTCTAGGACGAAACATCCTTCCAGCGAAGAAGGGGTTGTGTCCTGGTGACCCAGTTTCTTTTCAAGGGGTTGAATGAACGCTACTTGGCGCCGATGACGTCATTGCCGACCTCATTTCCGGTTCCCGGTGCAGCCAGCTCTCCCAGCAACAGAGCCCCGTGAATCGAAGGACGTTCGCTCGTTCATCCGAGCCTCGCTCCATCGCATGAATGAATATCAAACCTCTCATGATCACCACAACGACCGTCTGCCGTTCTAAGAACATCCCTATTACTTCGGAACCATTGCGAACCCATATCAAACTCCACAATAATGCAATTCGATACTGTTCAAACCAATATCTCTTTCTGTTCTTCTAAAATTACCAGTATTCTTCGTTTCCAATTTTCAATTCATCTCAAACCCAAAAAGGTAAAATCAAACGAATTTTAAATTAATTCTAATAATCTATAATTTTGTATGGTTTTTATTTAATTTATTTTGTAGGAATTTTTTTCTCTTCAATTGATGAGACGTGAAGTCTTTAAGTAGAACCAAAAAGATAGATTTCTTCAGGATTACTTTTATTCCAGAAGCTACGAAACTAGATTTCGTACACTGAAATCTATATAACACCTTATGTGTTTCGTTTCATTTATATCGTCCCGAATGTAGAATTAAGCGGAGTTTAAAGTACTGATCCGTCAATCCGATTGTTTCAAGATCATTTTAAATATGTAATTCTTAAATTAATTTGATTAAAAAAGTTATTATTGACTTCTGCGTACGAGATCTATATCTTCGACTATGCACAAAGAGGGTCATAGTTTTAAGAAAATTGCAGGTTCTAATTAGACCAATCTGCTTTTACACTGACAGGCCACCTCTGAAGAGAGGCGGCCCACTGCGGATGTTACAGGAACTAAATAACGTTATTCCATTGACTCGGTAGATTCTCTCCTTTTCATTCTTCCCAGTGTAATTACCAAACGAGTATCAACTCTAATTTTATTTTGACTTATATATATTTTTTTGTTTCAAATCAAGGGAAAGTACTACCACAGGAATGAGATGATACAAACGAGGAAGAAGTTGTCTATGCCTGATGGAACTTATTGGAGATCACCACAGGTGCAAAATGGAGAGAGGGTGTAACATCCTGTTGTGGTAGTCCTTTTGCAATCTAAGCATAAACAGTAAACAAAACGACATAAAAGCTGCAGTTCGTGCAGAATCGTATCTGAAAGGCTGAACAAAATTGCGTAGTGGAAACCAGATGAGGAGATCGGAGATGGTCGACCGGTTGGTTGGTGGTGGATTGGTAATGTAAACATAAACAGATGCAAAAAGCGAAAGCTATTTAGGAAGGTACGAGCAAGAAGCAAGTCTCAGTTGTGAAGGAGCCGTGCTTTCGTTCGTGTATTCGAGTCCCGGCAATTGCAGCTAACTGCGCTGTAAGATCAAGTGAGTGAGGTAAGTCGGTAAGGAAATGAGTATATGGAATGAGTGAGTACATTGCACGAATGCCACGGGATGAAAGTTCTTCCGCGTTGCCCGATTCTTGCTCCTTCCTCCTGCTTGCCTTGCGTAATGCTTTCTGGACCCAGGGGAAAGGAAACTCTTTCCGCAAACTTACTCATTAACCAAATCCTTCTCTTTAATCATCGGCCATACCACTCTTCTTTCATTATTTTTTTTATCGAAACAGGCGTTGATCGAGTTTTTGGATGATTATGGGATTTTTGCGCGTTACGCTGCTTCGTCTGCAAATTGTATTATACTATACTTATGGGAGAAAGTGCAGGTGTTTGTGGAGCGCACTTTCATGGGGATTACGTAAGTTGATTATTTAATAATTCCCATCGTTCCCTGCTTCTACATTTCGTATAACTTTTCTCGCTTTCTTTCTCTTTCTCTCTTTCTTTTCACTCGAACGCGCAAACACTTGTAATATCGATGCTTTTAATTGGCACGCGATATCCGTAATAAACCGAAACGCGTAAGAGGAGAAAATCGTTATAGCTGTATTTACCACTTTCTTATTTTTGCATTGCGAGGTAAGAATCGTTCGCGATGATAACTGTAGCTAGGATCTTCCAATTCAGACCAATAAATTTTTTGTTCCCTACAAAATACACAATACATAGTGTCTTAATATTTCTGTTATAGGTAGTATCTCGTTATTCACGATGTTTAAAATATAACTAATTAGTACTTAATTTTAGTACTTTTTTAAAACTTCTATCAAATGGATATATTAACTTGACCTTGGATGGTGTACTGAAAGACATGAAAGGATCACGTGAAGTTTTTTAAATGAAAACTTATATTTTTTATTGTTCCGTGCATGACTGGTACTCACCCACACATGTACTCACTATCTGCTTATAATTTAAAATTGAAATATCCAGCAAATGATTGGATGATATGAGAAATTGATACATTATTTTAGAAAGCTGTCGAGGCCAGCTAAAAAAGTATACTATAAAAATTAGATTTCCATTTGAAAAAACGCCAAGTTACCGTTATCCTTCCTTCAGGAAACATTTCTAGGTCGAAACGAAACATTCGTATAATAAATTTGTAAGAGCACTAAAACCATTTATAAATTACTTTTTTTTTAATATAGTGGATATGGCAATCCAAAAAAAAACAAGCTTAGCCTATAAAAAACGGAGGCAAGTATATAGGTCATCTAGCGTAAACAATATACAAAAAACAAGCTTCGCCTGTAAAAAAAGGCGGCTAGTACATAGTTCATCTAACATGAATAATATAGAATAATAATATATTGCAATTAAAAAATGTAGTGAAGTCCAATTGCTGGGCAAGTATATATTTTTAAGGTGGCAAAAGAAAATTTCGAAAAAAAAGGTAACACAAAAAGCTTCTTGCCTGGGACACCTTGTATGTAATAACAACATTTTTAACTTACGAGAAGCAATGCTTGTATGATCATTTACCGACTTAAGTATGAACATTACAGGCACAGCAAGTACTATTCTTGTGTTACCATTTTTTTCAAAATTTTCTCTTTTGCCACCATAATAATATATACTTACCTAACAATTGGATTTCATTACTTTTTTTAATTGGAATATTTTTTTTACTATATTATTTATGTTAAATGATTTAAATACTTGCCGTCTTTTTTTACAGGCGAAGCTTATTTCTTGTGAGATATTATTTATGCTAGATGACCTATATACATGCCCCCTTTTTTTATAGGCAAAGCTTGTTTTTTGTGGGATCTCATAATGTTTTTTAATTTCTATATTATGTAAGGTCTCTTCTTTTTCGCTGCACTATCAAACTGGTGTAGTTAGTTGAAATAAGATAAACATATGTTTTCTCATTTTAATTCATTGCACTAGTGCAGCAACGCAGCGGAAAAGAAGAGACCTGTAATTATTACAATGCGCAGTAATCGCTGGATCAACTATATCGATTATACCGATTATATTTGATTGCTCCCGTTAAGCTGCATTCATGCAGACTTTGTTATCGATTGTGTTCGGGCATGCTAATGCTTTTTAAACGCTAATTAAAAAATATGACACGATTGATCATTTCAGGCATTTTGCTGCAGCGCTGAATAACCCTGAGCACAATCATTAACATTAGATAGTAATCAGCTTCAGGGCGAAGGCATCCGGGAAATATTGAAGAAGAATTGAAAAAAAACTGTTTTTTTTTTACATAACGGAAAAACAAAGAATGAGATCTCAGTAATGCATAGCCTGTTCTTTACGTTTATGGCCTTATTTTTAAGCTTTTTTAAAATGTATTCAAATGAGACTAGAGTCAAACGATGTCGATTTATAATGTATTATGAAATGTCATGGAAATTTAGTTTTAAATTAAGACGGCCAAACTTGCTGTAAATATTACGCGGTAGCGCTCGGCGATATGTACTTGCCGTCGAGACCCTACCTTATCGTTTGATAAATCACGTAACAGAAGTTTTAAGACACCCTGTATATATCTTTATTAAATTTGCCAAATTTTTTACATATATTATGCCACGTGAAATATAAAAGTTTTGTAATAATATGTATTTTTTTTGTAGAATCTCTGCTATTGATAATATTTTTACCTGGTAATAAGGCCGCGACAACTAGTGCTGTCTAGCGGCTTCAGTCGGGACTTGGAGGAGGGTGAGAAATACGATTTACTACTCGGGGTAACTCGTCTTGGTCTCCGAGGGTAGAACCTAGAACGTGGAGCGCTCCGAGTTAGCGCTTGAGCGTCAAATCTGCGAAGTGGGGATGCGGACTACGGACCACTCGTGACTCGTGTTGGTCGACAGTGACGGTTGGTCGGGTCGTTTGCAAGGTTCGCTACTTCTCCTTTGGCTTTGCTTGCATCGAGCAGCTTATTTGATGCGACCTGCAACCGGGCAGGCATGATCGAGGCCGCAGACTGCGAGGATCACGAGAAAACTCGCAAAACCCACGCAAGCTCTACTATCCTCGTCTGCAGATAGCTAGAGTAAGTTTAACCTTTTAACCCCTTACTGGAGATTCATGAACCGTCTCACCGGTCAAAACTTGTATTTAAAAAAATTCAGATTTTCCTTTCAACTCTCATGTTGGACCAATTGAGAGACACTACGCTCAACAGTACTTGCTCAGGATTTAAATTATGATAAGATAAGGAAAGCTTTTTTCCAATGTCTTTGCATTAATTTTGTTGTGAATCAAGAAAGTTCATTTCTTATTAAAAATTGTCGACAAATTTTCTGTACATTTATGCTTACATTTAAAAACGCTTGTTTGACTGGTGAAAGGTATCTTTGGTATTAAAATATGTGATTTGTATCCAACGTTGCCATTGGCATCCTTTATGAGCTTTACTTTGACATATAATGCTTATTTTATCTGATCGTCTCGACGCTTAAATAATGCTTTATAACACTCAGCTTGAAAGTGAGCTAGCGAAGCTTTATATGTGCCGAAAAAACTTTAGTGTTTCGCAACAAGGTTTCCTTTGCTCTACTTATGTATGTGTGTGTGTGTGTGTTAGTGTGTGTGTGTATGAGTTGGATAAAACTGCGGATAAAATATATACAAATCTCTGTAGATTAATGAAAGTTTAATATTTCGTTGTTGTAAAGACAAACATGCTTTAAAACGTCCGTAATGAACACTGAGTGGTTCAGATTTTTGTATAGATGTTTTGTTTTTTCATTGAGAAATTTAAAAGTGTTACAGCGCAAAGAGGGGAGAGTGATTTTCGATGATCCAGTTGCAAAGATGTACATAATAATTTGTTCCATGATCAAGGTAAAGGGGTCACGTGCTGGAAAATAAGAATCCAAAAAAATGCATGATAGTCTCAGTGGGAAACGCAGCAATCCAGATTCGGAAATCCGGAAGGACGAGTCGAACTTTCTTTGTCGGGTCTGGCCGGCCGGTTCAAACTTTCTACAACCACTTTTTCGCGAGAAACTTTTCAGAAACTGTGCCGTCCATCGGCGCAGAAACTGATCGCGCCGCGATATCGCCACGATTCCCCCGTAAATAAAGCGTAATGTAGACTGCTCCACACCTGGAAAAATCAATATTACCACTGCAACTGAACATCGATCGTTTCTCCCCCTCTTCAAAATATTACCGATACAAAGATTAGCAGATCCGATAATAAGCTGGTAATATTTTAATATAGTGACGTAATAAAAACTGTTCCTAGAAGCAATATGAAACATTATCTTTGCTTATCAGTTTCAATCCACGTAACGAACGATAACGGGCTAACGATCTCCGCTTGAGGAAGCGAATATCTATGTATGTACTACGTATGTATATGTTCACATATTACATGTATGTTACGTTAGGTCAAGTTTCTCTTCGATCCAATCACTACTTACGCCAGTGACTTCAAAAATAAGCAATTTAGCCAGTTACTTTTTATTACACAATTTTTATTTTCTGCACATGCGAGTTGAGAGAAAAAAACGCGATCGTGAAAGCATACTGGGAAATATTTTCTTCCAGAGTCAAGGTCGAAGACAATGAAAACAGTTTGGTGCATGTTAAATGAGTACTAATGATTTTTTATATACAGCTGCTATTGTAAGGCTTATAACGAGTTAATTTCTCCCATTACTTCGAATTGTATTCCATATAGATTAATGGGAGGAAATGGACTTAAATTAGTATGAAATAACTTGAAAGGGAACCAATGATTTATTTAAGAAAATATGGTGTAGAGTAGATGGGTTTCGTAGCAAGGTTCTTTATCGTGATCCCACTCCATTAATCGTCCAACTCCTATTAATGCTAGCTCTTGATAGTTTCCCTGACATTCTTGGTCATTTATATATATGTATACACCAGTGTGTAAGTCAGCAATCGATGATATCCATGTTAAAACTATTCCTAACAACACGAAAACCATAGATACCAAATTGAAAGCTTAAAACTTTCCCATTGTTTACTTTGTCTTGAAATTAATCTAACGAAACGTGCTTTCAGGTTTCATAGTAGACATAAGTGGATCGAGCTCTCGTCAGAATGGGCACGACAAATGCACAAACTGATGCTGAGCACAGTGCGGATGTAATTAATCCGAGTGGAACATCGGTGGAAGCATTCTTCGCGGAAGCTGTAATCCTGGTAACAGGTGCTACCGGTTTCCTCGGTAAAGCCATTGTGGAAAAGCTGCTAAGAGCCTGTCCGAGAATAGCAACGATCTTTATTCTGATTCGACCAAAAAGAGGACAAACGGTCGAGCAACGATTCAACCAATTCTTAAACAACTCGGTACTCTTCCCATTATCAGTCACATTCATGGTCTCTATCAAGAATAGAAATAATCGAACAAGAAACTGGCTTCTTTATAAACACTTGGATATTGTGGAGTAATAATATTAAACAGTCGTATAGTCGCTACTGCATGGTATATGGAGAGCTAGGATTATCGATTATACTTCCTCCACTGTAACCTTCCGTGCAAAAAGTATAAATTCTTCAAGGCACACGCGCGATAAATACAATGTCATTTGACAAAAGAAAAGATCGAAAGAGTAGACCAGTTTGGCATTAGTGTAATAGTTTTTCATAACCAATGGGATTTGAATGTTTTATAGTATTCTTCTTTTAGATTTTCGACAGAATTAGATGGGAGTGTCCTACAGCCTTGAGCAAAATCCAACCGGTGAAAGGTGACGTGAGCCTTGGGGATTTAGGACTGAGTGAGGAAGACAGGGCGATGCTTACGCAGAGGGTGAATATCGTTTTTCATAGCGCAGCTACCGTTCGATTCGATGAGCCACTTAAAGTCGCCGTCAATCTAAATACCAGAGGAACAGATCGCATTATCGAGCTTTGCAAAAATATGAACAACCTGGTCAGCGTCATACACGTTAGCACTGCGTACAGTAACGCAGATCAAACTGACGTTAGAGAAATGATCTACACGTAAGTATTTCTTTCTTGCTATTTTCTTAATTTTTATTTTTAAGAAAATAAAAGTTGCTCCGTATTCACGACGGTGCAAATAGAACTTTAAAAAAATAAAGCCTGAGAAATATTTTTGAAGATTACATTTAATGTAGAAATTTAATAAATTTTAGTACCCTATTTTTTTCATAAATATTTATTTCTGTTTCAAGCAAACATTTACGAGTTAAGTAAGTACCAGTTGTAAATTTAAAAGATTCTTGTTTCTCTCTTTCTGCGATTTCTATAATGTATATAAAAAATATTGTTTACTATAAAATATAAAATACAATTTGACATTTTAAAGACGTAAAAAATTTAATTTTACAGCTCTAAACTGAGACCGTATACAGCGATTGATATGTGCGAGAATTTGGACGATGGGACGCTGGACATAGTAGAGAGAAAAGTTTTGGGAAAACATCCGAACACTTACACATTGACCAAAGGATTGGCAGAAGACATAGTACAAACTAAGGGATCTAATTTACCAATCGCCATTGTTCGACCAAGCATTATTGGTAGTGCATATCAAGAACCATTTCCAGGATGGGTTGATAGCATATGTGGAATAACTGGTATTAATAATTAAATAATTTTAATTTAAGATAGATTTCAATATGATAGATCAAGGTATTGATTAAGAAACAAAGAATTAATCTTTCATAGGTATTATGACGGAAATTGGAAGAGGGACCATTAGAAGTATTGTATGCAATGATAAATTAATCGTGGACGTAATACCAGTTGACTTCGTTGTTGATACAATAATCTGTGCTGCCTGTCATATCGCTATGCAACCAAACGGCAATATAAGAGTTTATAATTGTACGAGTAGCACATATAATCCAGTTAGGTAAGCAATTCAAGAACTTTATCGATTACTTTCGTAAAATGATGCTTCTGGTAAAGATAATAAATATTAAACCGAGATTCTTCTCTTTATTAGATGGCGTGAATGGGGACAACTCACCCAAAAGCATGCTGTAGAATCTCCCTCGAAATATGTTATGTGGTATCCAGGCTTTACGTTTAGGACCAATAAATTTATTCACAAACTCGTAGTAGCCCTATTCCATTTTCTACCCGCATTTATTATAGATCTGATCTTAAGATTTCAAGGTGGTAAACCAAAGTACGTATACTTGTTTGCTTTTCTCTCTTCCTTGTGCTTTCTTATTTCTCTTTTATTTTACGTGTTTTCTTTTAATATAATTATAACGAACGTTGTTACAGAATGTTCAAAATTACAAAAAAAACCGATCGCGCCGCACAAGTTGGAACGTTCTTTTCTACAAATGAATGGATCTTTCACGGTAACAACATGGAGGAATTAGCTAAATGGGTAAAAGCATCTAACGATAGAAATCGTTTCAACGTAGACGTTAAAACTTTAGACTGGGATGCTTATGTACAAAAATATATGCTAGGTATCAGGAAGTATATTCTTAAAGAGAATCCTGATACTTTAAGCAAGGCCAGAAGCCGTCTCTTAAAGTAAGTCATTTCATTTTCTTAAAACTAAACTTACCATTGAACGGTCAAATTGATTTTTTTTTTAATGAAAATACATGTGCATACAAAATTTGTTAGTAGATTTAGTGTTAAACCTTATTTTTTCACTAAATAGATCGTAATCAATTAATTTCTTTCAGACTCTACTGGCTTCACAAAATCTTTCAAATTCTTAGTGTTTTTTTCTTGATAAAATTAATCACTCGAGCGGGTCGGTGAGGCTTACTCATATTCATCAAATTTCGAAGATGAAAGCGTCAGTTGGTATATTTACTATAAGACAAGATCTGTCGTTTTAGCGAAAAGTCGATACATTGTTTACACTTTGTACACTTTTTATGGTATCAACTTTTACACTGGATAAAAACAGAAATATGAAAAGCGTAGAAAGTGTAAAAAATGTAGCTAAAACGATTAAACCCATAACGATATAAGAACAATCTTTTATTCACTTGTATTCTGTGCATTGAAATTGCCTCGAAATAATTTTTACGCTAGAAATTAAGTTTATCGCTTCTAAAAATTAAGCAAGTATTTTATTACAGCTTGTATTCCTTTTACGAATTATCGTCATGATCTTTTAACCATAATGCTTCATATCTCTTACTATAATATATTATACATATAGTTAAAAAATCTATACATAATTAAATGGTGATATGCATAGTTGATTACCTACAAATGCTATTATGATATATTCTATATTAAAAATTTAATGATATATACGTTTATAGATATAAAAAGCAGCGTCAACTCGAGCAAAGCGCATCAAAAAAATATCAGCTTCTCATAATTGTATGTTCAAAAGTCACATAGATGACATTTTAAACAAAGGTGCCTAAAGACTGAGATCAATATAGCATATCGTTAAAATCACCATATCTGCCGAAATATGCCTTATAATTTAATAGTGAATAATTATTGTTACACGTGTGAATGTCATGTTTTACACCATTGCAGTGACTGAAATTCTATTTACTTATATATATATATATATATATATATATCATAGCTGACAGTAGGTGTCATAAATATAGTATATATATTGTTATATGTAGTTATCACAATAATGGAAAATTACATCTTTATATTATATACAGGGTGATACATGAATGAATTTTTTTTGAAAATAATGTTTCTCGTATCTTTAATGTTATTTTTTTTTATATCATAGTAGAAAATCTCGAGGTCAAGGTAATCGCAGTGTATGTATATGGACTCTGTATGGACGCCCGCAAAGGGGTCAAGGAAAATAAAAGACTTTATTATAGTTGCTACATAAAACTACAAAATGTGAATTCCAAATTTCAGACGCAATTTTCAATGGAGTATAATCCGATATTGATCATTAGTAAGCTCCTTCCTCTAATTAATTATTTATTCTCGGACACGTATTTTTTTAAACATTCGGAAGATTTTCAGCTGGAGATATATACAGGTGTCCACAAGACTGCTACAAGAAAAAGCACCTATCCCTTCTTAAAAAATAAAGTAGTTATTAATTGTCATATTAAATGTGTTTAGTGAATCAATCTGAGTAGCATTTAAATCAAGAGAAATGCTCTAGAAATTCTGCAGAAGACCTTGATGAGATTGATGACGTGATCTTGTTTAAAATTGTAAATAATATTCGATTTAGCAAGTTATTAAAGGATTTTATAATAAACATGTGATATGAAGCATATAACTTAATAAAAATATAAATCAGAAATATGTATATTTTTATATTTTTGACAGCCCTATAGATGTGTAACCAGTGGAGTTGTACCAGACCAGTATGTGACCGTTTGCTTCTGTGTGGTAAAGTAGTTTTATGCGTTATGACTAGCAGTAGAATGGTAGCGGAAGCGGAAATTTTAAACTATCAGCAGAAAAAATGATTGTAAACATGGGTTTGTGCAGCATCAATTCTTGAAGAAAAGCAATGATTATTGAGTTTTGCAAGCTCATCAATATAATGAACACATGGAAATTGATTCAACGACGATGCTATGATCTGCTCTCTTACAAATATTCTTTGGTTGTGATATTATTGGCATTCACTTGCATATTCATTGGTACAATTCATTTTGGAGAGGTTAGGAATGTTTTCATTGTAATATATTTGAATAATTTCCAGAACTTTTTCCTCATGTTTGAAACTTGTAAAGTAGTAATATTTATTTTTCTGTTTTTAATAGGTTTGGTTAATATGGAGTAAAGAAAAATATGCTGCTGTTTTCCATTCCTTCAACGATAATATTTTAGGGAGATCCTATCAGAAAAAACTGTGCCAGCATGTTCCAATTGATATTGTTTATACTTGGGTGAATGGATCTGATCCAGCATTTATTAAGAGCCTTCAGAAATATGTTCCAGTAACAGATGTAAATACTGCAGCTTCAAGATTCAATGACAAAGATGAATTGCGATATTCGTTGAGATCTTTGGAGATGTATGCACCTTGGGTTAGACATATATATATTGTTACTAATGGACAAATTCCTAGTTGGTTGGATATGGATAACCAACGAATGTCTTTAATAACTCACAACGATATTTTTCTCAATCAAAATGATCTGCCAACATTTTCTAGTCCTGCCATTGAAAGTCATATTCATAGGTAATTTGTTATGAATCTTTACTTTTCTTTCTTTATTAATCATTATCAATAACTGGTTTAGGATACCTGGTCTCTCTGACAAATTTTTATATTTTAATGATGATGTTATGCTTGGTGCTGAAATTTGGCCTGAAGATTTTATAACACACGCAGGTGGTCAAAAAGTATATTTGGCGTGGTGGGTGCCAGATTGCTCAGACGTTTGTCCTTGGGCATGGGTAGGGGATGGATCTTGCGACTTAGCATGCAATACAACATTGTGTGAATTTGATGGTACTTGTAATTACTTTTAGGTCTATTCATTTTTTTAGCTTTTAACTACCAACATGCTAATTTACTTATGAAATTATAGACATGTGATCTGTCATATTATCATAAAAATAATGTTATGGTTACAATTTTGTCTCATCATTTATTCTAAAATATTGTTAGCAATATTTCTTCTATCTTATATCCGATACAATTCATTACTGATGATTAATGGAAAGGTAAAAAGATACAATAAGTACAAAATAAATAATATAACATAAACAAATCAATAAGCTGGATCTGTCAGTAGTTAAAAGCTAATTCAATTAATTTAAGTGTTTTTCCATTAAATATTTAAAATTGACAGGTGGAGATTGTGAGAATACTTTGACTTCTACCAACAGTGAATTAAATGATGAGGAGCAAGACTATCCCTACAAATATTTGGAAGGAACGGGTGAGAAAGTTAAGGAAACTTTAAAGATGTTAAATCAATTGCAATTACAAAATAATCCTTTGCATATTGGAGTGAGGAAGGCATTAGCAGCAACCTCCTTAGATGATTATGCTTTAATAAAGACTGCTAGAAACCAAAATCTCAAAGAACAAACAAAAACAAGAAATTTTAAGCTAAAGACTGATACTCCAAAGTTAAATATAACAAATCAAACAGGGTTGGATGGTACTATGCTTAAGACTTTATTGACTAAACATATTAATATATATAGAAGTACAAGAGAAAATCGTACTGTCCGTCGGAATCATTTAAAACGTATTTTTAATGATGATATCATAAATTTAATACCTTCGAACAGCTCTGTAATAACTAATGCATATAAATATTCTGAACAATGGAAACTTCGGACGAGGAGGCTTGATACCTATGCTGAGTCATTGTTATATGTGAACAAGATTTATAATCAAGCATATGGTTTCGAGAGGAGAAGAGTACCGGTCCATATGCCACATTTAATCGATAAGACAATCGTAGAAAGCATGCAATCAAAATTTGTTGCAGAATTTAGGAAAACTTCTAGTCATAGAATAAGAGATTCTGAGGATATGCAATTCGCGTTTTCCTATTTTTATTTCCTAACTAGTGAGAAAGAAACCGTTCAAATCGGGGAAGTTTTTGATAAATTTGATACCGACAAGTCAGGGTTAGTATTAAATGATCAATAATCTGATGATAATTATAAAATTATATATAAACCGATAATTTTTATAATTCTTACAGTACATGGTCAGATAGGGAGATTAGAACCTTTTTAACGAAATTGCATCCGTTACCACTGGATTACAGTCTAGTCGTAGAATTCGAGAATGTTATTACTAATTGTTCGCAGAATATAAAGCTCCCTAAAGTAATAGAAACACCTCCAGGCGAAAGATATATCGATTCAGTTCTTGTAAGTAAATATTTCTTATTCATCTAGAATTCTAAACGACAATTTATATTGTGTATTTTATAGCCAACAATTTCCAAGGAATTGATTGAGAAGTGTGAAACAATTGCTGAAAAGATTCATGATAAATTCGGAGAGCGTAAACGTTATCAACATGAGATAAAAAAGGCTGGTAAGATCGAAATTTTTGAGATGCTTACGAGTAATGTTTCCCTAACTGTTCAACTTCTAGATGAAATTAGACGTGATCCAAAGTGAGTATGTACAATGAATCTTAAAACTTCTACAGATTATTTTGTGCATTTTGGCAAATGTTTAAAATAATTCTAGTTTATATACTTTTTCAGAAAGTTTATATGCCTAAATGACGACATGGATCATCATAGGCTCTCGGAGAATGAAATCGTTCGTGCTTTACTCGGTGATTTTTATCGCTCTCTTTATCCAATGAGAAGTTCCTTCGAGCTTCCACCACAGTACCGAAATCGTTTCACGCACCGAGACGAGCTCTACGAGTGGCGATCAAATCGTGCCAAAGCTAGAAATTTATTATTAGGCTTAGTTGTTGTACTATTGTGTATTACAATTTATCACCTGTTTTACCACCATATAAGAAGAATCCTGAGAATCCGCCCGTTGCCCGCTTTACACGTATAACTCTAACAACATCATATCCTTTAATAATAATTAACCCTACATCTTTTTGATACAGTGATACACATATAACAATTTTCGAACAGTGCAAATATAAACCGTTTGGTTTACCATTTTTTAACAGTACTACAATTTAGCCAACCGGCAGGATCGATATGCATAAGTTATAATAATTATCTTGTACGATCCATGAAGAAAGACTATGCTTCTTTTACTAGTCATACAAGCAAAGATTTCACCTGAAAATCTTAAGCTTATTACACAATATCACTAGTATTTTAAGGTATACCATACTCTGTTGTATGTTACATTGTTGAAACAAAAAATAAATATATTTGTTGAATAAAAATGAACAATTTATACAAAGTAGCTTTCGCTACATACTGTTTGTTAGTAGGTCAGGTGCTTCTGGAACACTTCAAAGGAGAGTTATTGGGATATCAAGAGAAAAAGCTAACAACGTTAATTAGCATACTTTACATATCGCAGATAACGATTAATTCTAGCTGTTATCTTTCTTTCATCGCAGTATGCCACACCCACTCCACGAAGAATTAGGCTTAATGCACATAAAATCAGTTGACGCTTTAACACTTTGATGTATGGTGTTACATTTAAGTGACACCCTTTTCTTTGCAGTTTTTAATACTCCCGCTTCACTTACAAGGCTTTTTTATATTTAATTTTTATATAGTCCTAATATATTATGTTATTTCTCAATGATGTTAAAATTTCTCTATTCCATGATGGGAGTAAGTTATACACTAAGAAGCGAAAAATGCATACGTTTTTTAATGAAAATTCTTGCAATAAAGGATTAAGTTACGTTACATTTAAAGAGTGTCGTAGTAACGTACGTCTTGCGTAATAATTAAAACGCAAAGCATCAAGCCGCTTATGTACGTAAAGGCTTATTCCTGAAATATTTGGGGCGCTAAACTGTAGGATAATAATTATTCCTACCGATTTGCAATGCATTCCTTCATACACAACGAAGAAAAATGATGATTCGTAAAAAGAGCTTTCATTAATGCTCGCTTGTCTTTTCCAGGGAATTTAACAATATCTAATGCTCATAATAGTTTTAACACTCGATATAGAGAGTTTCCGGAAACTAGATCAGGGACTTCCCAGAGAATGACATAATTACTGGCATATCGGTAGCAAAAATGTACTGATAAAATATCACGAATCATTTGATATCGAAAGGTGAGATAAAGCACGTTACATGTGTCTGGCAATTTTAGGCAATTTAAATTTCCCCTCTATACAAATTGAAGTGTGATAAGATTGATAACGCAAAAAAATATTGTTACATTGAAAATTACTGCTTAACGTAGTCGTTAAAATCTTTAGGATCACCAATGCTCCACTTTAACGATTTTTGCATCATTTCGACGGATGTACGTGTTTCACACCTTTTTCTTCATTGAATGTTTAAAATCTGCAAAAATTGAATCGGTGAGATATAAAGGTACAACAATAAATTTATTTTCAGTAAAGTATTTCTATATAAGAAATTTTAAAATGAATTTTAGTCAAAGAATACATCTCGAGATACTATAAGAATAAAAATCACGTGCATTTCTCTCAATAGAAGTAGGAATTTCATATGGATGATCCAGCAACGTGTGTTAAGACCAGAAAATTCCTACAATTCAATGTTCCCAGTGACTCCCATCGCACGTAAAAATGAAGAAAGCTTGCGAATTAATGTCAATGAATCAGACCACTCAGATAACGTAAACGTGCTGTTAAAGGTGAGAGATCATTTTAAGATTTGTGTTAGATATGATAAGAGGCGCCAATAATTAGGTGTTAATTGATTGATCGACAAATATGTGTAAAAAGTAAAATTTGTTTAAGGAAGAAGAGGAGGAGTGTAACAAGAGGAAATTTGTTTGCTGATAATACAAACTTATGATTGGACTTCTGTCACTCAAACTATCGTTTTGTCTCCCTTCATCGTTCTCAAAAATCATTGCTTTTCTCCCACGATCTTCGAAAGCACGTTGGATTCTAAAAATAGCAAGACCTCGATTATTTTTAGTGTTCGATGACATCAGTTCCTAGCGCCGGATCAGCAACGGGCGAATGGAGAGTTGTTTGACCGAGTCTCACTGTGATAAGAAAAAGAGGAAGATAGAGTGTTGGAGCAACGGTAAGTAAGAGAAAGAGAGAGAGAGAGAGCGGATAGATACTACGGGCGGGACCACCACGAGCTCGTCACGCAACAAGGAAAGAAAACGCACTGAAAACTGACCTTACGTTTCTTCCAAGTTTATCCGGTCGAGTATTGCAAAGTCTAAATAAGAAACGCAGAAAAAACTTGGTGAAAAAAAAATTATCTCTACTGGACAATGACACGGCTCTCAAATGATTTATAAATAATTTCAAAGCAAAAGATTAAGGAACCAAAGAGTAACTGGGCTTACTTGTGTTTTTTGCGTTCGTTATCTTTCTCTTGTTCTTCCTCCCCCTCCTCCTCTTCTCTCTCGCTGGAGATCACGACTGGAGAACGCTATCTACGCCTGACCCGGATTTTACATCCAGCTTCGTGATATTTTTGTCCGGATTTCACGAAGAAGAAGAAAGGCGTTTAATGGGGGAATCTCCCCCTCCCCCCCCCTCCCCATTCCAGTTACTGCCTCTTTATAAGAGCAGAAATTAAATTTTGTCAGAGTGAAACAATAAAAGGCTGGCCAACAGAGTTTATCCCAAGTGCAAGCTTGCCTTACGAAACTTCGATGAGCTTTCAGCCTCGTACAGCGAATTTCACACGATGTTTCTGCCAAGATTTTCAGACCATGCGGCGCGTCTCTTACAGTGGAATATATATGCGTATATGTATTGGTGTGCATACAAGGAATAAGCTGTTATTAACGAGAATGACGCTCGCTTTCTCTCTCTATCTCTCTTGATTTTTCCTCACTCCAATGTTATTAGCGCACAAAGTATCCTCGGCTCAATTGAGAGAAACGAGTTTACCGCGCAATTATTTCTGCAACGGCAGCCTCCGCATAATTATCCTCATCAATATTAAAAATCGTCCTGCGATTGGAAACACGAGTACCGAGTGACGTTGTTAATCAGTGCTGGATCCTCGTTTCTACGATTGAAGCAAAATTCTTGGCTAATAATAGATCTAATAATTACTGGCCGTGGTTTTAATATCGCTGTAGACAACGTGACGAGTGGCGTGTCACTCGTGACGCGTGAATTCACGATTCACGCGTAACACGTTACCAAATAGACGTCTACCTTGCGATTTCTTTACGCGCCATCCTCGCGCTTGTTAATTTCAACAAAACTGCTAAATTTAGAACCTATTTGATGCAAGTGCGTCTTCAATATTGTTTTTATATACAAAATGCTTATTTTTGTAGGAACATCATTGGAAGTTAGAAATCCGAACTGCGCTTTGGACAAGGATTTGTCGGTACAGAAAGTATTGACGTAACGGATGCTCTGTCATGGAAGTTTCGCCAATTGGAAATCATATTTTCTCCTTAAAAATTCGATGCTTCCTCGAAAAAAGGAGCCTCGAGAAGATACGCTTTTTATGGAATTGGTTGCCAAATATACGCCTACTTTGGGATATCCCTAAGCATCAATGTGTGATTGCAAATTTCAACAAGTTTGCTAAATTCAGAATCCGATTACTCCAAGTGCATCTGCAATATTGGTTCTATATTCAAAAAGCATATT
The DNA here is from genome assembly GCF_024137725.1 of Prorops nasuta. Taxonomy (NCBI): domain Eukaryota; kingdom Metazoa; phylum Arthropoda; class Insecta; order Hymenoptera; family Bethylidae; genus Prorops; species Prorops nasuta. Next base: position 4,130,074 of record NW_027116814.1, read on the forward strand.
TTTTATAGGAAATTGTTGAACGTTAGAAAACCGACCTGTGCCTGGGACAAAGTTTTATTGGTATAGCGAGCATTGACGTAATGGATGATGCAGCGTGTGTGCTTTGTGATGGAGCTGAATGAAGCTTTGGCCAATTGGAGTGTACACTCTCTTCCTGGAAGTTGAACGCTTCTCCTCATTGAATGAAGGGAACCACGAATGAAGAATTTCAAAAATCACGATTCACGTGAAATTCGTTTCTAAATAAACTACTGTATCTCGTAACATCTATACGAGTTTGCTGATTTCGACAAATCTTAGCTGAATTTAGACTACGAATGCTCCAAGTGAGCGTACCTCGTCGTTTCTATATATTCAAAACGTTTCTTATTTTTCCAGGTAAATTACCTAACGTTAGGCATGGCAAGTTGTGCATGGGATGAAGATTTGTTGGTACAAGGAGCATTGACGTAACGAATGATGCAGTGTGGATGCTTCTACGATGGAAATTTCATTAATTCGAAATTGTATTTCTCCTGAAAAATTCGACTCTTCCTCGACGAAAGGAACCTCGAGGAAAGACGATTGACGTCGAATTGGTTACCAAATAGACGCCTACTTTGGGATATCCCTAAGCACCAACATTGCGATTGTAAATTTCAATATATCTTTCCTAAATTTAGAACTCGATAGCTCCAAGTACGTCTATCGCGTCGTTTCTGTATTCTAACGAATTTTTTTGTACAGGAAAGTGGCTCATTAATAACGTAAACTGTATCTAAGGCAAAGATTTGATAGTGCAGCGAGCATTGACGTAATGAATGATGCTACGTAGATGTTTTTGCGATGGAGCCGAACGATGCTTTTGCTAATTGGTAACTACATTTTCCTCTTGAAAATTTAACACTTCCTGTTTTTCGAGGAAAGGAACCACTGACAAACACGCTTAATCCTTAGTATCATTACAGGTGTATTAATTTCAACAGACCTTTGTTTAAAACCCAATTACTTTAAAGTGTGATTGCCAAGTCATTTATGTATTCAAAATGCTTTTTTTTACAGGAAAACGGTCAAGTGCTAGAAACTTGAACTATGCCTGAGACATCGATTTGTAGGTGCAGCACGCCTTGACGTAACGAATGATATAGCGTTAACGCTTCCACAGTGTGACTGAACGAACTTTGGTCAATTGGAAACTGCATTTTCTCCTGAAATTTCGCCGCTTCCTCTTCTTGGAAGAGAGGGACCACGGTCGAAGAGTTGTAAATCCACACGCAGCAATCTAATCGCAGTAAGATCGTTCATCATTGATTCTTGCGTGGTTTCTGCGTGTATCTATAGTAGCTCGACGAAAGAAGCGCCCACGTAAACCCTTTAGCGAATGCCAATACGGTGTTTCATAGCTTTTCTTAATCTTTCCCAGAAATTCCAAAGTCGAAAATAAAGAGGACAGCGACTTTCGAAAATATGTGTCAATCATCAAGGTTTCGAAGAATTTGGCAAATTCAGTTTTTGATGAGGTCATTCGACAGTGGTATATAGTCTTGCAATTCGCGAAACTACCACCTGTTGCATGACCACCCCCGCACTCGTCCAAAATCTACGCTCTTCGAATACCCTTTTGCATTTCAATTTTATTCTTTATCATTTCTATTAACATCGGAATTATTTTGCTCGTTAAATTACAAACAATGCAGAGAATGTTTCTGGAACGAGTGTGTGGCTGATATTGTTCCGAAACCTTGATGAAAAAAGCAGGAATGTCTATGTATGCAAATCTGCGCGTGGCTATACGTTAAGTTGGAAAGCTCCGTTATGGACTATCCGTCAGCTTTTTAATTACTCCTAAAATGCAGTTCCATAAAAAAAAAAACACGAAAAGAGATAATAGAAAAACCATTGCATCAGCATTAGTGGATTATCGTGAGAATAGAAATGGGAATTACTAAATTATCTCGAAGGTTTTATCGTCAACATATCTCGTACACCTGGATAGATTCGCGTTTTATTGGTGGAACGAGCTACTTGGAGCTATTTATCGAATCGAAATGACGATAAAGGCTAAGCATGAATCAGCCGAAAGCCTTCCAGCTTATCATGCACGCATTGCAATTTTGATAAATTCAGTGCAATATTTACCGAGCTTCTCTTATGCGGTATGCATTGCGCTATTCGAACGCTGAAAATTGCGCAATAGAACTATCAGAGGGTTCAAACTTTAGCGAAATTTCACTGGACACTTGTCGCAAGAACTGGGTAGATCCGTGAAATGCTAAATTTGTGATGTTTACGTAATTTCCTCTGAAACGTTTCATCGGTCCAGATCTTCAATGGAACTGCGAAAAAGGCATCCTCGCTTCTGTATTTAGCCGTTAAATCATCGACGCACTACCGAACATACATATTAAAAAATGATATAAAAATATTTCCGGTGCTCTCTTTGCTACAAAAATGTAATTTTCTCTTTCCGCATTGTTCCCACGCTGTGACGCAGCAAGGTCCACCATCAATTTTCAGACAATCAACCAAGAAATTCCCTTCGGTAATGCGCGTTGAATGGAAAATGTGATTAAACGTATATATCCGAAAAATAGTAAAAGTTGCTGTTTTTCGCATCTATTTTAAATAGCTACATGCGTTTCCAATAGAGATGATCGATGTCGACGAAATATTTCAGTACTTTGTAATTTAGAATTATAAGAAATGATTGATCGATCGAGAAGCAGCGATCTCGACGAACAATTTTTTGTACACAGGTTTAAATACGCAAATTGTTAGATAATTTTGTATAGTACATAAAAGACAATGGCGAAGCGAATAACATTGCGATAGTCGAGCGAGTGGAAAATGAATTTTAGCGAACGAGTTTAATTGCTCGCCGATTGATAAGAGACGTTGAAGGGGAGCATCTGTTTTGGAGCTCCTTGAAAGCGAAGGAACGAGACTCGATCTTCTCATCCACGTCCTCATACCATGGATCCCTAGGGAAGTCGTGCTTCATCCTTGAAAAAGCTATGCTCGACGTACTGGCGACCCCGACTTACCTTCTCTACTAGTGAACAACAACAGGTTGCAAGTAAGAAGGCGGGTTGGGGGAGAGTGTTGCTAGCGCGAGGGAGGATTGGAGAGAGCCGAAGTGTGTAATGGTGGGGGCTAACGTTGCTTCAACTTGGAGTATATATGCTGGAACAGACGGATGCCACGCTACAGTTCACCAAGAGACAAAAGCGAGATAATCCGGGCCCGAACAGCCCCCTCGCTCACTTAGCACCTCAAGGAACCACTACTACTTTCTATCCACCCCCTGCTACCTATAGACCAACCGTGCTCATCTAGTGACCCCTTTGGAAACAGTGAAACAAACAGATCAGTGCTTCTATCCTACTCAGTGAAATGCAACCAAACGGAAGAGTGAATTTTTTTGGTGTCTCTGTACTCCTGTGCCTGGTCCTGGCGATCCTCTTGCCACAGGCATATGCACGGCCCTCCAGGATTAACAGGTAAATTAAACCACCTCATCCAAGAATTACCACGCTGTCTTTTTCCACTTGACGTTAATTATTTTAATTTCTAAATTTTTTTTACAGCAGACAAAAACGCCTGTCGGATCAGCGATTGGCCGAATTAGAGACACTATTGGGACTGGCCCAATTAAAAGGGATGATTGTAACAGTACCTGTTGCGTTTGGCCAGGTGGATCCAGCAAGAGTGTGAGTGCTCTCTTATCGATTTTCCAATGCTCAGACGACAATTCGATACGATATTAGCACGGTCCTCGACTTTTATTTTCCGCCACCGTTTTCCAAGGATTCCACGAAGACATAAACTAATTTCGCCAGCGAAACAACGAACGGAATAGAAAGTCACGATTATGTAGCTGGTCGACTGGCTGCCCCGGCACTGGCTTTTTCCACTTGCTTCTCGCTCCCACTCATACTCATGGTCATACACTTATCATCTTCATTTCTAACAACGTTCAATTGTCTAAAAGTCACAGATGAATATTTTTCAAGAATTTCTCAAACGATATTTTCGTGTCCACATTTTTCTTTTAAGCAGAAAATGACAGAGTTGACTTATTCCACTCGGCTCGGTCAGATTTCCTCTTGAATTCAGATGCGTCTGACTTATCCTCGTTGTACGGGGTGAAGGAAGGCACGCGTTTCGCTTACATTATTTCATCGACGCTGCCTCGTCTACGAATTCGCCTATTCACATATACACCCATAAAGTTACGTGCTTGTATTACGCGACGTGTGATACGACAGTCCCACCTCTTCTCCGGATTAACTCAACTCAACTTTCTTTATAACAGAATGACGCTACTGCTACGTGACACCGTAGAACCACATATCTGTTCTCCGTTAACCCTACACCTACCAACACCAACCTTACCCTTTCTCAACAAATTATTATTCCTCTTACCACTTTATCGCCGAATTTCTCATTATCTTATTATTACCATTATTATTATTTAAAATTAACAAGCGCACACTAGCAAAAACGCCAATTCAAATGCAGCTTGCGTGCTGTCTCATCCTTGCAGTTGCTTCTCTTGTACGCTTTTCCCTCTCGACTTTCCACGAAATTTCTCTCTCTCTCTCTCTCTCTCTCTCTCTGCTTAATTATATTCTGTACTTGAACCGTTCTACGCTAGAAATATAATACGTTATCGGCTTTTCCTTCCCCCCAATACTCGGGATAAGAAGTCGTTGTAATTATCTTCGGCAAGATAGGTTTTTTCTACTGCGAGAATAGTCGAATAAACTGATAGAAGAAAAATAAATTTATGGAGCTATATATATATGCGTATTCTAAAACTTTCCTTTGCGTTAATTGCTGATTTTTGGTTTCAGTGGCCGTCGCCGGCGGAGATCCATGGATGAACCGGAAATGGTCAAGATCCTTCGTCTCCTGAAAATCAACAATGAAGATCCGGTTAATAAAAATTTTTACAAACAGCTCGCTTTGTCCAGGGTATGTTTACTAGAATGATTGCTTTAAGTAGAAATGCGAGTACGAGAAAATAATCCTTTGTTATTGAATTACAGACGGAATTAGTGGACAGGCAAGGTGATTATCGGATGAACGATATGATTTAATGGGGAGTCAACGACTTCGTCAAGTCGCGGAATTTCCAATTTCGACCTCGAATTCGCCTCAGCAGTATTACGGACTCTCTCCTTCATCCGAGCTTTTTAAATTTAATCCAAATCTCTCTGCTTTTCTCCCTGTCTTTCTCTCTTCCTCTCTATTTCCATTAATCACACACACACATATACATAAATACATACTTCCTTTCCCTCTTTTCCTTTCCCATCTCAATTTTCAAAACTCTTGTCACCTTTTGACAAAATAATTTATTTGTTCTATTATTTATTGATTTTTAATTTATTAGTAGTTTATATTGTTGTACTTAAAACAGTTACGCTGTGTAGCTTGATTAGGTTTAAGGATTTACACTGATTCATCGCGATCATTAATCAATGCTCGTGATTCGCGAAGAATCGTCTTGAACTCTGGACGTTGCATTGGCGTAGGCGTCTCGTTCCAAACAGATCTACTTTAAAAATGACTCTCACATTCCTCTCGCCTCCGCGTGTCATTCGCGTCATTCATTCGGCGATTCTACCTTAAGAATCTTCTAAACTGACACGAGACATCGACACCGTCCGATAAGCAGACATTCTAGTAGTGTTAAGGAAAATTGTCAATCCCTATTCTGGATTCACGCGCAATCAGTATATACATATATATATATAAATATATATATATATAAATTATTTGGCCTTGTTCAATTATTGCTTGGTGCCACGCGTTATTCGTAATCTGTGCAAGCAACATTGTAAAGGCAATAAAGACTACTTCAATGTTATTTTATAGATTTAAGTTTTTATTTGTATCTTGTCCACTCTGTATCCATTAGAGTTTCTGCACACACTTTCCTTAAATCACTTAAATTTAAACCAAGGATTAATTTATAGAATTTAACGTTGGAATATTTTACGTGCACCAATATTAAGTTTAAATGATTTATGGAAAGCATGTGCGAAGAATTTTAGTAGAGCTAGCTCTGTTTTACCTACTTGGTAATCGAGAAACATGCAGCGCTCTCTGTCTTCGCAAGCAAGAGAGATTCATTGAAATCGAAAAGCTATGTTGGTAAAAAGAATTGAAGCTTTTTTTTGGAGCAGTTGAATTGCGCAAGACTAAGGAAGTATTTTGCGTAATTTACTCATAACTACACGTTTTATCCCCTCGCCAATAAAATCATGAAGAAATAATTATTCATATCATAGCATAATCTCTGAAACAACGAGAGCAGCAAAAATTTGATCGACGTTTCCGTTTCAGCGCGTCGCTGTCTGACCAAATATACTTTCGTACTACTACTAGCGTATTTAATAATTGCGTTCATTAAGCAATCTGGCTCTGAATTTTTTTTTGTAACAATCTAAATCTTGTAAAATGCGCATTTGCTATTTATCATTGTAAAGAAATTCGACAATTTCTCGTGGCAAATCGTCCATTGACGAATAATTTTGTAATTGTAATGCCACAAATCGAACCTTGATCGTTGATCTTACTCGAATTTTATCATACTTTAATCACAGTTTCCACGCTCGATATGTCGATTTGGGAAAGAGATTTTTTTGAAAACATATTTACAATTATTATTATAGTTTGTGATTGAATCAATTGCTGCGAAGGGTCGAAATCTAAGAGCTGATAAGGTGATATTGCGCGCTCACGCGATTCTGTTACCGATTTGCAAATGTAGATAGTAGAAAAAATGGCGTTTCGCAATTTCAAAATGAAGCAATCTCGACTGTACCTCGTTTTTGCGTTTTAAACGGGTCCCAAGAATTTATTACTGTTAAATCGTTTTTGCCACTCCCCTAAATTCGTGAATTTACGAATTTTTAAATTATCTCCCCCCTCCTTAATTTTTGGTAAATATTATTTTAGTTCTTTGATAAACCACGAGGGCTTTGCAGGTTCAGTGCGAATTGTTTCCCATAATTTTCCACTGATCAGGAATATAGATAAGAGGAAACGTGCAGTATATTTTTCTGTCAAAAGAAAATCATCTCTATTGGACCTTTTTACTTCGCTCCAGAAATTATCCAATATAGTTTATAATCAGAAAATAATATTTATACTACTCGTTCCTCTTTATTCCATTCGTGAACCTTTAATTTATTTCCCCTCGTCCACCATCTCCCCATTATTTTACCCACGTAATAATTTATGGGCGTTTCGCAGTCAACGTGAATTATTTTTACCAGTAATCATAATTAAGTCGTAATTTTCATTTTTTGTAAAGATTATTAACGCACTAGGAATCCAAGAGACTGTATATTTTTAATCTACCAAATTGTCACGAGGAGACACGTGCATCACGAAAGTCAAACCAATTATGATTTATAAGCAATCAAACCAGACTGGACCATACTCGACTATACCAGAACAGTTTAAAGTCTACACACACAGTTTCACCACCGTTATACTATATTTAATAATCGTACCACGTGTTTTGCGATTCTAAGACGATTGATAAAAACATTGGCACGTTGTAACAAAATTTGTAAAATTACAACTACTGTCGTAGGTCATTTTTTAATGTGTAAAATAATTAATAAATAAAAACGAGTGATAAAAAGCATTGATACGAGCAATAAAAAGTTACCAACGACTGTCGTTGTAATTCTACAAATTTCATTACAATGTGCCAATGCTTTTTATCATTCGTTTTATGCTTATTATTATACGATAACAGTTATACGAAATCGTTCATTCATATACTATAATGATTTTTGTGGTCCACTTCGATGAGAAACCGTATATAGACAAAATTCCATTTATAGAAATTAATTGTTAATTTGCTTTTCGTAATTAATTTTCATGTAAATCACGAAAAATCTGTCTAACGTAAATTTACACGACAGTCGTGTGTTGCGGTAATGTACATTTATGTCACTGTAATTTAAAAACATAGTTGTACATCGCAGAAAATCAAGAAAAAGAGCGGACACTCCTAAAATATTTATATACAATCTAGGTCTCGTTGCTAAATTCCAGAAAATGATGTAAGAATCTAAGCTTTTGCCGCATACATTGTACATGCTATAGTTTACATCTAATACAGGCGATTATCAATTCATCCAAGAGAATTTAATTAAAACTAGTTAGTTTGAGCGTTTCGTCTGGAATTTCTAAGAAAATTTAATTTGCACAATTTAGAATCTCAGCTCATCTAACGATCAAATTTCATTAATTAGTGTAATTTGTTAAAAGTAAGATGAGCAAATTTTAAGATTTAGAAAAATTACTAATGATAAAAATACAAGTCAATTTTAAGACCCAAGTAATACAAATTGATAAAATTCAGCAGTGTTTAATTCTTTTAAACAACTATCAAAATTTACTCAATTTTACAAAAATAAATATTGCATATCCCGGACAGTGTAAGACCGGAAGTGATGAAATCATAGATGTGCGTATTAATTTTGAGGGAGATGGTGTTGGCACCCTCCCCCCTCCTTAAGGAGATGTTGGAAGACTCGTACGATTTATCCTTATCGTCGTTGTCGCTTCAGAAAGCGCAGAATCACTCCTCCAGAGGGTGTGAAAGGCAAACGTCACCGGCGCTCCCTGCTATAAGGCCTAAAATGGAGAAGGGGAATGGGGAGGGGGTAACAATATTTGATATATAAAAGCACGTAATTGTCGAGTTCCAATGAGTTAAACTACGAGCAACGATCCGCATAAAAGTGTAAATTGTAATTTCAATGTCTCGTCTATTTGAATGCAACAGGCGTCTCGAGAAGAAGCACGTTATTTCTGGAACGTAATCATTTACAATTTTTTAATAATTGTGAAAAAGCTGTAGTGACATTTTCCCGAAGATGAACTTCCTGCTGATTTTGTCCCTTTTGGTTCTGGTGACAGGACTGGCTCGATGTCATCCAGGCTATACCAGGTATAATAATTTTTGCATTTTATACTATCACTAAAAATCATTTTTCTATACTGAGAAACAAAATAATTTTTTTTCTCAGTCTGAATTATATTTTCCTTATAAATTTTGTTTATTTTTTGTATACAATTTAATCAACGAGATTTCCCACTCGTATGTAAAAATTGTAACGTTTCTACTTTTCCCCATCTGACTATTAACGAGTAGAAATTACATCAGCATGCGTTAAGCTTGATCCACGTAAAACTCCGTATTTCTCGTAGTAATCATCAGTGCGATACAAATTGATAATTTAGTGTAAATTCCTCGTATCTCGAGCGAGTTTGGTTTTATTATGTATTTATAATTGATTGATCGACCAATTTAGTTTATAAATAGATACAATTTTTCTGGATATTAAAACGATTTTTTTTTTAGATCCGATAATTTATCGAAAAGTGCAGAAGTAGCGGAAACAACGCCAATTAAAGCATGGATACCGGATGACGCTGGGATTCCCCTTACAGATGCACTAGAAACACTTCCTGTTAAAACGTAAGAGAGTCATACAAAAATTAATTCATAGCTGGATCTTAAATAAAAAAAAATGTTTTTTTTCTCGTAGGCGATCGAAGCGTTTATCTGACCAGAGACGAGCCGAGCTTGAAACTTTGAAAGCACTTTCAAGAATGATATTAATATCTTGCAAACAACTGGATCCAAAAAAGATGTACGTATAGATTTGAAATTGAAAAAAAAACAATATTAGAGCGATCAGCGAGGATAAATTGTAAAATCTGGAATTATTTATAAGAGAAATGTAAATATATTAAGAGGTTATGTTTCTCGTTGCAGAGGTCGTCGTTAGGTGTCTCTTTGCGAACCAACAGTGACTCCTGGCCAAAAGGATTATCATTGAGAACGATGCACGAATCATCATTTATGTGGATGGGAGCAAAGCTTAAGTTTTGCTAATTGTAATCATACGATGAGTGTCTATAGCTGTATATAATGTATAATAGTATAGTACAAATAAGAGAGTATTCGCATGTACGCATAGCATTTTTAAAAAAAGTGAGATACTAGCAATGATCGCTGTATCAGCACTGATAAACTCATTTCGGCCAATTCAGACCATCTTCTTATCTCTGTCGCAATTAACGCACCAGCCAATAATGTCTCAATAATTTTACACCGCGCAATTCACCGATACATTATTATTTGCAATAAAAATTATCAAAAAATAATTTCTTCTCTGTCTCCCCTCACCCCTCTATTACTCTGTTTCTTTGATCGAAAACTCCAAATTATTCGAATTTTATGTGTAGAATATACTTAGTGAATTAATTATGTTATCGTAAAAGAACAAAATTTACCCTAATTAATAAATTACTGGATCAGAATGGAAAAAAAATACCAATGTATATGTGAAATGTTTGAAATTGGCGGTATATCGAAAGTTCGATAAATCGCACATGGTGCCGGTGGCGTGGTTTCGATTCAAAATGGCGGTGTATCGCATGATCGCATCGCATATCGCAGCAGTATCGATCGACACTGTCTTGTCTGGTGTTGTCTACTAGTAAAGAAGTATTATGGTAGTAGTGTCTATGTGTGTACTCTCTCCTCTCCGTATCTAAGAGAGAGAGAGAGAGAGAGAGAGAGAGAAAGAGGAAGAGAATGAGAGAGTACTCCGAGTTTCGTGTAGTAAACGAGTTGTTGTTTCTGCTGTGCGAATGATCTTTTAAGAGAGGGAGAGAGAGAGAGAGAGAGAGAAAATTTGGATTTGTGTCGTTTACGAGGAGTAAAGTGAGAGTCGCTCACGCAATGTTAGCGTTTAGTGTCGGTCTCGGTGGTGGAGGCGGTGGTGCAAAGTGCGCGGTTATTACGTTGAAGTCGGGATAGGGAATAGGGATAGAGACGACACAGGGTAGGAAGGAAGGCAGGTAGGCAGACACGGAAATACGGATTAGGAAGCGAGCTATGAGAATAGGAGAGAAACGGCGATAAAGATGTTGAGGAACTCAAGAACTCCCAATTTTTTCACAGTGACGATGCTTCCTTTTATTTGGATGACGGGAAGCATCCGGCTTTCCCAGGAATGCTCTCAGGATTGATGCTCAGTGCAAGGTGAATAGTTTCTCTCTTTGTTTTTTCTCGGAGGGCCAGTTGTTTTTCTCGAACTCACGCACCGATAATATAAATCAACCGAATGCTTTACATGTATATGTTTAATGTGTTTAATATTGTCCTGCTAATATATAGGCAAGTGTGAAGAAGAGAATAAAAGAGCGAGAGAAGAAGAAGAGAGAGTGAGTGAGTGAGCTAGTGAGTGAGGGAGACAAATCGAGAAGTATCGAGCGAGTGAGAGAAAGAGAAATGTCTGCGCCCTGAACACCCGAGAGAGAGCCATCAGCAGCACAGCTCGAGCTCAACTCAGCGACTAACAAACGGACGGACGGACAGACCAATCTCTGTCAACGTTTTTGTGTCTTCCCGAGGATGCTCTTTGTCATTTTGGGGAACTCTCCGGAGTGCGTATTCTAAGTTGATGCGCGGAATTCTGTTGTTGGAGCCGTGTATTGTTGGCTTAGTACGGTGAAATGTTTTCATCGCCGGCGTCAGTAGTGGGCGAGCCGTCAGGCTACGACTTTCAGAAAGAAGAGAACGCCGTCAAGTGGAAGGGAGTGTTTGTCAACTCTCTGCGAAAGGTATTTTATTCGTTACATATCAATTTTTTTTCTAATCTCTTTACCTTCCAGATGTCGTATCTTTTTCTTTTTCTCTCTTCTCTCTTCTCTCTCACAGAGGTTCTTTTCAGTAGTTATTTGAATTTCTGTCAAGGTATTGGAACAAGTACACCCTAGTCTTGAAGCTAGACAAGATGCCCTAGATTATGTTGAAAGTTTGATCTTAAGAATGCTGGGTATGCTTTGCGGACATCCACCACCTCATACACCGCAAGATGTGGAAGAAAGAGTTAGACGTACCTTTCCTACTCCCATTGACAGATGGGCGCTTCGAGATGCCAGAGATGCTTTAGAAAAAGGAAAGAAAAAGTCTCCATTGGTTCTCCCTGTTGATAAAATTCATCAGCTGTTGCAGAAAGTAAGAGATCCATGATATGATGTATAATATAATTGGTGAGGTTTAGAGCAATGTTCCATGATAAATTAATTGTGTTTTGTTTTCTGCTTTTTTAGGAAGTTTTACAGCATAAAATTGATTCTCAAGTTAGTCTGTTTGTGGTTGGTGTTTTGGAATATATTTCTGCTGATATTTTGAAGGTTTGTAGGATACACTTTATGTGTTATATTTTTTTGTTTCAATTTGTATTATTGACAGTTATTAGTTTATTACATAATTTATTTTTTAATGCTTTCAGCTAGCTGGAAATTATGTGAAAAACATTCGCCATGTGGAGATTTCCTGTGAAGATATAAGAGTTGCGATGTATGCAGACATGGTAACAACATTTTCAAACAAATTGAAGCCTGCGTTGTGTCTTTGTAATGCACATAATAATTAATTTAAAATTATATATACATATATATGCACATATATATTTATATATAATATTTTGCTACTTTCGTTCTGAAATCAATCCTTTTATTTTTTTTTATTAAAAAAAAGTAAGGTTGAGATAATTAACAAAAGCTGGTGAAAGGACTATAGAACTAACATTATTATAACCATATGGTCAATGGTAGAATTAGAATGCTCAACTCTATGTAGATAAAGGATCTATTATTATTTTGGAGCTGCTTGATTTTCAAATCAATCATTGCTTTTGAATCTATTTTTAAAACCTTGGTTCCTAAGACCAATTTTTTAATACAAGATAGAATGAAATTAAAACACCTTGCTAGTATTAGCTTGCCTTCTCTATTATGATGATTATTTTAAATCCTATTTCATTTTTCCTTGTCTCCAACAGCATTCACTATTTTGATTTTTTCTATAGAATGTTATAAGATAACTCTTGTTTTTCATTGATTTTTAATAGTGGAACTGGTGTTTAATAACTAATAAGATTTTATAATCAAGATTATGTAATGTTTAAGTTGAAGACATCTACTACTAGCAACAGGTGCACTGGTAAATTTCAGAATTTGGCCATTGGCTACACTAGGCTAGTCACAGGTTAATTGTGGCTGCATATGCTCTCTGCTTGGTTACATGCTTTCCACTAACATATAACAACACCAACCATGTTCGTTCTTCGCTCATGCCGTTCTAGGTGGTACGTACCTGCTATCCTCCAGAAAAAATTTAACATATGATGGATTCATTTCACATTGTTATAGAAATTATTATCATTTTGCCTCAAATCTCTTTATCTTCTTTCATTGTCTCTTTCTAACTTTGTAAGAAATTGAAGTCTAAAAGAATCTCTTTCACTTAATGCAGTATGTATATTATTTTTGCGTTCAATAATAATAAACTTACAAAAATGTTCTTATATTTGCATTTCATTATAGAAATGCAAACAATAGATTCTTTTGCACCAGTGAAAGTTATAGTTGCTGAAATAATATAATCCTGAATTATATGCAGAAATGTTTCCACATTTGTGTAATACTTCCTGTACTTCCATTGTGCCTGATTCTAAACAATTTCCCTATTCTATATTTGCATTGTCAAAATACATCATCAGATTTTGTTAAGTTTTCATCTAACGATTGGAGCCTGCTTATTTTCTAAGCATTTAATCTTATTAACTTTTAATCTGTAGGTTTAAGACATTAAGATTGCTGGTTTTCTTATAAATTTTAACGTATATAGATATCCTTCTTTTGTAGTATACTTTGCTTAAATAATTTTCTTTAATTTTATAAGGTATGCTCTTCGAAAACTAACGATTAATTCTTTTGCGGCAAAACAATGAGCATGAATAGTTTTTACTTTAAGCATGAGAACTGTAAAAAAAAACTGAAAAAAAATGCAGTAAGTCGTGTGTGTATTTATAAAATACTATGTAGTACTTAAAGAAAACAACTAAAATAACAAGATCAAAAGAGTTGCATTTTTAAGATGCGAATTACAATTTCTGTGCCGAGTATCTATCTATTGCCGATGAAAGACAGTTGATTGAATGAACAATTTTCTATATCTCTGCAGCCTCTTGTGAAAGCAAACGTTTGCTCTATTACGTTCATTTTTATTAGTTCAATTTTATTTCACGATCATCTTGCATCAGATATCGTAATTGTAATTCCGTCTTTAAAATTCTGCTAGAGAATTTCCTATCCACGAAAACGGGATAATTAATAATTGCATTTTTCGTAGGTTCTGATGGACATGTTTTATCAGGACGATTGCTCAGAAGGTCCACAAAGTGGTTTGGGTGCCGTAGTATCCCAGACTTATGAGGAATCCGTCAGGGACCTCATACATGATGAGCGGCATTATCTACGAGATCTCCATATGATTATTAAGGTACGCATGGTATTCAGCACTTGAGGAATATTTAATTAAAAATAGCCACTTCCACTCTACAGGTCTTTCGAGAGGAAATAGCAAAGTTAGCGCAGGATCGTGTAGAGCTTGAGACTCTTTTCAGCAACATTATGGATATTTATGAAGTAACTGTAACGTTACTTGGTAGTCTAGAGGATATAATGGAAATTACCGAGGAAAAGCAAACGCCAACTGTAGGATCTTGCTTCGAAGAGTTGGCCGAAGCAGCGGAATTTGATGTTTATATTAAGTATGAATAAATATTTAAGGAATTAAATAATTTACTTGATATGTGGGAGCAAGCGATTTAATTGTAACTCTATTTCAGATATGCAAAAGATATTAATGGTTCAGCTAGTCGAGAGGTTTTATCTAGTTTATTATCGAGGCCTGAGTCCATAGCGGCGTTGCGTGCAGCAGGGCATGGTTTTAAGGAGGCTGTCAAATACTATTTGCCAAAACTTTTATTGCAACCCATATGGCATTGCTTTTTGTATTTTGATTATATAAAGGTGAATAATTCAGTTGAAAGATAAAAAAGATTTATCGATCGATCAACTATAGTAGATATTATTAATAAGAGTCATATTTATATCACAGGTATTGCATAAACGCACCCCAAGTATAGAAGACAGTGAAACTCTGGAACAAGTGCAAGGACTTTTAAGGCCGTTACAAATGGAATTGCTGCAATCAATGGCAAGTATGCCAAAAAAGGATACGGGCCTGCGAATGCAGAGTAGAGCGAGAAGACAAGCGGCTTTAGAAAAAACTAGTGAATTACAAAAGACGGTGGATGGTTGGGATCAAAGGGACGTAGGACAATGTTGTAATGAGTTTATACGCGAGGATATGCTCGCAAAAGTAGGCAGCAATGGACGCAGATTAACGGAAAGGAAAGCTGTACTGTTCGATGGTTTGTTAGTTTTATGTAAGCCTAGTGGTGGTAAACGAGTTAGTGTGAGTGTTGCTTCGGTCGGTGTGGTAGGTCATCAAGCTCATCAGAGAGAGCTTCGCTTGAAGGAGCGATTTTTTATTAGAAAAGTTGATATTATCGACAGGGAAGACACTGAGGAATTAAAAAATGCCTTTGAAATTGCGCCAAGGGACCATCCCAATGTTATTCTTGTTGCCAAGTCCGCCGAAGACAAGAACAGTTGGATGGCGGATCTTGTAATGTTGAACACAAAAAGTATGTTAGAAAGGACTTTGGATAGTATCCTCTTAGACGAGGAAAGGAAGCATCCTTTAAGGCTACCTCCACCACATTTGTACAAATTTGCCGAACAGGACAGTCCGGAGAATATTGTTCTAGAAGCAAGGGAAAACGGTGGTGTTCCCTTGATAAAAGGTGCAACGTTGGTCAAGCTTGTGGAAAGGTTAACGTACCACATTTACGCTGATCCAGCTTTCGTACGAACATTCCTTACTACATATAGGTAAATCGTCGAGTTAATTTATATAAAAAAAATTAGTTTATATACTTTCTCAATATCACACACACAATAAATAAGTACCATTGCATGATTAAATTTTATAATTATTGTATTTCGTAGGAGTTTTTGCTCACCTCAAGAATTACTGACTCTGTTGATCGAGAGATTTGACATACCTGATCCTTCGCTGGTTTACGGCGAGGAGGAGAAATCGTCAGGCTGTAAAACAACGGCTAGAGAAGACTGGAAGAGATACAGGAAGGAGTTTTGTCAGCCAGTGCAATTCAGAGTCCTGAATGTTCTGAGGCACTGGGTCGATCACCATTTTTACGATTTCGAGCGTAACAGAAATCTTTTGGAAAAGCTACAATCATTTTTAAATACTGTTAGCGGCAAATCCATGAGGAAGTGGGTCGACTCCGTTATTAAAATTGTACAAAGAAAATGCGAACCTTCGGAACAGCGGCCCATTACTTTCAGCTTTGAGCGATCTCCGCCACCAATTGAATGGCACTTAAAAGTTCCTGAGGAAGAATGGGGAATACTTACGGTATGTAGCGTGAAATCTTGAGAAAACGCTCATTTGAAGTTCTAAGAGCGATTATTATTATTAACATGAATACGCATCATGTTTTAGTTGCATCCGATAGAGTTAGCAAGGCAATTGACTCTACTAGAATTTGAGCTGTACAAGAATGTGAAGCCTTCCGAGTTGGTTGGATCAGTATGGACTAAGAAGGACAAAGAAAAGACATCTCCTAACTTGTTAAAGATGATCAAACATACGACAAATGTAAGAGTATTGAACTGATATTTTTATACATGGTTCCTAACGATTCTTATATCCTCTTAAATATAAATCATTATTTTCAGTTTACAAGGTGGCTTGAAAAGACAATAGTAGAAGCAGAGAATATAGAGGAAAGGGTAGCGATTGTTTCACGTGCATTAGAAATAATGCTGGTTTTGCAAGATTTGAACAATTTTAATGGAGTATTGGCCATTGTTAGCGCGATGGGATCTGCTTCGGTATTTAGATTAAGTTTTACATTGGAAGTAAGTAATTTTTGTGTCTCAGTTCATCCATCTTTTCGATTTAGCAATTTTTCTTCTATGTTTTATACTTCTATTTATAGCAAATTCCAGCACGGCTGGAAAAAGCGCTCATGGAAGCAAGGGAACTAAACAATGATCATTTTAGAAAGTATCAAGAAAAGCTACGTTCTATAAATCCTCCTTGTGTACCATTTTTTGGTAAGTATAGTAAT
This sequence comes from Prorops nasuta, assembly GCF_024137725.1. Taxonomy (NCBI): domain Eukaryota; kingdom Metazoa; phylum Arthropoda; class Insecta; order Hymenoptera; family Bethylidae; genus Prorops; species Prorops nasuta. The sequence continues at coordinate 4,147,176 of NW_027116814.1, forward strand.
TGATTAAATTATAAAATAAAAAAAAACATGCGGATTTCAATAGGTATTTATAACTATAGGAATGTACCTGACCAACATCTTGCACATTGAGGAGGGTAATCCTGACTATTTGCCAAGTAGTCCAGAACTTATAAACTTCAGCAAACGCCGGAAAGTCGCTGAGATAACCGGAGAAATTCAGCAGTACCAAAATCAACCTTATTGTCTTTCTGTAGAGACTAGGATAAGGCATTTTATCGAAAATCTGTGTCCGTTCGATCCTAACATGAAAGATGCGGATATAAGCAATTATTTGTATAATAAGAGTCAAGAAGTAGAGCCCAGAGGTTGTAAGCAGCCGCCACGAGCAGTGAGTCAAAGTTCTCTTTTCGTATTAACCGATCAGTCACCGTTGCTTAAACGATTTTGCAATTGTTCAATAGCCCCGCAAATGGCCGGATTTGAACTTAAAGTCACCGGGTATCAAAGCCAGAAACATGAGCGGGAAGTTACCAGCCCCTTTGCAAGCAGTAGCGTCCACCGTGAGATTGCATGATCCTCAACCGGAGGCACCACCGCTATCGGAATTACCGGAAACACCACCTCATATTTCACAACCCACTGCACCGCACACGGGCGACCACAGCGTTTTCGCGCCAGTTTTATTGGGCGGTTCGTCTTTATTCAATTACGTCTACCTATTTTTATCACGTGTATTCCCTCAGCCACTTACAAATTTTATTTACACAGGTTTGGGCCCATCACCGGGCTCTCCAGGACCGCTAAGTATGTCAGGACTGTCAATCGGTTCACCAGGAAACAGTCCACAGCTGGGGTCACCAGGTCATTTACCACCGTTGCATCATCAGCCTCAAACAACACATTTTGGCTTTAATTCTGGAACGATCGGTGTAATGGGGGCTTTAACAGGTTTGTCGTCGGCCGGTGGGAGTCCTGGTGCTGTAATGCCGCCACCTCCCTCCCCCAGTCATGTACCTCCTCCCAGTCAACCTCCACCGCCTTTACCGCCTAGATCTCATCGGAGGCGAGAAAGCTCAATTAGCGAATCACCTCAACAGGTACGAAAGAACCAATCTAGATACTTATATAACTCTTATTGCCGTCCTAATTGGGATCGTTGCTTTGTTGACACGTAGGTGCGACAGGCACCAAACGCGCCAATGCTTCCGCCACGAGATGGAACGTCGCCACCACCGTTGCCGCCAAGGAGGGACTTGGCAGTCACTCTACCACCTAGGCTTCCCACGTTAAATCCGAGTAACTCGGCACTACTAGCAAGGCGCAACTCCACTCTCGAGTCTTCGTGTCCAGCCGTTACTCACACGCGTAGGCATATGTCATTCAACGGGCCTAGCCCTACGAAATTTCCGCTTACGCAACCAAACGGTAATTTGAATTCTGTAAATCAATAAGTGTTTATAGGTATACACAATTGATATTAATATTATGAAATTTGTAGGCTCTGTGACACCCAGGTTACCGCCAAAACCGTTGCCTGGACGTCCACCGACGACTATGTTCAATTTTAATGCTCCACCTGGACCTAGCTAAGGTCATACTCCCTCCTACCTCTTCTATCCCAAATAAGACCTTTTTTTTGGAAATCGACATCTAGTCCACTCAGAAAGCTCAGCATTGCACAGGCTAAATGCTACGCCATGCACTATGCCCGGTATGACTGAATGTAAATAGTGTTTACCTTGGGATATTTTAAACAAAAGCCGGCAAGAAGAAAATACTCGTGCGTGCGCGCGCACACACAAATTACGCAATAACTGTGTAAATTCGCGAATGTTTCAACGAATTAAATCGCAAGGCGTGTGGCTCTTACGTGATGAGATGCTGTTACATTCCTTGTTATGATTCGTCTTTTAATGTCTATAATGCTATTTTTATTGAAAGTTTATTTTTGAGATGGTGCAGAGCGTTGTTGGTCTGTACGATATATTTTTAGATATTTTTTTAATGATCAGATATATATATATAAATATATATAATCAGTAGATTTAAGGTCAAACACCTCTCTTTCTCTCCTATCGAAGCATTTAACTGTTACGATTTCCATGAAGAAGTGTACTCAAGGACTAATAATTATCGATGACAGATGCATCCATATAAGCTTGGATTAAATATTTTAACAGTGGAGAAAAATAAACATATAAAGCACAATTAATTAGACATAGAGACAGACATTTTCTCTAATAATAATGTACTGAGCATTGATTTTTATGGTTAGACACGTGAGATAACCAAATCACACATTTAGAAATAGTACTACACCTTAGTACTATTTTAAAATTCTTGTAAAACCAAAACGATAGGAATGAATTAAACGTTTCTTCGCGTTAGAAAAAAGGGTGAAAACAGGGAATGAAAAGAGAAACGAATACTGAAAAAGGGAGAATTTCTCGTATGACCTTGCTGAATGGACTACATTCGATTTCGAGCCCTTAATGATAAGTGGCTCTTCTCGTTTATGCTTTAAATCCCCTGCTTGTCCCTCGACACAACTGTGATACACTTTGAACGTCGGTATGTATGTTATGTAATTAGACGTTTAAATTTTAAAGAAGACGCAAGAAAGTGCAGTATCGAATGAATCATAGGCCAATAAATAAATAAATATATATATATATATATATATAATTATACATATAAGTGGAATCAATACAAAAAAGGAGTAAATATGTAAATGTATATTATTATAAATATATTCTATCATATAGTTATTGTAATATTGTCGAGTATAAGGAGAAGTGAAATATTGAAATTATGTAAAATAAAGAGTATATTGTGTAGTATGTGATAAATATTGTTCACGTATACCTATATGCAGCTACGCGAAGGGCCTGGAGGAAACAAGAGGTTCACTACAGATCAGAAATTGAAGTCAAAGTGGTAGGGGAAGAGAGGTTCACCGCCATCTTGGTTACAGATAGATACAGAGCAAAATGTCTGAACATACTTCATTCGGGATCTATGCTTAAATTGCTTGCTGGGTTTGGAATGCTGATCGTTGATTGGTTATAAGAATCTAGATAACCAATCAGCAATCGCCATTTCAAGTCCAAAACGGTTCTGACATAAGGAACATTCGGAACGGGACTGTTCATTAAATAGCTTACTGAGCAATCGCACCGGATTAGCGTAATCCTAACTTCCAGCAAATCAGAAGCGATTTCTCCGTGTTCCGGAAGTTCCGTCCCATTGTGTATCGCCATTTTTGTTCAATTTTTGAATTGCCGCGTACCGATTGTTGACTAACGGTGTGCCGCGTTTTTTCGTAATAGTTGATAATTTTTAAATTCATTCGCGCGATTAATAATAATTTTATGCATTATTTTGATCACATACGTAATATTTCATTATTATTTTAAAATAATTTGTCCTGAATTTTGATTTTTCTTAATTAATAACTGTACAATTTTTAAAAATATAATATAACAGTGAAATGCAGGATGTGATAAAAATAAAAGTATTTGCCTGTGTAAAAATTCGTTAAGCGATAATTCCACCCGAATGTATTTTGCCAGTGTACAGCGAGCATTTTTATGTTGTGTTTTTGTGGTTGCAGTGGCCAAGGTCAACACAGCCTCAAGGACTCTCATAGCCTGTAAGTGACTTTAGTTTCATTTCAAAGCTAGAATAAACTTTATAATCATTCGAAAGGATTAAATTTAATAACGTAATATTATTTTCCTTTGTTACAGTGGGCGACCTCACTTTGGGGCGGAAGTGCCGAAATCAAACAACCGCGTCGCGCAGTGATACTTTAAACTTCCGCTTTTGCACAATAAATTTTTTAAAATCCGCGTCGCTAGAGTGAATTTAAATCCCCTCGTGCGACGTACCTTTTTTTTTATAAAATTCGCGTCGCGAAAATGAATTTAAATACTCGTGTGACGCAGTTTTTTTTTTATAAAATCCGCGTCGCGGAAATGAATTTAAATACCCACGTGGCGTAATTTCGTTTAAAAAATCCGCGTCGCGTCGCGTTATATTATTTTAAAATTTAATTCTCGCGAGTGCCATCGTTATCATCATCATGGCATCCTAAAGGCTGCAAACGGATCATCATTGGATTTTCGCCGAACGAGTGAGTCCCACGATTAAACCGTGGATTTTTCTTTATTAACAAAAGAATGGCCGAAAACCTACCGGTAGGTTCCACTCGGTCCTTCTTCGGTTAAAACTATTTTTATTTCCTGCACGTTTTTCAGCATTTTCGTTGCGATTATATCTATTTTGCGTGCGTGTGTTTTTCTTTTCAGGTTTAATTTTCCGATATAGGTAGGCTATTTAGCTTCGCGTATTAAATAGGAATTATAGCTTTCGGTATTAGGTAGGCTTTTTTTTCAGGTTTAATTTTCCGATATACGTAAGCTATTTAGATTCGCGTATTAAATAGGAATTATAGCTTTCGGTGATAGGTAGACTTTTTTTTCAGGTCCCTTCCTTCAGGGAGAGAGAGAGAGAGAGAGAGAGAGAGAGAGAGAGAGAGAGAGAGAGAGAGAGAGAGAGAGAGAGAATACTACAAAAATTCCTTTCCCCCTTCAATTCGAGAGGGGGAGGGGGGGTAATGATTTGCTAATAGATACAGCACACATATTACAGAACTGTAGATATGATATTTTGTACCTTTCCTATATTTGTCAATTATTTTAACGTTTAAAAATTGAAATAAATAAAACAAAGCCATCGTATTTTTTTTTTCAATTTGATTTTTATTGAAATTCATGAAAATACTATATTTTATACATTATTTTAATATCCAATCGTATAGCGTGCAGAATCTCTAATAAATACAAATTTTAAATATCTTAAAGTTATTATTAGATGGTAAATAGAAAAAAAAGGTACAATTATATCATCGCTATGGATTGTTTGGCCCCTATATTTAAAAGTTTTTATTATAGATACGAACAATAACCTGATTATTTACATCGTAATACTAACTAACAACAGTCATAGTAAAATTATTTAGACCCTAGGAGGGGGCAGCTATGAAAATAAAATAAACAAGCGCAACCTTCGGTCTGGTGGTGTATTGTTTACAAGATGACATTTGGCATGCGCGCATTAACAACATGGTAAGCTCTCAAGGTTATTTCTTGAAAGGCCTGAGGACCAACAAAAATTCGTTCTAAAATCATCACAAAAGAAAACCAAAATGTAAAACCCTTTGCTTATCTTTTTTACGCAGTTTTAACAATTTCATTTTTAACAATAAATGAACAATAAAGTTTTGATAATTTAGTGAAATACAAAGTGAGTTCTGGTGACTGAAAATGTTTGCCAAAGTCAGTTTTATTTTTCCAATGCGAGAAATATTTATTAGACGAGGTTTTTTTTGCTGGAAAAATTCAGTTTAGCAAATTTTCGTCAGCTGCACGAGTAATTATTTTCATTCTATATCAATTTTACATGTAATTCGCACAACGCATATATATATATAATACCAGTTAAATCGCAATTTATCAAATAATTACAAAGACCTCAGTATAACAAGTGCATTTAAAAAATAAAATAAAAGCACAATTTATATAATAATAACATATGCGTAGTGCGAGAATACATTTGCATTACGATACAAATGATCGTTTGTAACAATACGTGATCTAATCTATCGTGTCCCATGTTCGTGTTAAAAAGAAAACCACTTTTTGCGTTCGTTGCAATCAGCAATCTCTGCTGTACGACATTTTCACAAATTTTAGTCAACATAAAAAAATGAATAAGTACAGCAAAATTGCATATCATAAAAAATACTCTCCCATATACAATACAGAAGAAAGTGGTAGGAATGTAGGATCAATAATCGTTTTTATTTTTGTAACATTATTTAATCGACTGGGAGTGTGGTGCACCAAGGAAAATATTGCATTATTTTTCAGCCTATCAATAGTTAATCGAAATATCAATAAATTAATTTCATCAATACAACGATCAATTAATTATCCAGTTACTCATAACATCAATAAATTCAGTTTATATCGACTTCACGAATAATCTCGATGACAGACCAAAAAATAATTAACAATTTTTCTCAATATGATTGATCTCGATGATTAAATGTTTTCCACGCGTTCTCCTCGCATCACTAATTTGATCAGTAATAGAAAAAAGCAATGGACCACACGATGGCTGATTTTTTTAATTATTTTAAATTGTAGGGGGGGGGGGGTGGGGTATTTGGTCCAACGATTAGGTGACTTCCCAGACAGTGGATCCCTCGCTGGGTCTGTGGTGCCTCGACGAAACGTCCACGTGGGCGTCAAGGCCATCGCTCAGCTTGCTGAACCTTCTGGCCCAACTCCCTCGACACCCCCCAGCCCCCGCTGCCCCTACCCCCACTCCCGCACCCCCACGCCCTATACTTCCGGTCTCTCTGAGAACCGACAGCAAGTCATCCTCGTCCTCGCGACCTTTCAACCCTTTCTCGTACTTCGCCTCCTGCGCCAACAAACGCTCCCTCTGAGCCTGCGTCGCCACTGACCGAGGCACTTCCGGTATCGCGTAGCTCATTATCCCCGTCAGTGCGAATACCTGCGCAATAAAAATCTCGTGATAACTTTGGATCCACTCCTCACAGGATCTTATTTCTCATCTCGATTGATTTATAATCAACAAAAGTATTTAATATTTAAAAATCTAAAATTTTTTCTTGTTAATTTTCTTTGTTATAAAACAATATTTTGCAATTCTGATTGTAGATCATTATCGAGTGGTTCTTATTAGATGCAATAGTTGAACTTTGAACTTTGACCTTTTTAAAGAAATTCGAGTTTAAAAAGAACAGAGTTTCAACTGTTACAGCTAATATTTTGCTCGTTTCTTCATTTTTAAGCTTCGTTGCTCGATGGTTCAGTGGTTGAATAGAGAGAGAAAACTGACCACGTGCTCGAAAACCACGACGAAAGCGAGTCGAGCAGCGAAAACGTGCCAATACTGCGGGCTCAGTCCATAGGGATCCTGTTTGTGATCCGGACCATTCCTGTAACCTCTGTACTGACACGTGGAAGGATGATTGTGGTCCGCGTCACTCATCATGTCGTCTCTGTAATCGGAAGTGTTGAACTCCGACAGAGAACTGTCGATGTAGCCAACCAAATCGTTCGTTGGTGAATAAACAAAGGCGTAAACGCTCCTCGGTATGAAATCCGAAGTGTATGCAATAACGAAAGCCTGAAATACACAGGTATTCTCCTCTTCAGCATCTCCAATTTTCCAGCACGTAGCAGTATAAATTTTTACATACTTCGTGACACACTCGAGGTTTGTGCTTGAATATTGTGAATCGTTTAGTGTACTCAAATTGTGCTGTGAATGAAGAAAAAGAATAACTAAAGCCTAAAATACGAATATTTAGAATAGTGGCAAAAATATTCTTCTCTGCTTTTGCAAAATATCTCAATTATATTTTTATTGGAAATTTTTGCATTGTTGTGCAATATTTTTTCAGAGATTTTTCTTTGGTGAATTTTTTTTCTTTAGTGTCTGTGTTCTATTTTATACTTTGTGCAGTATTATCTACTTTTTTAGGGGTTTTGCAATTTAAGTTGCAAAAGGGTTCGTATATTCAGAGTCGATAATGAAATTGTGATTCTAGTGCAACGTGCAAAGGTTCGAGGGGAATTTTTGCGCGTAAAGAGGAGAAGATTTTTGGTACCAAAGTTTTGAGATAAGTGCAGAAAAATAAGAAATAAATGTTGGCCTTTGACTCACGTTCGTCACCACTGCTGCATATGTTACCCCCTTGAGGATTCCGTACCAAGCTCCTATATCCTCCACTCGTTCCGCCAATGGCCTCCGAGCCTCTTTGATCATTTTGTAAGCGTCCAATCTTATCTCTGCAATGTTGTTCAATAGCGCGAACAACGGGGCTAGTGGAAACGCAGCGACGAATAGTGTCACGAATCCATATTGTAGTACTGCAATTGGTCAAAGATAACAAAATATTTTTTTTAATACAGTATAGGTATTCGTAAAATCGAAAGAAACCTGGAAGATCGAGTGATCGAGGGTAGAAAATATTTCAATCATTGTTTTATGCACGAGAATTACGTCGGTGTCAGTGTGAGAGAAAAATATAAATTAACGTGCACTTGTGAATTTTCTTAATTATATTTTTGCAAAAACAGTTTTTTCTGTACTCGAAACAATGTTAGAATTTTCATTTTGACACGAGAATCATACGAGTGTCTGTGCTAGTGTGAGAAATAAAAATTAATTAATGTGTACTTGAATTTTCTTAATTATATGTTTGCAAAACAGTTTCTTTTCTGTACTCGAAACACTTTCAAAATTTTCATTTGAACACTCCATATATCGTATACTGACTCATTTCAAGATACTCGTCGAAGAGCGCCAATCTTCCAGGATCCTGCAGTTGATAGTCCTTTTCCCAGCAGGTATAGGGTCTCGCGTGATCCTTGGTGGCTGCGAAGTAGTTCCTCTTTCGCCACCAGTTCCACATCTTCGGCGACAGAAGCTCGACAAAATTGTTGAAGCACTGTTTACCCACCATTATTATTGCCAATTGGATACAGACTTCGGATAAGCAACCAGCGGGATCGCAAACGTCCGTTTTTATCCTGTAAAACTCCGAGGACCTTGCATCCGCGTCCCCAGGATGTACGAAGAATCTTCCCTGAATGTGCCAATTTTTTCATTCGTTAGAATCAATTTCTCTCGGTTTCTGGAGCATCGATTCTTTTCGTGAGATTTCTCCACAATTGTTTCTAACAATTTTATTATAAATATATTCGTGCTTTCACATACCTTGAAAAACGCGATGTAGATGAGGGAAGAGTAGAAGTTTACAAACTCGAATAGAAATATCTTAAAAGTGTAACTGGCTTCGTATTCGGTCTGCGTTCTTGGGTTCTCCATATTTGTCATCCATCTTGCCATTCTGTGGTAGATCCTCGTGAGAATCATTATGATTATCAAGTTGATCAAAGCTGCTGTCATCGAGGTGAAGATTTTTGCGTGCTTCTTCAGGAAAGTACCACCTCCACCGTAAAACACGGAGACCAAGGATATTCGATAGATTATCGTGCCCAGAACTGCACCGAGTACCACGCAAATCTTGAAGAGGAAAATTACAACGTTATATCTTGAAACAATACGTTTACAAAATTATGCAATTAGAAATAACAGGAATCCAGTGTATTAATTTAAAGAAATTTTTATAATCAAATTAAATGATAACACTGATGATTCATTCATAGTGTGCAATTATTCATGAAACGTACGATAATCAAAGTCTGCAATTAATGCATAAAAAAAACATTTCCCCAAAGGAATCATTTTGCAATTCTGTTAAAAATTGCCACAAGAATTACAAAAATTTGTGGTTGTTGAGAAAAATCTTGGAGGTACAGTTTCAAGTAGTAAATAATGCGCACGTACCATGAAGAACACCATGGTACCAGTGACGCAATAACGCATCGCCCTGGACGAAGCAGGCAAATAAGGTTCTCTCTCCCTGGTCACTGGATTAATTCGGAAAGTTTTCACGGATGCCTCGAATTCTGGCCTGGGTTCCTCGTCTCCATCGGTATTCTGAAGATCCCACTCCCAAACTATAACAGCTTGACGTCGTTTCCACAACTCGAGAAACGTCGTCGCTGTAATGTCATCATTGATAAACCTCGTCACCCACGCAAAGAAAAAGGAAGAAAAAACACAAATACTTGCCCCAAAAAGACATAAAAATGGCAAAGAACACAGTGGCAGGATTATCGAACAGATAAGTGAGCTTGGAAAAGATACAAGACTCCCCCAGTTTCTGATAAGCGCAAGCTTTGTCGCACAATGGGCACAGAGTGATGTTTCCTGGAATTTCATTGCAACGTTAACACCTTGAAGAACAACAAGATTCCCAAAATATAATACAAAATCAATATTACCAGCCCTATTGGGATCACAAATTTCTTTGCTGGGAATATTATCAACCCCCTCCATGCTACCCAGTCCATAAATGAAGCATAACAACCCAACTATAGCTGGAGGATACAGACACCTGGTGTAAAATCCCAGCCAGGCAAAGTACAGAGCAACTTTTTCACCAAAATATCTCCTGATCAACCACAATGGCTGCCTCTTGTACCACTGCGAAGGCCTCGCCCATATCAGGTACAACAAGTGCCTGTCGAGGACCTCGCCATTGACCAGAGGCTGGTTGTAAGGACCCTCGTGCAAAGAGAAACAGTCCATATACGTTCCATCAGCCAGCAACCTTCGTATCCCAGATTTCTCGTGGTTCTCGTCGTATCGAACCCTCAGCAGTATCTGCATGACTATCAGTGACCTTTGTGCAGGTGTGTACGCAGTGTCCCTGTCCTTCACCACGAATCTGAGGGACGAGGAACGTTCATCGATGTTAATATTGAACTTGAAGAGTTTTACTTTGGTATATCGTATAACTAACCTTTCTTCGCGATCACCGGAATCAGTACTAGCGTAGAAGCTCGGCTCTTCAGGGTATTTCTCCAAATCCCACGTGTGGAATTTCCTGAACCACTCTGTCCACTTGTTCCATCTCTCTCTGAGCTTGGTACTCGCTTTGACACCTTCCGATCCCTGAAGAAATTAATCGAGTTATTTAACGAAGAGTTTTGTGAATTTCACTTGGAACAATTCAACTAGTCCTAAAAAGATATTTATGCTTGTGTGAATGATTCCACAAAGAGCCTTCTTCAAGGTCTATTGGAATTTTTCAGGCACTTTCACGTAGTCTACTCTGTTATACATATAAGAATTAGAATATGCTCACCCAAGCCTTAACCGAAATCGTTATGAATCTCTTGGTGGGTAGTTTGAGATTCATGACCTCGGCGTACTGCATCTTGACCTTCCAGGGTATGTGAAGTTTAAGGAAGTACGTTTTGCCATCGAAGGAGCTCTCTTTGGGCTCGAGCTCGAGTTGCAGGCCCTCCTTGAGGAGGTTTTGCTGGAAAACTCGACGCTGCTCCCTCCTTCGAGCCTCCAGTTCCGTCATCACTCCCTCGTTCTCCTCTTGGTACACCAAAACTATGTCTATCCTCCTTCGACCGTCCCTAATCAATCGTACGATCAATAATGCAAACGTGCCATACAAAAGTGGATTATGCCTGATCCTTGACCACTCGCTCGTGAACCTTTTAATTGATCGCGACCTACGCAAGTCCCACTCGATCAAACAGCAGTGAAATTTATGAAATAGCAAACGACCTTAATGCTAAATATAAAGCTAGACTCTGCGTTAAAGTGACAACGCTATGTCCATTATCGTCCTTCCTATTTTGTCTCTGTCTTTTTCTGTTTCTTTGATCGACGCAAAATAATTCTACGAAATTTCTGTCCTTCTGCTTGTACCCTCCTCCTCCTAAGTTTTCGTGCTCAAACAAGAGATTAGGGTGGCTTTATCAATTATTCCGTAGCTTCCACTAAACGTTTGGTTCATACAGAGAAATGGTAGGGGTTTAAAAATAGACTTCTCGAGTACATTCTTAATGCATCATGAATTTATGATGGAGTTGCAAAAAATAAAAACGTCGATTTTTAATTATTTTTTTAGCTTGATCATTTTTGCTGTTTTTCTTTTTCTTTTGTTTTTATCGTTGTTTCTAGTTGGGTTTAATGATGGAGTAAATGTGGAATATGGTGTAACAGTGAGTGATGAGATTAAATGTTTCGTTTAACGTTATATCTTGCGTAAGTATAGAAAAATATTACGTGTTTGCATAATTATATTTTTTTACTGACCTAAAGAAGAGGGTCTCCGGGTCAATGACCGTGTCGGCCGAGCTTCCTTTTCCAGGCGGCGAGGCTTTCGGGAAATCTCCATCGTCGAACTCCGAGGTGATCGGCGTATTCGGGAACGAGGGACTTCCCTCGGGAGTCACCGGAGCCGTCAGTTTCGGACCTGTCATTTTCCACAAATTTTTCGAGTTAAATTTTAGTTTGAAAAATGTTCACTTTCGATTTCGATGTGTCATTTTGTCAAGGTTTGTCAGGGAGAATGAGAGAATGCCGCGTTTTCCTCTTGGCACAACCTCGTTGTTCGTTTTTACGTCGCCAAATCGATCGATCTTTACTGGCAATTTTGATGTTTACGAGTTCGTATATAGTATGTGTAAAACTGTCACTCGTTTTCTCTTTCTCTCTATTGTTGAAACAATCGTTATTGCTTTGTTTAGTCGAGTTTTTTTATATTATATACCTTTGTGCGTATAGAATCGTGTTTCGTATAATGATAAATATTTGTCTCTCTCTCTCTCTCTCTCTCTCTCTCTGTTGTTGAAACAATAATTGTTATTACTTTGTTTAATCAATTTTTTATATATATATCTATTATGCATATAGAATTATATTTCGTATAATGATAAATATTTCTCTCTCTCTCTCTCTCTCTCTTTCCATATTTCATAAATTTCTCTATCCTTGTTTTCTTTCACCCTCAACCATCCATGCCTAATAGTGTACTTAGCCACCGTGAGAATTTCCTGGATTAATTAGGGCAGAATTTCCCCAGTGGCACAACCCTGTTATCACTTATTTTTATATCGCCACGTCGATCGATTCTGATAAACTCTATTTCTTTATTTACAAATGCTTTTATAAATATGTAAACTGTTCGTCATTTTTCCCTTGCTTCTTTTTTCCACCCCACATTATTTCCAATTATTATACTACAATCCTGATACTCTGCATGTTATGGAATTTAAATGCAATCTTTCTATAAATATATGTAAAACGTATAATCTGTCTATCAGAGAGGTCCAATTACTCCTCCTCCCTATTCCCTCTTCAACTTCCCACATTCACCTCTCTCTCTCTCTCTCTCTCTCTCTCTCTCTCTCTCTCTCTCTCTCTATCTCTCTAACCCATATAATTTTAAATTTCCCTCTTTTATTCACCCGTAAAACCACAGACAGTTATCGCGAGATTCCTCCCAACTAATCAGAGATAGAATTTCCAACCCATTTTAACGTCGCAACGTTGATCGATTCTAACGAACGTTCTCGTTATTCACGAATATTTATATTCAAACTGTCCATCGCTAATTTTTATTTATATTTTTAATACACTCGCCTGTGTTCTTAATTATCCCAAAGTTCTTTGAGATTAGTCGATCAAATATAGTATAATAATGCGTAGGGGGAGATACGGTGGTTAGCTTGATGAGCAAGGTGGGGGTGGGGGTGGGGGTGGGTGGAATCGGGCGTTGTATTATTAATAGGAATGATTCGTGACACACTGACATTCGTCCGAATATCGATCGCGTCTCTCCCTAGCTCGAACACCGCAGCACCCCCCCCCCCCTCCCTTCCTATCTTCTCCATTATTGTCACGGTCAGGTGCGATTCACCCCGTCGAATAAACGTGCATGTGTGTGTGTATGCGTGCTATACGAAAGCTCCAACGCAAATGCAAGGTATACGCACACGTGGATCATCTTCGGGTTTCTCTTCAACATTTTTGAGTACGAGAATAATCGGAGGATTTTTGAAAAGGTGGTGGTGGTGGGGGGGGGGGGGGGAAATTACCAAAAGCGTCGCGCGCCGCATGACCAGTTCCGGAAGGGTAGACGCTGGCCTTGGAGAGCTTCCGGTTGATCCTGGGCGTTCCTGGCTCGTTCCTCCTCAGACCATTCTTCTTCTCCGGCTCGTACAGTATCTCCCTGCTGACCCTTCTACTCTTGTCCTTCAATTTGACCAAGCTACCCCGCGAACTCGTGCCCCTTGACCTTGGCCCGTTGCAGGATCTCGCCCGTCGCGGCGTCGATTTGGCCGAATTCACCGGCGTCACGTTCGCCGAGCCGATGGACCTTGCCAGCTCCAAATTCGAGCGTGTCGAGTCCTTCGGACTCAAAAAGTCCGAACCCGAGGAACTTCCGGTCCCGCTTGGCCTCCTGCTGTGCGCGCTCTCCTATACCCAAAATTTTCAACATTTATACATTCCTAGTTTCGGATTGTCATATGTATATTCTAAGTTCTTCCCGAGAGGGGAAAATACCACTTCCGGTGAAGCTTTGGTAAAGAGGAAGCTTCTCGTTCGAAGAGTTTCCCGTACACAGAGAGTTTTGCTACCAGCTTCCGGTAGAAAGGAAGCTTTGATAACGGCGAATCTTTGCGGTATCGAGGGACTTCCGGTTTCGAGGGACTTCCGGTACCGACGAATTCCATAAAAAATCCTCCGGTTCTCCAATTTTATCTTTATTTCCGTATAACGCTCGGCTTCGCACGCCTAAAAGCACCAGCTGCTCCCACAATCTTTTTCACCGTTCCGATCACTATTAACGATAATGCCAGAGGCCTGTCGTCCATTTTGTAGATTGCCGTCGCGCTCGCTAAAGATTCAAACGAGATAGTTTTGTTTCCTTCGAGCTAAGAGCAAAATGGCCCCTCGCGCGCGTCTTTCATCAGCGATTTCAACGCCTCGTCGACGGTTATTTCTTTCGAAACAAGACCACTCCCCCGCCCCCCCCCCCCCCTTCAAACGTCTTCCTCCAGTTTGGAACGAGCGTTTTAACTCCGAACGATCCATCGTACGAATATATCAATCGATCGATCCAAGAAGCACGTGGTGCGACGTTTTTTTACCGCTGACATTTGCCCCTATCGCGCGACACGAATCTTCCTGGAAAATCTTTAATACCGTGCAGAACTTGGCTTTAAAATTTTTCAATCCCTATCGACGCACGCGCCGAACGATCTATCCCTCGAATTTACCGATAAATCTCTCGGATCGATCGATAAATCGTTTCGCGCATAATCCTGCCCTCGACTGTGTAAAGCTACGAGAGAATCCGAAACGCTCAATTATTTGGACTGAGCGTGTGAAAAATATATACACGATAGATCAGCTATTGCTATATATTATAAATATAGGTAGCTCTATTTCCTTGCGAAAAGGTGAACAGTGAGTCACGAGCGCCTATAAATCATCCATGGACTCTTATAAAAACACAATCGTATATATATAATCCGTGTAAATGCTAGTCAATCGGAATTTAGGAGGGGCCCGGGAAAATCAAAGTACGTGGAGAATTAATAATGTACCTCAGCTTCATTTTCTAGCCTAAGATTGTCGACGTCCATCCTGTGACGGTCCTCCGGAGTCTCTCGGTAGAAAATTCAAGAATCAACTATAGCGTTTCTTGATTTTTTAACATTTTTAATAAATGTTCTCTTGGTTATTGCTGTGTTTCTTTTTTGTTTATTTTTAACGCGAACAATGTGCCAATTTATCACTATTGTTTTCTTCAGGCTTTGAGGGGTGTGTGGTGCGCGGTGGAGGGGGGAGGGGGGAGGGAGAGGGCATCGATCAGCAGGGACAGTCGGCCTTGCCGCGCTGACCGCACTAATTCTTCAATTATGAATGAAAATTCCACCGCCGAACAGTCCATAGTTATATTTGAACACCCACGGACTCCCCGAGGATGACCTCGTCCAACGAAGCTGCAATTTCTTTCCAAAATTAAACCGAAACGATCGATAAACCGGAAAATCTCAATCGACCTCCAATACCGATTCAAAGAGACGGGCTCTTCAAATTTTTCTTTGAAAAAATTCACGCCCCCTTTTCCATCCCTCGTTCACACCCTGAGGTACCCTTTGTAGGACCGCTGACCGTCTTTCAACGTAAACGCACGTACGTAGAAAAATCTCTTCGTACGCTCAGTGATGATAACCGTCATAGTTTCGCCATTCGTTGACTCGTTTCACTGCCGTTTTTCCGCGCCAAATTTTCCCAGCTGGAAAACTCCATCGGGTTTTTCCTCCATCAAAATAGCAATCTGTGTTTTTTTCACGAATAGATTACTGGAACTCGCGATTCATTTTTCCCGTTTCCTTCACAATTTACCACGATCGTGTGCGAATTTTCCCGTCGAGGAGAATCTGTGGAAATTTGCCAATTTTCCGTGATTTTTTTATCTCACGATTTTAACCGAACGAGCATTCGTTATTTATTTTTGTGGCACTGTTCGAGAATCGATAACGAAATATGCGAATTTTCCCATCGGGAAAACTCGATGAATATTTTTCAATCGAATTTTCTCTATCCTGCGATATCAAGGGATTTGAATGCCGCGGTTCATCCTTGTGGCACTTTTTAAAATTCGCAACCTATCACTAGCGAATTTTCCTCATTCGCGATTAATTTTCCCATCGAGCAAAGTGAACGATATCTTTGCATCGATCCCCCTCTCTAACAAAATACGAAGTATCACGAAAATCGTCGTCTATTTCCCTGGCACTTTTTCACAATCGCGAACAATCATTGGCAAATTTTCCTAGGGAATTTTCCCAGGTAAAACTCTGGAAAAATTGTATCTATCGAGTCTGCTTTCCACTTCGAGATTAAAGATCTCGACACACGTGATTCGTTGTACTTTTCGCGATAAGCGAACCATCATTTTCCTAACTCATCGATGAATTTTCCTATTGAGAACACTCGGCTGATTTTCCAGATGGAAATTGCTTCCACGTTTCGATATTAGGAGACTCAGTAGCTAGTTTTGGGATCAGTGGCACTTTTTTGGAATCGCGAAAAATCGTTGGCTGAGATTGATGGGTATTTCGAAGAAATGGATGATTTTGTAGGAATCATTTCGGAGTGTGTGTGGGAGTGTGAGGTTGTTGGGGGTTTCCGCGGCGATGCTTTCACATATACTGACTGGGGAGGCCAGCTGGACATAACTCTGCCGCTACGCCTACCTGACTCTTCGCTACCGGCCCACGTATGGCCACGCGAACTCCTAATTATACCCTCGATTATTCTGATTGTACGTGTGTGTACATATACCTATATATGACACACGAGACATCCGTATTGTCTCCCTTTTCTCAAATTTTCTTACACACACACAACCACCACTCTCCATCATCGAGTCTCTTATTTTACATTTTCTACACATTTAATTAAAAGTCTACCATTCGCCTGACACAACACAAAATTTTTACATGAAAAATGCAGAAAGTACGAACACGAGAAAAATGTGCCTCGTGCCTAATTTCTAACAGCATGCAACAAATATTGCAATAATTGCCACGAATTGCATAACGCGTTTCGTAACTTTTCAAATATCGCCATCAGCAACCTCGTGTATCGAAACGATTTCCGAGTGAATTGTTCAAGGTCATTGTATTATACTAAAATATTATACTGTATTTAATTCTCCCTATAATTACCATAATACTTTCTTCTTCCTCGTTTATATATAGTATATTTTTCCACCGTATAAAGTTTTCCAAATTTCTCCACAATTTTCTTTCCAAGCAATTTCCTGGTGAGTAGTTCAAGGTCATTGTACTATACCAGAGCATGCACTTTATTTTGATTTTCTCCATTTCCACACCTGTCTGCTTCTCCCAGTCGTTCTCATATATATATATATATATATATATATATATAGAATTGGTCGAGGAGAACGCACAGGATTTGATCGGTCATAGTTAAAGAGACTTTCTGAAACCGTCCGCACGGTTAGTTGCTGCATTATGCAAAAGCAACGCGCACACCACCGCCTCGTCGATCGCTGTTTTCCTTCCATCTTTCAATCTCTCCTACATGCACGTATACACATAGTAGTATATGTTATACCTATTCAAGGCACCGCTATATTAAGGTGACAATTTGAAACTTTGACCGCCATGACATTCTCGCATTCTCACATTCTCACATTCTGACATCATTATCCACCTCAATTATTCAACGCCTTCCTCTTCCACCAAAATAGAACCAACTCGTTCCTTCAACGTTCCCAGCAAATCGAGCGAAATCTTTTCAATTTCTTACCAATTCCTCCTTCGTCCTTTTCCACTTTTTGGCCGACTTTATCAACCAATATACTTCTAAAATTACGCGTCCCATTGGTTAACTTATATTTAGTCAGTCGCATTAATACTTTCTCATCCTTCCACTAAATCAGGCCCTGTCCATCGCTTCGACGTCATTCCGCCAATCGATAACGTGGAAATAGTGTTACGATTTATTTTTATAGATTTTCAACCTGATTCTTCCTTCGGTCCTTAAATCATTCGATTTAATTAAACGATTTTCCTTATTTCGTTCTATTCGTTGATTTTTCGTCGTATCGTGCATTCTTGGTTATTCTTCTTTGTTTTAATCTCGTGTTTTTTTTTTTTATTCGTTCATGCTTATCCACGTACTTTGAGCTTTCTTCGGTGGTTCGATCAAAATGCACGCTTTGTGCGAACGGAGATCCAATTTTCAAAATTCAGCCTTGTCCCGCGCGAGTCACGTGACTCTGCGCCCTCTAATCACGAATTCACAACTACTCGCGAAAAAAATTGGATGTTTGTGAGAGACAAGCACAGAGATTTCTATTATACTGATGATCGTGCTTTAAATATCTACGAAACGCGTGTTTTCCTTTATAATTAAGATACAAAGTACACACGATAATATTGCATTTGATCTGTATCGTACCTGCAAACTGATTTTTAACGACGATTTGAAAATTTAAGCTTGATTTTCGAATATTCTTGTAAAACTTCCGGTTTAAACAGGAAGTGGAGAAACTGCGTTTCCGGTTATTCGACGACGAATGGATCTGCAACGAAAGAAAGCTTGACTTTTAAGCGATTAAATTATAGTGTTAATGAAGGTTATCACACCCTGGTGGCCAAGCGAGGAACCAAGAAGCTCGTTTGGGGGTACGAATATAACTATGAATTTTATTGCCATATACTCGAGTCCTTGTGAAACTGCGTACTCCACCCTTTGAAAAATCTAAATAAATATAATATATACGGCCGACGCTTTATAGAAATAGCATACTTGTGAGAAATCCGAAGTTTACGAAAGCTTTCCATTCTTTTTGGCGCGAAAATTCATGCGAATCTCTCCGGAAAACTGACGATTCAAATTAACCTTTTATCCACCCATACGTTTCATTTGACAAACCGATAAGATTAGTTTGTTTTAATAATTTTAGATTTTTTACTTGATTTCTAATGATCTTTAGCAATTATTTCTATTTTTTCGTGTAAATTATATAGCTATGACATTGATTAGCTTGGTAGCGTCTTTCGCCGCCATATTTGTTTTGACCCGCACAGACACCTGGTTGTGTGTGAGCAGTTGTGAGTGAACAAGGTGAGTGAGTGTGTGAGCGTGAAGCCTTGTAATGTGGTAACGGTGATAAGTGGAGATGGTAACTAGTGTAGTGTGGTGGTAAGCTGAGCATCATCGTCGATATTCTCATTCTGCGATTCACCGTTCAACTTGGTTTACTTGTTACCATCCATTTGACAACATTTAACAATAATAAAATTGAATTAACTGGATAGTCGCAAAAGTAGCGGCATTTTAAGTGATACCATCTTTTCATAAAAATACGAATTTTACTGGGTATTATTCCATTATTACCAATATTAGTGGCCTGGTAATATTGACATTACATTTGTAAAGTAGAGTAAAGCGTTGGGTGTGTCATCATGCTGCGAACTCTTGCCGTTAGTTTAATTCTTGTGTTTTTGCACACAGGTGAGTGACAAATCATCCAACTAACTAGAAAATCGCATATAAGAATATCATTACATCTCATTGGTACCATTATTTTACTTAAATCCTAGTTTGAGTCCTTGCCCTTGAAAAATTTTATAATAACATTTAAGATTACTCATTTTAAAAATGCTTTACAAATCAAGTAAATTATACAGCATCTGTTTTATGCTTTTAGTAACCTGTCAAAGAACCCCTACAATATCATATATTTCACAAGTTCAAATCAAGGATATTGGTGACACGGTAGACCTACTGTGCTCCGTTCAATACGGACATGATTATCCAGTTTTGTGGATCAAAGTTAATAAGGATAGCTCAGATCAGCTGCCACTGTCCAGTAGCACTTCTTTGATTATCAGGGACAGCAGATTTGCACTGAAATATGACACTGCATCTTCAACTTATACTCTACAAATAAAAGACATACAGGAGACTGATGCAGGATACTATCAATGCAGTATTGTTATCTCTCTCAACAACCGTGTTTCTGCTGATGTAGAATTGCAAGTACGCAGACCTCCAATTATCAGTGATAACTCTACTCGTGCTATCGTTGTTACTGAAGGCCAATCTGTCCAATTGGATTGCTATGCTGGTGGTTTCCCATTACCTAGAATCTCATGGAGGAGAGAAAATAATGCCATTTTGCCAACTGGTGGATCAATCTATCGGTAAAATCATTTTCTCAAATAAATTTTGTTCCTTCTTGAGAAGCTTTTCAATAGGATTAACAATATTTTTATTTTATCGATTAACTTTGAACCAACAGAGGTAACACTTTGAAAATATCGTCTATTCGTAAAGAAGACCGTGGAACATACTATTGTGTTGCTGAAAATGGTGTTGGACGTGGTGCTAGACGTAACATTAACGTTGAAGTCGAATTCGCACCGGTAATCACGGCGCCCAGACCACGATTAGGACAGGCTTTGCAGTATGATATGGATCTTGAGTGTCATGTTGAAGCATATCCACAACCAGCTATAGTCTGGCTCAAGGATGATGTTCAGCTATCGAACAACCAACATTATAGCATTTCTCATTTTGCTACTGCAGATCAGTATACAGATACAACCATTCGTGTAATCACAATTGAAAAAAGGCAATATGGAGACTACATTTGCAAAGCAACAAACAAATTGGGAGCCTCTGAAACCAAAGTTCAATTATTTGGTAAGCCTATTTTATTTAATAATTCCAAGAGACTGCGCTCAGGAGTGCTGTTCTGCATTAATAGTGCATTACTAAATTTAGCATGCATAATGAAAACTATTTAAAATGTCTGTTTGTATCTATATAGTTTTTTAGATTGCTCTATGAGTATTGTAATATAATCAACTATGTTGTTACTACTTGGGCATGATATAGATGTTTTTCTTTCTTTTTTATTCTGCAGAAACCATTATTCCTGTATGTCCACCAGCTTGTGGTCAGGCTCATTATGGAACTGGAGTTGTCCCAGTTTCCTCAGGACCTTTAATAGCTCTATTTTTATTTATTACAGTAATTATGAGGTATGCTATTATTTATGATATTATCTGCTCGAGTTGCTAGTATTAGCCAATTCATAGATAGTATTCTGCATTATTTGCAAATTTAAGTGTGATGCTGTCTAAGGAATTAATAGAATATTAATAATATTTTTTTTTTTTTTTCAGAAATTTCCATACCAAATATTAATTACCCTGGTCTGATTTGGGCAAAAGGGAATCGATGCACTTTATCTACGTGGTTAATCCTTTTGAGCGTCACGATTTTCACGAGATTTTAAAGATCTGTGGCCTGAGATTATGACCTACCTTGTTTGACAATTTTAATTAGACGATTATTTTTGTAGTTATTTACAATGAAACGTATCGTATGAATCTCATACTCACACTTAGGGGCCAACAATGTACACAAGTGTTGGCAAAGTACAGACCAACATTCCAGAACAATTAACGATATAGCGTATACATAATACTAATAAAGCCAAGTAACTAAGTTAGTTCTTCATAACGTCAGTTTGACTGACGAACAACGAAGACTCCTTATTTGGGGTGAAAATGTTATTGATAAAGCCACGAAATCTCTCCTAAATTATTATAGGAGTTGATGGAAATTTTTTAATAATGCAGTTATATATTGTAACTATTGAAAACGATTGTAGTAGTAAGTATAATTGTTGACGATAATGTTTGGCATTCTCCAAGCAATTAAATTGATCGATTTGCATACAAATGCATGCACCAATTATTGCAAGCCTGCTTTTTTAAAAAATTTTTTGGATATACATGAATTACTTGTATAATATAGGTAAAAAACTTTGTGTATTGCAATTAAGATATTTTGTATGCATTTTATTAAACATTTACATGGACTGCATACTTAACAGGGATCTTTCGTATTTTAATAGATAAACATATCTCGTAATTTTAGTATTAGACAGCCATCGAATCTAATTAAGAATCTCAAATAAGTTTTTATACCTTTTTATAAATCCTAAGATGTTATATATTTGCTGCTGCAGTAATTTGGATTTGAATAAAAGCAATTTGGACGCGAAGTCTTGTCTTCTTTTACCATATGCTACAAAAATTAAGGTCTGATCTTGAAAATTGCTTTGCTTATATCACCTTCTCTCAATGCAGTTAAAGCTTCTTCATATTGGCTCAGTTGGTAAACTTTAATCCTCAAATTATTGAAATTCAAATAATGACTCGACATTGCTTGCAACAAAGAAATTCCTTTTGGAAAGGTGTGTGGATTAATATTAACTCCTATAATTTCTATCTCTTTCATGTAAATCTATGAAAAGAAAAATGTTAAATAGTTTGTCAAAATTTTACAGGTATAATATATCGACGAAGAGCTATAGAATTACTTGGAATGGCTCCACTGTTAATTTTGCAGTAGGGCTTGCAACTCCAAATACACATAACCGGCCACCACGGTCCAACAAAGGTACTGCAGTTTCCATTGCAGGACCAGAACCACTACAGTCAACCGCTAAATCAAATTTATTATTTTTAAGCTCCGATGGATGCTTCACGTCATAGTCCAATTCTGAAATCATAAAATAATTTAAATCATTGAAAAAAATTCTCTGAAGGAGTATGTATATTTTCCACAAAATTCACCAAGATCTTTAACGATGCTTCGTCTTTTGTCCTGGGGCTCGCTAACGGTAACAGTTTTTCGATGGCCGTGCAAGTGTAACAGGCACGTCCATAACAAACCGATTATACCAGCACCAATAACGAGCACTCTTGATCCCACATGAACTGGATTTATCTTATCCCAACCATGAGCTAGGCAAGAGAGTGGTTCTGTAAGTGCTGCTTTGTCCATAGGGATGTCCTCTGGTACTAGATATACCTTAAAGTCAAATCAGTGTCACTAATTCTTTTCTTCTCTTTCAGATGAAAAATACATATTTCATTCAATTCATTTGTTGGTAAACTAACTTGAGTTTCTGGAACAACAGCATGAGTGGCCCATCCTCCATCTCTATATATGCCGATAGTACTATTGATACCACCATGAGAACAAAAATGATAAGATCCACTATGGCAGAAATTGCATTTATTGCATCCACTATTTGGGTCCACCACAACTCTTTGACCTACTTTAATAGTGGTCACCTGTTGTCCTATCTCCTCTACTATACCAGAGAATTCATGGCCGAGGATAAGTGGGCCATCGTTCTTGCACGGAAATGATCCCTAAAAATTTAGATTTACTTTTTTTAACAGTCAAACGCTACATCCACCTAATCTCTAACAAAACATCTAAAAATTCCAAATGCTATTTTGAAAGATGCGGCTGCGATGGCTTTCACAATGATCACCCCTACTTTTATCAGATGTATACTGATGACCTAACGGTTAATTGCGTCAGATTAATCAAACTGAGATAAACAAATCATCTCCGATGTTAAAGGAATAATGATTTGATCGTACTTCTAAGATATGAAGATCAGTGCCACAGATGCCAGCATAAGAAACTCTCATTCTAATCTCTTCAGGTCCAGGCTTTGGAATTGCGCAAGATTTCAACTCCAACTTCTTCTTTGATAAATCGAAACTCAAGTATTCCATAATTGTGCCAAGCAATTCTCTCTTGTCACTTACTGGCAGCACGATTCTATCTCTTCAACTGTCACTTGACCTGCTGGAGCGCAAAGTATTTATATAGCTCTTGGCTGTGTGATTTACGTGCAATCACTGGGGTCGAGAACTCGATGATATTTGCAATAGGTTATGAATTATCTCTTTTATGGATTCATATATTATCAGACGAAGAAAGAGATTTTATTGCCCATGTACATGTATAAAAAAAGAAAAAATCTATTCTTTAGAAGGGAAGAGAGATACGAAAGTATAAAAAATCTACAAATATTATTTATTATTTTAGATCTAAGAGAAACACTACTACACACATGCAGTTTGATATTAAATGCTTTTCAATCAACTAATGTAAGCTTCTGCTCGCTGTGACGTCAAGTTTCCAATTTGGATTCCCTGCCTAACGAAGGACACTGAAAATGTCTAAGATTTCTTGGTCCAACCATGCCTTGCTGACATCTGGCACACTCGTTGATCCACATTGCAACGATAGAAACTTCCTCTGCTGTCAGTCTTGGCCCAATACCTGAAGAGAATCAACATTTGTGTACAAATATTTTATTTAAGATTAACCGCGATGCTTTGAATAAAAATTTACCAGGCACGTTGGGATAACAGGTAAGAAGTCTATCAGGATCATGCAAATTTAATCTATTTTTTCTCTTGGCGGATTCAGATCTTTCTCTTCTTGTCAGTAACTCACTTTCGTTTTCTTCCAGGGTTCTCTTCTCCTTTATGCTTTGGCTACGAATTTCTTCCTCGTCATTCTCCGCAGATTTATCGACTACATCGGATTTATTATCGTTACCGAGACATTCATCACTCTCTTTGGAAGCTGTAAGAGTTTTGCTTTCGTTACTTTCGTTATGCTCATCCTTGCTTCCCTCCTGCTCCATGTTGCTTTCCGTTACATTCTCTGTAACCAAAGTTGTAAAAAATATTTCAGATCTTACTTTTTCATCTAGCAATTTATTTTCATTTTCTTGTATTTCTTTCTTGTCGTCGGCACTCTCATCCTGTCTTTCCTCCTTGCCATTCTCGGTTGATTTTTTTGATTTATCCGATCTATCTGATTGTTTCAATTTGGCAGATTTATCGGATATTTCAGATTTGTCAGATTTCTCGGATTTGTCTGATTTATCAAATTTACTGTCGCCGTCAATACCTTCGTCACTCTCTTTAGGTACCGTAGACATTTCGCTATTGACTCCTTGTTTTGATCCATCCTCAATTTTCTCCTGTTCCATGCTATCCTTTACATTCTCTATGAGCAGAGTTGAAATATATATGTCAGATCTTACTCTTTCACCCAGAAGTTCACTTTCTTTTTCTTCCAGGATGCTTTTCTTCTCATGGGTGTTTTCATTCTGGGTTTTCCTATCACCATTATCCATGGATTTATCGGATTTACGAGATTTCTCTGATCTACCAGATTTATCAGATTTGCCAGATTTCTCCGATCTATCAGAACTCTCAGATTTACCAGATTTCTCCGATCTACCAGAATTCTCAGATTTACCAGATTTACTAGATTTCTCTGATCTAGCAGAATTCTCGGATCTGCCAGATTTATCTGATTTACCATTGCTGTCAATACATTCATCATTCTCTTTGGAAGCTGTAATTGTTTTGTTCTCGCTCTTTTGCATTGGTTCGTCACTGTTTTCTTCATGCTCCGTGCTGTTCTCCGTTGCATTTCCTGCAAGATGAGCTGAAAAATATATGTCAATCTGTCTTTCAACCAAAAGGAAATTCATATCTTACATTTGGATGAGGAATCCATGTCTATTTCAACATCAGCTTCAGTATCTTGACTCTCCATGGAAGGAAAGGGATTTTTACCAGGAGTCTCTGGTACAGTGGAAGATATCGCGTTGTCAGAAGAATCCTGTAAAGGACATTCTGCTAGGTCATCGTCAGACGGATCTCGCTCGTTTCCGTCACAACGCAATCCTGCAAGGTATCTGAAAAATTTAAATACAAACAAGAATTTCATACATTTATTTCAAACGATTGGATAAATTTTGTGTTATACTAACGAATAAATTTCCATGAATAAAGTAGCTGGAATCATTGCGGATCCTCCTTCCGGTTCATGTGTGAATAGTTCACAAATCAAAATCATGGTTTCAAATAAAGAAGAGCCTAGAAGACCAACTGCGATGGCCAAGAATTTTTTCACTTGGCATCTGTGCTGAAACTTGCCAATTGCCATAATTAAGTCTAAGTCCTGGCGATCCAGACACAGGCAATCCCATCGTCGAGTTATCATCTCCACAGACAAAACTTTGTTGTAATCTAAAATGTAGTTTATAAAATTTGTAAGTAGAACGTCGAATGGAATTATTACACTACATATGATTTTTAAAGGACGTACCTCCGAATTGGCGTAGAAGAACACGAAGGAAACCAAGGGTTAAACCAGAAGCTGTGCGGTTTGGAGGATATTCGAGCCTTGTTTTAACTGGCGGATCCTCACCATCGGCTAGTGCCTGGAAATAAGCACACGACCACTTGAGAAGATCATAAGGCTGTGTGCGAATTGCTGCTTTGCAGAATTGCTTCAAGATCAGAGGCAATTTGGGTGGAACAGTCAAGTCAAGATTACTTTCTTCCATCCTTTTGCTTCTATTTCCGACTTTTTCTATTTATACCCTTCTACTTTCTTCAAGGGGAGTTGTTATTATCACTTTCCCGTGTGTTTTTCCTATTCCCTTTATAATTTATCGTAGAATAAATTTTTCTTAAATCCGGAACGTAACGAGGGAAATTTAGTTAAGGGACAAGGTGTTTTTATTAGAGATTCTCTTCGTCTCCTAGGCTACGCTATCGATAACGCGTTTGCGTAGTCCATACGCAATGCTAATACAAGTTTAAAGTTTCTACGATGACATTTTATTATATATATATATATATATATATATATATATAATAACAACTTTAAATAAGTTAGCTCTAACTAAATTTGACTAATTTTTAAATAAAACTATGTAATTTATATATATATAGTCGCACACGTATTACTTCCAGCTAGAAATACAACTATTGCTAATTTTAATAGACTTTGATTTAAAAAAAAAATATCTTGTACACTACAATGCAACTCCGAAAATCGTTCTTATTTCAATTTAATTTAATTTGGGCGCCTATTTCAAATTTGATATCGATTATTGATTATGTACTGTACAATGTACAATATACTATATCGATTAAATCTATTCGTCATATAGGCATAGGCGTTGCTGATGTATTTGAATTTAGCGCCGTTACTGTGTAGACTGTAGAGTAGTCAGTAGAGTCAGTAGACCGTACTCGACGTACTCGTACTACTAAACTACTATTAACTATACCCCAATTGCAATAATTGCATGCCTAAAATTCAAGATGACAGACTTGGCAACGCTAAAATAAAAACCAAGTAGCAACAAACACAAACATGACGGAAATTCAAAATAAAGAACCAGTATCATTTACGTGCAAACCGATACATTATTTCCATTTAAGTGATCATTGCCAATATAGTGGCTGCTCAAAATGTCGATATAATAAAGAAGGCAAAGAGGTTAATCGGTTTTTTACTTTTCCTCTCGTATGGAATAGGCGGAAAGTATGGATCGAAAACTGTGGTAAGAACAAGTAGATTTTGTTTCAATAAAGATTTTTAGATATTTTTATTAAGATTAATTAATAAACGTGTGTGTAGGAAATGAAGAATTACTTCATG
Organism: Prorops nasuta; assembly: GCF_024137725.1. Taxonomy (NCBI): domain Eukaryota; kingdom Metazoa; phylum Arthropoda; class Insecta; order Hymenoptera; family Bethylidae; genus Prorops; species Prorops nasuta. The sequence goes on from NW_027116814.1 coordinate 4,174,530, forward strand.
CAAAGTCAAATAATGATTTCCATAAATCAGGAATTTGTAGTGATCATTTCCATGAAAGTGATTTTGAAACTCCTTCTAAGACAAGTTTGAAACCTGATGCTGTACCGATTCCATATTATCAACAAAACCAGACTAAAAGAGCAGTGTGTCCAATTATTGCTCAAAGTGACAATGATATAATTCCAATGGAAACTGATCACAGCTCTAAAGAAAATAATGAAGAAGAGATGTCTAGTAAAAACAAAGAAATATCTGAAACAGCTGAAAATCAGAAAGATAGGGTAAACGATGATAAAGAGGATAAGAGGAAATTTCATGATTTGACTGATGAAGAAATAATTTATCTTCGTCAAAGAGATAAAACAAAAAAATTTATTAATAAAATTGCAGACGATTTTCATGAAATACCAGATTTTTTTAATTTAGTAAAGAAAGGTGAGCATGACAAAATTATACCAGAACCACAAGCATGTCTCCCTTGTGTACAGACACAACTTTTGCATATGGAGAATATTGCTTTGAAACTAAATAATATAAAATGGAAAAAGAGCAATGAAGAATTGAAAATAAAAATTAAATCATTACAAAAGTCATTAGAACGCATGAGGAACAAAGACTGTAACAAGACTCGAATAGGCGATTTGCTGAAGAGAAAAAATATAGATGCAATACTGGAAGTATTTAATGTGACAAGTCCTGCAGCTAGGGCATTATGTACATTACAGATGCGTTTACCTAAATCTCCTTTTACTCAGGAGGAAATAGATTTTTCTCGAGACTTTTACAAATTTTCTCCTACTGCCATGAATTATCTTAGAAAACTTGGTTGCCATTTACCTTCTGATAGCACGATAAAACGATGGATATCTGAGAAAAAAAAATGTGAGGATTTAACAGAAAACGTGAATGAAGCAGTTGCTGAAATTATTGAACAAAATGAAGCCATTGAATCTTTGGAAACAGTAGAGTTCCCAGAACACTTTATAGTAGGGGGCGAAACGTTTGAAAACCTAATGGGAGCTTCGGACATACACATTGTTGATAATTTCACTACAGGAGTTGTTGAGGAAACTGTTGGATATATTCCAGATGATATATTTTAGTATAAGTTTTTTAATCCATTTTTATTTAATTGTTATTTGATGTAAATATTAGAATAGCCCTTTAAATTAATCTATGTTTTTATTAAAATATTCCTATGCATATATATGTATATACATAAATATATAGATTACTTTTTATTTGCAATAATTTATTTGAACTATAAGTGAATAATAATAATTAGACAAATAAATTTTAGTCTTGATAATGAACAATTTGAAACTTAATTCATAGGATTTACAGAGTATTCGTTTATCCTTTATACTATTTTCGACTAAAATAGTAATCAATCTTAATGGTCTACAGGCGAAATTGGTAAATATTTTTTAGTTTACATAAGTGTTTTATCGACAAAAAAAATATATCAATATCTTGAAACTAAAGTTAATGCAGCAATTTTGTTAACATTTGAATTCTATAAAATACAGTTTGCAGAAAACAGTCATAAAATTTCGAAAGAAGTATCTGTTTGTTTTCGAAATAATTATAATACATACAAAGAAAAAATGAAGTGGCTTTCCAAAAATGTTTTCTACTATTAGGAATACGTTAGCATAGTAAAAAAAATAGGTTCGACCATGTTTTTTTATTCGTTTCTTTGTTAACTAATTAAGTTAATAAAAGTGATAAGATCGTAATTATATTATAAAGAAATGATCATTTCTCCCTTAGGAGATTTTTTGACTGATATCTGCAACTTCTACAGAATTAAAAGCCGTTGACAAAATTATTGCATCACCATTGGTTCCTGAGATAATCAAAGTAACCAGTATAAACATTTTTTCAGTTTAAGAATTAAATATTTAAAAATCCTAATGTAATTAGTCTACTTCCTCCAATTTTAAAAAAATATGCACAAACTAGTATAAGTTATTATTTTTAAAACATGGTTTCAGCTTCCTATTTAAATATGTGAATAGTTGGCGCGCGTGTAAAATCGTGTAATAGAAAGATGGCGTCGGTATTTGGGCCAATAGGATCAGAGCATCGTTTGCATTTTGGAGGGATTCATACTGGATATCACGCAACAATATGGCGACGACTAATGTTGTGCACTCGTCAGAGTTACCGGCGGAAAAAGTTCGTTTACACAAGAAGTCTTAGTTACGAAAAAACGAGTAGTTGACCGTGCGGGTCTGAAACGCAAAAGGAAAGCAAAGTTTCGATTTCAACTATATTTGGTAGTTAAAAGTTGAAAGTACTTCGAGAAGAGAATGTCTAAAACGGAGGAAACCGCAGAGGCCGGAGAAGGTGGAGAAAACTCGAACGGTTCCTCTGAGGAAACCACTTCTTCCAGGGGCGGTGATTTTGAGACTAAATTGGAAACTGATCGCAGCAAGCGTTTTGATTATCTCCTCAAGCAAACAGAAATTTTCTCACATTTTATGACCAACAACCAGAACAAAGCAGGTAGTCCATTGAAAATAAAGCCAGGCAGGCCAAGAAAGCAGCCTCAGGAGAATCCAAAAGCTGACCCTGGTGATCATAGGCATAGGAAAACTGAACAAGAGGAGGATGAGGAGCTGCTGGCTGAGAGTAATACAAATGTGGCTCCTACTACCAGATTTGAATCTTCTCCACATTATATCAAATCTGGTGAGCTGCGTGATTATCAAATACGTGGTCTTAATTGGATGATATCACTTTATGAAAATGGTATCAATGGTATTCTGGCTGACGAAATGGGTTTGGGTAAAACACTTCAGACCATTTCATTATTGGGCTACATGAAGCACTTCAGAAGCATTCCTGGTCCTCATATTGTCATTGTTCCTAAATCAACACTTGCCAATTGGATGAATGAATTTAAAAAGTGGTGTCCTTCTCTTCGTGCTGTTTGCCTGATAGGAGATGCAGAGACTAGAAATACATTTATTAGGGATGTGATGATGCCTGGTGAATGGGATGTTTGTGTTACGTCTTATGAAATGGTAATTAAAGAAAAGTCAGTATTCAAAAAATTTAATTGGCGTTACATGGTCATAGATGAGGCTCACAGAATTAAAAATGAGAAATCTAAATTATCAGAAATTCTTAGGGAGTTTAAAACTGCAAATAGACTGTTATTAACTGGTACACCACTGCAGAACAATCTTCATGAACTTTGGTCCTTGCTTAATTTCTTATTGCCAGATGTATTTAACAGTTCGGATGATTTTGATTCTTGGTTCAACACCAACAGTTTCCTAGGTGATAATTCGTTAGTAGAAAGATTACATGCAGTTCTGAGGCCGTTCCTTCTTAGACGCTTGAAGTCCGAAGTGGAGAAAGGCTTAAAGCCAAAAAAAGAAATAAAAGTATATATTGGCCTAAGTAAAATGCAAAGGGAGTGGTATACAAAGGTACTTATGAAAGATATAGACATTGTAAATGGTGCAGGAAAAATAGAAAAAATGAGACTGCAAAACATTTTGATGCAGCTTCGCAAGTGTTGTAATCATCCGTACTTATTTGATGGAGCAGAGCCAGGTCCACCTTATACAACTGACGAACATCTTGTATACAATTGTGGTAAAATGGTCATACTGGACAAACTTTTGCCTAAGTTACAGCAGCAAGATTCTAGAGTCTTGATATTCAGTCAAATGACTAGGATGCTGGATATACTTGAAGATTACTGTCATTGGAGAGGGTTCCAGTATTGCAGACTCGATGGTAATACAGCCCACGAAGATAGACAAAGGCAAATTAACGAATACAATGCTCCGGACAGTGAAAAGTTCATTTTCATGCTGTCCACTCGTGCTGGTGGTTTGGGAATCAATTTAGCTACAGCAGACGTTGTAATAATCTACGATTCCGACTGGAACCCTCAGATGGATCTCCAAGCTATGGATCGGGCTCATCGTATTGGTCAGCAGAAACAAGTCAGAGTGTTCAGATTCATCACAGAGAACACAGTGGAAGAGAAAATTGTGGAGCGCGCTGAGGTAAAACTACGCCTAGACAAATTGGTAATCCAGCAGGGTCGTTTGGTGGATGCCAAGCAGCAAGCGTTGAACAAAGACGAGATGCTGAACATGATTAGGCACGGTGCTAACGAGGTATTCGCTTCCAAGGACAGTGCCATCACCGACGAGGACATCGACACGATTTTACAGAAAGGAGAAGCCAAGACCGAAGAAATGAAACAGAAATTGGAGAGCCTCGGTGAGTCGTCGCTGAGGAACTTCACCGTGGACGCTCCTACGGATTCTGTTTACCAGTTCGAAGGAGAGGACTATCGAGAAAAGCAGAAAATACTTGGAATAGGAAGTTGGATCGAACCACCCAAGCGAGAGCGAAAAGCTAACTATGCCGTCGATGCTTATTTCAGGGAAGCTCTCAGGGTCTCCGAGCCAAAAGCTCCAAAAGCTCCAAGGCCCCCGAAACAGCCAATAGTACAGGACTTTCAGTTCTTCCCGCCTAGGCTCTTTGAACTGCTCGACCAAGAAATTTACTATTTTCGTCAGACAGTAGGCTACAAGGTGCCGAAGAATCCCGAGTTAGGCTCGGACGCGGCAAGAATACAGAAAGAGGAACAACGGAAGATCGACGATGCTCAGCCTCTCAGCGATGAAGAGGTGGCTGAGAAGGAGAAACTTCTCACTCAGGGCTTCACAAATTGGACCAAACGGGATTTTAATCAATTTATAAAGGCAAATGAAAAGTATGGTAGGGACGATATTGAGAACATCGCCAAAGAAGTCGAGGGTAAGACTCCTGAAGAAGTTATGGAGTACTCCGCTGTGTTCTGGGAGCGTTGTCACGAGCTTCAGGATATTGACAGAGTAATGGCTCAGATAGAGCGTGGCGAAGCCAAGATTCAGCGACGAGCCGGGATAAAGAAAGCCCTAGACGCAAAAATGGCCAGATACAGGGCTCCATTCCATCAACTCAGGATAGCCTATGGCACGAACAAGGGCAAAAACTATACCGAGGAAGAGGACAGATTCCTCGTATGTATGCTTCATAAATTGGGATTCGACAAAGAGAATGTTTACGAGGAGCTCAGAGCAACTGTGAGATCTGCTCCCCAATTTCGATTCGATTGGTTTGTTAAGTCGAGAACAGCCTTGGAGCTGCAGCGCAGATGTAATACCCTCATCACTCTTATAGAGCGAGAGAATCAGGAGTTGGAGGAAAGAGAGAGGCAGGAGAGGAGGAAAAAGGGCGGCAGCATCGGTAACAAACCTGCGTCCAAAAGAAAAACCGAAAATCTACCTGCACCTCAAGAAAAACCAAGGAAAAAGAAGAAATAGTATTCCTCTACTTTTATAGCGTAAACTCGTATACATTTGGAAGCTTAACGGAATTCCACAAACGATCACAGACTGTTCTCAACGTCACTTTATTTTTCTTCATATTTATAAATCTCACGCGAATTTCGATATTGGTGCGTCAAACTGTCTAGTGTCGAAAAGGTGAGTCGGGAAGAGGGTGAACGTTTTTTTTGTCATTTTACCGATTCAACCATATATATTTTAATGTATAGGATAAACACAACTAAAAACATTTAGAACGTAAAGGAGAGAACCAATTGATAAGATAGCTACTGGCAGATAAAGATTGTCGGCTACCAGCAGCTACCAGTTTGTTTTATTAGACCTTTAAACAATTGAATAAATACACATATAACTCGTAAAATAGCCAATAGCATTTTGCAATTTTTTAAACTACGAAAACACAATTTTTGAGATGTGACTGAATGTTTCAAAGCCAGCTTAATAATTACGAATTGTGAGTAGAAAAAGATTAAGGATTTTGTCATTGGCATCCAGAAACCTCGAATACGTTACATTGTCTTTTGAACTGCGTTGACATTTCACTTTCTTTTTTTTTTTTTTTTTTTTTTTTTTTTCTTTGATTTCTTTTATCACCTTAATATAATTCGGATCAATATATATTCTCAAGTATGTGCAAGTACTTGCTTCATAAACTGAATAAAGATAAACTTGCAACAGACTCAATTCTGCAATATATATATATATATATATATTAAAGCGTGATTATAAATTTTATTTATTTCTGCCTTGCTAGATAAAGTTATTCATTTCACGGATAAATTTGAGTGCGTTTATGTTATATAAATAATTAAAAACACAATGTACTTGACTATAAATCATTTAAATAATATTCTTAAATTTCTAATACACGATTATCATTATACAAATGTAATTGATTTTTAATAATTTAAATAAATAGAATTATTGTAAGCAAAAATTATTTTGGGTAATTTCTTCTATAGAAAATACTTTTTCAGTTATCTGTCGAATAGGTAAGTTTCTGTGGGAATCAAGTGAATGACACAGTGAGTTTTTTTTAAAATGTAATTCTTTACATAAATACATCACAATGAAAAGTAAACGTTATAATAAAATTATATTTTTAGACGCTTGAAATTCATATCTCAGCAGCAGGAAAATAATATCATTCGCGGAAAACTAAAGTACTCTACCATATTAGACTGCTGCTTGCTTATTTTTTTTTGTTATATATAATATGCATTTATATATATATCTTTAATACACACTGCTGCTTACTCCTAGCACATATACTTTCTGAAATCTTACAGTAAATAATTTTATTTGCTGTTATTAGCATGGGCAGTAGAATACATTTAGTTTACAGCGAATACGTTTCAATATTATAGATTTATGTTTGTTTCATATACATATATTTGTATTTACTTATTTATAATATAATGCAATTTATCTGTGGCAAGATCCGGCCTTTTTGAGGCATCCTAGCGCGATTTGCCATGATCTGCATTATCGTAAAATTAATAAAGTCTTTCTTTCGGAGTAATTAATAAAAGGAAAATTAAAATAACAATATAAGTCCAAAGATAAATCATTTAAATCTAAAAGTAAAATATTCTCACGTACCGATCCGGCGAGTGATATATCATATTTATAGTCTTAAGAATATTTAGTTCGTCGATATAGAAAAATCACACTGAAAGTAAAGTGTGTACAAAACGCTACAAATATTACGCATAAGAATGGTTCAAAGTGCAAATTGGTAATGATTCCTCTTATGTTATTCGTTAATTGCAAATCTATAAATTACAAATCGTACATGAGAGAAGGAAAGTTTCAAGAACCTTCAGAGTAAGATTATAATTGAACGAAACACTAAATGTTTCTGTTTTATCTATTTGTTCGAAACTATGTAAGATCGCTTATTGCCAGGATATACGGCCTCAAATCGAATTTGACCTTTTTCTAGTGTATACTTAATGCTTTAACGCTTTGCAGTGGTTACGTGTGACTTACGCTTGATATAGCAAAAATGAACAATAATTATAATAATAATACTGTTAAATCATATGGCGTGGTAAGCAAAATGTATCCCGCCAACAATGTTTGAATTATTTAAAATTTGCCGTTTCTGTTTGACTTGCCTACCTAATACTATATATATATATATATATATATATATATATATATATATATATGTATGTATGTATATATAGGGTGTTTCACGTAAGACGTCCCAGAGCATAGATACAAAGTGAGGCGTATTTCTTTAATTATAAGAGTTATTAAATTTTTTCATACGACCTTTTCGAAGCCTCTTGTTATCTGCTTTCAAAAAGGTCATATGAAAAAATTGAATATGTTTTGTAGTTAAAGAGATACACACGTCACATTTGTATCCATGCTCCAGGGCGTCTTACGTGGAACACCCTGTATATATCTTTATATATAGAAAGAAAAAGACTTATAATTCGATACTTGAAATATATAATTTGTTAATTATCTTTTTCTTGTAATAGTATTAATAGAATGAAGATGAGATTATCATTCTATAAATCGATTTATTGAAATACACGATTTATGGATCTTCGTCCTTCTAATAGATTGTTGTTGCTTTTGATTATTGAATAGATTACGAATTTTTAGTAGTCCACGCCCTTAACATTAATCATCTACCCTCTTATAAATGCTTTTTACGCGTAGCTCTATTATTTCTAGAACAATTATTGATAAGTAAATCAGTTTCTGAACTTTCGGATAAATGCGCATACGCACGTCTCTAATTTTTTTGTTCTTACTTCTTTTTATTTTCTTATGTGTGTACATATAGAATATATCTAGAGGAGCTTGTAATAGACTATTTCTGCTTATCAACTCTTCTACGAAGCTAAATTTAAGAAAATCACTTCGAAGCTATTGAGAAAAATCAATCTTTTATCTCCCATTGGTTAATAATGTCGCACGAGTCTTTGTGGTAAAATTAATGATAATTCAATATCATGAATAAATGTGACGAAAAAAACTTGTAGAAAAAAATGAGGAAAAAAACAGTCTATAAAAAATATAATGCCACGAATTAAATATGAAAGAAAAACATTTTTCTCTAATTTCAAGCTTAAGTTAGATAAGCTCAATTAAAAAATAAAAATATAGGAGTAATAAGCTTTATCAATAGGTTCGATTTGACCTCTCTTTCGACCAAGGCTTCCCTTGTTTACTGTTTCAAAATTATAGGAGTTCGACCTTTAATCATTTATCGCTACTTGGCTAATGCCACATCAGTTGGCATGAATAAAAGAGAATCCTTCCCGCTATCGAATACTATTAGAATAGGTACGAATCATTCGTCTACCATGAAGCTAAAATTTATACTTTGCTCTACGCTATTTGTTAAGATTAGCAATACTTTATACGAATACATCGATATTGTGATTGAAGAACGGTGTCCAACGTCTATTAATTAAAAATAAAAATCTGTCCAATACTTAACAGCATAGCGTGAAACAATGCAATACAAAGTGTACATTATCGTAATGGTATATAAAAAAAATTACGCGTGTAATATTGCAGGAATGGACTTTATAGAATGAGCAACCGAGATTACAATAGCCAGCCTTCTCTATTGAAAAATATTCTTAAATTATCGAATAATTTAAAGAAACCCTAACTTTGCCTACTTCGTTGCTGCTTACTTTTTCTTACTTTCTTTTTCTCTATCTTTTAATTCTTCAATGTAGTTTCAAAGTTTAGTTCTCACTCTATAGTACATGTTCTGACATACTTTCAAACAGTTAAAAAAGATTCTCCCGTATTTCTTAACAAATTTCTGTCAATTAGATTTCCGCAATTGTTAATTATTTTGCATACAATTAAATATCTTTCAATAACATTATACAACGATGTATCCCAATAATGGATACTTGTTAGTTTCATGGCCATTGTATGCTCGATCAAAAAAATATTACAATCTATGCTCACATTGTCAAAGCTGGATACCAAAAATTCTCCTTTTAATAAATATCGTTAATAGTTTCAGTTAAGAGACTTTTAGTTTCATATCTAAGAAATACGATTAGTGAATCTGCTAAGTGAGTATTGTTTAACTAGACTGGCTCAGCTATATCACTCTTGTTTTGTTATAGAGGCGTTTAAAGTACATGAAAAAGAAGGAATTTATTGATATCTAAACTTCTGTGCAAGCAAGAAAGAGAAGATTCAAGTAATAAAAAGCTTAATTTAAAATTAGATGCCTCCAAGGGGGTGGATCAGGGGGTGGAGGCAAAGGGACTGGTTACGGACGGCAATGACCTCTTTTCCTATTACCTTCGTTGCCTTCTTCATCTTCTCCTCCTCGTCGAACCTCGGTATACCGTTCGCCCTTCACGCTTACAATTTTGTTATCGAGATATCTTACCAATTTCTTCGGTTCTGTTTTCGGAGTAACTGGACGGTGCTCGCGCGAATCGTCATCTTTATCTACGTAGCTATATCTCGCTATAATACGAGATTTTAACTCCTCGTCATTCAGTCTTGCTTTATTCCGACCATTCGGCTGTTAGAAACAATTATGCAATTATAGCTTCTCCCAAACTTTCTCGTGCTTGAAAAATTTTTCTATTTTAAATAATAATTTAGTCATACTAACTGTTAAAAATGTCAGATTGCTAACGATACTTTGACCAGCTTCTTGTCTGTGAAGAGCCAGTTGAGCTGCTTTGGCAATATCCCCCCCAGCTACTGCCAAGCAGTGACGAGCCTCTGCTGGACTGGCACCAGGAAACATTTCTTGTAGTAACGCTATTTGATGCCATGAAGATTCCTGTGCAAGAAATGTAAAGAAAATTAATATTTTCTAATAAAACAGGGCAAGATATGCTTTCATTACCTCAGAAAAATATTCTCCGCTAGAATCACTTCCAGCATCACTTGTCTCAGAAAGATGATGAACTCTCATTCTTTGAGAGCCAGGAGGCAATAAAGCAGATAGACTTATATGACTTAAAGGATCATGAGGCTGGCAGTTTTCGCTTTCCTTACTTTCCTGACGTAGCTTACTTTCTACATCTAACAACCACTTAGACACAGCTTCTTTTTCAATCGTTGAAAATTCAGGTAAACAAGCAGATACCATTTCATAGACTCCATCAACATCTAAATCTTCATCCAAAGCACTTTCCTCTACCATACTTACGACATAGCTCAATACAATATCATCTATCAAACTAAAAATCATGAAAATTAATTAATCAGACTATTAGCAATTAAATGTATTAATAAGTCATCTTTTAACATCACTTATAAGTGCAAACCTCAATTGTGCAGTTGGTACTTGTTTTCTGACAAAGCTAAACAATGACTTCTTAACCAATTCTTCTTTCTCATCCATTGTACGATCCATTCTAAAAAAACAGAGTAAGCAAGCAATGAAGTTTAGATTAAAAGCTATAACAAGCAAAAACATAGGTGACAAATCTCCCAAAAATCATTTGGTTCACCTATACACTATGGATAAGGTGCGTCAGACTTACAGGATTTAGTAGCTGTAAACATTGTTATTTCACAAAAATACTCTAATGTTAGGTTAAGTGAAACAATGAAAAGGGGAGAATGATCATTTAGAATGCTAAGTGGGAAAGAACAGGAGTGACTTTTAGTTTTTTTATTAGAGATACTAATACAATTAAGTGATCAAGTAGTTTGGAAAATAGGACAAATAGAGATTAATGTTAATGAAAAATATGATTGACCAACAGGAAAACCGAATAGCGCCGGTTGTGCTAAACTAAGCTCCTTTTCTATATTAGCTGATATGTGCTTATATGATAACTCTAATCACACAGCACATTTTTCATCTTATCCTTCCCTAAAAAGCATTACAAACCTGTGCAAATTCACCCGATCAAGCGCCCAAATTACCGAGAGACGCTAAAATTCGATAAAAATCTCGTATACAAACAAACTTCGTCAATCTGACAGCTTGAGTCTTCCACTTCCCTCAATCCACCTCTCCATTCCACTAGGAGCCTAGGAACGCTAAAAACTGGGATAGGGGTTCCTAGGGGGTCGGTCACAGTGAGCGCTCACGAAAGGTTGTATTTTTAAACGCGCCCATTGGATGCGTGGCTGTCAGCCTGATCCTGAACTGACTTTGACCAATGAGAGCGCCGACGCCAATCACGACTCGCGGCAGTCCAAACTGGTCCAAACACTCCAAACTGCTTTTCTGAGTTTTCCTATGGAAAACCAGGATGCGAAACCATTAAATGCTATCAGGGAGTATGACCATTAATAATTTACAAACTGGAGTACGTTTTATTCTACTGACCTCTATATGGAGGTCAGTATCAAGCCTTTTCAACAAGTCATGGTAGTACTCCATGAGAAGGTATTTCTTACATAGTGAAATGATTAACACGAAATGTTTATAAATATATTTATAGTCTAATATATATATTATATATTCATTATTCAAAACCTTATATATCAATGAATGGAAAAGCACTACTTTACATGTAAAGGATTATTCTGTGACCCATTCATCTTTATGCAGTTAATGTAATATTACAATAGGGAGTGTGTAAGCGATTGTTATTTATACAAAGAAGTTACATTAAAAATTAACAATTTAATATATATACGGTAACATTTTGAATCTTATAAATTAAAACTAATTTAATTAATTAAGATATTATTTTTCTGTCTTCTTTTCTCAAACTCTATACATATATATAGGAATTACATATTTTAGCAAGTTAACATATACTCTTTAAACTACAAAGTTACAACTAATTTATATTTGTGGGGCATAGCTGTTAGTTGCAATAATTTTTATTAACCAATGTAAGACAGATTGCACAAAATTTATACATGTCTGATTAATCTGCCACATTCTTCTACATCTTACCTTGTATGATATTTAAATGCTTTCCCCCTCTGTGCACCATCTTCTTCTAGTCTTTTGGCATACAGCAATAATTCATCAGACATTTTCAAATACACTCAGATCTGATGATCATGCAGACCTGCAACTAATTTTGTAAATGTTGAGATGATTTGGTAAACCATTACATTGTTAACTTTCAAGAATGGATACTTGAATAATGGCATTTAAATTTAACATGTTTGGCATCTCTTCTGCAAAATATCTTCTCATAACACTTGGGAGGATAAGGTTTTTCAAAAGGTATGTATGTATTGATGACTTCATCTTGTGTTTAACTTCAAATGGCTTTCCACTTACCAATTTGGATATTCAATTTTAATATACAATAATTATTTTGTTACTTCCATTATAATATCATAAGGATTGATAGAAAGATATATCAATCCTCTGAAAATAATAGAATATATAATTGGCAACTAGATAAATTAAGGTTTTGGGTCAAACATATCTCACAAACAAATAGAAGTAATGAAATAAGTATTGTTTATTAGGTTGAGAATGTGTATACAAATATGTAGTTGAAAAATTATTTGAAGCTGAAAACAAGATGTTCTTAGCACTACATATAAAACTATTAGGAAACAATATGCTATCAAGTGTAAGGAGAAGATATCCTGTGGAAAGTACAATAATTCAATTGTCTACTTTCCCTCCATGGAAAGCACCTACTGTGTGCTAAAAATTTATAGTTTGCGTATTTTTAAAAATAGGTTTTCACTACTCACAGTCAATAGCGAAAAACGGTCTCTGTATTTTGATATGAAACCTATTAAAGTAATGAATTACCCCTTTGTAGTTGACTTGATTTTACTTCTTTTGTGTACATAAGATAATTACCTATTCTTATCTACTAATCATACTATAAAAACGCTACAGTTATGATTGTCAACAGAAAATAACTATATATCTTTCAATGTAGAAAAATATTTATTATTTATTAACATTATTTTATCCACTCTAGTTTAATTACAAACTAGTAGTTTGATATTCTATTTTAATTTTACTGAAATACAAATATTTGTAATAATTTAAGTTTTATATGTTATACATATTTATAAATGCAAATATCATTTAGTTTGTTCTAACTTAAACTTCTAATCTACCAATACTATTCCTGGTATAATTAATAGTAAGTTATTTGAAATAAAGAAATATAAATTGATTCCTAGACGATTCATACAAAGTATTTATCTTATAGTGGTAGGTGAGTCATTGTAGCAAAAATTCCTTATCAAACCTTATCCATAGGAGTATGTTTATCAATTATTTTTGGCTGATGCCCATATAGAAATATGGAGCAAATTACCAATAAAGCACCTAAGGAGAATTGAAATGTTAATTTAAAGTCAAAAATGTATATAGAAGCTATACAAGAAATTAGGATAGCCAATGAAGTGGCAAAACCTTTTAAAATATTATCTGCATACTTTACTACCATAGCTACAATAAGACCACCACCAGCTTGTAAAACTATCAAATAATAAATAAATGCATCATATCCGAAAAAGAAGCCTTGCTTCCTAATAATGTCACCGTCATTTAAAAAGCAAGTAATGAATCCAAATGGTAATGACAATAAACTTAATTGAACATTTCTCATCCATACTGAAATATCTGAGCCTTTGAGTATTTTTTCAAAATATACTCCAGCAAAACCTGATAGGAAACATGCACTTAAGGCAGCAGCAAAGCCAAGCAATTGACTTTGGCTCCGATTTGAATGTGCCACTGCTGTTTCATCTTTAGCTAATTGAACCAATACTACCCCTACTACTAATAAAACTAATGCACTCCATTGAGTATTTCTTAATGATCTTTGCAGGATCACAACAGCAAAAAAGGCTGTAGTGAGAATCTTAAGCTGATAAGTAACCTGTAGAACAAATAATTACACATGTGAAAAAATGAGATTAAAAATTTAATTACAATTAATACCTGATGAGTTGCTGCATCTAAATTTGATGCAGAGACATATAACAGATTATTTTGTATTATGTACAAAAAAGAAGGTACACTGACTTTCAAAGTGTCCACAGGTTGTTTAATAATTGTCATTTTTATTGAATTACAAAACTTGTCAAAGCTTTTCTCTTCTAGAAAAACTAATACTAAGCAAGTTATTAACTTTACAATTTCAGCCATGACAACAGCTATAAAAGTAAATAAATATTTTTATTATTCTATTGTATAATGTTTATTATTTTATAATACATTATTTATATAATATACCTGTAGATGAGAGAAACATATCTCCAGATCTAGTACGTGCATAACGCATACTAAGTCCAACCAATGCATTTTGTACTGTTAGTGTGATCAAGCTGATGTACTTAAGCAGGTGACTATTTCCTAATAATAAATATGAGAAATATATTATATTAATACTTCAAACTTCACATAATTCAGAAAATTTATAAATTTGAAAATTAAATATTAGTATTTACCTTGCTGTGCTTTAGTCATTTTCACATTTAAAATTGTTATAATCGAAACAATATCATTTCTCTAATATAATTAAGCTACTGGAAAAAAGGTTTCTTGATAATTCTAATTAAAAGAATTTTCAAAACTGTTTAAATTATTTTATTGTTAAAAAATAAAGTAAATTTATATTCTATATTACTTACTAATTTATAATAGTTATTACCTATTATCATATTAATGTTATGTTAATCTAAATTAGCAGTTTCATAAAATTTATGGGTTTCTTCTGATTAACGGTATATGATAATTATAATTTGTAATTTTGTAATTTCTGCGTTTCGCCTTTATTCTTTATACGTTAAGTTATTGACATTTGACAATGCTTGAAACCCGTAAAAAGGTATATGCTTGTAGAAAGTTTAGCTAAAAGCTAAAAGGAACAAACTCTCCGAGTTTTAAGATACATACGTGTAACGTTACATATGTATCTTTCATTTTAGTTTTCTTAAAGCTCATATCTATTATCATTCATGAAGTAAATTACTAATAATTGTTTCATATAATCAAAAAAAGATTAAATTGTTAGCACATGTTTATATGGCTTATACTACACTATTAACCTCAAAATTCTTTGAAAACGCCACGCAGAATGGTCACGTGATTGAAAATTTGTAGATTCATTGGCTGCAGAAGGTGCAGAAACTGTAGAAATTAAAGAAAGTATTGTATGAACATATGTATACATACATATAGTACATTCACATACCGTCTCGGCTCAGTCGGTCAGTCTCGACTCTCGATCTTTCCTTTTACTTTAGCCAACTTTAGCAGTTTAGCACTTTAGTACACTTTTTTTTTTCAGACAGTGCAGGAGTGCAGCATGTTTCTGATTCTGAATTCTGATGGTTCCTCAATCTTTTAAAAAACCCAACCGTCCTAACCTCAAATTCAAATAAAGAAAAGAAAAAAAAAATAAAACCGCGGCAATCAATTAGCATCAATTAGCATGTGTATTTGTTTGATGTTGGACGATATGTGATGTAAGAAGAAAAGGCCGGTATTTTAATTATTTATTTTTATTCATTTTTATGAATAAAAAAATTGATAATTTTACCAGTACTAATAATGTATTAATCTTTTTTCTAAGCAGATATACTTAAGTTTTGAAACTTTCTATTTACAAAAATGGATCAAACTTCAAGTGGGAACTCTTTAAATAGAACATTTACTTCTCCAAGAAAACGATTTTCTTTGGCACCAACATTGAAAAAGAATAGCTCGTAAGCTAATCAAACTTTTATAGTTTTGTTTCAGGAATTTTATAGATTCTGACAATAAAGAATTAAAATAAATAGTATAACCACTAAATCTTTACAGAGCCCTCAGTGTATCTGGACGTTCAAATCAGTCTGTACAAATCATTTGTAGAACAGCAAGTCATGTTGTAGAAAGTTTTGGTTCATCTCTACCTGTTTTGGTCACAGAAGCATTAACATTTGTTGAAAGAAATCCAACAGTTAGTGTCTGCATATCTGAAGATGGTTGGGCATGGCTGGTATGTGGTAGAAGATTGCTGATTTGGCAATGTAAGAATACTTTTCATGATGCAAAACAAAGAAGAGTATACACAAGTCAGTGTCGTGAATTATTATTACCTCAGAGTGATTTGGCTCATAAAGCTGAGTGCATTGCTGTTTGGCTAGCTCCTGGGCAACAGGTCATTATAAAATTTTAACATATTCTTTATTTTTGATTATAATAGTTTAATCATATATATATTTACAAATAAATTTTAATTTGATAATTAAGGTTCCAAGCTGTATGGCAGTTTCACCCGAAGGAGTTGTTCGATTCTGGGCCAGTGTAGCTCATGAAGGGTTATCAGTAGAAACTTCTGCTGAACTAGCAGGGCAAGAAGTTGATTGTTTAACATATGTTCCAGGGCATGGTTGTATTTTAGCAACAACTACTTGTACAGTAGCTCTATTGCAGCCACAATTTGTTAGTGGTAAAAATAACATTTTAGTTCGAGTATTTAGAACTAGTCACGGCTGGCTTGGTTGCATAGGAAGAAGGATGTCATCACTTATTTTTGGAGCCATACCCCAATCACCTTTAATGGAAACGGTATAAAAAATCTTTGTAATAAAACTGTATGTTTTTTTTTAATGTCTTTCTGCTATTTTAAAGAAACTTGTCAAAGTCACTTGCACAAACCTTGGAGAGAAAGGATCAAGAGTACTTATTCTTGCTGGTTCTTCATTACAATATTGGTCATTTACTAATAATGATCAAGAAAAGATGGAGTTTGATCAAGACATTGGTCCTACAGTTTTACAAGCTTTCCAAAGAAAAATATGGGTATATATAAATATAAAACAAGTTGTTTGAATAAGAAAGAGATTTAAAGAATATTTAATTTTAGGAGTCTGGTGCATGTAATCTCCAAAACATAAATACTTGGTTAATTGACATGCAACCATGTGAAAAAGGAATTGTTTTCTTAATGGCAGCACATTGTGCAGATGTCTCACCTAAAATTCATTTTGCTCTAGGTATGCAAAATAACATTTAATAGTATAAATATATTAATGTATTTTTATTCTTATATGTTTTACAGGTTTAATTCCATTAAATGGAACAATATTAAAAACTGCATTTAAATGGTTCATACCTATTAAAGTTGGTCTTGTGATGTATCACTCTGATGCAGAATCAACTATTCTTTCATATCGCTTTATACTATGTGAATGGGAAATAATTATTTATAATCAACACAGTGTGATAGTTTGCAGTAGTATGTTTTTATTTTATTTTATAATTGCATGACATATTAAAATAGTAAATTAAATAATTTTAAGTTGAATTTTTAATATTAGGTGCATCTGATTATGATGAGGATAAAATAGATCTAATAAGAGGGGGTGAAGATAGCATTCTTGGTGGTGCATTATGTTCAGGTACTCCAGTATTATTTACAAAAAACGTTGGCCTAGTTTCGATCACACCAACAGATATTTCATCACAGGATTTTATTAATACGTATGTTATAACATCTTTATTCATTTCCATTAAATTAAATGTTTGTTTGAAAAGTGTATTTGTTTGCTATAGGAGCTATTCTGATGTAAATGCTAGTATGGATTACAGTCAAAATGCAACATTAACAATAGATAATTTCTCAAGCCTTATAAGTAATGAAGAATTGCAAAATATGTCTCATAGTAAAGAATCAATTGCACAACTTCGTGCTGCTTTTATGTTTAGTTTACGACAAAATAAGGTAATATTTATTTGTTTGTTAATATATTCATAAAATATCTAAATTATTTCCTATTATGCAGATGCAATGTGAGCAAATTTTATCACATTTATTTCCACTAGAAGAGGATCCCGTTTTGGATATCGATGCGACTTTAGATACGCTTATTCTGAAGGTTGCAAAAGATTTAATAGATGATTATCCAGCTAATGATCCGCGATGGACAAATTATCGAGATTTGCGTATGTTCAATTACTGATTTGTTCATGAAAGCTTTTATAGTAATTTTGCTTTTAGGTATGACCATAAATGCAGTAACTTCAATGCAAATTCAATGTCAGCTTGAAGGAAAGAGTACAGCTTTAAATTTATTTGTATATTTTCTAAAAGAACATAACTTATGGAATAGACTTGGTGCAGTTACACATAGAGGAACTGTAATGTCTACAGCTCATGTACTCTGTGAATTTGCTGAAAAAATTGCAGCAGCTTTAGCCATACATTTTATGCAAAACAAGTAAAAAAATTTGTTTATAAATTTTTTAATATCACAGAACAACAATACAATTAATTATAAAATATAAGGATTTAATATTATTAATAGGTATTCAGCTTTAATCGATATAGCAATGAAGCAAACATTAATGCCAGAAGCTTTTGTATCAGAAGAGCTAACTGTGTGCGATATATTCTATCGGGAAGTGAGCAAAGTAGATCTTTTAATACCAGCTTTGGTAAATAATGCCGTTGAAGTGACACAGTCAGAAAGACCTACACAACAAGTGGCTGTTAATATTTTGCATAACAATTGTATTATATTAGTCAGTATAATTTATCATGTTAAATTAATTAATTAAATGAAAGACAAATTAATAGTGATTATTTAATTAATTCCAAATAGGGTATTTTGAACGAGGTTGTTAAGTTCAGACAATCTAACGCCGAGCGTTTCATCCCCTCGGAACATCTAAATGGGACAACTGAATATTTACCTTGGACGGCAGCGAGTGGCAAAAATGGAATAAGAACATGTCTAAGTACAATGGTATATATTTATTTTTATTAAGTAATCTGGTAATGTTAATTAAATTTACTAATTTCGTATTTTTATAATTTTCATTAGCAAAATATTACATTAAAGCATGGTATCACAGGTAACAATGATATATCTGTAAAAAATGAATTATATGAACAGTTGGTCAGCTTAATAGATTTAATATTAGATGGTAGAAAATGCCATTTAGAAAGTATTCGTGGAACCGAAAAATTCGAAATTCTCTTAAAACAATATGAAACTGAACGAATGAATTTAATTCAGCCTTTAAGTAAGTAATGATGGTAAAAGCAAACAAACACCTTGAATATCAAAAATAATTAAAATCTTGATAAATACTTTTTATACAGTAAGGGATGAACAGTATGAGAGTGCAGCTACACTAGCAGAAAAGTACTGTGATTTTGCGGCTTTAGTACAGATTTGCGAATTAACAAACAATAAAAACAGACTTGATACCTATATGGAACAATTCTCTGAACAGAATTTTGTAGGTTTCCTATTTTCTTCGTAAGTAATAAATGATAACAATAATTGAATACTTGGTGTATTTTACGAAAGAGTTATAATCCATATTATGGTGGGTGTTACTTTTAGGTATGTAAAAGATGGAAAACAAGGTCAATTGGTAGAAAGATGTCGTTATGGAGGAGCAAATGAATTAACAGAGAAACTATCTGAGCATCCAACTTTGTCTTGGGTTCAAGCTGGTCTTACAGATGAATATCGGTATGCTGCTAATACGCTACATGCTTTGGCAACTCAAGAGAAAGAACTTGTAACACGTAAAAAAGTAGGTAAATTATATTTTTTTAAGTAATACCTTTAAAAAATAGGGCTGCTTATGATGTTTTGTTTTTATTATAGACAATGCTTTCATTAGCAAAATTAGCCCTCTTAGCTTCGGATGATACAGAGGAGGATATGGTTGATTGCATTAATAAAATAAATAGTGATTTGACATTAATCGCTCATCAAGAGGATTTGCCTTCGCAAGTTCTTACAACGTACGGTTATGATATAGACAAGTTACGAGTTTTATCAGCCACTGAATTAATTACGGTAAAAACCTTTCGTTCTACATTAATTTGAAATTATTGTATGTGAAATTTATGATTGCTTTATGAATTAATTAAAATAGCTATATACATGCGAAGATAACGTCCTAGCAAATGAGTTTGAATTTAAAAAAGCGCTCGATTTGCTTGATTACATCGAGCAGGAGGATGAAACAACCATTTTGCGTCTTAAAATCTGGGCGAAAGCTGCATTAAAGGATAAATGGGATACCGTAGAAAAAAATCCCGAAGAGCAAGTACAAAAAACGTTATTTTTCAAGCTGATAGATTTGATACAAACGATAAGTAAGCTACACAATTATTGAATGAAAACTTTTTAACCAATTATTCAAAAGTATAAATAACCCTTTTTTAATACAGGTGATAAAGTTGAAGATTATTTGCCACCTCTTGATGCAGTTTTATCAGAACCAGAGTTAGCCACTCTTGCTACATCGAGTAGCTTTCAATTCCTAATAAAATTAATTTATGAATATGCTTATCGTAATTTTTAGATGAAAATAAGCGTTTATATAAAGATTTGTATTTTTATACATACTCGAATTTGGTCAGAACAAGGATATTTGATATAACAACATTTACATTGGTTTAATAATGATTGCACAATGGCTCTATAATTACGATGTAATTTTAAAATAAAAATGGTTTTATACATAATTTAATAAATAAAAGTGGATGTAATCATTAAAAATATGGAAAAAATTTGATTAATATAAATATGATTTCGAAAACAAGGAAGTAGTTACGATAATAATCGTGCATAAGTTTAATGTTTATTTTACAAATGCAAAAATAAAAATTAAATAAAAGGTTTGCATATTGCAACATTATGGTCAACACCACAAGCTATTTTTTTCACCTGCGCTCCAACAGATACCTGTAAATCATAATAGAAATCAATATTAACATCATGAATGTTGTAATTCATGTTCTTAAAGAATTACATACTTTAAATGGAAAAAATTGATTATTTTGGTGGCCTAATCCTAAAGAACCAAACTTGTTACAGCCCCACATGAAAAGATCACCTTTGTTTGTAAGTGCGCCTAAGTGATTAATTCCTGCATATATACTAACAATCTAAAAAAGGTAATATTTTTAAAAAATAATTTAACAAATAAAAGATCGGTATACAGTAATTTAATAAATGACCTTGGTATTTTGTTGATAGATGTTTTTACCAAATAAAGTTTCTGGAATCATTTGCGGAATTTTAACTCTCTCCACTTCAGGGCCAAGCCCGAGTATACCATATCCCCACACATAAACATGTCCTTCATCTAGAAATATAATCTATTAAAAATTAATTTAAAGGCTAAAATTGATCAAATATTTTAAATAAATGTTTCTTACTATTTAATACCATACAAAAAGATCCTCCGGCAGCTATATCTACAATACGTCCTAAGTCATCATAAAGATTTAATTCTGTAGCAATATTGATTTGTTGGTCTTCGGTAAGTAACAATTGATTGTATTCCGAATTGCCCCAGCCATATACTTTTCCCTTATCTTTAAACATAAAAGTATAAAAAAAAGGAATTTTTTAACTGATTTTAGAAAAAGACCTCATTTACCACTCAGCGCTAAAACACAATCAGCGGCACACGCCACTTTTATAATTCGCTGACCAGCTAGATCACCTTTGATTAAACTTGGCTGACATTCATTTCTATAGTGCGCTAATCCTGTTTGGCCATCAGCTCCCCAACCAAATGAATATAGTTCTCCTGATTCTGTCAATAAGATGCTAATAAATAAATATGAAGAAGCAATTTATTATTATTTAAATATTTTCAAATGATTCAACTACACGAACAAATAAAATTACCTATGATCTTGTCCTGCAGTTACACCTGTAATCTGTTTGCCTTTGATATTTGGTATATGGTGTATAATTTTACTCTTGTGATAACTTTCTTCAGGAATAATAATTCTACCACATTGTCCATATCCATTATTTCCTAAAGTAAAAAGGCCTTCATCTGTTAGAACAAGTAGGTGAGCTCTTCCAGCAGCTAAGTCAATAACCTTAGCGGAAGAACTTTTTAAAGGTAACGGTATAGGTCTAGGCTCAGTAATTATATCATCAGGGTATTTTTTTTCATCTGTCTCAATAAAACCTGTTTATAAAAGTAACCTTGGATTAAATTAAACATCAAAACAATAATAAAATTGAAAAGAAACTTGAAAAACTAGAGTTACCTAACTGGGAGTCAGTATTTATTCCACTACCATAAACAATATTTTTATCTTTTGAATTTACTCCAAATGCAGTGAACCCATAGCCACATGTCACATTTATTACTTTATTGAACTCTCCAAATGACAGCCTTTTTGGCATTGGTACATAAGCAATGCCCTTTATGTGCCTGGTATGTTCTATTGTTCCCAGTCCACCATGTTCGGCTAAACCCCATACATACACTCTATGCTCTCCAGGCTGACTAGTAGGATATGAGAAAACTGAAAAGTAGTTATTAGACTGTGGATTAATAATCATTTTCATAATTTAGTTTAAAAAATATATCCAAATTTTTTACTTGGTAAAGGATCTTGTGTCTTTCTAGATGGTTTAGGCTTTTTATGGCTTGAATGTTTAATATTTCTTTTAGCAGCGAATTTTACACAACTTCTAACAGTGTTAAACATATTTTTGAGTAACAGTAATTGATTTCTATTAGAATTTTTTAATTGACTCTCTTTTATAAACTATTAATTTCATTTATTTCTGCATAACCTTTATGTTTTGTTACGATGTTTAACAGAGCCGAGCAGCGGTAGCTACATGCTATACATATGTATGTGTGCTTGTATTGACAGCTCTCTAAACTTGTTTTTAAAAAGTTTTATAACCCCGGTAATGACAATTCTCGCCAACAGGCGGTGCTTCCGGCGCAATTTGTGTATGTATAGACCGTGTATCATTGTGCAATGTGTTGATGTGATCACACATAGGGACTGTCAGTTGTCACTATAGTGTGACGTGATGGTGACATCGCAATGTTTTCAGGTCAACACTTTCCAATGACCTCTGTATACGAAAATTAAAAAAAATATGACGACATATGACGCAAGTTAAATATGTTCTCATAATTTTAAAAGGAAACATTAATCCTCCTGATAGATAAAAATATTATATAAATTAAAGACTTTTACTTATGGTAAAAAGGAATCATCTCAAGAGCATTTAATTTTCAGTTATTATTTAATATTTTAAAATTGTTTTAAATCATTACAACTTTGTTTAAAAAATTGGAATGTATTGAAGTGCATTGAATTACAAATTATATTTATTATAAAAATATCTGAATATAACTTTAATAAACAATAACTGTCGCCTAGGTAATAATAAAACAAATTATCTTCACACTTCTTCTCCAACAGTCAAGGCTAACATCTAAATTTCTGGTTCTTTTTTAAAACGTGAACTTTTTTTAAATTTTATACAAATTTTCAAAATTCTCTGTTAATTTTATCACCTATTTAAGAAAAAATCTAAAAAAAACAGCAAAAATGGTATTATACATTTCTTTAATATTTTATATTTCCGGCACATCACATAGATAAAACTCTCGTAGCTTCCACCTGGAAATAAGTCTTAAAATAGCATTATTATTTAATAAACTTTTATATTTTTAGCGCGAGTGTATATCGGTACATGTTGGACAAGCTGGAGTACAGATTGGAAACTCCTGCTGGGAATTGTATTGCTTGGAGCATGGAATTCAACCGGATGGAACCATGCCATCAGATAAAGCTTCTGGATCCAATGATTGCTTCAATACATTCTTTAATGAAACCAGATCAGCCAAAATGGTGCCTCGTGCTCTAATGATTGACCTGGAGCCAACCGTAGTCGGTTAGTACATTTTTCTTCACTGTTACTCATTCTTCAAAATGACTAATAACTTATTTAAAAAATCTAGACGAGATTAGAGTCGGCAATTATAAACAATTATACCATCCTGAACAATTAATAACTGGTAAGGAAGATGCAGCAAATAATTATGCACGCGGGCATTATTCGATTGGCAGAGAAATTATCGAATCTGTACTGGATCGCATTAGAAGATTAAGCGATCAATGCACCGGTCTTCAAGGCTTCTTCGTATTTCACTCTTTCGGTGGTGGAACAGGATCCGGTTTTACATCCCTTCTAATGCAGAGATTGTCCGATGATTATGGGAAAAAAAGTAAACTAGAGTTAGCTGTGTATCCAGCACCTCAAGTGTCAACTGCTGTGGTAGAACCATATAATGCAGTAATGATGACCCATACCACTATCAATCATTCAGACTGCGCTTTTGTGGTTGATAATGAGGCGATTTATGATATATGCCGACGAAAACTTGGCATAGAAAGACCATCCTATGCAAATTTGAATCGACTGATCAGTCAAGTAGTCTCCTCGATCACAGCATCGTTAAGATTCGATGGTGCACTAAACGTTGATCTCACCGAATTTCAAACGAACTTGGTACCTTATCCGAGGATACATTTTCCTTTAGCAGCCTATGCACCAGTTGTTTCTGTAGACAAAGCATATCATGAAGGTATGTCAGTTGCCGAAATCACCGCGGAATGCTTCGAAGCTTCCAATCAGATGGTGAAATGCGATCCGAGGCTAGGAAAATACATGGCGTGTTGTTTGCTGTATCGGGGCGATGTCGTTCCGAAAGAAGTTAATGCGGCAATTGCTGCAATGAAGGTTAAAAGCTCCATTCGATTTGTCGACTGGTGCCCCACTGGATTTAAAGTAGGAATTAACTATCAACCACCAACATTTGTTCCTGGGGGTGATTTGGCCAAGGTAACTGCTCTGCCTGGAAAAAAAATGAATTAATTCTTAAACTTGTAAGTATTAATACAAATTTTATTTAGGTTCAACGAGCTGTAGCAATGTTGTCAAATACCACAGCAATAGAGGAAGCCTGGGCAAAATTAAATCATAAATTCGATTTGATGTACAATAAGCGAGCTTTCGTGCATTGGTATGTGAGCGAAGGGATGGAAGAAGGAGAATTTTCGGAGGCAAGAGAAGATCTTGCGGCCCTGGAACGTGATTATGAAGAAGTTGCCTTGGAATCATCTTCCTCGCCAGATATTTCCATGTATTGATTTTTCGTCAAAATTTCATAAGAAACAATATTTTATAGAAATTTACCTTTACTATGTACAAATTGTAAATTTGTCACTTTTACACCTGTTTAATGATAAAATATACACTCGTTAGATAAAATTGTGTATGCAATTATTCTCATCCTTCCATTTAATTTATTAACTTCTCGAGGTACTCAGTACTCACAAGCATTTACATAGAATATTTATGTATTAGCTAGTGCATTCAAACTTTAACAGTATGTATTTATCACAGTTCGATTATTACTTTATACCTTAAATTATATTATTTCGGCTAATAATAGTGTTCAATAGTTTCATTATTATCTTATATTAAAATATTACTCTTTGCTATATTTGTATAAAACAATAACAGCTTTTTATTTCTATACACTGACTCAATCATCCCATTCATCATCATCGTCACTCGTGTCACTTGTGGATTCATCGCTATCACTATGAATTGCTTTGGAGCGTTCGATTAAAGCTCTCGATAATGCACTTGCTAGTTCATTATGGTTAATTGATGCACCGATGCGAGGTGCAATTTTTCGCTCGGCTGTTACGGGCTTGAGCTCAATTCCTTGCCGAATTTGTTCAAGCAATTCACTCCTAGAATCAGCTACTGGAGGTGGCTTAGGCTCCGATCTATCAACTTTCTGTGATAAAAATAATTAAATAATTATTAATCAAGTAAATAATATAGTAACATTATAAATGCTTACCTTTAATGTGGTACCACTCCTAATAGATTCCATGAGCATGTGCCTTGGGTCCGAAGCTTCAACATTGTTATTATTAGTGACAGTTTTTGTAAGCTTAGCAGTACCATTGTCAGATACATTGGGAATAGAACAAGGTGGAGGAGGAGGAGGTGGGGGAGGTGGGGGAGGGGCAGCAGCAATCTTAGAAGCTGATGGAGGAATAGGAGGTGGTGGAGGTGGTGATGGGGGAGGTAGCGATGGACTGGGGGCAGAAACAAGCGGTGTCTGGCTTGGTAAAAGCGGAGGCGGTGGCCGCGATGGTAACATTCTAGGCATTGTAGAAATATTAGGGGATACGTTTGTTGATGTACTCGATCCTGCTAAGCGACTGGGTTGCGGTTGTCGTGTCTGTTGTCTAGGCTGTTGCTGAAGGATTAGTGATAAAAATAATTATGTATATTAAAACAATTATATATAAAATATTCAATATTAAAGAATTTACTAACAATTACCGTTCGTGCTGGAACTGGAGGAGGAGACTCCTTCCGATGAGGCGGCACTGCAGGAGGCTGCATAATTTTAGGGTCCAAAGGCTTTCCCTCTGTTTGTTTGTAAGACTCAATAAAGCTGTATATAAAATCACGCGTTTCATCATCTTGTAATTGATGCTCTGATACACCAGCAGAAGATAATACAAGCTTTAATTTTGGATCCACAGGACCAGCTATCTCCAGCTTATCAGTAATATTATTGTAGCCATAATGTATAACATGTCTAAAGATATAAAATTATAGATTGTAGAAATACTCTCAATTTAAGACTAGAAATGAAGGACTTTGTTCATTAATTATATTTACTTAAAATCTGATGGATGACCAATATCATCTTTTGTAAGTTTTTTTTTTGGATTTTTGTCTTTCTTCTTCTTGGTTTTAACCATTGTGCTGGTAGTTTTCCTATTTACACCGAATGTGTATGTACCATTTATGAAGTTTGAAGTTGATCCTGGTGTAAAGTTTCCAGAAATACTGTTCTGTTGATTTTTACGTGGTAGTGGAACTTCTCTGTGCGCTTGCTCCAATTTTCTATCTTGTCTCCTTTGCCTTTTACCATTTAGCATACCCAATAGAATACTTCTATAAATTAAAATTATTTACTCATAACAACAAAACTATCAGAGAAAAATTGTCTCTAATTTATCTATTATACTTTAGTGTATCAGCTTCAGCTTCACTAGCAAAGTTAAATGCAGCCATACATTCCTCTGCTTCAAATACATGAAGATAGGTTAAAGGTGCCTTATAATCCATTGAATTATAAACTTCATGTTCCCAAAGCAATGCTCTTCTTTTTAAACAGTATAATCTAAAGAAAAAGCTACGTTTTGGATTATCTTTGATTAAAGTTATAATTCCAGTATATTTCTTAATCCATTCTGTATGTGATGGGGGTTCGGTTAAAAATAGTTGAACTATTCCTGCTGCTAAACACTATAACAGATACAAGCATTATATTTTTTTAAATTAGTACAGAAATTGCTAATTCTTTACATAGATATAGAATAAAAGGATATTAGCATTTATTGGTCATTATGTGATACATGAAAGCTGTCATCATATGAGTCAGAACAACTATCCTTGAAATCAATGCTATTTCAGATTGAACATATCCTCTTTTGCAAACAGACAAATCTAAAGAAATTTGTAATTTTCATGTATTCTTAACTTTTTAAGGTCACTCTATTATACTTATTATCAACACACCCCATATAAGGCTGAGTGAGAGGTCTTGAATTTGGTTAAGTCAGTGCCACAAACGCCCACATATTTCATATTGAAAATTTAAATTTATAAAATAAATATTCTTCTTAACCAAATTCTTAAATAAATATTCATCAATTTATAGATAATAGAAAATCCAACACTTGAATAAAGTTTGTGATCAAAAGTATCTAAGTATTCTTTTAACATGAATAAATAAAAAAAGATAGAACACTCCAATGTTACCAAACATTTTAATCTGTATTTGAATATTAAAAGATAATGGACGTATATGCGTAGAATTGTTGATAGGTAATATCTGATAATTATCGTATCGAATATCCTAAAAAGCCAATATACAAGTGGGTAACGCCTATTCTAAGATCAATTATAAGAAATCGGCTGTACTTTAAAAATAATATCTAAGAAATCGGAACACTATAATTATTATCTGTATAAACTTACAATACATCGTTTTCCAATTATTTGAAAGATTTGATCGTTTTCTTCTGTCTTGAGGAGTATAGAGCCACTGTTTTCACTGGCCGTACCGGACTTCATTTTAGCGAGAATAAAGCACCGTTTATTGCTCCAACATAGAATCAACTATTTCTACTAATTGCACTCTATTGTTTATCGAAACAAACTAGCAATGTTCCAAAGCTCTATTTCATCCTTATACCTTCTGATTTTCACGTGTATACATTGGAATTCTAAGATCCGCGCAAGGAAGACAATTGAATCACTCGTTCCTAATAATAGTCGGATATCGTGGATTATTTTTTTCTACCATTTGTAGTTTGGTTATTATATAAAAAGTTAAATGTACAAAAATTGCACTTCTCACTTGCACCACACTGCTGTGCGTTAATAAGAGCATCCGAGAGCTCAAAGGAGAAACACCATAAGCCTGCAATGGCCGCACTCAATGAATTTACATACAAAACTTGACAATTGAGTAAGTAATTGAATATGATTCGTTAGATCCAACGGCAAGAACATAGCACCAATCATAAGGAAAAAGACTACTCTTTATTCTTTTGGATGCAGTTGAATCGAGTTAAGTGTAAAGTCTAGTGATCCACTAAACTCCACTTCAGTCCATTGCCAATGTGCCAAAATCATCGACCTTTCAGCTATAGTATAGTATAGGGTGCGTTCAAATAAGGACCAGGACAAACCTTTTGGTTAAAAAACCATTAGGATTAGTTCTTCCACCTATTAGCAAAATTGATCTATTTGGTAAAAGTTACATACTGTAATAAATTCAATTCAATTCAATTTCAAACTTTATCAAAAAGGTAAATTTACCACGATGTTTGTCGTATTAGTTAAAGTGAAGTGATATACTATAGCTCCTGTCATTTAAATTATACTATTTTAACTACGGTCTAACTTTAATCGGAGGTTAATCCTGAGCCTAAATATCTACAAGGCTCACAAAATGTAATACACGTATTACATATCAATAATTATTATTTTATAAGCTTTCTGGTGGGCCTTAAATAAAACACATCCCCAGTTGGATATTTCTTGACATAGGGCCAATAAGATATAAAGTTGAAGTAAGACTAAACTATGAGAAAACGAACTAACCACAGTTGAGAATTTCATTAATTGCCAAACTTTGATTAGTCCATTTTTATCTTAATATACGGTGCGTTCACGGAGACGCTATTAGCGCTAAATTGACACTACTGCGCAGAGAAAATTGCCATATGTGTGCGTACTGCGCACTGCGCAGTAGCGTTTGATAGTGTCTTCGTGAACACATCCTTAATTAAGGTTTGCTAACTGTCTGAAATCCGTCTGGCCTTGGCGTTGGCATTACTGTTTAAAAAATAGCTAAAGCTGACTTCACTGCATTCAACTATGAATGTTTGTTTGTGTGGTATTCTATGTAAACGTTAATATAAGAATATTAGAAACTAAAATGAATATACAGCTATCGAAATTATTAAAAGCTACGTCAGGAGTTGCTTTTAGGCAAAACAGGTAAATAATGCTTTTTACTAAATTGGTTTTCTATAAATTAAATAAAGGTGTATAACCTTATATCTTTATATAACTCTTGTTTAATTTAGTTTAAGATATATTATTATGGTATTTGTAGTAATTATAAAAAGAAAAATATTTATTTCAGCGTGGCAAATGTATATTCTGAGTCGAAAGGACAATATTATAATATGATATCAGAAAGACTTTCTGCTGTTTACTCACCAGAGTCTAGTGGGCCTCCAATGTATGAATGTGCTAGCCTTTCTGATGTGTTAGAAAAATTGTATGTCTATAAGCTGTTATTATCACCAGAAAAGAAAGAAGTGGCATTACCAGAATTTGTAGAAACTGGATTGGTAGCAGGCGTTCCAACTGAGCATATTAAGGAACGTGTTGTTAGGATTTATAAGCCACCAAAAAATGCAATGCAGTCTGGAACAAGCAATACTCATCATTGGGAGATTGATTATGAAACTAGAAAACGCTGGGAAAATCATTTGATTGGCTGGACTTCTTCGTAATTATTATTATTAATACTTCATTCTAAATGAATTATATTTAAGTTGTAATTACCATTATTCACTTGCAACTTTACTATTGTTTCTTTCAGTGCTGATCCACTGTCACATGTGAAAATACAGTTTGCTACAAAAGACCAAGCTATTAGATTTTGTGAGAGAATTGGATACAAATATTACATACAAGAGCCAAATAAAGTTAATCCTAAACCTAGATCATACGGCCAAAATTTTTCATGGAATAAGCGCACTAGGGTTTCCACTAAATAGTTTTAATCTTTATGTAGAAAATGTATGTAGTAAATTAATAATATTCTTTCCTTGTGAAGCTTTAAAATGTAAAAATCAGTCTATGTTAATAAAATGATTAAAATTGACTTACAAAGCAGCCTATTTTTAATGGTACTTGCTGTATCGTGTAATTAGTATATGTAGTTAAATGATATAAAACAATTAATATATCGTAGCAATAAACTCCTTTATTTATTTCTTAGGAATAATTATGGATAATATTTTTATAATGTAATATTATCATTATATGAATGAAACAAGCAAAATGGTTCTAGATGATAAATTCTAACTGATTCTTTGTCGATTGTTTCAAGTATTATATTGAATTATTGCTGATATAATAAAATATTGGACTAAAGAGCTATATGTATCCAGCCACAATATTATTGATTGCGAGATACATCAGCTTTGAGTACAAACTTCTTGGATCATTTCGTGCATTTAGCTCACATTTGAATTTCAAAGGAATTGACAAAAACGTGAAATACAGAAATGAACATATAAAGCGATATAATTATAAGAATATTTATCTTGTAAAATACATCAGCTAGCTGAAATAGTCTGAATGGATTTGAAAAAAGTAATATGAATTTACTTAGTAAGAAATTTCCAAGAGTCTTATTTTCAAAGCTGATACTTCTTTATAAAAGAATCTCGATAAAATGAATCTATACTCCGCATAGATCACAGATGAACTCGGTCGTTAAACTTGTTTACTCATAATAGTGTTAACAATAATGACAATAGCAATAATCATTCTGGGGCTCCCATAGAGCCGTAAAATTAATTTAATTGGATGGACTAAATAATTATATTGTAGCTATTGATCACATCCACGAGTGGAGCTTTCATTATTACACAAAAGCCAATTGAATCACCAAAAGCTTTTCTCTCTCCAGGCATTTATATATAGTTATTTAGAAATTATAAATAACGAGTAGAAACCTGTGGAATGATAGTGTAGGATAAAAAAGTGCATGGATGTAGAAAAGGAAAAGAAAAACGGGACCAAACGCGTTCGAGCCGCATTTCGAAGCGAGATAGCGAAAAGAGAAGCATTGCAATCCCGATTTCATCTGTACATTCTAGTCTAGCACGAATAAACATTACTTCCTCACATAGCTCGCGCGCCTCGCGGAGTTGCTTTTCTCGCTTTGCAATTTTTTTACATAGCGCTTAAATTTAAATTATAATTAGTCAACCAAGTTTCCCTTATGTTTGTAATATTATCACGAAACTTGAGTCCCGCACAATACGGAGAAATTTTCATTGATCAAGCGCACTGAATTATATGTATAGTATAACTGTTAATACTCTGCTTTAAAGCAAGTATGAGTATTTAAAAACTAAATATTTAATCGGCTTGGAGAAAACGTCCTCTCATTATCGCGATCAATCAATTACACCCCATTTGCTTGAATCCATTGAACGACTGTTGACAAACCTTCTTAATTAATTAATTTAATCGTTAATAGAAATATTAATTAACACACACGCACACACTTCCCAGCAGTACATACCCTCATACTACAATAGGCCTTTGAATGTCGATCTTATTATTGTACAAGGTGACGAAAAATATCTCTAGAACTATACCCTTAACATTTCTATATATTTGCGAATGCTAGAAACGAAAAATTATTACTCCTTATGCTTATGTAGATAATAATGTGTATGTGTGCGTGTGTTTTATTAGTATGCCTATATGTTTTCACGAGAGCCCGTTGTAACGAGCTTCGTGTTAATAATTTTTTCTGATTTGATTCTTTACTTTTGTTATCTCGTGTTGATAATATTGTCAGTGGGAACATTACCCTATATTAACACGCACAAGCGAAATATAATAAGGAAGTAATTTATCGTACCTTGTTGAATTTTTACAGTATTAGCAAATTGACAGTAGATGCCTCTTTTGAAATATTATCTTTATTACCAATTTTCTAATTAAGTTAAGCTGAATTCGTACACATCAATAATAATTATTATACTTATTCATTGAATTAGCATATTAATAATAATTAAGTGGAATGTTTCATTCAAGTGAAATCTTTAATGAAATTTGCATTGCCAGATAGTTCTGGAGTTTTCTTCGTTGATATGCCAAGTTTTAAGCACATCCTTGTGATACTTTCTTGAAATATCGTTCGTTAAAAACGTAACAAACACCGTATTCCACGTATATGCGCAAAGAAATCATTTAAAGCTGAATTCGTGTTTAAGTCCTCTTGCTTGGAGGTTCAATCAAATGGATATTTTTAGAGTACCACAAAGAAAGAACAAATCGCAGATATCGCCAGCTTTTCTTTCGCAAGATATCGAGGTCTCCTAAACTGATGGTCCTAAATAATTTATATGTATATATTATATAATAATAGCAAGTCGAAATGATAGTGTTCTAAGATTATCTTTATTACTTATGTCTTTATCGACGATCGATCGAATGTATATGTTACATATAATAATATATTATCGAGAATGGGAGTATGTGTAACTCTGAGCCGACGACGTGGCAAGAATCATTTTATTAGTTGACACATACACACGCGCGCAATCAGAAAAGTTTTAATCTAGAAACTAAACGATTTCGGATGACCAGGAGTCATCCGTTACATGATTGTACAAGGTTTCTTGAGACATTAACCATTAGCCAACAGCCAATAATAGAGCTGCAAACTTTTCTCTCTCACACAACCACACGCACACACATCGTGCCTATTTGTTTCTCTGTCGTCTATGAAACGTTCCCCAATCCATCCGTTCCATTCCCATTCTCTCGCCATACACACAAAGACGCATACAAATGCGAGATGCTCCAGATATTATATTTATATTTTTCATAATTGACATATAACTTTATTATACATGCACATGCCTCGCGAAAACCAGCTCCCCGAGGATCCCGGGCGCATCTTAGTCCCTAACCTAACTTTTCTCGTTCTTTCATGTTTTCTCTCTTTTAAATCTCGACCCTTTCTGTCAAATTTTCTTGTCACCCTGTCGTCGAAACTTTCTCAGATTGCATAGCGCGCGCGAAAGCTTCAAGCGTACCACGTCTAATTCAATTCTACATTTTGTCTATATGCATGACGGTGTTTCCCTAAATACCAGTAATTCATGAAAGTTATACCGCGTGGTGTTACACAGAAAATGGAAATGTGATATTAATCCGCAATCACTCAGTGTCTGCTAATTAATAATAGGCACTATAGGTCGACATGAGGTCGTGGCATTTCCAGTGGCAAATGTAACGCTCTTCGGTAATTTAGTATTTCTCTATACGCGTGTATTTGTCTGCTTGTGTATATTGTGCTGCTTGTGCGTGCCTGCAAAAGGGAGATTCGAGATTGAGAGAAAGATAGAGATAGAGAGAGAGAGAGAGAGAGACAGACAGATAAAAAACAGTTTGCACATATTTATATACCAAACCAAAATTGCACCGTTGCATGTTGGATTATTTATCCAGTGACCAGTGAATGCTATTCGTCAAAGCTTCATTCGTTTACAATAAGTTTTACAATGTAGCATCAAAATGTTCGTTGTAGGTTGAAATGCGATCGGTGGCTAGTGGTAACAGAAAAATCGAAAATCATTACAAAAGATTACACACACAAGGATGAAAATAGTATCATATTAATTTTCTTATCAATTTGCAGTCACTTTCCTTGACTCAGTTAAAAGTTTTGTACTTTTACGAAGAGAAAGAAACGTTGTTTAAAAAATATTCGGAATTCAAAAAAAATTGAACTGTTTAATTTTCATGAGAAATCTGTCTCTTTCTCCTTACACTTCCCTCGTGCATTTAGTTTTCAATGAATTGTGAAAGCGAGTGTAGTGTACTCGAGTTAACTCGAGCGGGTGAGATGCATAAAGTTAACTGGGTGCTAGCAGATTAGCTAAGTGCTAGCTCAGCAAGGGTTTCTTCTGTCTATCAACGATAATAGCAAAATTAGAAAATAACGCTGTAATAATTATAATGACGACTGAAGGAAGCCACTTTGTATAATCCTAACTGTTCCACTACGACTCTTTTATCGTCCAAGTCACGCGAGTAATCTAACCTACGATTTGAGGCAGTACTTTTTCATCTGTATACTAGTAAAACGGGTTGTTCTTATCTTCCTAGCAAAATACTACACTTTGCCAATTGGATACGCTCGAACGCGATGAAAGAATGAAAATGACGCAAAAGCTTTATCTTCCCCAGTGTTTCTTTCCATCGTTTAATGCACTTTCGATAGTTCCGATCACCCAAAGAACTCGTTGTTCTAACCTTTTTATAACATAGGTGTCATGGGGGACTTTGAAATGTACAATAAACATGATATTAACAATAATAATGATAATAAGAAGAAGGAGAATAATAATAATAAGAGTAATAACAGTAACAGTGACCTACCAATATTTACAAACAGTATTTTCCTTTTATGATTTAATAGCATTTCATCTGTCCTTTTCTAGGCATTCTTTCCATCTTGCAATGTCAAATCTCATAAATCGTTTTGTTCACCACAAAGAAGATAATTTCCTCTACTTAGATTTAAATACAAACTACATATCACTCAATTTCTCTATCTTTTCTATCGCAACACAATAATTATTTCTTTTAAGTGCCGCGCTTTTATTACAGCAATTCTCGAATATTTATCCTGGACGGCGACGGTGGTAATCCAGAGTTCTATCGGAGGATGCGTAACTTAATCTATCTTGGGTCTGAACTGTCCGAAGCATCAACTTTTTCCAAGGTAATACCAATTGATTTTCTTGCAAACCCAAGGCGTCTGTTTAACAAGGATATTTTTTATTTTTAAGAGAAATGAGCATTTCTTCGTTCTTCTTCGAGCTCGATCAGGATGAGTAAATTCTTTGGCAGTCGAGAGAGTCGGTCGGCCAGTCGACTCGGTTTTTCGTTACAGCCAGAATTCAGTGAGCCTTCTTCTTTCTTTCTTGAGCACGACCCATCCTAATCTTTGATAGTGACTATGATTCATCATCAGCTTTCACAATGATTCTTTTTCAGGAATAACCAAATAGCTAATTAGCCAGTGTTCTGAGAGTTCGTTCTTTAGGATCAGCTGTCATCAGGCTTCTCCTGATACTCCTCGCTCTCCCTGTGAACGAGCACACGAACTACGGTTGCCTCCGACTGCTGGCGTATCAAGGGTGGCCTCGTCGGAGGCCCAGAGTTCTCCGGACTTGGCTCCGTCACTAAAATGCTCACGTCACTACCATCGGCTATCGGCAGACTAACTGGTTCCGGAAGTGGAGCTGGTCTCCTGCGTAAACTGCTGCATCTCCTGGTGAATGCTTCCTTGATGTCTCTCTGGAGCGTGTTTAAGGACAACGTTGTACCACTTGGTCGCAGAGACCCTTTCTTCGAAGTCGGTGGACTAGCTATCTCTTCGTCAGGATAAGTCTCTACTGCGTCCTGGCGTCCTAGTGTTGGTCCGGAAGATCTGTAAAAAACGATCGTTCCTCTTAGTTTTATTTCTCAATTATTAGACAAATAAACCTGGGACAAGTTCATCAACTACGTGTCACATCACACATGCGCTTGAAATGATCATTATCAATGATGAATTGTAAAATTTATTGATAATGATCGTTACAAGAAAAGCTACTCGAAATACTATGGTAGCATTCAGCAGAAACAATTGTTGATGAAGCAAAGTGTGTTATTGACTGTTGTTACTCTTAGCTCCTACAACTTTATCCAATGATGGTAAGGTTTTAAAAAGAATTACTGAACATAGCTGCTTGACTGTTATCTCTGCTGAATGCTACCTATGATACCTATATAGTAATAGTTTTGCAGTTTAGTATTCGTATATATATATATATATATATACATTCTGCGTTTATGGCGTTTGTAATCGAATATTTTAAAACTATGGAGGGGAAAGATTTTAAGATTAGGCTAGAGTTTTTTTATATAAAACATTGTTATAATATGTATGCACAAACAGCAATTTTTCCTTTTATAATGATTTTAATTTATATCAATAATTATTAGTGCCTCATCGATCAATTTTACAACGATCGATAATGGCTTGACAGTGTTTATAAAAGGAAATATTATTTGGAAGCAAAAAGCCTACTCTACTGGTCAACCTTTGTATCTAGAATGAATGATACTTGCCAATATTGGCATCTAACATAAGTAATATGAAAATGTACAATATAAACTAGCTCGAAGGATATATTTTACATAGGACAGGTAGTTAGCCTCTACCAGCTGCTCTCTATTTAATCTCTAACCTTTCAACATGGCGATCTAACTGTGTCCTGAATTAATCTAAGAAATGTTCTCAAGTGCAGTTTACCTATTTATTTCATTGCCTTGGAGTATTTTGAAACGAAAAAAACATGATTAATCGGAGTCTAGAAAATCGCTGTTTGTATATGATCGATGCTCTTAAATATCATCGAGCTATCTAGGAAAATGATTCTATCTAGAGAGATGCTCTCTCATGCTTGATAATACACACACACACACTCTTCGGTCCCACTATTGCAATTTTCTTCAGTGCAGTATTCTCCGGGTCGTATGATAATTGGCAGTTTTGATAATCGGTGAAAAAGAAAATATCTATATCGATTCACATTTATATAAAGATAATACGAATGAGTACAAAAAAAGGTAATAAAAAATTGGTACATGTTTACTCAGTTTAACAGGGTATATGCATGTGGAAGATATTGAGTTTGATGGCGAAGGACGTTGTGGAAAGAATTTTCAAGCTATATATACAAACCTAAGAGTAAGGTGAGAATCGGAGCCAGAGCTAGAGGCAGCCGAGGGTTGTTCCGTGGTAGGTGAGGGACGGGACACGGTGAGGGCGGGGGGTTGCAGGTCCTCGTGGGTTCCGGTGGCGCCGGAGAGCAACAGCAACGGCAAATTAGGGAATAGCCAAGCCGAGGCAGTTCCGAGCTCGCTGAGATCGCTGGCGTCGCTGGCCCTGGAGGACTTGCGGCTACTGGCCCGGCTACCCCTGTGTACGTGCAGCAGGGCCGACAGCTTTCCACCCCACCCACCCCCGCCCCTACCATCGCTGCCCGCACCACCAGGACTCGACGTCTGCGTCTGCGAATCCACTTCCTGGGCTATTCTCTCTCGTTCCTTCTTCATTCTGCGCACGTCACAACATTACAGTGATATAATAACTACCTTGAAGAGTGATGTTGAGGAAGAAACGACTCAACAATGTCATTGGATGATCGATTCGAATTTCGACGAAGATCGAATCCTCAATCTTTCGGATGAGACAATGAAGCTTTGAAAATTATAAGGTGATTTTAGATATCTAGATTTTGGGTGCAACTGCTCTGTAATATTAGCGATACGCGACTTCCGGTTAAAGAGAAATAAAGAAAAAGAAACGTGCGATGTACGTACGCTATATATTCTCTGATAGTGCGCTGGATCAGTCTGGCGGCCTTATCCTGACGCTTCCAGATCCTCGTGGAAGACACTATCTCCAATTCCTTCCTGGTCGGGAACTGTTTCTTAAACTTGACGTCCATCTGTTCCTGCAGCTTCCTGAAGTCATCAGACTCCTCAACGTGTCCAAGGACGTGCTTGACGAGTGCGTGCAGAATGTCCAGACAATGGATCTTGTTACCCTTAGCGATGGGAAGATTAAAGCTGACCAACGCTACCACGTTAGGCTTTGATATTCCCAGCGGTGGGTCTAGGCTCGCTATGAAATCGCTCAGCTGGGAGAAACGAATGAATTGCGTCGCGTGCGGATCGTATCTGAAGCGGAAGAAAGCTCTGGTTACGATGGCTCGAGTAGAAAGCCAAATGAGTCGTGTGAAATGTATCAATGAGGATGATCCTACTTTGACCACCGGATGTAAAACATCTCCAAGTCATCCTCAACGATCCCAATTTCTTCTTCTTGGTGGGCCTGATTGAAGTTCTCGAGAATAATGGCGATGTACATGTTGATCACTATCATGTAGCTTATGATGATGAAGGATGTGAAGTAGGTGATCGCCAGAAGAGGATATCCGCAGTCTCCGTTCATCTGTCGACTAGTAGGAGTGGGATCGCAGTCGGGTGGTTGGACCATTAAGGATTCTAGCACGTCGTTCCATCCAGCTGACGTCATCAGTCGGAAAAGAAGTTGCATGCTCCGACCGAAAGTCTCAAAGTTCACCTGTCGAAGAAGAAGGCCTCGTAATTCTAGGCTCCTAGATTTTAGAGGATATAGGGATTGATGCTATGTTTACCATATCGTCCAGTGCACCCTGTTTCCTTACGTGTCCGAACACAGACATACCGATGATGGCATAGATGAAGGTTATCAGGGCCAGCAGAGCACCGATGTTGAAGAGCGCTGGAAGACTTACGACCAATGCGAACAGCAGCTTCCTGATACCTTTCGCAGCTTTGATGAGCCTCAAGATCCTACCTATTCTGAACACTCTCACGACTCGCAGGAGCGTCGGCGACACGGGGAAGTCGATCATGATGTCCTCCATTAAAATGCCCAGGATGGACGCCAGGACCAGAAGGAAGTCAAAGAGGTTCCAGGGAACCGTAAAGTAATGATAACGAAGTCCTATAATCTTCACGATGGCCTCGAGACCGAAGACGGTCGTAAAAAAGGCATTGGACACCTCCAGAACGAAGAAGATGGGATGTGGCTGGTTGTAATGCTCGATGCCCATGGTCAGCATATTCAGAAATATCAAAACGAAGATTGCTATTTCGAATCTGCAACATTTTTCTCCATCGTTATTCCCTCTCGAATCTCTTTCAATTTATTCCAAAGGATGCGTACTCTGATTCGACTTGGATCGCGAACCTTCAATATTGATTTCTCATCTTTCACTAGGAGAGAGATTGTTGATACCTTGTTTATTGCAATTTTCTCAAACTCTTTTCTATTCAAATATATATACACACATATATACATATGAATAGAAAAGAGTAACATGCAATAAACTCATAGCCCTCGTAGTTATCTAGTCGCATAAACTTACGTTCGCACTCCGAGGCGAATTAAAGCACACATCGAGTATAAAATTGTCCAAAAGTGCTTTAATCACCTGCGAGAATTCGATAGATCGTAGAACATTGCGAGAAACTGATTCATCGGACGTTTTATTACTTTCTGTGGCTTTTTACGGCCGAGTTTTTTCATGGCAGTGTAGTAGTGTTTTTGACTCTCGGTCAAAAACATTTCTAGCACTCCACCCTCGTACTGAAAATTAAGGAGGAGAATATATACTCAAAAAATTATGACAGATGAATTTTTTAATAAATTCAGCCTATTGGATTCGTCGAAATAATAATTAAATTATAAAAAAAATGTA
This sequence comes from Prorops nasuta, assembly GCF_024137725.1. Lineage (NCBI taxonomy): Eukaryota > Metazoa > Arthropoda > Insecta > Hymenoptera > Bethylidae > Prorops > Prorops nasuta. The sequence goes on from NW_027116814.1 coordinate 4,214,347, forward strand.
CGAATCCAGTAGGAGAGCTTAGAACGACTCAACGTCGTGATATCCGTACCTTTTTCTTAAGCATATTGAAATTGTCTATAATGACTCCGATGAAAAGATTGAGTGTGAAGAATGAACCGCAGACTATGAATATAACGAAGTATAGGTAAGCGTACAAGTTGGCTTCCCTCTGCGGTTGCAAATCCACACCTCTGGCATCAACCGCGTCTTCCATCACTTCCATCCATCCCTCAAAAGTGGCAACTTGAAATAGAGCCAAGTAGGCAATTCCAACATGGTCGAAAGTGATCTTGCTATTCTCCCAGGAATAATTTTGTTTCAAGCAATCCTCCTTCGTGTTTACGATCTGTAATAATCGTGAACGATTCGTTAAAATTATACCAAATATATAGGCTTAAAAGTGGAAAAGAAAAAAACTGTAATAATTATTCATGGTTCTCTTACAGAGGTGTCCAATAGCTCTCCGTATTCGTCGAGGCATTTGAAAAACTTTCCACCGAAGAATTGCACTCCCATTATCGAGAAAATAAGCCAGAACACGAGACAGACGAGGAGCACGTTGAATATACTAGGAATTGCATACATCAACGCGTTCACTACGATCTGTGAAAAGAAGTATATGTATATATGTGTGTAATTTATTTTAAGATTTATCGAGAATCCTAGCTGCAGGAAAAATGTATAATTCATCATTTACCCTCATGCCTTGCCATCTTGATATCGCTCTCAATGGCCTGAGTGCCCTAAGAGTTCTCAAGGAGCGCAAAACCTTTAAGTTCTCGTTCTCTTCTATCAAAAGGCTAAACATGGATACCTGTGGATCACGAGAGAGAATAGAATAGATGGTTCATCGCAGGAAAATTTTCAGTATCATGCAACTGTTTTTTAATAGCTTTTCGATAAGTAATTAGGGACACCAGTCTTGATTGGTTTTTTAAAGCTAATTGGGTAATGTCAATTGCATAAGATTTATCGTGGCTCTTCATGGTCCATCTAGCAGTGGTCAATCGTGAGTTACGTACCTAAGTACACACTACTGTTCATACGTGTGTGTGATTATGTAGTATATCTCAGGGTACCACTTGTTTTGGCGAATATCGAAAGCATACGTGCATGTGTATTATTATTATAATTATATATTACATGTATCTGTATTTCTACATGAACAACTGGCTGTTTCGTGGCAAGTACTCGAGTATTCAAAGCAGCCTTCTATGTAACATTCAATGATGGAAGAAAGTCAACTCGTTATACACAGCGTTATAATTATAAATAGTACAACTACAAAAAGGTATATATTATATAATTCAATGCTGTAAAATTTGAACAAAGAATCAGAAGAAACATGAAACGTTTGTAACAGGTGTAAAGAAATTCTGATGGCAATTTACATTGGTTTTAGCTGAAGCAGTGGTATATATATGTATAATTGAGCAAGAAATTCGATGCTATATATAGGACGTTTCTTAATCAATGGTTTGCTCGTGCCGCAAGGGTAGTTTAATCTCGGTGCGATGTAAAATTGAAAAAAGCAGCATTATAAAAAATAGTGTGCCGATACTCGTTGTAAGAGTTATTTTTCACTGGACGTACCTGGATCCACGTGGGAACATAAAGCACACGAAGAGAAAAGAAGACGAAAAGATTGTTTAATGAATTAGCATATACACACACATTCTCGTACGTAATTCAAGTTACACAACATACGTCCGGAGAATTTGCAGGAGGAGAGGATGATGAAGAAACGAAGTGTGGGATAACAAATATAAGGATCGAACAGAACATCCTGCATGCCACAATGATCAGCGCTCGTTCCGACAACATTTAGGCAACTTTTGCGTGACCCTCGACATGCGTAGATCGATCGGTACTTACGAAAACGATTACAAAATCCAGGATTGTCCAGAAGCTGGTGAAATATTTACAGAAGCCTAGTGCTAGCCACTTGAGGAGCATCTCGACGCTGAACAAAGCGCAAAAGCCAAGATTGGTCCAATAGAGAATCTTCTTGAGGAAAGGATTGTCGTCCAGGTAGATGTCCTCGAAGCAGAGCGTTATGGAGGATGCAAAGATCAGGACTAGGATCATCCACTCGAACGCAGGAGTATCCACCACGGAAAGAACGGCGGTGCGGACTTTGATCCACTTGTGGCCCATATCAGTGGCGATACAGCGGTTGATACAACTGCATCTGTTGCGGGAAATTATCAAAATGGAATAATCGATCAAAGATGAAGAAGAAGGTCTCTTGTTTACTTCACCCTATTTTTTTGCTTACTTTTGATAGCAGTGCTGTGGAAAGCAGTCTTGTGGTTCTTTATTGCGTTTATTTCTTCCGAATCCTGGAAAGGAACCCATTCCATCAATATAGCGTCCTTTACTGTCCCTCCTACCACCCACGGTCAGCTCGTCAACGTAGCTAACGAGTGCGTGAAGAGAACGTTTCTCCACGTGTTCGGGTCTCTTCTCCGGTGATTTCTCCTCCTTCGGTACCGTTGATTCCTCCTCGTCATTATCTGCATCCTTGATCGGCTTCGTCACCTCCATCAGCTCCATCTCGATGCTCTCATCGACAGGATGATTCAAGCTCTCTTGGTACGACTTGTTGTACAAATTGTCCTTGGACAGACTTAACACCGTCTCCTGAATCGCATACTTCTCCTTCCCGGATTTGTCCATAACTTGGCGAACGATCTGCTCGAGCTGCATGTTCCTCTCGTTCTCCGAATTCTCCTTCCGGTGTTTCTTCCTCCTAACGATTGAACGAATTCGATCGAAGGATCTGGCCAGTTTCGATTCCTCCCCCACCTCCTCTTTCTTCTGCTTCAGTTCCTCCGAATTGAAGCTGTTGAGCAACAGAGCCAAGAAGAGGTTGAGGACCATGAAGTTTCCCATAACTAGAGCTGGTAGGAAAATTGCGAAGCAGGTTCCTGGTCCGTCCTCTTTTTCTGCACGCATGCAGTCCCACAGTGGCTCGATCCATTCACCACAGAGGATCCGAAAGATCATCATGAACGAGTGGAAGAAGTCGTTAAAGTTCCAACGTGGTACCGGATCGGGGTAGAACTTGTCGAGGGTGTAGTCCTTGCTGAACAATTGCATACCGATTACTGCAAAGATATAGATGACGATGACCAGCACGAAGGTGAGGTTCCCCAGTGCACCGATAGTCGAGATTATGATACTCAGCAGGACCTTCATCGTGGTCCAGGACTGTGCCAACTTTAGGACTCTCAACAACCGCAGTCCTCTTATGACCGATAGACCATCCACCAACTCGAACGTCAGGTCGATCAACGAGGCTGATACGATGATCAAGTCAAAGTTATTCCAACCGTTGTTGAAGAAATCTTTGCTGAGGGCCAGCAATTTCAGGAAACACTCGAACGTGAAGATACTCGTGAAGACCTTGTTCCCAATATTGAGGGCTTGCCTGATCGATTCGCTCATGCCATGATGCTCCAACGCCAGGAATCCCGTGTTCAGAACGATGCACAGTGTTATCATCAGCTCGAAGAATGGATCTCTCACTACCTGAAGACACGAGAGCTTTGAGATATCGCGGCCATCCGGTTAGGTCTATAACTCTAAAGCATACATATGTATATATATATATATATATACATACTTTGTATAAACAATTTTGAAAACGAAGCCATCCTTCGTAGTCCACGCAGCACTGTATGCATCTGTCGCAGTTTCTGTCCGGAGGATCGTCTGCAAAGAGGTTGTCCTCAAGGTCGATAAGAAATTCTTCAAATCGACTAGTGTTTATTTATATTGCCTACCTAGGACTACCAAATGAGATGGATATCCAGCTCGCAAAGTGTACAGTTGTCTTTTGTTTTTGACGCCATTACACCTGACCACCCTGTACTCTCTGCTGCTAGTCCTAACAGATACGGTTACGGGAGGATGTTCCAGGTGCTCGGTCTTTCTCGCTGGTTCCGATCTACGCTGCTCCATCAACAGTTTTTCCGGCCTCTCCGTCCGATGTTCCCGCCTATCGTGTCTATCGTGTTCCTCGGCGGAAGTGACGTCATCCCCGTCGTGATCATCGACCACTCCCGAGTCATCCAGCGAGGACTGTTGGTTGCTGTTGTTGCTGGCCTGACGAGAATGCAGCATTCCCCTATGTGGAGCCAGTCGATGTACTACGTTCTGATCAGGGGGAGGTCTGCTTATCACGTTTTGCAGTGGCAATTGTGTGGGACGAACGCTGGAATGTCTTGGGCTTTGGCTCGGTGTTGGAGTCACCGATCTGCAAAGTTTCGGAACCTTCGTTTTATTCATCCACGTATCTCGTCGACTCATCTTTCATTAATAACCAAACTTTCAACTTTACGCGTCTGTATATATATCTACACAAATGCTGACGCTTTACTAATCAGCAGATCTTCGTCATGAAAAATAGCAAAAATGAAGATCACAGCGATGTACGTTAATTTTAAAAAGACTTTGGTACCAGTTTTTACACGTGTGACATAATTATGGCCAGAAGATAAAAACCTGCTACGTGCACCGCCATTTTTCTCCTGGCCAGCGGAGCTCCGGCCACGCTTTCTTCTTCTGGTTTTCTTCCGCACGACGCTGCTCAGCAAAACACCCTTCCTCGCGTCTATTTTTTTCTGCTTCTCCTTCTTCAGCTGCTTAATGTCAATTTTCGTCGGATCGAAGCTGAAGGTGGAGTCTTCGCGATGTTCGGTCAGATCCTTCCTGCGTTCCTACACAATAAAACGTTAAACTAGTTTAATAAAACTCCCCCGAGGCGTTATTGCGGCAGCTGCGCATCTTACTCTAACACTTTTCTCTCTTATATATATAGTACAACTGTTGCAATTAAAGGTTAAATCTCCTTCACTGAAATGCCTTAGTTTTAAAGCAGCTTATTTACAAATTGGAAGAAATCCAATTTCCCTTGTCACGAGGTTTCAACAAGAATACTTCTTCCCCAATCAAGGAAACTGCTATCAACCGTTATTTCCCATTGATATAAAATGGACTTGAGAAAATTTCAAGGTCAATAAGCTTTTCTTATCAAATTAATATCTAATATCACTCTCGAAAGTGAAGAGCATCAATGATGCAGTTGTTAATCGTTTCGAGGATCAGCTTCAAAATGGAAGGACCATGCAGGGACCACTTAGTTGGAAGTTTCTTCATTTCTGAAGAAAACGAAGGTATTTCAGGCCATCGTGACACTCACTTCGTTCGTTATTTCAGCTTCCTCCTCGTAGCTCAGAGCCACCACGGCTAGCATCAGATTGATCAGATAAAACGACCCAAAGAACACGACCACCGTGAAGAACGTGACGCTTATAGGTCCACACGCTGATAGTACCTGTTAATCAAAAACCAATTTTTAGAAAAACTGTTTAGTCTCGTTAGCTTTGATCAATTTAAATGAATCGTCTCTAAGGTATCCTACTTATTCCTGCAAGCTTCGATATACAGCCACTTACCAGCGAGAGTACTTGACGAATCACTGTCTTGGCTTTAAAGCACTTCTATTGCCTCAAAGTCTCTTAACTTGGAATTCCGGGACTAATAGGGATAATTTTTCAAAGTATCGATTACATTATACAGCATAATAGAAAGATTTGCTAATTATTTACAGCTGGAGTGAAATTTAATCTTCTTGCTCCAAATTCTATCTGGATAACAATTATTTTCACAATGCATTTTTATCATACTCTGACTAAAAGTAATTAAAATTTTTTCCTCGTTCTACGTTCAGCTGTTATTGTACATATACTAAAAATAAATCATGCTAACTATATGTTTATTCGTTTACATATTTAACAGAAATAATAACGAGCTAGCGTGATTAATTAGGAAATTGATTCGATTTCTATTATGCAATATTAATCGTGGTGGTTGTAAAGCTATTTGGTACGATAGCTGTATGGAGCTTTTTGCAGGTGCTATTAGTGGTATTGCGTGCAATGACAAAGTATTATTAGTGGTCGAACAGACCTTGTTATAGACGTCCTCCCAATAATCAAGGGTAATCAGCTGAAATGTGGTAAGCATCGACCACAGGAAGTTATCAAAGTTGGTGTAACCATGGTTTGGATTTGGGCCAACGCAAAGGCAGGTGTAGCTCTCGTTGCAGTGCCTAAAGTCACAAAAATACAAATGGTACGTGACTCGATTTGTTACGTCGGTGCAACTTTAACCAAGATCATCTAATGTACTTCAGCATAGTCTCTATAATTTGTCAAACGCATTAATCGTACAAATTAAAGAATAAAAAAATAATTTTCTAGAATAAACAATTGATTTGATTTAGTGTACAGAAAAAAATATAATAAACTTGTTTCTTTTAGCTATGTATATATATATATATATAACATAAGCTTCGGATGACAATAAGGGGGAAATGAGTGTTCGCTGTAGGTCGATACGTACAGCATCGGATATCGGAGCCCTGGGTCAGCTTATCTTTGCTGATGAGGACAAAGACAAAAGCTATGATGGAAGGGTTGGGGAGGGGGTGAAAACTGACTAACCTGGCACCAGTTACGTTGCCACAGATGATGGGCTCCTCGTCGTCGTTGAACGCCCAGTTGGACGAGTTCCAAGTCCACCTGTTGGCGATAGGAAAACTCTCTTAGCGTTCAGTGGACCCTGGCCCTGCAGTATATATCTATCTCGCGAATAAAAGAACGTCCGAAACTTCCGCGAAACCCGCCTCGTCCCTTCGCTCTTCAGCATGTTTACCTCTGGCAATCTGCCACTTGATTTGTTTTTCAAGTATATCCTCCACTAAAACCCACTACTCTGTCTTACATTTTACATTTCGCTCACTACTCGCTTATCTTCATCTTCCTTTACAATCTTCCTCATCCACCATCCCTCTTCATCATCCTCTTCAGGGTAACTGATTTTTCAAAAATTTCTTTCTTTTCTCATTTTATTGTGATATAGATACACTAGAAATGGGAAGATAATAAATTTAGTCGAATAAATTGTTCGAATTAGCCAATTTCCTACAGTGATCGAATACTGATTCTATTATGAAAGGGGGGGGGGGTCATTAGTAATCGGTGGATTTAATTACGTCATTCGATATTCGTTTCGCGCAACGAGAGTTGATTTATTCTATCGGGACGATTTAACTAGTAATTTGGATTTCAGCATCATTCTCCTACGTGATTTACCGTAAAGCTGAAGAGGAGAAATTCGTGATACATGCTTCTGTGTTAGCTACCGCGTATCGTCCGTTGTTATTCCATAGGCCTTTTAATAGCAGCCTCATTACTCTTGAATAATTTTAACGAAGCTTAAATATTGACTTGGCGGAAATCGATAGGTCGTTGCGGTGGTTTCAGGCTCGTAAAATTTTCGCATCACCATATATAGGTTTCGCGGATAAATTCGATGCTGAACTGGCTGTGGTACGCGATATACCTTATCAATTTGTTAGATGCGAATAAGTCTTGGGCGAATGCAGAGGGATAGAAATTGTGTGTGGGAGAAATATCGAGATTCAGTGAGTATATATATAGCAAAGAAAAAGATGTTGCTTCATTGCTCGACGTAGTACGTCGTGAGAAGCTTTATTGTAACGGAGGGATTCGATTTTCTCGCTAGAATTCTTCCGATCGTCTTCCACCTTGCAGTAAAATCTTTGAAAAGTTTCCAGAAGTGTGGCAAACGTACATATAAAAACGTCTGATTTCGAAGTGTGAAAAAAGCTGTGGGAAATAAACTTTGGTTCCGTTAACTTTTTACTTCAAGGTCGTAGGAAGATGGTCTCTTGATTAATAATAATAATTAGCGGCTGATAATTTTACAAGCCACCTGTAATACTTTTGTTTAAAGAGTGCATCACTCTGATAGTCGACTGCAGGGGTTTTCCACGTCATTTCTTGTTGATTAAAAAAGTTCTTGGACGAGGCGGGCTGTGCAGAGTAGCGGTAAAATTGTTTGATATTTTTTGCAAAGTCGTTCCTTGGTGCAAACGAGGAAATCTTGCTTACTCATTCCAGGCGATTTGCGTCGTATTGTCCTGATGCTTGACGCATTTGTTTCTAAGCTCTCCCATGTAAACTTGCAAGGCGAACAGTGCGAAGACCATCAGGCAGAAGATCGTCAAGGTCATGACCTCTGCGAGCTGCTTGAAGCTATGCAGCAACGCGTTGATAATCGTCTTCAGGCCTGGAATGTAGAGAAAAACTCGGAATTAATCGATCGGCTGTCTCGAAGATTAACGACGTTATAATTACAATTTTTTCTCAGGACTTACTCTTACACGTAAATTTTGCATCAACCGACTTGCAAAAATGGGGACCGTATTTTAGACGACACGATCGGTTATTACTGTTAAATTTGGCTGACATTTCGCCGAGGCAAATCACTTTTGAAATAGAACCAATTACTGAAATAATCCTTGGGATAATTTAATTTATTCTCCTGATTTATCTTTCCCTGGGAAATATTCAGCAAAACTGACGAGAACTCGTCTTGAAATCAGGCTGCTCTAAATATTTCTTTACCTTTGGGAGAAAATTTTAGGCAAATATTCATCGGTTTTTTCGCTGCACACCTTTGAATAATTGTGCTTGGCTAGAGTATTTCGAAGATTCTCTATTCTCATTATTATTCTAATTTACGATAATTTTATTATATTTCTTCTCAAAATCTGAGACATCCTACCTCAGTGTTCTATCTTGTTTTGAAATGAAAAGTTGCTGAAAAATACTGGTGGTAAGTGCATGCCTTGCAGTAATATACATAATCGATGAGACAAAATATTTCATTCAAATAAATCATGCATCGAATTGTCCTAATGGAATTATTAACTTGATGTTACTCAACTTTAAATGGATTAAATTTCTTTCGAATAAAATACTTTATGAAAGTTCCATCAGTTATTGATTAAAACTGAGGGAATTATTATGTTGGGATGATTCAGTGCAGAGTTTATTCGAATCTAGTAATTTTGTTTTCTATGATGAAACTTTCTTCATTGACCCCTTTGCTCTCATATTTCAATGGCTGACCAATTTTAGATATTTCTCCTTGTACCAATAAAATATATCCAGGAATGGAAAAATTTAAACACTATATACAATTATTTTAAAGATATCTCTTCAAACAAGGGCAATGTGCATTCCAATAAACGCAAGAAAAATAGTAAAACAAACCGATTACAATCGTCAGGGTAATTAATTCTTGTAGAATTGCACTCATCTCGCTTTCCCTATTCTCATTTACATTTCCGAGCTCCGACGTGTTTACAGTCTGTTGATAGCCTGGAATACTTATCACAGTGACACATTCCACTGGGTGTTTAAATGCTTCCCCTATATATATATATAACTGAAAAATAATTTAAAATTACAAAACATTTAAAAACAAAAATATCGATCAAAATGAGTCTACAAAAATATAATTATATAACAATACAAATCGCAGACTAATAATAAAACAAAAAATAATAAAGAAAAAAAGTAGTAGTACCTAAAACATGTAAATCAAGGGATATAACGTAAAATAAAGTCGACATCTATTTTATCAGCTTTCGATGATATTCCATGGTTAAAAAAATGATCGATCATTTAATAGGTGGAAAAAAATATTTGCAGACTCGTTAGCTCGTGCCAGATTCTTTATTAGGGTCGATCAAGAGTCCAGTGAGATTGTTGTAAAGCTTTGAAGCAACATTTGCACGTTAACTTCCTGCGCCAGTAGATTTCCAAGAATGCATCGATCTTGAAAGCAAGCAGTCGACGAGCTCCACTCGAACGGCTCGTTAGAAAGCATTCATTGGTCGTCGGTGTTTAAGTCGCTCGAGATATAGGATGACGAGTGGTTTCTCGCATTGTCCCATAGACTGGTGAAGACTGGTCACTGGAGGACGCTTGGAGTATCATCCGTTGGGACTTAGGAGCGATTTTCCGCAATCCGCCAATGTCTCACAAAGCACCAGCAGCAGCAGGAGAGTATTTGCTCTCTCCTTTGCTCCTCTCATTCTCTCTTAATACCTCAACAAGTTAAATCCCAGCATCTTCATTGCCTTATCCCAGACCACCGCTCTCTTCGTAATTCGTAAACTCTGGCGTGTTTTATTTATCGCAGCAGATCCATTCTTCCTTATCGCGTAAGCCAAAACTTTCTCATTTCGAAGATGTCGGAGCGAAACTGACCTATTCCACTTGATTACTCGACTTTTCGGATGACTTCAGCACACAGCTTTTCCTTTCCAAAACTACCTGATCCCTTTGTCAATTTTCTTTCCTTAAACTCTAATATTTTATCCGTTTCTTTCTTCCTCGTGCACTACGTCACCCATCATTTCAGTCTTCCCATTTCTTATTTAGTGCTTTTTGCTTCAAGCTGATCCCTGGATCCCTGATGCATCGCAGAATTAAAGTTATTTTTTTGTTTCTGCTTTCTATATTTTATCTGGCCATTTTCCTCGATAAGTTTTCCCCTCGATCCTTGTCCGCTATTAAATTGTTCATAAGATCGTTACTGTCCTCGTCATATCGAACAGATTCGCTTGATTTAATTTCGCTCAATCTTCATTTGCACGTTGTTAAATATTAAAGTTCTGCTCAACGTTATAAACACTTGGCCTTTTTATTTTCACCTTGTCTCGAGCTAATATTTATTTCTATATTTACTTTACTTCAAAACTCAGTTTCGTCCAAGCATAAATATTTTATAATGCTCCTGGCCTTTTATCTTGCTCTCTTAAAAAAAAAACTCTCGAAATCCTTTATTTTCTTATTTTTTTAACCTTTCAGCCCTTTCTCGTATCTCACTTTGTAGATTTTTCACATTTTTCGCATTTCTACTAAGATTCCAGTAAGTTTCCAAAGTCTTTGGCTTCTTCCACTTGGTCCTGCCAAGTCCCTTCTTTCTCCACTTGATTCTTTCGTGTCTTGCTCAATTTTTCCAAGTAAAACCACTTGAAAGCCACGACTCCTTTCACCATTACTTTCATTAATTCTTGCCGAAAGTTCCTAAAAATGTTTCTCTTAATTGGGAGTTGACATTGATTGATAAAAAAAATATAAAAGGTATATCGTAGGAGCTTGCCTTAAGTCTATACTACTAGTCTGACTATTACAACTCTTTCTCTACTTTAAACGACATTATATTCTCTCCTAAGCGATAAATCTAAGCGATCCCAAGCGAAGCAATCTTGCAGGGACTTTTCGGCTCGTAAAAGCGTTTTACGTGACACTTTTACATGAATATGACACTACAATTAAACACATATAAGCGTGTTAAAGGGTTGGAGCAGGGATGAGGGTCGAGCACCGAGCAGCCATAAATCGACTTAATGGAGCATTGGGAAGAATACGCGGAATATTAAACGGAGCGCCAAGATTCGCGTGTGCCTTTTTTTTAAGAAAAAGAATAATAATAATACACGCGTGTACATACACACACATATAAACAAATTTGCACGAACTCGCTCAAGAATCACCATTTCCTATAGCCACCACAATTTGCTCCAAAACGAGGAATTTCCAACTTTGCCTTGGAAGGTCAACCGTGAAATTTGTCACGTAAGTTTGAATTGCGTGAAACGCGAACCTCTTTGCTCGCTCGCGTTCTTCTTTTTGCAAAACCCGAAAGAATATTGCAGCGAAGCGTGTAATTGCTATCGGTGCAAAATCTGCTCGTATTCAGGTCAAGGAAACAAAGCAGAAATATATCTGTCATTTTATAGAATTTAATAGAGTTGTCGATGATGATGAAGACGCATGGATGTAACGGTTACCGTAACAGAGCTGATTCGTCAAAATTGCTGGACGAGGAAGTAGTAAAATCTAACGTATAGTTACTTTTTATTTTCTCTCTACATATATATGTATACGTGGCAAATGGATGAAAATGGTGAGAATTTGACAAGGGAGCAGTCTAATTGAATTATTCTAACGCGGTTGACTGTGGCAAACGGGCAAACGAGAGTTGTTGAAAATTGTAGAACGTCAACAAGTGCAACGGCCAGTTTCATGGTCCACCAGCTCCTGGTTGCTTTATTATATATCGCATTACCGAAGCTGTGTGCACTCCGCATGTGCATGGCATCTATCAAAATCCAACTCGAGGGAATTTCTGGATGCTCGCTCGGCTTGTTTCACGTACGTGCAGTTTGTAAGGCCAGCAATCAGCATAACAAAGATGGAGCAACCTCGCTTAGTTCAACGGCGACACGAGTCTAGCGTTGATTTTGCACTGTCCATACACACGAAACGTTGCACTGCCTCAAGAATTCAATAAACGCCTCGTTAATTATCAGCCCGAACGCTCGGGCTTGTCGGACAGAGCGATGATAAATTTACTGCTGGTCCTCGCTCAAAATCTTTGTGATTACCTATACACATGGAAAAACTAATTAGTGATAAGAAATGAAAATTTTTTGCATTCTGCAATTTTTCCTGCTAAATCTTGCGCGATCTTTCAAATGCAAGTTATTTACTTGGAATTTTTGTAATAATTGGGAATATATTATTTCATTTAAAACACTGTTGGAAAGGACAAATTTTAAAAGAAATTAAATTCACTTACTGAAAATTCTGCTGTTTTCTCTAAAATGGACCTTTCATTTTTTCCCAGGCTCTTTGCTAAGTTGATGCACTGCAATTTTACAGTACATACTCTGCATACTAATGCGTAAATAAGAAAAACGTGATGTCTTCTTGATAAATTCAGAGTTTCAGTGTTTATAATGGACTTTGTTTATTACTTATTTTTTTAACATGAAAAAAAGAGTTATAATAAAATTCAAGGGAATAAGTGATAAATAATATTTTGACTCTTGGCGTAAACACTGATCTGTTTAATTTAATGCAACGGGTATGTATATATCCACGTAGGAGCAAGTTGTCCATCTTCTTTAAAACGCATCGAGTCACAACATTTTCTACCTCCTGTGTTATAAATGAAAATTCCTTTACTCACCCCTCAAAATATATCTATCCTTCCGCTCCAGTATCATCATTTTCCATTATACCGCCTCCCTCTCTCTCTCTCTAGTATATTTTCAATCTCTCGAAAAACCTGATCCTTTCAAAGGACCCTTCGTGATCAAAGCTTTTTCGAGACACTCCTCTTACCTAGGAAAATGCTACACAAAATCCTCCTTAATTCCTTGTAAAATTATCAAGTACAAAGCTTATCCACTTGTTTTCCCCTCTTTACATCCAAGTTACATAAATTAGTCGTACTATATTGTTAGATTGAAATCAGCGTTAAAGCAGAGTTACTTCTTAAAATCGTCCTGCAATTTCTTAGAAAAAAAAAAAAAAAAAAAAAAAAAAAAAATGCGAGTGGTGCAGCATCACCGCAGCGAATGTAAAAAATGCATCGAACAGGCTGCAGGGGTTGTAAATACGCAGTTGGCTGCGACAGAGCATGTCCAGGATGCACCAGAAACTTTCCTATTTTCCGTGCCTTATCGCTTATCCCGCGGGTTTTGATTTCTATCCGTACGTGATTTACAGAAAACTTCTCCCAGGACATTACTCTACTTTTACATAGTATTCTGAGAATCCTTATTTCATCTCTTTTCTCGATTTATTTTCGTCTTCCAATTCCCTTGAGATTTTTTTCTAAATTATTCCCTTTTTTCTCTTTTTTAAATATTAGCAAATTTTATGACGAAGGAATTGAAAGGGTTTAATATATATAGTTAACAGAGTATATATATATACGTGAAAGCTTTTGAACGTGTCAGCTAAAAAAGCGATTATAAACGAGTTAGTTATTTCAGGTAGTTTTAAGCGCATTTATGCGGAATGATTTATAATTTATCATACTAACGACTCCTGCTCCCACCGAGCACCAGAGCAACCAATTCCTAACTGGGTGATCATTGATCTTCCGATCAAAGCACCTGTGGTTGTTCGCAAAGTGAAACGATGATTATTCGAAAAAGAAAAATGTCCTTCGGTGGAAAAAGTGGTATGTGTCAATGTAAAGCCAGACGTGATTCGCAAAGAGCAAAGGGCTCCCTTTATTCTAATGTTTATTTATCATTAAATAAACCTTTTGTTGTCACTGATATATTATTGCGATTCCACTCCAGTGATATCGACTTTTTAATATTAAAAAAGCCAGCAAATTACTAAATTAATCATTCGATTAATACGCTCGATTGCATTACGCTTATGCAAAGGGAAATTGCTGAAAAGATTCGCCAAATTTCCGTATGTCGGATGCATTTTTACACGTTGGCACATTTTCTTGCTACTCCGTACAAAGCAGCAGACACGCTTTAGAATTCCCTCGTTTAGTTGAATAGCTTTAAGCGACCAAGTATTTTCCGAATAAACCAGGCGCGGAATAAAGGCTGCGAGGAATCTAAAAAAAAAAAAAAAAAAAAAAAAAAACTGTAAAACTTGCAACGAAACGCTTGGTATCTCTTTAACTTTTAACACAAGCGCCAATTTATTATTCATACCGAATCTAAACTGTGCCAGCCAGTAGATTAACAAATGGAATAATCTTTCATTACTAGCAGCCCTCCCTTAGTTTATAATCCCCTTGATATATATATACATATATAAACTCAGTTTATTCATTAATAAACTTTGCGAGCAGGACAAGCATAAATATTGCAAATAAAATAAAAAATTGAAGAGCAACAACTTTAATTTTCCAAGTTTAAATCGATATAGAGGCAGGCTTTAATTAATTTGTAAAATATAGATTTATCATAGTTACCAGTTACATGCATCATTATAATACATTATACATATTTGACTACACATATAATGCACAATAATCGCTTTACCCTGTTTCATCTATGCAGGCAGCTTCACTTCAACCGTAATTAATTTGTCCATTGAACTGGAAAAACAGCGTTGTAGCTTGAAAATTATTAAAGTTAATTGTTTCTCTTCACAATGGAACATTTTAAATAGACTTTTTTCATTAGATGGATAGCTAGTGAATTTCTTTCTCGTTTTTTCATCGAATTTATTTCATGCTGGAACAGCATCTCGTATCTGTTGCAAGAAATGGAAAAATACGAGCCAATGGACATTGTTCCTCTCCCTATATTTCTTCTCACCCTCAACAATTTCACTTTTTCTACTGTGAGTGTGTAACTGTTCGCACAATGAAACTTTCGCGCCATTTCTGCTCTTAGTTATTTCTGATCTACGAGAAGATGAAAAGGAGCGTTGGGTAAAGGTTTCCCAGCTTTCGTTTGTCCTTCCCACGGAGTTATCGCCCATCGATAAATTTCTCTTCCATTTTTTCAGTCTCGTCGCTTTCTCCACAGATCGCTTTTATTTATTATAGCTATATATATATATATATATATATGATCCAACTTGTCCCTTTCAACATTTGACTCGCAAGTTGCTCGTGATTCATCACGTTTGCTTGCAATTTCGCTTATATATATAGATATACTCTATTTTTAGCTTGAATCTTACATCGTAAGTAGTACAAACTTAAATTGGTCAGACGTGGCTATAAAATTTGCAAATATTCTAATTTTCTTCTTCTTTCCATTAATTATTGTTCCCAGCTAGTACACAATCGTGGTACATCCGAGTCAAAGTAGAAACTCTAAATCATACCTCTGCATCTGCTACATGGGAATATAACACGAGTACTTTTATCATAAATAAGCATCCATCACTTTTTATTAAACGTTGAACGACTCCAACTCTATGATATATAGTTTTTAATAAGACTCGAGTTGATACGAGCACTAAAGACTGTACTTAACTTGCTAAAAAAGAAAATGAAAGTTTTCAGTAGTAAAATCGATGCAAGGCCAGCCGATAAATTTGATCAAAATTGAAGGCATTTAACGAACGAGTTGATCCTCTCTGATGCTTCTGGCAAGATTCGAGAGAACAAGTCAACGAATTTATACATACCAAAGAGAGATAAATCAGGTGGAATACTTTTGCTGCTGGTATCGTTCGAGTCATAAATTAGTCTGGGACGTGGCGGAAATCTGTTTCTTGGAGATACTATCCATACCAGGGCATAATTTGATAGAGCCTTCCAAGTCCCAGGAGGTTACAAACCTGACGAGTGAATATTCCAGTAATGGATTGCTAATCCCTTGCAATATGCAATTTCATTCATCAGGGAATTGAGGAACGCCATTGAAAAACAAAATATCGATGTTTAATAACATGAAATGTATGATTAATTTTCTTCCTACCTGCTAATTTACCACCAGTGTAACAACGAGTAAAGTTACAGAATCGAGTCAAGTTTACATGCTATAAATCAAAGGTACGTGGGATTAAATTAATTAATTCGAACTTTATTTGGCAAATAAACTTAACAACGCTCTAATATCGATCGAACGTTCGCAAAGAAAGCACGAGCTTTAAATTTCAATCATTGGGACAAAAGTGTGGGAGAGTGCTAGGTATAATTTGTCAATTTTAAAGTATCTATCAATTTAACGAGGAGCATTGGTTGCAGTAAATTGCAATCGTAAAGAGTTCCTCCCCTTTCCAAACGTCTTTATACATCCATTTAGCATGCACGTATCGTTAAAGCTGACAGGACAATTAGGAGCTGTTTTTAGCTAAAAGAACCTGTTACTTTGTAGTCATAATTTAGCAACAAAATATCACCGAATAAACGTTACGTAACAAGCACATTTTTTCATTCTTTTTTGCCAAAGTAAGTTTTTAGTTTTTGGAAAAAACGTAGTAAATGTTGAGGTAATGAACGAATAATCCCAAGTTGGTCAGTGGAAACCATTTAGGACTTTGCACCGCGTTACGTTCGTTCGTAAAGAGCAGTTAGGATTTCTGTTAGAGGCGACAGCTGCTAAATATTCATTTAGAAACATTATATCGCGGCGACCAAGGTTTTCCAAAAGCTCGTTCCTCTCAAACGTCACGTTGATTTACACGTATATTATAAGATCTATTATTTATAGCTTTATCTCGCTCTGCATTATTGCTACCCCTATTTTCGGTCCCCCTTGACTAATCGACTGTTAAACTATCATTCCGGTTTTGCCACTCCGGAAATGTTAACCTCGACGTTTACACATCGGACAGACGGAGAGACACTGTAATTAGCTAACGCGAACATATCGGAAATTACTTTTTGCGCTCCTAGATTTTTCGCATTCGCCTCGAAACGCTTTTAATGAAAAATATACGGTTATCTCTATGCAAATAAAGTAGCCATTCTCTCGTTTTTCGACAATTCGCCAATGTATATTCATGAGTTTTTTGCTTCCAAGAAAATTCCTCTCAAGCGAATTATGCCTTTTGATGTTTGCTGTGTTCATATCGATTTAATTCTGAAGGATGTGCTTTTTCAGGTATAATAATTGTAACGATTTGGATTGTCTACTTGAAATTTTTTTCAGACACCTGTATAAGGTGATATACACGTACGAGAAACGTTGGTTGTTAATCAGAAACCGATTTCATTCTAAACACTGTGTTTTTTCAGGAATAATAATTGTAACGATTTGGATTCTCTACTTGAAATTTTTCTCAGACACTTGTCAGGTAGCATACACGTACGAGAAACGTGGGTTGTTCATTAGAAATATTCAATTGGATGAATTACCTGGCATGATGGACACAGTCTTAAGAGCTCTCAACACCCTGAACGTCCTGAGACCCGCAAGATTCCCGACCTCCATACCAATGGTAGCATAACCACTGGTAATCACCACGAAGTCTAACCAATTCCAGGGATTTCGCAGGTAAGTGTACTTGTTCAATATAAATCCCTTGGCTATTGATTTTATCACCATTTCCGCCGTGTAGATGGCTAGGAAGATATATCTGGAACAAATCAAATGGTTAGGTTATGTATACAAGGTTAATGAATAAATATAAAATCTAATCTTTCATCCACGTATCACTTTGTAGGGCCTTATGCAACGAATCAACAATTATCACGTGTAACGTTCGTTCTTACTTGCATTCAAAGTTTCTCGAATCAACGGTTTTCTGTTATGCAGTTTCGAAGGTTTTAATCGTAGTAGAAAGTCGAATAATTCCGAACCGTTCGGTTAATAAACATAAAGAAAGCTTCAACATATATTAGCTTATTCTTTCAGTAAGAAATTTAGTTACTTACATAAAAGGTTCTATGTAAAACATCGAAAGCACGCACTTGCTTTCTTGACTCATAACTGTTTGTCTCAAACTTAAGTACTGCGCATTCGCGTCGCGCAGGCTTGGGCCCTACTTTAGCTTCGGTAATATTCGGTATTCCTACGCCGAGTAACGGGAGTGGGGGGTTTTTCCCGCGCAAACTTCATCCCCCGCCTGATTTGAAATACTATATAATTAACCTTAATTATAATAATAATTATTTGAGCATTCTAAGCATTGAATTTTTATAATATTATTGTTTAATTTTGTTTTGCCATGGAATATACACTCTTTAATTCTTTAAGGCTTTTACAAATGCATAATTAGTGGATTTTCATTAAAAGATAATAAAGTATGGTAAAGTACAGTAGTAAAAATTCCCTTTTACCAACGGCTTCCGCTGTTACCTATTCCCATTTGCATACAATTTATAGCAAGAAATTTTTGACTTGTAAATAGAATCTTTGTATTTTTCTGCACGTTGCTTGTTCAAGTACGATTAATTCATTTGAAATGTTTAATATTTAAATTAAGCAAGAAAACGCACTAAAGTAGTGTAAAATGAATAAATTCAATTGCACAACAAAAAAATAAAGCATTTTACATTAAATCTTATGTAGGCACTTTTTTGTATACGATTTTTTACCTCTTTTTCAATAAATTTAATTCAAGAGACAAAAATATTTGTTGTAGACTAAAATCAGCAAAGATAATTAAATTTGCAATTCTCAAAAAATGAGAAAATTTTCAAAATATTTATAGCAGACTCCCTGTTTTCATGTTTTCCAAACTAGTTAAACTTTCGTTTCGTTTCAATGTGTTTTCAGGTTGATAAAGTTTGGGCATATTGAAATTGATTTTGTAAGATTAATATTTCTGTTTACCCCTTGTCAGGGTCGAAAAGAGGAGAAAAAGACAGAGTGTATCATCAGTGGAGGATGTTTGTGTTCAGGTTCCATTCATACATACAGGTCTCTAGTAAAAATTATTTATCGTTCTTCGTGTTTTTCGCAATTGCCTCGAAATCCACGAGTTTCTCCAACTGTCTTAGATCCGCATAAAAGTTCAGTTTCTTCTTCGAGTGGCACAAGCACCTTGACAACACGTAAGTCATCGTTTCACTTTAAAAATTCTCCACGATATATTCTAATTCGTATCCTTGAATAAAAACAACAACAAAAAAAGCATAAAAAATACTTTTCCCTTTAATCCAAAATTAATTTTAAACTCTTCCCACTAGTCAAAACGTTTCCAAAATAATTATGAATCTTCTAATACTTGTACAACTGAAATTACGAAAAAGAAAGCAATCTCTCCTTTCACGAGTAAAAGATTGATGGAATTTTTACAAATGGTCTTAGTTTCGACGAAAGGAAAAATCTTCGAGTATGCAGATTGGACTTTTGGCACTAAACCAATAGAAGCATCAAGGTGATAGGGATCTGCGTTTAAAAAGGCTCCTGAGTTGGAGTTAAGTTTCGTGTAAATAATGATCCAAAGCGGAAGGGCGAAGAATCTATTTGCTTTTGGTTTCATCAAGCTGCGCTGCAAATAGTTGTCCTGCTGAGGTTTATAAGTTGGATGATAGGTCGGATGGAAATAAGAAAATTGATTTATCAAAATGGTGAATTTAATCCAAAGTTAATTGATGGTTGGTGCAGGCATCATCGAACGAAAGACCGTGTCTTATTTCCTGGATACCAGAACCGTTGAAACTTGTCCACAAAGTGTATGGATATATTTATATACCAATCGTAATAGTAGTTCCACTTTAAAGTGGAGGATGCTTCTCTCTCTCTCTCTCTCTCTTTTTCTCTCTACGTCTCTGGTGTTACAGATATTGGACTTATCGTTGTTGCTGTTGTACCTGTTTCTTTCCTTTTTTCTTTATTGTTACTGTTGCTGCTGCTGCTTCTATTTACATCCAGATGAATGAAAAAGCTCGCGGCTTTATTAGAACGTTTGTCTCTCACGACCTACCATTATCCAACCAGTAAACCCAGTGAGGGCCTGCAAAACGGATGGAGCTTTCTACTCAGATTGCAATTCGTGCAGAAACGAAACCAGCTGCGAGGAATTTTTATCACTCGTATTTTATTAAGCTATATAGACGCGCCTCGTGAAAAATATTGCAAAACACATTTAATGAAAAGTATAATAATAATACAATTATATTCCACTTTATATAGACTTTTTTTATAATTTCCACGATAAAAACTCGAAACCTATACCGAGAGATTTGACGGTTAAGTGGTTTATTAAACGTCGTAAAATATTTTCTGTTATCGTGTGTATTTATGTGTGTGTGTGTCGTTAGTTAATGAACGAGTTTGGTCTCATAAAATAGTATTGATTTCTCCCACCGAGGCTGAGCTTTGGAACTTTGGCAATTTCATGTGTAATTAGTCATATATATACAGTCACTTGCAAAAGCGACTCTGCACAATGTTGCTCATTGCTCTTCCCATCGACGTTTGTCTAACTCGATCAAGACACGTGTTATTCGTCGATAAAAATTCGCGTTGGTTTTATCTTCGTCATTTCTGAGAATTTTCGTCGACGCTGAAGCACGTAAAGAGTAATTTTATGCAGGAATATTTCAAGCGAAAAATGCTGCAGCATTGTGTCCATGAACCAAGAGATTTTACTATACATATATATATATATAATTAGTCGTATATACAGTCACTTGCAAAAGCGACTCTGCACAATGTTGCTCATTGCTCTTCCCATCGACGTTTGTCTAACTCGATCAAGACACGTGTTATTCGTCGATAAAAATTCACGTTGGTTTTTCTTCGTAATTTCTGGGAATTTTCGTCGACGCTGAAGCACGTAAAGAGTAATTTTATGCAGGAATATTTCAAGCGAAAAATGCTGCAGTATTGTTTCCATGAACGAAGGGATTTTGCTGTATACATATAAGATACCGATCAACCCACCGCAGCAAAATTCAACTTTGTTATCTCTGGCCAATCCACGTGCAGTGTAATTTGGTCAAAATTAGGTCTGCCAGCGACCATAGAGCTCTATCCCTCTAAACCTACCAGTTTTCCTTATTTCTATAGAGACAAGAAATCGTTTCCCTTCGATCTTCCCTTTCAGCCAAAGAAACCCTTCACGCACCCTTTGCCAGCTACTTTCACGTTTCCCTAATTTAATGTTATACCACTGCGATTCGCCAAATTTTGTTACACCTGTGATACTCATCAGACTATATATATATATATATGTTTATAAAACTGCATCGAGAAATTATGGTGAAAAGTGCTAATTGCAACGTTACCACGATTGATCGGATAACTTTGAGGTTCCTGGCGGGAAACGCGATCAGATTAATTCGTCGCCAGACATACCTAACCTTTTACCACCCCCTACCCCTTCATTCGCGATATACGTTCGAATTACCTCCAACCCAAATTAACGAATCAACTATTTCTCCTTTTTAACATTTATTACATCCGATCGCATCTCCTGCATTTCCCTCCCATTATCGATTTCCGGTTCCGCAAAATCTACACATGAAATTTTCGTGAGCCAAAAATATTTAAAAACTCTTTTATTTACTGTTATATATATAGCATAATGGATGCTCTCACCCGTTAAAAAATTTCTATTTTCTTTCATCGACGAAATGATGGAAGAACTCGCAGTTTGATATCGAAGGAGCTTGAATGAAAATTCTAATAAATGAAACTCGACGAGTTCGATCCACTGTGAATTTCGTTTTATAAAATGTGTCATGAAAATAATATGCGGTAATTTATCATGATTGAGTGGATACGCGTGAAAAAAGTAGCTCGTTCAGGGTGTGGGAGCCGATGCACCTGCTCGTGTGTGGATTGTATCGCCAAGTTTTTCCCCGTTTATTGCTTTAAATTCAATAAACTCTCGTAACGAAGCGATATTGTCACTGCGGAACGTGCAAAACGTTGCACTGGTGCCTTTTGTCTCTGACGATGAGCTTTTGCTGTTCGTTGGATTCATCCGGTGGTCCTCGTGGGGCATAAAATTCTACCCTCCCCCCCCCCCCCCCCCCATCTATGCTTTTCCTTATCACACGACTTAGGTATACCTATACGTATTTTCCTTCTTACACCCCTCCCCCCTTTTTTACTCTTTTCACGTACTTTTTGCAAAGTCTAATCTTTTCCTCTTTACTGCATCACGCTTGGTCAGTCTTTCCCAAGCTAACCTGCTTCCAACTCTCAGAATCGAATCTATGCTTTCTTAACCTCAAAATTCAACTTGGCCGATCAATATTGGTTTATACTACTTTTTAAAACAATTTTATTGCTCGGATCGATAAAAACCTGCTCGTAGGTTCCGTGATTTGATTGGTTCGAGACAAACTTTCATGGAAAATTATATAGTTTTGTTATTTTGTAATGATTGAAAATTATTGCATTTGTTATAAATTATTATATTTTAAACCGAGCTTTCTTTCTATAAATTAATACTTGATTCGTAATATGAAGTAAATTCCCATAGAAATTCAAGGAAACGCAGCAAAGTTAAACGAATTTTCTTTTACGATTGCATCGAATCGCTGGGTTTTTCGTTATAGATGGAAAGTTTGGGGAGTGAAGGACAAAATAGGAGAGGGGGGGGGGGGTATATTGA
Organism: Prorops nasuta; assembly: GCF_024137725.1. NCBI lineage: Eukaryota > Metazoa > Arthropoda > Insecta > Hymenoptera > Bethylidae > Prorops > Prorops nasuta. The sequence continues at coordinate 4,237,044 of NW_027116814.1, forward strand.
GGAAAAATCGTAAACTGGTTAAGACCAGATCAGCGATTATTTTATGTATTTGTATATATACGAGTAAGAGGTGCAGTTTTGCAAAGTATTCCCATACACGACTTTAAATTTAAGCTTGTTTATCGAATCCTCCAAACGATAAAGCGATAAAATGATTATCGTGAATTTTCCCCACTGTGGTAATACAATAATTTTGCTTCTAGACGCTGCAGAATCATGCATAAGAGCGAAGTACTTACTCGGCTTCTTCGACGGTTTCGGTCATGGCCAGGAAGACGCAGTTTAGTAATATGGTAGCCATGACGATGTAATCGAAGTACTGATTCGTACTTAGGAAGATGCAGCACCGTCTTATGGGATTCCATGGGGAAAAAATGAACCAGCTTTTTGTAGCAGTAAACCTATGGATGTAGTTCTTGCGAAATCTCTTGGAGACCACGCAAAAAGTCTGCAACATCAAACAACAAAATTAAGTCATTTTAAATCAACATAAATGATCCTAGCAACATTGTACGAGATACTCCAGTTAGAATCGAAAGAATCGTACAGCTACGTTTGAAAAAAAAGCATAATTTTGCATTTTAATTCCTGAGAATCAAGGTACAACTTTGTTGCAAAATTTTAAAATTCAGCAACATTGTGTAATTTCATCAATAAACGTTATCCTTTTACCAAAAATTCCTTCGACGTCGAAACTCCCGTCTATCACCTTTCCCAGCGAAAATAACATTTCGCAGAGTGATCAAGATGAATTATACACTGCTTGCACGCAATTTAAAAACATTTATGTAGTCCAACTTAATTTCCTTTTTTACGTTTCGCACACCTTGTTCCTTTACGCGCAATTAATTTTAATTTCGGTATATTCCGATACGGAATCTGGTTCACAGGGATAAAAAGGAGGAGCGGGAAAAGCGATATATGCCATGTTTATATTTTCAAGCCTCTTCAGCAACGCACGGAACCGTAAAATTTTCCAGTTATGCGAGCTCCTCTCTCTCATGCATTTCGAGCAAGTATATATAGAACCGTTGGTAAAATATTTGACCAAAAAAAGAATTGAACAAATATGCGATAAGTCAATTTTATTTCTTGACAAAACTGCACACGTCATAAAAATCGCAGTATAGTGGAGGCTTAATTTTTCAATTCTCCCGTTTGGTTAATGGAGCTCCATTTCCAAATGGGATATTATTAAGATTGACGCATTTGTGGAGATACGAACGATATTGGATCGCTAGCAGGAGCCTTCGTGCATATACATATATATACATACAAGAGTTAATCGAAGTCGTGAAGTATTTTGCAGTTGTAGCAGCCAGTTATTGCTGGTGTTTTATTTATGACTGGTGCAATTTGGAGGATTCGTAGGCGGTAAGCAACGTTGGTTTAACGCGCAAACTATAAAACCGCGGCTCCAGCCAGCGGCCTCAGCGGCTCCAGTGGGTATACCTGAAGTTATGGGACACGTGCGCCATTTACGAAGCCGGATATGCCGCCATCTGGCTATTCTAGCATTTCTGGCATTTCTGGCATTTCCGGCTGGCCAAGCTTTACATTTCCGTGGCACAAACCGCTTTCCAATACGGGCCACACACTTATATTGCTTCCTATACGGTCCTCCCTGTACCGATATGACGATATTATCGATTGGTTCCTTCCTATCGCGTCCTTTATACATCCATCCACGTCTTTTCCTTCATTCTTCCTCGTGACGCAACAATTCCACACAGCAGTGATTGATATTCGTGCAATTTTTTTTATTTCTTTCTTTGCATTCGATTTAATCACTCATTTTCCTAATTAACTGGGTGTGACGTATATCTCGAATTAGTGAGAGTCTCGTGTGCCAAATGCAGTTAACGAATTGAAACGACGGATTTACGAAGCATCGTTTCATAATCAAAATTATTGATAAAAACTTTGTTGCATTTTGCTGAAAAATGTATACAGAAAATTTGGTATTCTTTGGGTCGAGTTTGGTACTCGAGTAACGAAAACTGCGCGAGAACAAACAGTCGTTTCTCATTGTATAGCTGCGACTGTGTCACTGTATATTCCAATCGACATATATTAGTACATGCAAATGCAAACCGAAACCTGATCAGAAATAAAATACTGTCCCTATTACTCATTTTTCTTCATTTCCTTTCCCATCTCCCTTTGAATCCAATCGAACGTTGTTTATATTTATTAAATATAAACAAATAAGGCCAATCGCATTACATTAATTTCCAAAGTTGCATTATTACTCGTGCAAATAACACTGGAACAATAAATGAGCACTCTTTATGCAGATTTCATTTTCTGAAGTTTCGTGCTCGTTGATAATGTAATCACGTATATACATACATATATATATATGTGTGCATTGTGCAGATGGGTTATTTTGCAAAACTGTTTCAGGATTAAGCATTCACCCCTGAATAGATCGTGCTAAATGGCAAAAACGATCACACGGAGCAATAAAGCAAAATCTGTGGACGCGAAACATCGATCCTCCATCAGCCACAAAGAGAAAGCCTTTCTCCGCGCCCTTTCATCCGCATCCGTCAAAATTTTAGGATTTATAACTTTGTTGCGGAAAAACTTGATTTTTAAATGGAGCAACAAAAAAACACAATTCACACGCGTCCCATAATTTAAGAGAACAATATTATCGAGTTTCGCAAAATGGAGTATATCTCGATTGTGTCGGAGGAGCATCGAAAGCTTGTATATCGGAGAACGCGCGGTGAAAACCAGTTGAATCGTGTGTGTCGATCGAGTGGGAAAGGGAAACGTGACTTTAAACTGCTTTGGAAACGCGCGCGATTGGCCGATCATAAATAATTTTGACGAGCATAACTGAGGAGTGCGAGGTCGAAGAATTCTCTTATCGCAAAATTTCAACAAAGCGATAAACTGCGAAAGATCGAGCCACTTAATTTCCGATGGACGTTTTATTGGTAAAGTTGCATAAAACGACTCTGCTGCTGTTTGCCATACGACGTTCTTTGGTCAGGAATAAGGAGAATGGCGAAGCTTTCCGATCCGAGCAGCTTCCGGGGTGTAAAAGCCACAAAGTTTTATACGGTGGACTTTGTGGTGACACGAGCAGATTTTTTTGTGCTGCATTTTTGCATCGTTTATTCAAATCGTTGCTAAATTCATTTTCTACAGTTTTCTCTACAATTAACACTAAACTTGATCGCAGGATTTTTACTATGTTGCTATTTTTATAAAAGGTCATTGACCACCGAGTGGTAGGTTTATTTTCGATATTAATAAGAAAAATTTTGTTAATATTCTTAGATTGATCAGTTATATAATTAATTCAACATTTAATTAGTATATATATATTAGTTTTTCTTTTTAAATCAATGTTCAATTACACTGCTGAAAGATGAGATATGGGAATAATAGGTGCGAGTGTGGTTGATTTTGCGTGTAATTAATCTTGTCTGCGTGCATTTTACAAATGAAACGATTGATCGACGGTTACGGTCTACTGTCTGAGAGAGAGAGAGAGAGAGAAAGAGAGCAGAGAGAGCGTTGACCTATTTTCTTTCTCTGCTCCAAAGGCTTTTCGCTCTTCGCATTTTGCATCCCCGTTCAGAAGGGCGCCGCTCTAAAGGAGCTGACCCATTTCCCGCGCAAGCCCTCCTTTTTTCTTTTCTCGCCTCGCAACACGGTCATTCAGCCAGATATTCTTGCAAAATTCAGCCCCGGTTGTTGCTGTTTCGATTCTCAAACGCTCAACCCTCGTCTTGATCTCGACGCACTCTGAACATTAAAACGAATTGTTGAGTTTTTCAACGATGAACTCTATAGTCAATATATATATATATATATATACTCCTAAAAAAATCGGTTTGGAAAAGTGCTCTCAAAGCGTTCACAAAAAGCTATATAATAATAAGAAACAATCATCACAGATTCATTGGTTCGTCATTGTTAATTAAAAAATTAAACAAATGAATAAAAAAACATATACATACGGTTTTTTTCAAAATCAAAATTAGCAGACATATAAAGAATTAGGACGGTTAAATTAGCTTTATGAGAGAGTTATGCACTGTACGGCAGCATAGGAACGTCTTTATCTACTTGTGTATATATCTACTTACTATCGACATATATGTATATATATATATATACATACAATGATGTTTCTTGATATAACGGACGTGAAATAAAAATGAGTCGCAGTATACACACGCTTATGGCCGAACCATTCAATTATACTATAGCGTTTGAGTATAACGTAAGCACAGGGGGGAGAATATTGCAAGTTTATTTACTGTAATTGGACAGCGGTGAAATTTAGCGAAGCATGTAAATGGGGGATCATGGTGTAACACGAGAGGCCCGCTGGCCTCTAAAGCCCCTCTCGCATTTATTCTCTCATCCGATTTGCTGTAATGTAGGCCCCCTATCAACCCCCTGACCTTTGACCCTTTAGCCTTTGACCCACAGCATCAAACATTTCAGCATACAACGCACACTGCTCCTCCGATGGAAATCCGATGATCATGGCCCGTTTGATCGTCACGAAGACAAACGTATTATATTTATTAGCCTATAGCTCCGACGATACACATTCCTAACCGATACTCGAGTGCAATCCTTGTATCTTCGTCTCTCTCGATAAAGGATCGTGAGCTCTTAGGATTAGCTAAAAATCACAAAATTTGAATAAAACAATTTTTCTTGCAATTATTCATACACGCATATACGATGACTGAGAATAAAAGAAGACTGATGGAAGATTCAATTAATTAAAGCAATAATTTTATTAATTTTAATCAGTTTTTTTATATGTTTATTAAAGTGGATAATTTTCTTAGGTCGTACGAAAGTTTCTTTAAAATAATCGAGCATTTAATCAAGGTCATTCACCTCGTCAGTCGTTCACCATTATCAAACGAGTTTCACGTGCAAAAAGTTTCTCCCCACTTTGCGAATTTGCAATCTCGATCCCCCAGCTACCAGCCGATGAAATTTGCTTATAAACGCGTGTATTACGAATGTATACATCTATATACAAGCAATTTATAGCCCTTCTCCGAGCTCTCGCCACGCAGCGACGCAAAAATACAGCGCGCTTCGCACTTGCGAATTATCAGGGGCTAACTTGTTTTATTCAAAATGATTCGATCAGCAAGTCGAAGGTCGGTCAGCAATTGGCACGGTATCCCCTGCCAAGGCGTGCTTTGAAACTTGTATGAAATGGACTTCCCACAACCCCCCTCCTTCCAAACCATTCGCCATCTTATCTCTATTTCACTCTTTTCACTCAGCGAGTCTCCTGACTCCTCCAAAAGTCAGATCTCAAACTTTCCAAGAAACTGCTGACGTTGGAAAGTTTTTGAATCTACAATTGGATTCACGATCTGCCACACTGCTACACCGAATCTTGAAAGTGTAACACACATATATATATATATTTTCTCAATTGTTTAGCCAGTTTTCCCATCGAATAATCAAGCTTATCATTTTCCTGCAAGATTTCTGTATTATTAATTCCAAGATAAGCCCAGAGCCTCTCCATTGTGATTCTGACCCATTTAAATAATTTGACAGTCCAATGTACCATAGCTGTGTACGGTTTGCTCAAGAGTCAGATGTAAAATGATATTTGTGCAGTTTTGGAGTATCCGTGAAGAAGCTCGAAGCTGCTATAACGTTAGAAGTGTTTCCGTCTATATTAAGTGTCTACTTGATCGTGGTCTATTCAAAGCGAAGCATTGACACGATTAATGCATTCATCTGCCCATCATATTCACTTCTCCATTGTTATTAGTAACTCGATTTTCGTTTAACGAACTGGGACGTACAGCACAGTGAGATGATTCAACAATGCATATAACTCGATTATGCCAGCCATATTACAATAACAATTTATGTCAATTTTTCCAATAGGTATAACCCTGATATATATAGTCATTATACATATACAGGTCTAGTAGCGTAGGAAAATTATTATCAGCCAAGATTTTCTTATCGAAAACTCGAGCTACTTATCACTCGACTTGTATATATACACTTTTTCACTTTATTATTATTATGAATAAAAATCGAAGACTCCAACGAATCGTTATAGAATATCGACTCGATATTGGTACCTTTGTGTAGTCAGGCCTGACTCTCGATCGGACCCTCTCGATGGTCCTCTTCTTCGGCGCGGGGGCCACCGACTCGTTGACCTTGAACTCCTGCAAGTAGCACAGGTAAATTTCGGGCGAGTCACTGTCCCGTTGCAAGGCATTTTGCACAATGTGGTAGTGACGTCGCGAGTGAGCACGTGCATCGTCGACTGCTCGTTTTACGTCAGCCTCGTTCGCCCCTTTCTCCAAATTCAAATAACACTTGACCAGTGGGTCTATCGGCTGATTTTTCGCCCTGACGAGTTGCGCGAGTTTACCCAACAAAGCAGGTCGTCTATCCATTCCGAAGCGTTATCGCCAACTGGGTCCACTGATTAGCTTGAATTGACGCAGCACCGCAGATTTAATAAGGTATAAGCTGACCGTGCTGCTGATATGTGTCAAATAACACAGGAGCTATCAACTATTCCCTTTACCCCAACCAAGTCGAGGCATATATATATATATATATATATATATATTGAAGAAAGTTGCTGGTCCCAGAGTGCTGTAAAATAATGAAACCAGCTGGAATTTCATACCATAAACTCGGTCTCGATTTCAATGTGTAAGTATCGTGTTAAGTGTTCCTGAATTCGACCTAATTATCTTCAGCTTCTTTGCATCGATGATTTATTTCAATGATTGAATTTTCCTATTTTTGGATCATTAATTTTTTTCTGCAAGGAAATTAAAATTTGAGAGAAAGCTTCTCGTGCAATTATCGTGCCTGGCAAACCGAGCAGCTTATGCGCGATCACTGAAATTGTAGATTCGCATGCCATGGGCACATGACCGGTTGGTATCACGCATCCACGCAGCGAAATACAGCCAATTCAATTTATGTCCGAACCAACGCTGTCTTCGCTTGGAACCTTAAACGTGAATCACTGGCAGAGTTAAACCTGTGCAATTCGATGCAAATGTAATAATACAAAAGATTAAAAATTGAAGTTTGTTTAATAAAATCGTGCATCGATCAGAATCAATAATTTACGAATTCCAAATTCACTTACAAGCTTATTATTGCTTTCAAGCAATTTTTAAGTTTAACAATCATTTTAATAAAAAAAAAAAAAAAAAAAATAGTTGAAAGATCAGGAATAAAATTAGAAAATTTTCATTACAAATTTAAGAACCTTGCAAGTGTTTCCATCCACAGTTGGCCCAGTCCTGTAATGGAGCCATGGAGGCAGCAGAGCGAACACCTAAAGCCCCGAGCATACACCGCCAATAATGCTCCATCGATCTCTCGCTTTTCGCGGAGAGTGCTACACGTAATATATTTTATGTCATCCACTCTACATATGTGCCTTTACGTGTATGCGTGTGTCTTTTTACGCGTACACATGTACACTCCCTATATATATACTTAAAGGGGCTCGCAGGATCCAGAACGATTTATGGAATCTTCATTTACAAGCTGATCGAGCGAAGCAAGAGCCTTCCAGAGCACGAATATTTCCTTTGGAAATGAAATATTTTTGCGCGTCGGTGCCTTCGAGTTCGCTTTGACGGTCTACCACACTTTATACCACTAGACAATCCATGCTTTCTTAAATTTCATCGTATCGTATCCTTTTTACGATTCTTCAGGGTTCATGTCCTTTGCAAAAATGATATATAAACAAAATATAACATGTTCACAACTTATTGTATTTTTTTTAACTACTGTGTGTCCCAGTTTGTCCAAGTATAGATATACTTATGTATATATATATATATATATATATATATTCGTGTGTGTATATCAATGGATCAACCATCTCCCATTGGATCGCTCAATGCTCGCAGCTTTCTAGGCCAGGACCTTGCTATATATACCGTTTACCACGTTCGATATACACTTTTCCATTTTCATTCTCGCCACATCGAGAGATAACATCGAAGAGGATATTTTCAACACGAAAGTTTTCGCTGGAAACGCTCGCGCGAATTATTAGTGGAAGCAAGATTGAACGATGATAAAATATATGCGCACTGTCCCGTTTCAGCAAAGCACAGTTTTCAGGCCTGAAACTAATTCAACTTTGCCTCTGCCACGATTCCGATCCAGAAGAATTCACACGCGTTTGCTTCGCTTCTGCTGCGAATCGAATCGTGACTCGAGAGTTGTTTCGTTCCGATAATCGCTTTGCGATTAATGCACATTTCACTGTTTTGAATTTGCAGACTGAAACTTTGTTGCTGCTTTTCGTTCTTTGATTTATCCTTATTTTTTGCCATTCTTTTTAATATAGTCTATACTCTTTTTTATCTCACATTTTCCATAATAGCAACTTTGTTTCACAATGTGGATTATGAATTTTTACAAAGTAGTGTTTGTTTCGTTCCTTAATTTGATGTATAATTTAGCTCTTTACCGATTTATCATATTTTTCCACTCCATTCTCCCTGGAATCTCCATAAATTCATCCATTCCAATTGGTTTCGCTCGGGTAAATTGTAAATTCTTTTATTGCCTTTATTCGTGGCTTGATAGATCCCCGGAAAATGTTAGATATTTGAAATATATAGTAAATGTGAGAAAGGAGGAGCTTATTCCAGCTATTTCGATCGATCCTTGTAAATTGAGACTAATCTTCTTATGGATACCAAAAGCATTTCCTGTTTTTTCTCGCCGATCGACTCTAATCGCTCTTTATTGCAGTCGAGATAAGATTACGTTTTAATGAAAGGGAGCAACATTGTTGCTCGGGGCCTAAAACTCGACCAACTACGCTCATCAAAATTACCGAATAGGCTTTAATATAGAGAGCTGGAGTTTCGACGATTCAACCTTCGAGCTTTAAAGTCAAAGATATTCTCTCTCTCTCTCTCTCTCTCTCTCTCTCTCTCTCTCTCTCTGAAGTACTTTTTAAGTCTAATGACCCAATTATTCAAGAAAATTATCTGGAACATTCGTCTTCGAGTCTCTGTGGAAATAACAGATTTATCTGATGAAAAGTTTGTACGAAGCCATAAAAGATAATCAAAGAAACAATTTAGCCAAGAAGAAAGAGCAAAGTTTCTCATTAATATTTCAGCAATGATATACGAGTCGGTTCGTTCTCCGAGTAATGTGTATACAGAGTTAATTAAAATGGATGCGAGATGCCACGTGATTCTTAAATCCAACGTTAAATTCAATGACCGAAAGGTGCAAATTTATAAAAGTCACGTTCCGAGAATTTGTAGCGTGGCTGCATGCGCTCATCCGCTGGAAAGATTTACGGCTACTTATGATGGAAAAGTATTAGTTATTGACGCGATAAAGCATTGATATCAGCTTTTACGTCGGGAAGCAACCATAAATTTTTTATTCAAATGTTAATAACCTCTGTAATACCCGATGCTGAAGAAATTCAATGATTTTTACACAAATTCCAATACGAATCTTCGAATCCTTTATCAACTTTTCATCGACTCAAAAATCTTCGTTATAATCATCGATGAAAATCATTGAGAATTATTAAATGACTTTCTCAGTTTCCATTAAAATTTAATATTTCTCAATTATAATTTTACATATTTTTTTTTTAATGAAAGAACATTTTCCATGGAGAAGCTGAAGAATCACCCTCGTTTCTCACGATGTATGGAATTTGCTTGTTCGTGTTGGTTCAGGTTGGGTTCGGGCATAGCCTGGAACTCGGAGTTCGCGAGGGAAAAATTACGTCTCGGTAAATCTTGCGAATGCAGTGGGAGGTGTTCGCTCGTGTAAACAGGCCGATCGATAACACTTGAGTGCGCGAGGTTCATAAAACTTCCGGTTGGAATTTTACGAGGCTGCTATAGAGCCACGCGGACTCTCCAGCCAGTTAGCCTATACCTCGTCGACAACGCGTATATATACAAGCCCACTCGCTATAGCTTCTCGACAAAGTATAATGGAGTAATCGTGCTATATTCGCAATTGTAGCCACGCAATTGAGGGAAATACGTAACCAAGCACGCGGAGAGCTGCGAATAAACAAGAAAATCCACAGGAAGTGTATTCTGTGTGGTAAACGGGAAAAAGTGTCGCTACAAATATTAGTTTATCGATACTGCAGGCTCTCTATATAAAAACGATTTAAAACTCTTTTTGCGTCCTTTCCTTTTTCCTCCAAACGTAGGGACAATTGTGGAGTAGCTGAAGAGAGCGATTAACGAATATTTTTCATTGTAAAGTATATATATAAGGTATCCCACGAACGATGACCATGTTAATATCATTGGACAGGGGACAAAAATCTAAGTAAAAAAGTTGTAAACACTTTTTTTCTAGCACTTTTCGTTAAAAAGTTATTTGCTATTAAAGATTATTGATTATAGTAGTTCCTTTAACTTAAAGAGGAAGATTGTTTTGGTCTCATTGTAAGGCCAGAAATGCTAAGATTCTGTGAATTAATATACTAAGAAAAACACAAAGCCAAACATCCACTTGAGGCTGTGGTGTGTTTATGTTTTGATTGTTTTTATGGCGCTCGCACTCGAAACAGCCGATCGGCCTTAATTAAACCACTTCAATAGGCTCAAGTGGATGTTTGGCTTTTTCCTTTTCTTAGTATTTTAATTCACAGAATCTTTCTGGCCTTATAACGCGACCAAAACAATCTTCCTCTTAAAGAAAGGATCTACTTTAATCGATAATCTTTAATTTCAAATAACTCTTTAGCCAAAAGTGCTAGGAAAAAAGTGTTTAGAACTTTTTTACTTAGATTTTCGTCCCCTATCCGATGGTATTAGCTTAACTATCTTTCGTGGGACACCCTGTATAGTATATATATTGTTTAAGATCAAACTGTAATAATCCTGCTAAAAAGCAGGGCTCTCGAACTAAATCGTTAGGAGGCTCGAAATTGGTATAACATCCTTCGAGATTCTCGCCATTATCCTGCTCCGAGGATCCCTCGAGATCCTGAGGAGATTCCTCGAAGGTCGTGCAAATGTATCTCGATGCTCCTCTAAAAATCTCCCGAACGTTCTCCAAAGTCCTTCCGGCGTTTTGTCAAGAACTTTGCTATATACAAAACCCCTGAATGACCCTCATCAGGATGACGCAATTAAATCTCACAATGTTGCTGTACCGCAATTTACGCGAGAATGTTGCGAAAAAAATGGCAAAAAATGCAATAAACATTTATTATGTATATTTCTCGCGGGGAATATTGGCATTTTTGCGGATAAACATTGCGATTGGACGAATCGATTCTGTGGAATTCCAATTGCCGCGAAAGGAATTTCAGCGGAAGCAGATTATCCCGGACGTGCGAAGCTTCTGCCGCTCGTGACCCTTTTGACCTCTGCTGGAATTAAATGTCGGCCGGTCGAATGCTGAACGATTGGTTGGCTCTTTGCTTGGATTGCTGCTTTGCTCGACTAACTGGCCTGTACCTCGATTGCTTAGGCTGAGTTTGATCGCAGATTCGAACCTTTCGAACGGTTCATCGATGGCCTCTGCAAAGTCTAATAACCATATATATAGTCAACTTGCGAATGTACAGTTGCGAACTATCACCCTTTCAGTATCGAACCAAATTTTCACCGATAACTTCCACCCCCCCCCCCCCCAACATAAACCATATTTTCATTGAACGCAAACTCGTTATTTTCCATATTACGCTGTATATAATAATAATAATAATTTTTTGCGAACGTACGAAATTGTTGAAATATCGATAAAAATATCGAATACCTAAAAATCCAGGACATAATGGCGTATAGGTTTTTTTCCGAGCTTGTAACTGTTATGAAGAGGCAGAAGAGCAATTAAGAGACTCGGTTAATTTGAACAAAGTAATTAGCATCGACTGATAGGGCAACATGCTTAATTTCGCGCTTTAAGAACCCCAGCCTAATTAACGTTGGCATTTGGTACAGTGTATGTGTACAAACCTTTCTTATATATATCTGTGTGTGCGAATCGACGTGCAGGTAAATTTTGATTTGCAATTTTTTCAGAGGCCCTAATTAATCTCTTAACGAGAGCTCGTTGTTACGTTTAATCTCCGTTCGGACAAAAGGAGAACAAACGTTTCGATAAAGCAATTATGTTTTTTATCTCGTTCGTTGGTTGTTTCAGCTGGTTCGTCGTGGCGCGCAATTTCCGGCAGAAACTTTTTGCACGAGGCATAAAACGAGGAGTGATTGGCTGGTGTGTGTTTTATTTTAAGAATTTAGCATAGCTTATGTATATAATTTCGATGATAAAGTTTAATTACTCCTGCAAAAACACACACACACACACAAGGAGAAAAGAAAGTTCGACCGCACATAATTAAGAATGGATCGCAAGAAAACACACGGAGCCAGCGTACACTATATCATTCTAGTCGCGTTGAGTCGGGAAGCCCTTGTTGCTCGGTATGCGCAATGAATAAATTGTGTCCGCCTAAGCCTTGTCTTTACTACTTACTACTTTTGCCTAATTGGATTTTTCAAGGAGAGTACGCGTGCAAATGAGAACTTGGCTCGTTTATTCCGTCGTTATTTTTAAGTCGGCTGATTGAATTACGTATAAGATTTGCAATTAAAATATTTGTTATATATATCTACTGATAATAATAATAATAATAGCATAATGTTACAAGTGCACGTAGCAACAAAATACTTTGAATTAAATTTGATAAATACACGAGTGTCGAGGTTGCAAAATTTGATTATAACCAAATTCACTATATATATATATATATATATATATATATATAGTTCTCTAGTTTTTGCCCATAAGAAAGAATAAAAAAATGAGTATAAAAATTGTGTGTGGTTAGAGCAAAACACAGGAAGGTTTTTTTCTTACTTGACCCAATTTGATTAATCCAAAAATTGGAGAGGATTTAAGGACAGCGAAATTCTTCGTCGAGGTACACCTCTGCTGGAGAAATCTTTGCGGCTTGACCTGCGCAGCGAATACATTATATGCTCACCGGAAGTTCTCGTTAAACTACTTGCCAACGTCTGACTAACTGGAGCTGTTATTATATAGTCAAATACGTACGCTGCAGTATGGCCTCTTGGTGCACAAACATCTTGAAAACTTTAAACTTTTTTTTCTATGGTTCAGCTCCTCCTCATCCCCCCCCCCCTCCTCTTTCACTCTCAGCGTACACCGCTGAATTATTAGTCGTGCTTATCAACTATCCCGAGAGGGTCCTGTGCACTACGGAGTTTTAACGAAATTCTCGAAATTCTATTGTGCTCCTCCCTTCAGCTTTACCGGATGACACGAACATGGAACAAGTTTGCTTTGTGGACTCTCTTTCTCTCACACACACAATCCATCTCGTTCTTCCTTATACAAGCATCTATTCCCTCTCTAAAAGACTCATCTCCAGTTTAATTGAAGCTGTGATAGCCACGAGACTCTCTCAAATCTCTTCGCCTATTAGTAACATTTTCTGCAGCTATATATATATATATATATATATATACGGCAAATTCAGTAGTATAGCTTTACGACGTAGCTGGCGGATTCGAAGAAGAAAATTAGGAGAATTTCTGTGTGGAGGAAATGTTTAACACGATTCAGTAGAATCGTCTTTCTCGCATCATTGTTGCACGGAAGAAAAATTTGTTGCTCGAATCGGTCGAAGGAACGATGCATGGTAATTCGCTCGTGCGGATGGTGCAAAAATAAAAGTTCCTCCGACGCGTGTTCTTCGCGTTATAAAAGTATGACCTTCGAATGACCTTGGCACACAAAAAATGGACGCTGACAATCTCGCAGCGGAGCGGATGTTATTTATGGTCGTGCGAAAAATTTCCCGGTGGTACACAAAGCCTGCACTGTTCCAAGGGAGCCGTGAAAAGACGGACGATCTTCGGATCGTCTCTTCAAGGTCGTTAATTTTGTCTCGATACAAAGCTATCATTTTTTGCGTGTACTTTGCCGTCTCGCCGCCTCGCCAATTAATCCCCCCTAACAGGTGTGTGCGAGGACCAAAAAACTGCCATTACCAACACAAATTTTTAAACTCAAACACTCCCTATTAATTAGCAACTTTGATCATTTGATCAAACTAATTTCTTTGAATTTTTAATACAAAAAACAAAAAACTTTTCACAAAGCGTCGTAACACCAAAGTTGGAATTACAGCGATGATATAGGAGGAAGAAAATTTTCTTTCTCACCTTTTCTCGGTGCCAGGCTCATCGATGCGTTGAATTTCAGGGATCTCAGTGGATTATGCCAGTACACGTCAGCCTTCTACCGTGGTATCGCGATTTAGACGTTAGGGGGGGGGGGGGGGGGGGGGATTCACCGCGTGGCTGTGTTCGGAGGGTGTTGGTAGCTCATAGTGAAGAACGGGGGGTAGTCAGGTAGCATATGTAAATCCAAGCACACTATCAGTTCTGGCACGTAGCCAGTAGCCGGCGCAATCACGGGGCGGAAAAAAATTCCAACGGAGCGTTTGGCTCGCGGCCTTGGTGCGCTTTCACGAACGGCCGGCGTCGAATGGCCATCCGCAAAACGCCCGTGTGATTTCCATCGGTGATTTTCTACCCTCCTTTCCTGCCGCCTTCCCTGCAGATTTTCCCGCCTACCCCGTCACGTGCTCGTTCCACTGACTTTTTCCCCCGGAGCTGCCGCTTCGATCCGCCGAGAATGCCGAAATTAATGAAAATACCCCCCGGCCGAATGCCGACGTCTCTTCAGGTTCTGCCCCAGAATTTTCGATATTCCTCGCCTAATTAGTCATCGATCATGTCGTCCCGATGGAATTGTCCGTGTTCATTATAGGAAATACTCGCTAAAAAATTGTCCATGTCTGTTAGAAAATATCCAATTGGCATTTAAATCGATTTAAAGTGCACGTATGTTGGTTTTTTTCACTCTCACACAACGATGCATGGTGAAAGCTCTCACTTGTTCGAGTCATTGGTCTAATATTGCAAATACCCTGCGTTCCTCTTTAATTTAACCCTCGAGCATTATTCACTCTGTTCGATCTACGCCAAATTGTGTGTAGCATGTATATATATATATATATATTTACCAAAAGGTTTCAGCTAAACGCCTGCCACGAACCTTGCGTTGCGACGAAAAGAAAAAAAATCAGTATGATTTTATTAGTTTTTCTCAGTAAGGTTCCTCGTACTTTTTTTTACCTTCACTTCCGGTACGTCATTAAAGCTACAAGCTGATTTCTTAATGGACTTCCTACAACGTGTTCTTTTTAT
Source organism: Prorops nasuta (assembly GCF_024137725.1). Lineage (NCBI taxonomy): Eukaryota > Metazoa > Arthropoda > Insecta > Hymenoptera > Bethylidae > Prorops > Prorops nasuta. Next base: position 4,252,316 of record NW_027116814.1, read on the forward strand.
CATGCACTTGCGGAGTGCCACCGTCAGCTGTATCCTTGTTTCCTTTTCGAGATAAGAGAAAAGCTCTCTAATCATTAGATACTTCTCCTTCTCGTTAAATCCTCGAAAAATGAAACACGTCTAATGGTTGTACGTATTTTTAGAGAGAAAACCACTTATCTCATAGGAGTAGTGCACTTCGATATTGATCAGACGAGTGTACTTGATAAACTCTCGATAAAATTATCTTTCATTTGAATATTTCTAGCTGTACTATAATAGTGGTTTTAAATAGTACAGTAGAGACTGTTTTAGCTTATTTTTAGCCAAGGTAATCGATGGGGAAGATTCGTAATACGAATAGGTTTGTGTGCCTTGATCGTTTGATTTGGATCAATTTTAACGAAGTACCTGTTTTAAATATAATATTATTGGTGCTCGAAATCAATGTGAAATTTAGTTAGGTTGGTCTTAATTGCAGGGGTTTATGCAGATCAATGTAACTGAGAAATTCACTAGTTGCACATGATAAAGTTCCTGGCTGGAACTTACTATGTTTGCCTTTAAAGTGTTTGGCTATATGTTACCTGTACATGTAGGTGTGTGTATATCCACACTTTACACCAGGATCTATACTGCCGCATAAATCCGGATTTACGAAGGTGGAAAGTCCACTCGGTCGCTTTCTTGCTCGTACAAATATATATATATATATATATTTAAAGGCACAGCACGGTTGGACAGCATAAGCAAGATTCGTTGAAAAACTCTGACTGGACCTGCATTAACGATAGGAGATATTTCTCAGGATAACGATAAACGTTTCGTTCCTACTCCAATCGTTCAAACCTTTTTTTCTTTCATTTCCTTAGAACATTACACCAAGTATATATATATGTTGGAGCTTTGCAGGATAGACGATTGACGAGATATTTTTTATGTTTTGAAAAAGGGGATTGACTTTGTGACAAGGACACTGGAAGGAATAAAGGATACCAGGGAAAAGGAGGCAGTACGACGTGAACTGTGACAGTGATTAAATAAAATAGAAAGTTGTAATTTTGAAAGATAGTTTAAATATATTGTTCTTGAACCATAAATTTGTGTTGGTGTTAATTAATTCTGTCATCAGCTGATTCCTTCAGAATGCCAGACTTATCTACTCCACCACTTACACACCCCACGACATGTATAATATGAAACATTAAGATATGAAAAATTGACAAACCTGCAGGTAGCAGTGAAAAAATAGTTTAAAAGTCACTTGTGTGAAAGAAAAGAACGTTCGGTGTGTATGAAAAAATTTATTAGGAGAACCAAAGGAATTTTACGAAGGATCCTGTGAAACGTAGGATATAAGCTAGACCGATCGCAAATATATCAGGTTTATTATCGATTGGGCTACTAGAATGTTTTCAGACCATTTTTCAACAGCTAGATCCCATCTAGCATGAGGATTAATAATTCATGGGACAGAATTTTATACTGTTACGAGCATTTCAGTGTACACTAAAATACAGGATACCTATCTGATATATATATATATATATATATATATATATATATATACAGCTAGTGTTATATTTAGGTGGTCGAGAAGAGAAGCCTCTGCAACAGAGCGGACGAAGGGAGCCAATTGGTCATCGTTAACGAAGATAGGAATCCGAGGAATTTTGCCAATGTGTGCAGCAGCAAGTGCATCATGAACACTGTGCAAAGCACCATCGTTACGTCGAAGGCGAAAAGGCAAAATCCATAAAAACTCTTATTGATTGAACATTAAAAGCGACGGTTGATCCGGTTTTATTGCACGTTGCATGGTCGTACCACTGGATAAGCCGACACATGGCAGCAAACCTATCGGCTCAACATTGTGACAAAAGACTACAGTAATGTCGGTCATTGGCTAATATGGGTCACGTCGATATATCCATTGAAGAAAATTATTCCAAGAAACAATAGCCCCTCTACCTGCTTCGTTCCTCCTTCAATTTTCTACTTGCTTCGAATAGAATAAAATCTTGATATTTTCAACCAAAAATGATCAGTGACGATCCATCAGTTCTCTTGTATGTTGGGTGTAGTGCACGAGTACTGGAATTTTAGGAAAAACACTTAAGTGGAATTTAAAAGCATACAGTGTACCTCGATATTTATAAGCATAACTATATAGTCCTTGGTCTAGTCACGTTGATGTTCATCGAAGAAAATCATTCCAGGAAACAATCGCCCCTCTTCGTTCCTCCTTCAATTTTCTACTTGGCTCGAATAAAGTAAAATCTCGATATTTACCTAAAAATCATCAGTGACTCTCTATCAATTCTCCTGTATATTTCAGTCGAGTGCACGAGTACTGGAATAAGTTTAAGAAGAACACTTATCGAATTTTAATCGATACAACGTACCTCGGTATTTAACGATAATTAATAATTGACAATCGAATGCTGCTTAATGGCCCTTGAATCGCACAAATATTCTTTTTCCAGTGTAATCTGGTATTTGGAAAATGGAGATTTATTCCTCAGTGCATAATTAACGATTGCTCTGGAAAGCGAGTCAATCGACCAAACAAATTATCGTGTAATTAATAACAGATGACGTGGACGTTGCTAAAGTGTAGGTATATGCTAGTGTAATTAATAATATATAATAGGGGGAAGGTGTGTTATTTAAAAAGGATTTTTTATCAAGTTTCTTGCTCCTTCTTTAAATGTATGCTAGGATTAATAATAATAATAACTAGGATTAAAATACTGGGGGTTAAAATCGTAGCTTCCACGAGGACAACCATGAGGATAGGAAACTTGTCAAGTCACCAGCAAACAGCCCTGGGATATAGGCAAGATAAACCATTGTGTAATCTGTTTTTCGACCTATACCTATATATATATACCGAAGGTACAGTAATATTGTAAAATTCACCCAACTTTCCATAGTTTGCTTTCTGTGTCAGCTTACGTTATCCGTTAATACGTTCTCAAAACTGTAGTCGAAAAACAAATTTCTTGTTTCTTACTTGTTACGAACTTGTTTATTAATTATCTTACAATTTAATGTCGATAACGAGGAGAATTTGATTAATTGACTGAAATTACAAATAATGAAGGGATTTACACGACTTGGAGCACGATCCTTCAACAATGTAACATGTACGTAAATTATTCATTGCTGTACCCTGTTTTTCAGTTCCTTACAGGATAATTCAAAGTCACACACACACATGTTGACTAAAACATGTCCACAAACTCATATACGTAAGAAAATGTCGTGCAAACGACAAACAAGTTATGGCAGATTCCCCAACACAGAACCACCCTCCGCACACCTACACACTCGCACACACTCAAAAGTTTCTTCTCGAAGGATGCATGCTTAACCGAGGATACCAATTACCTTGTCAGAAAGTGAAATTGAGTTAAACTGGTCAGCCGTTTAAGTTTCTTTTAAGGTAAACGAGCAACGCTAATGAATTTGTTGCTATCGCAGCAAATCACTCGTGTTTTTCTAACACACCTCGTTTATAATTCCTCCTCTATTTGATAAATGTTATTACTTGAAAAATTACTCGACTCAGAATAGGGAGTTCTCTACACCTGTTCGAGATTATTATACGAAATTAATTAAAATGTCTCGAATAAAATTTTTTGCACAGTTAATTATTTTGTCCCAAGAACGATAATCCACTTGTCTATATGTACACATAAATGTAGAAAAAATATTCAATGGTCCTGCGTGCAGCATTTTCGTTCGCTTCTTCCGTCTCCTCATACACCCTCTTTACTACTTGGTACCAACATGGCCGCCATACTTAATACGGCACGAGAGCTCGAGCGTGACGTAACGTCCGTGGGCTGCGTATAAAATATCAATATTTTTCTACCGCGGTGAAAGCAACCAGCCTATACGGTCACCCATGTAACATTTCTATATTTTCCTCGTAAAAAGGGCAGAGACAGCAGAGTCCAGCCTTCCACCTCGAACCATGCAACTGCACTTTATCTCCGGGAAGCATATAGCAAAATTTATTCACCCACGGAATTACCATAAATCCAAGTCAATGCGAAATATATATATATTTTATACCAAAGCTGCTCTGATGATGGTTTAATATTTTTTTCATTTATTATAACGTGTGTGTTAGTGGTACTGTCTTTCGATATTAAAACCAGGCGATTGTGTGAAATATTATAGGCCTTCGTATCTTCTCGAGTATATATATATATATAGAATTGTACTTGAAAAGGATCCGAGAGAAAATATCTAAAGCGTTAACATTGAAAGTAGGTCGGAGAAATATTGATATTGAACAAAAGACCCCTGTGACTCGTGTAACGTTACAAGGAATTCTTACAATTGGCTGATTATAATCGAAGCAACGATTCCAATCAGCAGAATGATGATTCTAGTGTCCAGTAGTCGTGAATGGATGTAGAGGAAGATAAATGATCGAGGTAAATATTTTTTACTGGAAATAAAATTTGTAGCACAGCAGCAAGAACACTGTAGAGGAATATCGTCTCTTCTAGCTTGGTGTATATATTCGAGCAGTAAACACTCTCTACGGACGTAGCTTATCGATTTAATATTTTTTATTCGCTTCCCTTTAAATTCCTGCCTTCCGATGTAAAAGGAAAGTTTGTCAACGATGATTTTTTGAAGGTAATTTTTTTCCACGAACATTAATTTTTATCTGTGGTCTGGTTTGCGTTTTTTCTAGTGAGAAATTGAAATAAGAGGGGAGGGGCGTGGTAAAAAATATTTTTTTTAATGGAATTAAAAAGGAGGAGAGAAATTAGCGTTGATTAAATAATTCAGACGACGCGTTCGCATGCTCGCATGATTCGTTGGATTTTTATACAAGTCCAAGCAAAATATGTGTTTCGCAGCCGCGAACGTCCGTTAGATTTATGCGAGGCAATTTCGTACACTGCTGTTAAAGTTAGTTCAACCGAAGAATCCAGTTTGCGTATACAGAGTTTCCTCGAAGGAGTCGGGTCATGTTAAAACTTATACTACTGGATTTGCGTACACTCTCCTTGACCAGCTAAAGGGTTCATCTGGTAAAGCTGCAATATTTCAAATTCTCCAAAAACTGTATCAAACTTTTCTAATATTTCTATATCATTTTTCAAAAAGCCACTTTGCGTTTCGTATTGATGGATCTTTGACAAATTTCGTTTATGTGGATCCCTCTTTTCGTTCCTTTCATTTTTTCCTCGATAAAACTCAAGATTCTTCTTCGACGACGATTAACAAACATGCAATTTTTGTCTGGATTTATAGACAAAACTAAACTAATAACCAGATGACAGGATTGGATTATTTCAAAGAAATATAGTAAAGTTTTTGTTGGCCAAACATGATAATTTATTACGAGAATTTAATTAGCCCCGAGTCTGTCAAGCTATTTTAATCAAGCGAATCCATTACGCTTCTTTCATCGTGCTTTCTATTCTTCTTCACCTTCCGACACGAACGAATTTACCGAGAAGCTTCAATTTGCCCCATTCCTCTCTTCGCGTGAATGGAGTCAAACAAATGAAGTTAGTTGATTCCTAGAAAATTTCACAAAAAACTCCGGAATTTTTTCCCCTAATTACTCGATCAATTAAACTGTTTATATATAACTTAAAGTCTCCAGTGATAAAACCGTTAAACAAGCCCGCCTTTAAGTATCTAATAAACTTGTAAATCAAATTGATCGATCACCGAATATAAAATAATTATCAGGACAAGACTCACCTAAGAAAAAAAATGTGAATGTTGGTTTTATTCGATAAAAAAATCCAGCAATAACACCAGACCTATATATATTTTACTTAATTTCAATTTTCCATTTCAAGGCATTCCAGGCTGTTATATATTCACCGAAGCCTATAGGCTTTCAGTCCTGCGAAACAATCCTTTAGGAATCATTACGAAGTCTGCTCGAGGACAATGAGGTAAAATCTGGAACGTGCAAGTAGGAAGTAGCAGTTATTATTCGACGTACGAGCATTATGGATATGCCTTAAGGGAATGCTTTCAGAGCTTGCAAGCTGCAGCAGCAGCAGCACAGTGATACAGCCAACCAAGCAGCGAGCATCTACTCGCCTTCGTGCTTCTTTCAATGCAAGGAGCGTCACGAAAGCTTTGAGCTTAACAATTTATATTTATGTAATATTGTCTCGTGCGAAAAGCTGTCGGGGACACGGTCGATGGAAAAACGAGAAAGAGTATAAACGTTTTGCAGTGAAAACATTGCTGAGACCTCGCTGAAAGCAAGCAAATCCATTATCTTCGTGTTCCTCGAGTTCGCGTCCATTGGGCCAGCGAGGATAAAAAAAAGAGAGTAGAAAATTTGGCAATAATTGCATATATATATATATATATATATATGTATTTTTTGCCATCCATGCAATTTATACTCCAACAAAAGAGAAATACCAAGTTTGCATGCAGTTCTAATCCCTTCGTGTCTGAGCGGAAAAAATACAATTGCTACTTTGCCTCGCTATTATCGTACAAAACAAAGCTGCGCTTTTTTCCGAAGCCTTCTCGTTTCGATATAACTCACTGATAAGATACGCTCCACGTAGATCCCAATAAAACAAATATTTGGCCTAGAAACGAAATTATGCTGAAATGGAGCGCGGAGCATGGACATCGATATTTGTGGTACAAATTTCGATATAATTTCCTAGTGATTTCTTGAAACAAACGAGGATGTGGAGAAGAAAGTAGCAAACATCGAGATGTAAGTGAAATTACACGAAAGCTCCAAGACATCGGAAAAAAACCCATCTGCATCAAAAATATATTTTTTCTAATACTACTGCAAATGTGTAATGAAAAAAAAGGTAAATTTGAGATATAAACAAAAAATTCAAGGTCGTTATTTGGGTGGGTTCCAAGAGAGATCAGAGTCGAACCAACGTTTTTTCGCCGAGTATAGGTTTGGAGTCTCTTCGTGCATTTGTTGGCGAGGCATAAGCAGGCAAATAAGCACCTGCGACTGCACATACATATATACATGTACTTGATGCAAGTATAGAGATAGACTATAGGCGTAGGCAAGCAGGTGTACTGGCATCAGTCGGATATACAGGAAAAGGGGTACGTAAGGGTGCGTTGGCTGCATCGACCAATATCGATCGCAGCTTTCAATGGTCTGCACGAGCAACACGTGCACCAACCAACCAATCAACCAGGTCAACGTCGAACGCCTCCACAAAGTTTTCCGGTGCACGCGTCCCCGCGTAAATTATACACGATTCTTCCAACGCACGTCGTTCCTTCCACGTTTCGACCAAACTATAGAAAATGCACCAATCCTCCACATATATCTCAAAAACATCCTCAGGATTCTCTTACATTACTAAAAAAATTGTTCTTCCTGGTTGAAATTTTGCATTTTGCACTATAATCACCAAAAATTCCATCTTCAAATTATATATATATAGCACTGCTCTTGATAAATGATTTTTTCCAAGAGAAAACAATCGATGTTCAGTGAATGGTGGAACAGTGAAAGGATTACGTGTATAAATGCTGAAAATTTTCCAAAATTCCTTTCCTCTCGCTCTCTTTACGTGCACTGGGATTAGTCGAGATAAGCTTAGAGTCTTTAACGTTCAGTCCACCTTTGCATCGTAAATATTAACGCTGTATGGATTACTGTATCCGGAATATTCGATACTTGTGTAATAATTCATTGGATCGTAGCTGGCTGCAGCAAGCTATAGTATAGGGAATCTCGTAAGAACGGTATAAAGGGGAAATAAAGGGAGTAAAAAAGTGTTGTGCAATTATTTTGTAAAAATTAAATTGCTATTAAATGGAATTTAATGTAATACGGTTTTCAGGTCACGTGCTTTCAGCCTGTATACACTATCAGTTGGATGTGCTTTATGTTGCGCAGGTGCCAACTTCGAAGGCCATTTGCAATTTCTCTCTGTGACTGGAAAATATTTATTTTAACTTGTAACGTTCGATGCTAGATGCATAAACAGGTGGATAAAAACAAACAAATTTAGATCCTCGATAAATTTGCAATTTAAATCGTCGTTCATTGATCGTGTTGCTTCAGCTTTCTCTTAATTATACTTGGTTTTTTTATTGGATTTGTGGACAGTGGCTCGATTAATATATCTTGTCGGGGTTTTGATAAGTTAGTGGGTTTTGCTTATATACTAGTGACGTAATATTGTATAGGTCGTAGGGGGAGGGGGGGAGGGGGGGGGGGGGGTGAATGCGAAATTTAATTTTTTCTTCGAGTTTTGCACAATCGAAGATATTAGAATTTTTTATGCAAGGCCACACCGTACCCTCACACCTGTAAATATCGACCTAAATATCGTGCCTCGAATCGACGCTGTGTAACACGTGCGCTAATTAAACAAGCTGGTCCAAGTTAAACACGAAGAGACCGTGGGGGACACACGAGGTTTGCAAACGCTTCTCGATTATCTTTACACGAATCGACAGCAGTATTTTTCATACTTTCGTATATGTGAAGGTATTTTTTTAAACCTTCGTTATCAAAGCAGTCTTCAGGCTTCTGCTACTTGATATTAAACCTCGATCATTGATCGAGTTGGACTAGCTCCTTAATTAATTACTGGATATTTATTTATTTATTTCTAAATTAATCTGAAAAGATGATCGATCATTTTGTCTCATTTCCAGTACACTCGCACCAATATGATTTATAGAGTGGTTGATTAATCTAACACTCTTCCATCTGATAAAAAGAGCCTGTCTTTTTATCCCAGTTTTTCATGTAAATCTAGTGGTGAATAAGTGCACACAAAGATGTTTAACGAAAATACAGTGTTATTCGTGATGTAAGTTGATTATACGAGTTAGAATTCTGAAAAGGAAATGTGCAACGAGTTTTGTTGATATTGACAATAAAGAGGCTAGGACGATAAGGCACAGAAAATTGATATTTTTTTTTTAAGAGAAAAGAAAAGTTAGAGGAAATTAAATGGATTGTGGGAAAATCACTTGAAAAGTATCGAACAGCTGAATATTCGTGGAGCAAGTTGGTTATACTGGTCAGAATCCTAAAAAGAAAATGTGAAACGATTTCAGTTCATATTAATTGACAAAGAAAAGGCAGTGACAATAAGGCACAGAAAATTGATACTTTTTTTTTAAAGAAAAGAAAAGATAGGGCAAATAAAGTGGATTATGAGAAAATGACTTGGAAAAGTATCGAAAAGTTGAATTGAGTAATAGTTGAAGAACGTACCAAGCAGGGACAATAAGGCACAGAAAATTGAGTCTATTTTTTTAAAGAGAAAAGAAAAGATAGAGCGAATGAAATGGACTATGAGAGAATGACTTGGAAAAGCATCGAACAGTTGAATTGAGTAATAGTCGAACATGCCATTACCTACTGATTGTTCGTGGTTGGTTCAATACTCATTACAGCAATAAATTACACACATGCACATTATCGGTACATCGACATACACACATTGTTATCGCTGCTATCACTATCAACACAATTCCGCACCTTTCGTTATCCCTCTTACTCCCACTCCCCCTCCACAATTCCTCAGACTTATTTTCTTTCACCCATTTACCCAGATCTGCTCCCCTCTTTTAACACTAATTACTAAAAGCCATTAGTATTGAGGCATCTCAATTTTAATCCTTCGGATACCTCGCCACGTTGGAGGCTAATTGCGTTCCTCCAATAAAGTTGGCTATAAAATCCATTCTATTAATTGAGAACCACTGATTTAGCCAAAGCTGATCGCTTTTTCACGATTTATTATCTGTAAAAACAGGAAGCTTTCCCTGGTTTTAACTTTTCTTTTATTATTCCATATAGTCCAATGTTTTTTCACTTTATCTACTTTAAAAAATGATCTATAAAAAGAACATTCAGTATATATATTGTGTATTTAAAGTACGTTTATCGACCAACCAGACTGTTATCACTATCAGCACGATTTTCTAGCAAAGCTCCATTTAACTTTCAAGTCGAGCAGTCCTCGAGTTTTCTTTTCTTAAAGGTCTCAACCCTTGACAAGTTTTATATTGTAGGAATAAGGACTTGGATTTTTTATTACGATAATAAATCTAACGAGTCAAAGGAAATTACTAATACCCATCTTTGAAACGAAGCCTGGTAGATTTATGTGTAAAAACTACATTTTGCATTATACTTTATATTTTATACTTTCCATAAGGTTGATCGAAACGAGAATGGTGATATTCTCGAGTAAAAGAGCAATATTTGTACTATTGATGAAAATGTGACTATGTGTAACAGCTAAAAAAATTCTCATCCATTTTTATATTAACCAAAGATTTGTGGATCTTGCAAAATTCAGTTTTAAAACTTTTACGAGGGATTGAACGTTACGTGGCTCGAATGGTTATTCGTTCGTTTAAGAGTTTTCTTTGCTTTGGCAAGACAGGCAGTGTAAATTTAGCTCTGATTACCACCATTCGATGTTGCTCTTTAATTTAATGACTTTTGAGTCCTGTAAATGACAAGTTATAGTGTGTAAATGTTCTAACCAAATCACATAAAACGACTGCATTACTTCGTTATAAATTTATTTTTCCCTCGTCTCTTTCCACTTTCCAAAAAAAACTGCTTTAATATTTACAACACAGTAATTAAATCTTTATATATATATATATACGCGCACTTGCCTGTTGAGACTGAACTAAAATTAAGACTATTTAATGGAAAAGGCTACTGTGAAAGGTAAAAGGTTAATATTCTCGCTGCAACGATAAAAATCGACCATTTTTTTTAAAGCTTTCCTGATCATTCCGAGTAGCAATGGCGCATAAAATTAGATGAGCTGGAAATTAGAAGAAAATCACCAGAGGGAAAAGTAGGTCGGGCAATTGGATAAAGAAGGGGGGAGGGGGTGGCATGCTGGTAAAGGAAAGAGGAAAACGAGGTAGGACGTTGGTAGAAAAAGAGACAGTCCATAAGATAGATATATATATATCTATATATAGATATATGTATATATATACTTAGTGTATACCTGTACAAATGCAAGACTTTGTACAGCGATTATTTTCAGTAAAATATACGAATCCTGGTACAGATGCACGTGTGTACACACGTGTGTATTAAAAGTAAGAAAATTTCTCGATATCTCCCTTTTTACAAGGTGCAATTTCAACGCAATGCAGCAGCTAACCGAAACGGATGAGTCCATAGGATTTCCACTCGCGTTAAATAATAAACCATTCGGAGCCTCCTAACATTTGTATCTGCCCCCCCCCCCCTTCTCATCCTCCCACACTCAGACCGAAATCTTTCTTTTGCCAGACCTCGGAATTCCATATCTTCAATGTTTCACGAAATAAGGAGATTGCCAATGCAATTGGAAAAATGCTCTTAAGCAATACCATCTAATGTTTCTACAAATTTCATTTATAACGATGATGCTTTTCAACGTATATATTCCAAAGATTAAAGAAAAGCCTGGAATAAAAAAATTCTGTAATTCATAATAAATATTCTTTTTTGTGCAATCGTAACTCTTTATCTGAAAACATCGAGTTTTCTAATATTTAATAAATATTTTACTTTCATCTGTATAATCCTGTATGTTTGTAATTTCGAGTAAATTTGATTCTCTTATAATTATTGAATGATTAACGATGAAACGTTTAAAAACAGAGGGTGATAAATAAATTATTTGGTTTGTACAGAGTGCACCCGACCCATCGTTCTGCAAAATAATTAAAAAATTGGTTACTTTAGAAATTGTGATCGCGTATGTTTATAATTAGATGTAATAGAATTTAATTAGTTTCTAATTTAAAACGTTGATTACGATATAATTTTAATTTGCTACGTCCCTGGTGCACGAATTTATATATAGGTTTATTTTTTTAACGAGAAAGCATTTTCCAAAACGAATGTTTTCTCGTGCTTCAGCATTGTTATCTCTTCAGCTATCGAGCCTCCTATTAACTTCCTCCTATTGCGAGATCCTCCACTTAGGCCAGGTAATTGTTAACAGTAGAGCAAGTTGCGTACACTCGATACTTCTTCTCTCCTTTGTTCATCTGCCTCGAAACTAAATTTTTGTCGATCCTTTATCAAAGGCTATTTTGCTGTCTTCCCCCACTTTAACTCCAACGATATAAAGGTCCATTCACACTCTTGATACTCCAGTGAATTGGGATTAAGCATTCCTTCGCAAAGATTTCAAGTAAAATACAAACAAGGACGAGACTAAATTAATTTCACCCTGAATCCTTTGTATTCGCGTTCGACGACCCGGTAAAGAAGAATCTTTGACACACTTCCGGTGTCTTCAGCATTGAAACACATGCTTGCCTTTGTATCCAACGATTCTATCGACAACCCAGCACGAGTCAATTAATGCTCCATTGACAATAATGCAATGTCATCTAGGCTCAGTGTCTCGGTATCGAGATGCCAGGACAAATTCACACCTCACACACTCGTGCAGTTTGGGTATTCCTCAAGTGCTGAGATGTCGAACGTCGTTTCCGGTTGCAGAAAGCTGATGGTGTGTTTGTATTGGATTATCGAGCACAAACTTTGTTCCACTGGAAATTTGGTACTCGAGAAATAAATCCAAGGAAACAGGACTAAAAGATCTTGTTATATATAAGACTAATATACAAAATTGATGTGGATGTAACGAGGACGAAACTTGAATAAATGAAGAAGTTTGCTCGTTGCAAGAACGAATATTTTCTAAGAGTCCAGAAACGTTGCAAGAATCTCAAATTGACCATGATTCAATGTCATCCAGGCTCAGTGTCCAAGTATCAAGATTTCAGGACAAATTCATATCTCACACTCGTGCAGTTTGGGTATTCCTGAAGAGTTGAGATGATCGAACGTCATTTCCGGTTGCAGAAAGCTGATGGTGTGTTTGTATCGTATTATCGAGTACAAACTTTGTTCCACTGGAAATTTCGTGCTCGAGAGATATATCCAAGGAAACAGGACTAAAAGCTCTTGTTACAAGACTACGAAATCCATGTGAATGTAACGAGGATGAAACTTGAATAAATGAAGAAGTTTGCTCGTTGTAAGGACGAATACCTTTGAAGAGACCAGAAACGTTGCAGAAACCTCGCAGGAGATGCTGAGAAACTTGGTTGGGGCTTACTTTATGATATTCCATGCTGAATAACTTTCTAACTATTTAGTTGGTAATATCTTTGCTGGAATCGTGCAATTGTTAATTAGAAATAAACTTTTTGGCAGATTTGATCATTATTTAAATCGAGGAGAGTTTTTTCTCTCTTTTTGCTTTCAATATTGAACTGCGTGCTGTCTTCGGGACCGTCACAGTGACGCCGCAGGATTATGACGAAACTGCACCATGAATATCCTGTTAAAGGACTTTTATCACCTAGACGTGCCCTGAAGGACAACAGCGGAATATCTTCGAGTTAGTTACTCAGCTTTACGTCTCTTTTATGCTATGTTAGTATCACTGTCGTCGTAAGCGTCGATGCATGATTAATTTCACTGAAAAACGATAAAAGCAGATGAAGAAGATTAAAACCTTTGATCATCAATGTTATTATGTTAACCTTGCAATGAAAGTTGGTTAAAATTTTGTGTTTCGATTAATATTTTTAGCCAGTCTTTGTTTTTCAATGATTCTTGTAAATGATTTGGTAAATAAGTTCATTAAATTATATCTTTGGTTTTGTTGAATTTCATAATCTAGAATTTCAGTATCGAGGAGTCTTGTTCAAATAAATTGTTACTATTGGAGAACTCTAGCTTCTTCTTAGAAAATTAAAGGTTGTTAGTAAGCTTATTTCATCAGTTTTAACTAGTTAACGAGTAAATGTTAATTTCATGGACTCTCCAAGAAAACTGGCAACCAGCATCCTGCATCAGCACAGCATCTCACTTAGGACAAAGTTGCATTGGCACGAACACTAGTATGGGTACATAAGTGATTATTGCATTTTAACTTGATATTGTATATTGCTAAAGTTTATGATAAACGTGACGTTGATCAGACAGTTTACCAAACCATCGAAAGACCATCAATAAACCTAAACATTAATATCGAGAGCACTAAATCTTAAATTAATATTAATGTATAATTAGTCTTTGTTAAAAATGATAAAATATCTTATTTAATTTCCTCATTTTTTATTTCTTCCAATTATTTTCAATAAAAATATATAAGTGTAGATCTCTCTCTTTAATTGATTTTGGTAGGTAAACAAAATTAACCCTAATTAATATTTTCTTAATCAACATTAATTACAAATGAAAGAATTAAAAATATAGTCTCTCCCCAGGAGTACAAATATATCATGTATAGAGCTTTCAAAAGAGACAAATGGCTTAAATAACAATCACCCTCGCAGTGCACAAAGATATCTTTTAACGCGTCGTTCTTGATTTTATTCAAAAGTTTCATGAATTATTAAACGCATTGTTCTTATGTAAAAGTTTCATTAAAAGCTTGTCTGTCAATTTACATTGAATATTTCTGTAAATCTTTTGATACCTATACAGTAATACGAGGTTTTGGTTGATCCAAAGTAAAATTTTCATTCCAACTGATAATTGTACAAAAATTGCTCGAAATGAAATAATTAATTAACATTATTCACACGTTAAAATTTTGTTGCACAATGAAGCAACTCTTTAAACTGTACATTGGTGTTTCTTTTTTTTTGCTAGTATTCATCAATGTCTCATAGGCATTCTGCTTGGTATCAAAGCGAAATATGAATTTGTCGATCGACCCAGCAGCTCAGCAAGCACATCGAGGATATCTTTATCCTAGCTTTTGTATGCGGCGTATTGCGCTCTTTGTTCCAGTATGCCTTAATTGCAAGCTTTGCATTTAGAGATGTGCAGCTAAAGATCTGGGTCGGTCTTTATACTTTATATATATATATACACGTTGAAAAGCAAGTTACCCACTGCACTTTCTTAAAAAGCTGTCATTAATTTCGATCAATCATTGTTGCAGTCAATCGTAAAATCAATATTTTATACCTGTATATATAGTATGAAAAATGTTTATTTCAAACTAATTAGAAACTACTGGGTATCGTCTGTAATAATAAACTTGATACAAGCTATTAATATTTTTCTGCCAATTTAGAAATAGAAGAACTAAGAGGAAGAATCCAGAAATAAAAACTTACAACATACAGTCTATTGATTTTCCTATATCTTTTTATATATTCTGTTAAAGTAGATTGCATCAGCACAATTTTTTTTTAAATACTCTTTTTATTTATCATTCATACAGTCTGTTGTAAGAAATTCGATAAAAAATAAAGTTAAGAATAATAGTTTTTTCCCCTTCGAAAGAGTAGGGTGATAACTTTTTTACTTAGTTTTTAGGGTGGATTAAATCTCGTTTTTTTCACTAGGTTCGCGAGAATAAAGCTAAGCAAAGTAAATAAAGCGTATGCAGTAAAATTGATTTCAACGGTACAATAGTGTAACCTGTGCAAAGCGTTTTGTCGAGGATATTGAGAAAAAACTTTGATAACTCGTACATAGCATCCAAGATTTCGGTTATTTGCACTAAGCTGTTTGGATGAGGAGAAGGAGGAGTAAGAAGAAAACGTGGCCTCCGCGTACTGCATTTAAACGAGTTTCACTATCCAGGATTATTACTTTCGATTTGTGTCTGATTTTTCCTTCCGGAAAAGCTGCTTTTCCCTTGAAATCTTCGAGTTTTCTTTCCTATGATTATCAGCTCACCTCGAGGATTATCTTTTTATATAAAAAGATCCACTCAAACTACACACAGTGTACAGATTTTCCTTACCAACATCTTCCTATTACCCCAGACCACTCAGACTATAAAGAAATATATAATCCTTAATTCTTTATCGATAAAAATATACACTGCAAAGCTGCAGTATACTTAACATTGTAAATTCTTGTTTTTGTAGGTTACCATTTATATAGAATACTAACAAATTTGTGTATAAATAATTTTTTACATATTTTCCAATATATATTAAATTTTTCATCCATATATCAAACGTTGATTTAATTATTTGACCATGTTAACTTACAGCTATATATATATATAACAATGAAAAGATGGAAAATTTGTAAGGGACTCGAATGAATTTTCCTGAAAGTGTTTACGAGGAAATATTGCTTGATCATCGCGAGCAAACGTGGAGCTGGAAAGTGGACGTTTTCGAGGTGCGTCGTTTAGGTCTGTGTCATTGTTGTAAATTAGCAGTGATTCTCTTTATTGAGTTATATACGACACACGTAAAAGCTCCTACGCGTGTAATTATTATTTTTATTAAGGAAATTCCGGTTTCCTCGTTGATTTTTCGTGCATATGCAAATTTGAGAAAGCAAATTATTTAACCTTGGTATATGGAAGTGGCTTGTTCCGGAAAATTATCTCTACTTTGCTGTGTTCTTATGGAGTTGTACGAGTATAAGTTAAACTGACTGATCCTTGGTAGCTATTTCGTAGCTTTCCAACTGCATCATGCAAAATGGTTATAGTCACGTCGTTATAATTAAGCAGCCTTTGATAATTTATAGAAAACAATTAATCTCTGCTTTCTCCCAGTTGCTTTTGATATATAAATTACGTGTGTAGTAGGTAACCAAGTTATTTTATGAAATCCAGTGGTTAAATCGAAGAGATATTAATGTGAAAGAGAGAAAAAATAAATTATATTTTTCTGTTGTGATTTTTATGTCGAATGATCCAAATTAGATATTTATTATTATTTATAAAATTCTTTGAATTAACGAAACGTTTCTTTCATACTTCAGATTTCTCAGTATTTTCTAAATTTATCCTCCCAGTGTCATTTCTTTTATCCACTGATACAATGCTCGGTTATTTCAAACTGAAATGCAACGATTTTTGATTCTTGTGACAGTCCAGGTCAATAGAACTCGTAGCTGAATTATTTTTATGTTTTATTCAATGTAACGTCGACCATTATCCAGAAGCACGATATGAGGTCCTGAAAAACGAGACTACCTGTATACCAGCTTGCGCGGTCAGATATTATTACGAGAACTCTTCTCGTATTTTACGATTATGTCGAGGAAGTTTCGAAAAATTTCTCGACCTATAATTTGCTGGATAATTATGAAACACATTTCTCATCCTATTACCAACTATTACAGTCGATGAAATTTTTGAATACTATATATATATATATATATATAGTGCCCTATAAACATATTTGTTAAAAACTTGTAAAAGCTTTCTACTAGACTCAAAGCAGTCACGTAATTATCACACGAATAATGTAGTAATGAAAAAGCATTTGAAACAAACGTGTGTGTGATGCATGATTGATGTTAAATTAAATTAGATTCATTGTTTGTTTCCAACAATATTCAGCTAGAAAACTCAACTTGAAATTGTATATATTGAATTATGATATATATATATATATATATATATATATATATATATATATATATAAGTGAGTGTAATTATAATTCAGCATTCGAGTTTTAATTAATGTTAAGGTCTCGTTTCTCGTGCATAATTACAGTGTACAATAGGCTCCAGTGTTCATTGAATATCATGTGCAGTGCAATTGCACTTTGGAAGCCCAAACTGCGTCGCGTCTTCCCATAAAGCCAGCGAGTTGGTGCAAAGGACGTTTTTCATTATGCAAATTGCGCGAGATTCTGTAAATAGTTCTTAATGCAAACATCGTTATGTATAAGATATGAAACAAAATTGCACCTCTACAGACAGCTTAAAAACTAAATTCCCTGAAACTCCTACCATCTCGAAGAATCAGCTTCTTTCGTCCCTTGGAGTTAACGTCCGACCAATTATCGATTTTACCACTTTTGTGCTTATTTAAAATTAATTTCCCATATCGAGTTAAGATAAATTTTTGGTTTAACTTTTTGTCCGATTTATTTTAGTTCCTATCACTGATCTTCCATGCATCGTTAGTGATCGACAGTAGAAAACACTATTTTTGGTCAGACATTGCAAGCTCGAAGGAAAATCCGCGTTAAAATTAGAAATTTGCAGTTTTTGCAAAACGTTTAGCACGTTAAATTTGTAGATCAAGTGCAGGGTGTGGGAGTTTGCGATGTGCTTCGGGTTTTATCATCGATGAATAATAAAAGATGGAGCAACGTCTGTAGGGCAGAGATATCGTCGAATTAAGACTTTTCAGCTGCTTGTGGATTGTAAAGTTTTGCGAAAGCGACGCCTGAATAATTTGGCAGTCTGCATTGCCGGTCGCAACGAGCAATGTCGGGATCGACCTTTGACCTTTGAATGTAGGTTTCTCCGACCACGAACGCGTTGATGCAGTGGCGACACTGGCGACGCTGGTGACTCTCGTTAAATCAGAAATAAGGGGAGAGGGGAGGATTCGAAAAATTACAAAAATGCTGGGAGAAGCGAGCGTGGAGGGAGGTAAATGGTGCGAGAAAAAAAATATGGCGTAAAAACAAACTTTTTAAAATTACCAGATAATAAGGTTTTATTACGCGTGACATTATTACTTTTCCAACTTTAGCGCGTGCGCACACCTTACATTTTCAAAAATGCATATAATTTCTTCCCTCTGCATGTGCGCAATCCTCTCCCTTTAATTATCGCACCTGCTCCCTACGATCATCAACATCGACGCAAACAAAAACTAAAAAATTGAATAATTAACAAAACTCTCCAATCCATACAAAATTATTAAACTAAAACAAAAAATTATCCATACTCCAAGTGTTTTGTATTTTCAGGATAACAAAAACTACCACTGATACACCTCGATGGGAACCATCCCTCTACTCGAGATTACTATAAGCAACGTGGCTGAAAATTAACTTTTACCCCCCCCCCTCCCCCCCCCCATATTCTTCATCTGTTCCTGATCCTGCGACTCCTCCCAATGTTCGTGATGAAAATTGGGCTGCAGAAACTTACGTTGGACGAAGAGAATCGTCGCAATTTGTCATCTTGCGGATATTCGATTCAAGGTTTGTCCTCCAGTCACGACACTCACGACAGGCCTGAGAACGAGCGTCGAAATCAAGCGTTTAAACTGTATTGGTAGTTGCACTAGTCGCAGTGCGGTAGCACGCACAATTCTGGAGTAGCATTTGCATTGCTGTCCCGACCAATAGCTGACGATATATGTGTATATATATATATATATTATCTATCCAGGGGCGATTCCCCCCCCCCCCCTCCTCTTACTCTCAAAGCATTTCAACCCCGCTCCACACGAGCAGCCAACTGCAGCCGCAGCGCTCTGACCTATTCAGAGGCTGCATAAAAAACTACGTCTAATTTTTCGCCGACTCGTGAATACGCGAGAATTGCCCAGCTACATGCACCACGTTTAGAGATACACACCACAACACACACACTCTCTCTCTCACCCTCGAAAAAGGCTCCGCTTTAAAACCAATAAGAGCTTCGAATTCCCAAAAAAACCTCGTCTCCCCCCCCCCCCTGCATCTACGATATTCCTCTATTCCTCTTTCACCATGGCACTCGTCTTCCTTTACCACCATTTCCACGAAATATCCACTGATTTATGCATTTTTTCCTTTGTAGATTTTTCATTTATCTCTTCCACTTCTATCGGATTTTCATCTCCCTTTTCTTGATGCTTTTGCAGAAACAGAGGGTGGATTATTTTGGAGCTCTTGCTTTGATTTTTATGTTAAAACTTTTTTTATTTTTGTGGGTATATGCTACTTTTAACTCTGGCATGGTTTTGTGTGCAGTGTGAGTGTACCTGAATTGGTGGTAGTGTGTATGATAATTATGGCATTAACGATACTGTTACATAATTCTAGTGTTTTCGTGTCAATCGTGGAAAGCAAATAATAAACTTGATTTATGAGGTGTGCCTAAATCAAAATGGATTTTGCTTGGACATTCATACTGTTAATTTATGGCTAGGGAAATCCAGAACTCGGCCTCTAATTTTCCAGAGTCGAGCCACGTGAAATGGGATTAAAGTTCGAATGCTGGAAACTATAATGCATGTATATATACATTCAGAGAGTTCGTTTTGTTAATTTACCAACGAGATAATGACAGTTAATGTAATTATTATTTGCGGAATATGCACAGTTGTTGTGTTTCTTATTATAAAAAGTGGTATTACGAGGGACCAGTAGAGACTCGTGATTGCAAATGGAGTAAAAAGCAGAATGAAGTTATGAAATAGAGAAAAATGTTGCTGGTATATATATATATATATATATATATATAGTTGACTGGCTCACTTCGCTTTGGCAAATGCACTTTACAATGTAATGATTGCTCGATGCAAAAGTTTATTTCTCTCGAGGTACTTTTAGAGGGAGCTTTAATTAAAGGCAGCTTATCATTGAGCTTTTTTAAGCTTTTACAGGGAATTGGGTAGAAAAGAGAGACTAGCTTTCACGTTACATCGACTACTTTGGCCTGAAAATTATCGAGTGCTTGGCATAGCCTTGTACCTCCTTGTAGTTTCCCTTCTCGATTTGCATGCAAGTAAAAAGGATTCCAGTTATCCCGCCCTGTGAAAGGATTTCCAATAGACTTGGTCAAAGTCTTTTCACGCCACTTCCGGCTGCTCTAACTCTGTTCGTTCTCCTTGCTACCAGCCAGATTTTTTCCTCTTTCATATATATATATATATATATATATATATATATGTATAGATATAGAAACCCTTGGCATTTAAAAACATTGCTACTGTAAATCCTAATTTCCCTTTATAAAGGAGCAGCAGGAAAAAACAAATTCATCTCAATAGTCGATTTTAAAAAATTCCATTGCCTTCGCTTTTAAACCTCACACAAACACCTCCTCACCCTTCGATTTCGATCCTATTTATTCCTCCCGATGCAACCAAATTCAATTTACTTCCTGTTTAATTATTTATTTATGCAAAATAAATCCCTCCCATTTGCATTTTCTATCTAATCCATAGTTTATATATTTTTTATCCTATTCGCATCAAATCAATTGTATATTTAGATCGATCGACTGTCCTCCCATTTAATACACGCAAAATACTATTTAATTGTTCGAAAAGTGCACTCGAGTTTCCATCCACAGAATTAATTAGGATTAAATTTGTTTGCTTTAATCGTTAATTAATAATCTATTTTGTGGAAGATAATCGAAAGTTGATGAGATATATATATATATATATATATTGGAGTGAGCGAATTTTCTGGAAGAAAAACAGAGTGATTAACGAGTTAACGAGGCATTTGCATCTGGTCATTCAAGTTTGTCGATACAGAGCAAAATAGTTTTAGCGAGACCAAGCCTGAGCGTTTACTCCGCGATACTATCTAATTCCTCTACGTCAATCAAATTTATGGTCGCTTTGCTAAATGCACATACACATGCACGTATCAGTTTATCCTGCCCCTATTTATTCTCAGATTTTATTGATAATAATCATATTAAATACGTAGGATGATCAAACAAGGATTTTAATTATTGCTTCATCTCATTTTAACATTTATAAATCTTCTTGGTCAAAGATCAATCATTACTATTAAAAAATTACTTCACTTTCTTTCAAAATTAACAAACAAATTTTCTTTTCACTGATGCCAATGATAAATTGCACAAATGCTGAAGAATCTTTTCTTACAAGTATATATACAGTTACGTAAAGTATAAAATTATGTATTTTAACAAACACAATTTTATAATGTCAATTTTTCACTGAATTTTGACTGGAGTTTGATTTTTTGAAAATTCATCCCTCGTCTTAACACATCAGGAATAACAAAATTCGACTCACTACCTGTCAATCCAATAGACAGGGCACCTTCGAAATTTGCCTGCATGGCTTCGTGCCTTATTCACACCAATCGACCCCTACCTAACCTCCATGGGTCGCATGAATTATTCCACGCCACGTTTCCTCGCAATCCTCGCACCTAGAAGCTGCATTCGCGACAATAGATACAATCCTAGATTTAGCGATCACGCTTCCTCATGCTAATACATCCATCCCTGCTCTTCGTCCTGTCGATCCTCAACGTCGTGTCCTCCTTTCTAATTCCTCGGCTTCTCGTTGCAAACTAACAAGCAACGCAAAGTATTGGCAAAATAATTTTTCAACTTTGATAATCGTTCTTATTTTATGCGCTTCTTCGTCATCATCACTAAACACACGCACTTTTCACGTGATTTACATCATGTATTTCTGGACGTGTGTTGTCAGAATTTAACCAAATTTTCTTTTGCGTTGAATTTTGGTAATCATTTTTTTAATTACTTCTCAATGAATTTTCTTCGATTATTCAAGACACAGGATCATCCTTTTCATGGAAGAATATACTTCAACTAACCTTTCCATGTAATTGTACAAAGGACACAAAGCTTTGGTAGCAACGAGAGTCTCTTATTGCAATTATGGGATTCTTTAAATCGGACGTGAATTTACCGAGTTTCCTTAAGAGCCTTTCGAACATTCCTCCTTAAATAGACAGAAATTTTTCTTTGAAAAGCCACAGAAAGCTTTCTTCCCCCCTTGCCTCAACCTTCGTCACTGCATCTTTCATCCTTTTTTACTTGGCATCTTTAATCGAGACAGGGATTCTTTATTTAATGGAAACTCCGTGTAAGCCAAATCCCTCTCAATCGTCCTTCGTCCTTCGCGTTTTGTTCGCACAAACTCGCTTTATCTGCTATGCGAGACGTTAGGGTGAAGCACAATCAACTGTCAGACCCTTGGATCTTACTTTCAAAGGAAAAGTGACTTGTCGTATACAATTATTGCTTTGAGAGAATATCCACGAGTTCGTCCCACGAACGTTCGACTCTTCGTCAAAATAAAAACCTCGTACAATTCCAATTACCAAAAATGAATGATAATTTCCACTTCCAAAATCATTTAACGTCTATTGAAGGAGTCGTAAATACTTTTGGAACAATTTGGTACAACATTTTTTAGTGACAATAATAAAAAATAACAATCGAGGACTCAATTTGAGAAATAAGATGTTAAGGACAAAGCTCGAGTCTCGAGTGACAACATTTTATACACAGAGGTAATCGAAGAAAACTCGAAGTGGAATTTCGACACTGACGCAGGAGGAAAGAAAAAGAGCTCACCTCGTCATAGATGTAGTTGTCGATTTCTTCGAGCGGTCTGCCATAAAAATTGCTGGGAAAGGGCTCGAATTTGTTGGGTAGCACAGCACCGTCCTCCACGGACATCTTCCTCTTGGGTTGAAAGCCGTACTCGCGCACTAATTGGACAGTTCGGTTCTCCAGCCTGTCCAGGCTCTCCTTCGTGAAAGGTTTGACGGATTGTTTACCGGTCTTGCTGGAACCGGAAGCAGCAGGAGTCCTCGAGCCGGAAGGGAGCACCGTTTGGGGTGTACAAATGGCATCGGGCTGAATCTCGGCACTTCCGGAGTCGCCGGTACCGGAATCAGCGGAAGTTCCGGCGGTGGCGACCAGCGGAGGTCGCAACCTGGTGCTATCCTGACCACCGGAGACCAGCATCCTTTTAACGGGAGAGTCCTCGTTGGTGCTGGGCGAAACGGCTTTATCCGGAAGTGGAGTCGCCGGCGACGTTTCCGGTGGACTCGCAGGGTCCTCCATCCTGCTGGATTCCCCGGAACGGTCGGATTGTCCGAAACGAGCCAGCTGCGACCTCAGAGTACACCTAGGGAAGAGCGGGGACAAGGAGTCCTCGTGCTCGGAGTCCAAGTAGCCCATCTCGGTGAGACCAGGATAGGGGGGTGGTGACCCCTGGGACAATGGCTCCCTCTCCTCCTCCTCCTCCTCCTCCTTCGCCTCAACGCTCTCCCCCCTACTCTCCTCGTCCTCCTTCCTGTCCTCCCGTTCCACCACCATGACCTTGGACGGCGATTCCCGGCGGATCCTGATGGGAACCGGCGGCCCCGTTACCTTTCCCCCTCTCTGCTCCTTCGCCACTTGCCCCCGTAACCTTTGAACCGTCTCGTGCAACCCGGAGATCTGCTCCTGCGACCTTGAGACGTCCTCTCGAAGTCCGGAGTCCTCGCGTCCACCGGTGGGGACGTTTTGGAGAGCCGCCGAGGCTTTGAGGTCGACCGAGCCGGCCTTGGCGAGCAGGCCTGACCTTGGTGGTACCGGAGGTCTCCATCCCGGAGGAACATTGACTCGTCCAGGATCGTCCAAGCGCCTCGTCGATCCCCTCTCCAACGGCAGCGAGCCGTGGTGATCCCTCCTGGAGGACTCCTCGAGTCTATGCAGAGGCTCCTGCGGGTGGTACCTGCTGCTACCAGCCCCGTCCTCCGCAGCCAATCTTCTCGGTGGCTGCGGAGTCCGGGACACTCCCACGGGACCGAAGGGAACATCAGGGCCCCTTCCACTTCCGGCCAGGTTCAAACTCCTCTGACTTCCGGTCTCCCTCAGCCTGTCCCTTGGATCACCCGTTGGACCATAGATCCCCTCTTCCGCGAGGCTGTCCAATTCCTCTTTGCTCAGGTTCTTCACGTAGAGTCCGGCCACCCGAGGACGATTCTCAAAACCGTTGTCCTCGGAACCGCTCGGGGGGCTCGGAGGTCCTTTGTAGCCCTCCCTCCCACCCCTCCAAGATGTCATTGGTACCTCTGCTCGTTCATCCTCTTCAATCCCTGATCTCTCGGCATCGTCATTCCGCTCCTACTTGTCCCTCCCAGCCTCCAACCTCCCCCCTCCTGCTTCTTTAATTTTCGATATTCCTCTATCGATTAATTTCCTGCTACTTCCTCTCTTTCCTCCTCCTCCTCCTTCTTCCTGTTCTTATACCTTTGTCCCTACCAAGCGTTTCTCTACTTTCCTTGGGACAATGACGCGTCATCCCGATTCTGGTTTCCGATCATGATTCGATTCCAGAGGTTTTCCAGGATCGACCTGTCCTTTGCTGAAGAGGGACCTGCAGTTTCTAGGCTGGAGGGGGCCACGACTCTCGTTTAAAGACTCTTCAGTTTCTCTCTCTCTCTCTCTCTCTCTCTCTCTCTCTCTCTCTCTCTCTTCCTTTCCACTTCAACGGTAGCTTGGAAGATTTAATTTATAAAAAGCGATATCCACCCACTAGAATGACCGATGTTTCTAGGCTGATAGGATTATTGCAAAGTTCAGCCCAACTCTCTAAGGATATTATCGACTATTTTAACGTAATTTATTGCGAGAGACTTTACACTAACTACGAGTCACAGTCATCGGATGAGCATATGTCTTGTATTAGAAAAACTTTTGCACCTGTGTTGCGTAAACTTGATAAGGATTTCGAGAGAATTAGCGGTGCGCCGTGCGCTTGGAGAATAATTCAACAAAGTGCTGTCTGCAGGCTTCTTCCTTCTTCGGATCCCCCTAGAATTCTATAACAGGCCCGAACAATTTGCATAGCCAGCTACGAGATTAGCTTAGAAAAGAAGCGAAATAAATTGCTTTAATTTATTCTTTCACTGCAAACGTACGTCCGATTCACTATTTATTTTAGTAGCTGTTTGGCATCGACTCCTCGCATCACTCCTCGCAAACGTTTTTATTGTTTCTGTATTCTCCTTCCTCCCGACGTGTCAGCACTGGCGAACAATAAGAATCATCCACGTTGCTTCGATACTGCCGAGGGACCACTCGCACTCGCGGTATTGTTTACAGGCCATTCCGAGTTTAACAGCCTGGCAATGAAATTGATCAGTGGCCACCGGAAGCGGAGGAATCGTCATCATTGGATTCCGGTAGCGTTCAGGATTTGGCTCGATCCTCCTTCCTCCAGAAGATCAAAATTCGACGCACGTTTTCACTTGGAGTTCTTTCCAATTACGTCACAATTCATCCACGATACTCGGACGCCGAAGGGAGGAAATTTTCTTGACGAATATGGGCGTCGCGACGCTTCCCGTATACAATATCACGATCATTATCATATATCGAGTAAACAGGCACGAAACTTTCGGTCCGAGGAAGCGTCGCTCGATGTTCCGGAGAACCGTAAAGTTTCCTCTCGCAAAGTAATTTCGCAGGGAGTCCCTGACACTTTCGGTAAACTCGGATTAATTTCCTGTTGGCAATCAGCCGAGCCACACCGAACTTATCGTCCTCCGCTCGATCACTTCCGGTTGTCGATACTCCAAATCCCGGAAAATCCTCGAACAATTCTCCAGCCACCGCGCGTCCGGCTCGAACAGTGGAATTTCTCAGAGGCTGACGGAAAGATTACCCGAAGAGTTCCACTTGTACCCTGCAAAATTCCCTCTTCGAAATGTCCGTAATTATTCCGAACGAGGAGTCCATCGAACCACGCACGGATATTCCATCCGGAAGAAGAATTCGACCCTCGGTACCGTGTCCTTTCAACGGATTAGCGTGGTCCTCGTGGAAGGGTTCTTCGGCATCTTCCGCGACTGTTGTTCACACCTCGACGATACCGGAAGTAGAGGAAGGTAAGAAAATAGGCATCGCGCGTGTCGTTAGCCAAAGACTTCCGGTCGTTCACAACAAAATACCATCTTCTTCACCGCGGTACCAGGCGAGAATCCCTCAACCCCTCCTAACTTTCTTTTCACAGTCGAGGCTATCTCTTCAGGTGATCCATCAGCTTTATCCTCTGGTTCCTGCAATCGCGTTTTGGGTAGCAGCAGCCGGAAGGTGGGTCGACCACCCCGATGAATCGCGGAGCTCCGGAGCGTTTCCGGTGGACGACGCAGCTACATCGTAGCTCGGATGCCACTTCCGGTCTAGCTCGAACCCGATGTTTCTTGGGCCCTGAGGAGCAGCAGGAGGAAGAGCGGTAGCATCTCCAGGCTGCTGCACGAAGCTTCGAGCTTTTCCTTAAAGCTTCGGATGGTTCACTCGCGATCATCGACCACTCCTACCACCGAGGACGATTTTTTCGCTGGAGCCTCTCGTCTTTTGCACTGTTAAAGACCCACTATTCGCTATATATATAAAAATATATATATATATAGCAACAAAAATTGATAAAATTTTGTTTCGGGAGCAGGAAATCCTGGTTCAGGATGAAGTTGAGTGCAGAGTGAGGAGAGTGATAGAAAGAGAGAGAGAGAGAGAGAGAGGAGAGTGAAGAGAGAATAAGAGAGAGATAGAAATAGAGAAAGAGAAAGAAAGAAAGAGAAAGAGAGAGAGAGAGAGAAATTCGTGTGGTGCACCCTCGTCGTATAGTCCGGTAGAGTCGAGCTCTCTAGCGGGGGTGCAAAATCACGGGTGTCTCTTCCGAGAGCTGTGGCGGCACTGTCCGTTCTTCACCGTGGCCGATCCGCGAGACGCGCGCGCGCGCCTATCGAACGACCCAACTTCTCTCTCACCTCCTGCTCGGTTACCACCCCCCCCCCCCCCCACCACTCCCCCTCTCTCTCTCTCTCTCTCGTACTCGCGCGCGCGTTCCAGTGCACCGTGCACGGTGCAGTAGTGCAACCCTACCATATGCACCTACGTAGCACCTTCGCGAGCCTCTATCCCTTATTTCCTCCACAGCCCAGCGTTAGGCTAGTCGAATAACCGGTCTGAACACTGCCGCACCTGCACGACCTCCTACACGAATCACGTGCCTACCTATATGCCTGTCTGGCTAGCAACCCCCTCCAACTACTAGCATGCCACGAAACGCGATTAACCAGCGATACGCGCCTACGATCAATTCCACGATGCCCACCTGGCTTCACCTTGATGACTCTTTGCAGGAGTAAAGCTGTCCAGGTGCGGGAATTCTTGTAAATGTATGTTTAATGGGGTTTTGGGTCGTGAAGATTATTCTTCTTGAATTCTTTGGGTTTAAACTTGTGTGGTGATAAGGTGTATTTTGAAGTTTTATTTTTTTCTTGTGTTTTGGGGGAAAATTTTTGGTACACTTGGGAATATCGTGTCGATTGACGAGGTATGAGCTGATGGGTCTTTATGGGCCTTGTGGGCCTTATGGGAGTCGCGCAAGTTTCTCGATGCCTACCAATCCAAAGTCCTCTTAGCTTCTTAGCTTATTGCGTTGAGCAAAGTCCGCTTAAAGGAGGCCATCTCGACGTGTAAACGCCCCAGGTGACCAACTGACCATGCGTCACAGCGTCACACGAGTATTATACTTGCAAAAGGAATAGCTCGAGTGTTTACGGGTAAACGAAAGAACGATGCTGGCAATCTCTGCAGCTTTCTTCCAGCTTATAATCATACTTTAGGAATTTTGCTCAATTTCAAAGTTGACGTTCCTATTTGTAAAATGTCTTTCCTGCTGCAGCCGATATTCTTCGAGAGGAAATAACAGTTTGGAAATTGATGTCGAAATGTCGTTCTACTGCAGGATTGTTCGGAATTTCCAGGATATTAGGCCTTCTCTCGAGTTATCTTAGAAACAGACCGTCGGATGGATAAGGGGTTTCTCTGAATATTTGCATGCCTAGGGAGTAGCATCAACATGCCGGAAAGGGCTCAGCAATACTCCCCAGTTACTGCTACATGTATATATGTATTGAAATGCAATAATTTGAAGGAGCCCTTAACTTTCACTCACTCTACGAAAATTGCCAATTCCCATTGTCAGTCGCTTCCAGGAAGATAATTTGCTAAATTACAATTATTCGCAAAACCAGTTTGATTGCTCCAATTCCAATCAAAACAATACACATGCTCGTCAAATTTTATCGAATTATTTCAACAAAATTTCTTCGTTGATCCAACGAACAAAGTTACGTAAGAAGAAGCTTTCTCTTAATTAAGATCAATAATTTATTTATAAAATTGCAAAATCTAAGTATCCGTTTATATATATCAATCACCGACCGCATCAGAAATTATTTTGTCACAGTCGAGAAAACGCTACAAAGTTTTCAGAATGTTGAACACCCTGACGAGGACTGCCAATCGATCATTTTTCCAGGAAAAGTCGAATTCTCTCCACGTTGAATTCGGATCGTCATCGAAATTGCATTTTTTACACAATTTGAAAATCGAACGTTTCTCTCCAAGGGAAACGAGTCAACGAGATCCTTTGGTAATGGGACTAACGAGTATTAGACCGTCGCGTCTGGCGTTCCTTTATGCAAATGTTTCGAACGTACAATCGGTTATTCCAAGCAGTCTTCGTATATCAGCTCCAGCCTTTATAATTACTTTCCTTTTTCCAGATCCCTTTTGACCAACGTACAAAGATCCCCCCCCCCCCCTCCCCCTCCCACCATGTGTAATTCTCTTTGCGAGTGCACGCGGAACAAACCTATGCATACAGGAGAGAAAGTGACCGTCCATTGGATTATTCCACCGCTTGAAACTCCTTCTGGCTCTCCAGACGCGCAGCACAATTTGGAATCCAGTGCTGAAGCTTGTAACGTTAAACGTGTAACGCGTGCATATATAGAAGCAAAACCGTCTCCTTTGTTAAAGCAGTTGCCTGACTTGACAGAATTTGTACAGTGCGTTCTATTCAGCATGATTTATCGAAATGCTGGCCAAGGTACTTCCCTTAATAATCTCTAACCATTCACAAAGCCACTTTCATCTTGCTTTATGATCCAGGCCTCTGTATATATATATATATATATATATATATATATATTGCTCAGCACAGCCACTTTAACTCGTAAAGACAACGCGTCTTGAAATTGCATTTCGACGAGAATTTTCAATAATCGTGTCTCACTTGTAGTTTACACAAATCAGGTATGATCTTTGGATGTGTATATATATTTATTCAACGAATCCTGATGGTTTTATTCATTGAAATTTCTCCTTTTGGTGTCCTGAGCCTAAGGACTTGGACTGATATACATATATTTGATTGTTAAAAGAACGAATGCTGGATATTCTTCTCCACTCGAATTTTTCCTCTTTTTATGCAAATAAGCAAAGAGTTCGAAATGCAACATGTGTCATAACGTCGCAACCCATAAACCGAGGGAAACTGGTTCCTTTGTGACGCATCGCTTGCACGTGGCAGGACTGGCAAAAGAAAATAATAATAATTATTTCTCTCGAGGACCTTCTTCATCTTCTCACACAAACATTCGCAATTGCACATTCTTTCGACAAAAAAACTATCAGAAATCTTAAAATCAGCACAAACTATGCTTAAAAATTCCCTCTCCCACTTTTCCCAATTCTCCCCACGATACTCTCACACTGTATTTTTTCCTGAAAACTCATATCTTCTTCGTGAACTCATTATCATTCACGTAACACCATTGATCATCTCAAATTCGATTGCTAATTTTCCTCCAACTTTTTTAATTTATTCCCATAAAAATATCTCATTCTCTATATTTTTCTTCAAGGCACAGTAATTAATATCGACATTTTTAACTGGTATTAATTATTCGAGCGAATCTATAAATACAATTGCAAGCCTGCGGTCACGTTGATTAATGATGAAGAGGAACTATTTAGAATGCCGAAAGATTCATCGATTATTCAACCACTCGATCAAGAGAGACTTTATTTTCAGCTTATATATATATATATATATAACGATAATGATAAGGAGGGTTCGGTGATGAACAGATTTCTCGCTGGGTGATGAGAAAAGGACAAGTGGAGGGGGTAAGCATCGGATGATCCGAGATAAAACAAGAAGTTACACATATGTAAAGTTGATGTAGTAGCAGGGTGATGGCACGATTATGTGTGCATTTTGGAAAGTGCATCTTGCTGATATCGCAGGAGACGTGAGTTGAGATCAGAATGCAGTTGGATGTTATATATATATATATATATATAGACTGCTATTTTCGCAGATTGGTGTGCGATCTTATCCACGTTCAACGCTTACACGTGCATATCAGGGCAACTACAGTATACACTTGCTTATTCTCCAACCATAATATGCATGAGATTCCATGCAGTGTTTCTTATCAAGTTTGTGATTGTGCAGCAAAGTCCACATGTGCATGTGTGTGTTTTTATACGTGTGTCATTTCACGTTCCTGACTTATCGATCTTGTCTCACCACCGCTACTTTTCGGCTGTCAAAGCCTTCCGAATGTTTATGTTCTTCTGGTACAAGGAAATTTCTTGGAGAAAATAAAATTGATTCGTAATGGGACGTTCGAACGTTCCTGTGATACGAAAACACTTATTGGTATTATAGCGACTCTCGTTAAAATTTTTTATCATCGATTTTATCAAAATTGCTCACGCCCTTCCCAATAAAAATTGTCATCCGTATATACATCCGTTAATGGAAGTAAAAGTTGAAAAGTTAAAAATAGAGATATAGAAATTCTCTTATCCCAATGTGAAAAATAATTCAATGATTGCATGTGCAGAGTGTATATATATATAACATTTAAACGTTCGTCTCTAGTATATGGAATGTAATTTCCGTTAATAAAATACGGTTATTGTTGTTTTAAAACGTGGTCTGGATATTAAGTACGTCATTCTGGCCCGAGGGATATCGAAAAGATAAAATCTGCTTTGACGAATGTGTTGTTCAAACTCACGGTTCATGAAAAATACGAAATATATGATAGATTTTTCGAGAATGCTAGAAAAAACTTTGATCGTCGTCGAAATAGCGAGTAACACGATGATCGGTGGTATAGATGTGGTGGTTCGGTGGATAAGGAAGGTTTTCCATGTGCTTGGAAGAAAAAAAAGATAATCTTCATTTTTTATGGAGTTATAAACGTAGGAAGATCAAAAAATAACGAGTCTATAAAAGGAAGGATTTTTTAAGAAGCGTGAACCGTGAGAAAGAATCAGAAAAATAATCTTCCTGGAGAGTGGAGAGAAGAGTAGTCTGGCTCTACGTATACCTATACTACTGATGACCGTACGTACAGTGCAAAAAAAAGACTTTTTCTGGCATAAATAGCTGCAAGGCCAGGCAGGCCAGCCTCTTTATTTGCGAGTTTTGCATTTTGCCTGACTCTACGACGAGGGTCTTCCACTTCACACCATCTACTAATGAATCAGTGCTCGAGCTTCCTGGGAGCCCTAGAAACTGACTAAAAAGCATCAGCGTTGGGCAGAAAAAACTCAGTCTTAAATTTTCCTAAAAAATTATAATAATTTAATTCGCCTCCCATAAATTCGCTCAAACTTATACCATAGTCCTTACGACCCTCGTCACTCCACGTTAAAATTCAATTCTCAGCCAAGTTTGCAGTGAATTATTCCAGCTTTATTGACAGTCCCGACTGAAATTAATAAATGATAGTTTACATTTGGACAATACTTTTACACCGTGTATAGATGGCTGATAAAATTTCGTGCTGTGCGAATAATTGAAATTTGGAGTTTGGAATGGGAGGTGAGGGAATCCGCTTTTAACATTCTGGGTCAATCTATGCTTTCGAGGGTAAACAAGCCCGTCGGAAATTTGCTGTCCCAAATCAGAGGATCGACGCTCCATAGAGCCCCGTATTACTTACTCCCTCCGCGCGATACTACACTCGTGCAATGCACTATACTGCACAGAGACTAAGCCCGACCACCGATCTTATCGCATCTTGCAATGCGTTCCGTTTATCAGCTTTATTTACTATAATCATATTTACGATATTATATACATATATATATATATATATATATATACAAACAAGAGGATTCTCACTCACCATCTCAAATCCCTCATTTATTTTTACACTCTATTAATATTTCCCTCGTAGCATCCCAAAGCCCTCGTACTCCTCATCGCATTATTTCCCTCCCTTGAACTTTGACCCGAACACTGTAGCTGATAACAGACATTGCTCATGGCAGTAAAAGCATTTCCGATATCTCATTATTTTTCCATCCATAAATTTCTTATCAGCGATGTACCTCCTTTGTTCATATATACATATACCTACACAGAATAGCCGAGCCAAAACATAATATTTAACAAGCTTCGTCTCTTATTCCTCGAAGAGCACCGATACAAGAAAACAGCTGATTAGCAGAAATTCATCAAAGACCCCCAAAGTGTACTCTCGTTCAATCGACATCAAGCACGATTTCACGGTTAATGAATTCGAAAGGTCTCCGCCACAACAGTGATTTACTCCCTCGACACTCAACGATATGAAAATGGAGAAAGAGAAGAGCGAAAGTGTGTGAAAGGACAAAAATTCTACCATTAGCGACGTTCCTAAAAGCTTTCTCAAAATATATAGACACATCAACATGGTCCTTCGAAGCGAGTAACAATTCGACTCTGCAAGCTGACGCTTTTCCTATTAAATTTCTTATGTGACAGTTCTAAAAAGTTGACCGAGAGTGGAGAGCCACGCTTGCCAGTCGATAAGGAAGTATAGTGGTGTTTCTCGTACAGCTGAGTGCGTCCAGTCCACCTGCCGTGGTACATTTTCACGAGGGTACGTAATTAAGGGCAGCTGCGAGGTCAAAAGGGGAAAAAAGCAAGGGCCAATGACACGTGCGTAATCCATCGCAGAGCCAATTTCCCCACAAGCACTGCACTTCCGCTTTTCTACACGATAAGGATGATTGACTGAAATTATAGCTGTTTTTTTCTCTATTTTTTAATATCAAGTAGTATTATCGCTATTTGACGCGCCGTGTAGGAATCGAGCCTTACCACCCCTCAGCGCTTTTCACTTTAGTCCTCTCTTATCGGATCTGCGATATTCGCACGCCAGTAGTCCAAGCTACATTGGTCAGGCAACTTTTTCTACTTAAATCTCTGTACTTTTGTTCGACGGTGGAGAGAGCATTTTTCAGCAAATTATACAATCAAGGGCGTTCCAAAGCTCGTCTATACTCTACTGAGTGGTCGGAGTGCAGACAAATTTGGAAAAAGTTGTTGACATCTCGAAAGTGATTTTATTTGTTTTTCCCGATAGAAAATTCATCGGTTCTTCGACGTTCCGGAGAACCGGTTTGTGGCTGGTACCACGCGAATTCTTCCGTAGTGCGCCAACCGGGCGTAGTTATTCTAGCTAGTAGTAAAGGAGTAGCACTTGTCGGACGAAATAGCGCGATATAGCACAAAACAGAGAGCGCCGGCGGCCGCTGCAGTCTCGAGGGGGCCAAACGGCACAAACACCGTCGGTCAACATTTATTCCACTCTGGAATCGTTGTTCCAGTAGCCGCCACTTGAAATCTCCGAGCAGATAACTCCCTGCAACCTATATTATACCATTTAACATGAACCGTATATACAGTTTAAATTAAACTCGGTTGGGGCGAGAGTGGCCTTGGAGAAAGATTTTTATTAGCAAAGCAAACTCCTTAACGCTGTACTATGATTGGTCGATTCGGTTAATTCGACTAATCACGACGCGTCTTAATTTTAAGCAGCGATATCGTAATGCTATAAGCTGTCCAAACGTGCTTAATGTTGAATTGTTTGCTGAATGAAAATGATAATCGCGGATTAATTATAAAAATGCGGATAATCAATCAGCAATCGCCATTTTAAATTCAAAATGGCTGCAGTCTTAAAATCATCCAGACCGGAAGTGTTCGTTAAGCAGATTACTCAGCAATCGCACCTAATTAGCATAATCCAAAGCTCCGACCAATCAGATGCAATTGCGTCACTTCCGGTTGAAAGTGCGCGTCGCGAAACATAATTTGTTTAAATATCCGAGTCGCGTAGCAATTCGTTTAAAAAATCCGCGTCGCGTCGTATTCTTTTTAAACTACTTAATCGCGAGTGCCATCTTTGTCATCATCTCCTGCAGCCTGCTGAGCAGATGGACCATCATTGGATTTTCACCAAATGAGTCATTCCCACGGTTAAAACTGTCGATTTTTTGTATTAGCCAAAGAATAACCGATTGGAATCTACATGTATAGATTCCAACGTGTCTTTCTTTGGTTAAAACCATTTCTTTATATTTTCTTGTGTTTTCATGTTCTTTGCTTTTAATATTTTGCATATATGTATATTTTTCTCAGCTTTCTAGCTTTCCAATTAGATAAGCTTTATATAGTATCTCGGTAATTTATTAAGGAGAAAACGACAGTGTTTTTGGGAAAAGTGTACAGGGAGGCAACAAGTGCACGAAACGACGCACCAAAAGGGGGGGGGGGGGTCGATAAATCTTTGGTCAATTAGGGTGGAAAAGAGTGGTGTGCTTGATTTTGCACGTTTCTATAAACCTGCATCCCCGAATCACGTTGTTTGGTCGTTGACGTATCGAGTATTTGGACTTGTTGGACCTGAGGAGAGCCATTGGACGAGTGGGGTGACAAGATTGTTTGCTGGAAGATACAGGTAAGAGGAGAGGGGGGGGGGGTTAGGTGCCTGGGCGGTTAGGAGGAAGCGTGACGCTGTGACGGGACGTTACGCAGGACGGAATGACCGAAACTGGCCAAAAGTCGAAAAAGCAGAGCAACTGCAACACTGCAAGAACGCATTAAACAGTCAGGCGAAACGAGAGAAAGAAAAGCTCTCTGGCCGATCAATACGTGAGCTGGCTACGTGACGCGGAGATGACGTAGCTCTTGAGCC
This sequence comes from Prorops nasuta, assembly GCF_024137725.1. Lineage (NCBI taxonomy): Eukaryota > Metazoa > Arthropoda > Insecta > Hymenoptera > Bethylidae > Prorops > Prorops nasuta. The sequence goes on from NW_027116814.1 coordinate 4,287,615, forward strand.
CCTCGAACGCGCCATTCTCTCTCTCTCTTAATTCAAACGAAATTTATTTAAACGTCAAATTAATCCAATACAAAAACTATTGACAAATATCCAATGGAATCGCAGCTTTTATAATGACAAAAAATTTTCTTCAACGTCTGACATTGTAGAAAAATAATTATTACGGTAACTCTGTTACAAAATTTATATATAAACATGGTAAAAAGTAGTGTGTTAGTGTTCGAATGGTCGTAAATGAGTAAATTTCATTCAACTTATACCGATACAGTTAAGATGGTTATGGTAGCTGGGCTACCATAAAACTCATAGACGTAGAAACAAAGTAGTAAAAGTGAAATAATAATGGACGAGTTTTAATCCTGAGTAGACCAGACCGTTCCATCTCTCGCAGCCAAGCGGATTTTATGTTTAACGTTCGCGTTATCGTTGTCCTGCAGTCCCTCCGTTGACTCGTAAGAAATTTTACAGTCAATTCCATAGAAAGTTGCATGCTCCTTGCATCCCCTTGTAAATAAATATTGCAGTTCATTTTTTTTTAATCATTCGCTGGAAAAGAATAATGAAAAATATAGCTGGACTATCTCGTCTTTTTTTCATATTTGGTTAGTTTTTCTGATTTAAGTACGAACGTTGTTTTATTTTAATTTAATATTTATAATTTTTTTAGTGGTATTAATTAGTTTTGTATTTTTTTTTTTTTGTTTCATTGCAGAGGTAATTTTTTAAAAATTGCAACGAAGCATTCAGCATGAGGCGAATACCGAATAACCAAGTGTTGATTTGATCTTCGTTGGCATTAATACGAGGAATGTGCATTGATCATCGGAAAGCAGGCCTGGTACTGCTTAAAGTTGGAGGAAGAAGGAAGTTTGAAGGAACTGCCGGATGTCAAGTGAGAACTTTCAATGAATTCGCACAAAAGAGAAATTCGAGCTATCGTCAGGTTGCATGCGACTGCCAGATCGCGGGATAAGGAGCTCAAAAAGGATTGGCGATGCCACAATGGAAATTTGCATAGTTTGAGCGTACAACGCTCAACACAATCGGCTGGACTCACGAGAAATCCAGGTCACTGGCACACCAATGCCTCTCCTCTCAATAATATATACTAATAAAAGCCGAGGAATTCGCTAGACTAGGCATCGTGGTTGACTTATCCTAGGTCTAAACTCCTTGGAACGTTATTAAATCCACTCGAGTAAAGAAAACGATTAAATTAACCTTGATTAATATTTATTTTGGATTTTTTAAAGTTTCTATTTCAATTTTTAATATTATTTTGTTGTATTACGATACTCTTATAATTTCATATACCCCAATTTCATAATTTTGTTTCTTCAAAATTGTCAAATGTTCCATTCAGAAATTTCATTTGAAATGGTTCCTGTAAGTCTAAGAATTCTCTCGGTTTGATTTTAAATATCGTGCTTTCAAGGTACTGTCAAAAATAGAATGAAATAAAAGTAGATTATACTCGACGCGAGACCATTGGGAGATACGATCGATCTAAAAGTTTCAAACGCTTATTTTATTACTTATAAATAAAAAATTCTAACAACTTTTCAATAGTTTCATTAAAATACGTTTTTTTTTTCTTTTAACAATAAAGTATTTTAAATTTTCCAATTGTTCTCAGTAATTAATGCGTATATTATTAATACCTCAAAGTACATTCATTTAAACATTATTATTATCAGAAAAATAACTACATGGTATGATAAAAAATTGTTTATTTCAATTTTGATGAATAAAATTGTGTGAAAGTAATTTGTAACAGCTGGTGCATGTGCTTTTCTGACATTCCCTTTTAACGATATGGACTCATAGCCTTCGTGACCCTGTTAAATGAAAAGCTCGTAGGAGCTTGAATAACCGAGCAGAAACTTTCAAGAAACTATGCTGCTAGCCCAAAACGTGGCTACACTTGAAATGCGACTGAATCGTGAAGGCCTCTCTCACAGCGAACATTAGAAATCACTTTGAAATTCCTCCCACAAGTCTGGGACATTTTAGTTTCAATCCGAATGGCCAGCTGTCGCGTTTGCACCTTCGATACCAAAAAAAACTTCTTGTATATAACTCACACCTTTTCAAGCATCGACGAATATTCCCTCGAAAAGAATCGTTTCGTTGGAGAATTTTAATCATGATATCACAATAATTAATATCAAAGTATTATTCCACCTTATCCTTTCCTTTCTCAACGCGCGCGCGTCTGATTTATTTTCGTTATACTCTCCTTAGTCTCTCCTCTACTTTTTTAAAATTAGGCTTTTTTTATAGCTTTTTGATGAAAATCTTGCAAGATAGGGTAATCTCGTATCGGGGCTCTAGTCACCACGCACGATTAAATTTGTTGCAGCCATTTCCCTATCATATTATCATCGTACAAACTCAAGGTCCATTTAGTTTGGTCAAACTTGTGTAACTTATATAGGGCTGAATCACTTGTGCGAAAGCGCGTGACCTTTTGCGTGTCCCACTTTTCCCAAATAAATCGTGTCCACTTGGTGTATATATATATATATAGAGAGAGAGATATAAGATACTTCATATACACATAACTCACCTAATTTGCCGTGTATTTGTATCACGAATACCGCAAGGGATACCATCTACCCAGACAAAGAAATCTGATAATCTTCTGGAAAATGAGAACGATAGAAAAGTTTCGTTAATCCCCTCGAAAAAAAGTGCCAAATAAATAATCATAAGCTGTCTTAAATCGTTCTTTCAGTGATATCGGTCAATTTATGGACCGACGCGACTTGAGAATTTTTTTGGTAATATTTCTGAACGAGAGTGGAAAAAACGCGGTATCGTTAATATTGACAACCTTGTTTGTTGTTAAAACTTTTTATGTTTTCATATAAATTATCAGAAAATATTTTTAATTACGGTTTACATGCTTTCAGTGATTTGATAAATTTTTGTGGCTACTAAATTTCTTTTATTTGCCATTTCCAAATGCTTTTGTAGAGCACTGATACTATAGTAAATTGATATAGTACTTTGGTCTTTCTGTCTTCAGTTAGGAAACAATTACCTCTATCAATATAATTTCCCCGCAAATTACCAACAATTGGATTTCGCTCCATTATAAGCTTAATAGTTATAGGAATGATCATTTGCCAGATAGATTCATCAATGCTTTCGTTTCAGCCACCATCAACATAGATTAATATAAATTTAGTTATTCCAGAAAGTTCTTGTATTGATATCGATGAGAATTATTGTATTATCAAATGTATATAGTACTTTTATCGAAACGTGCGTGTTTTTTTATTGCTGTTGAATACTGTGGATAAATAAGCTAAATAGCCCTCAAAATTATAACACATAAAGACGATCTGTTACAAGTTTAAAAAGCAGAATACAAAGTTCAATTTAAAATAAGTATACATATTTATTTTCCAGGGATATTGACAAGTTTTTCGTAATACTTATTTATAAGGGACTGATATATATTCAAAGGGTTGAGATGATGAGAAAAAGAATCAATGCTAACAGCACGATACTTTGCATTTTTATTTGAAAGAGAATAAGGAATAGATGCAATATATATATATATATATATATATATATATAGGAATAGAAAGGAGGCGAGTGACGCGATCGACATGGATGCCTTATGGAAAAGATGCAACGTACATACGTAGACGAGAAACCTTTTTCACACTGAATATCTGCAAAGTCACAAGCAGAGTGTTAGGCATTGATTTTCGTTTGACGGGCATCAGGGAGATCGCACTGATCGCGCTCAGTTAAATGGAATGAAATAAATGAATCTCCCCCTCGCTCCCAGGTTCTTTCTTCAATTATTTATCTTTCATTCGAATAACGCGTTATAAAGAATATTTCCTTATTATTCATTGGTTACAACAGTGATTTATTTGTAAGTGAGGCCAGCTGAACAAATCACAAAGTTTTGTTAATATTTCTACACTGATGCATTAAACAATAACAGAATTATTATATTTATATCATCCATGTGTTAAATTATAGGTTATAAATGGCTAGTTTAATTATAATTGTTAATGATTCTTTATGTTAGAAAATATTCGATTGAAGTATTATCTCCTTTATTGTAAAACGAAGGTCATAAAGGCAACCGATGATTGTGTTATCTGGCTCTGGCTACAAGATGAAAAGAATTGATAAGTTTTCATCGCAATGGCAAATAAACTCGCGTACTCCGAATCGTGTTGATGGCATCGAGCACGATCGAATTCTGTGTTAACGCTCCTTCCTATGATCCTATCTCGAAAGCTCGACCTCGACGCCAAATATGGCTACGATTTGATTTTCATGAGAAAATAGCAGCCCGAATAAACACAAGGGGAATTTCACTTATGGCATGTTCACCTTTACACGTAGAAAAGTCGTTGAATTGAATGAATTGATACAATTTAAGTCGTTTTGGTATTTCTTAAGTAAAAAGCAAACGCACGTTCTAAAAGAGCTATCATCAAAACATGGAAAATTCTTGTGAAAGAAAAACGTTGGATTTTATTGTCACATGAAAAAGAAAATAAAAAGTTAAATCTTTTACTAAATTTATTTATTTTTTATTGTTTATGAGCAATGAAAAATGTCTCAAATTTTTTAAATATCTACAATTATAATTTATTTATATTCAAAATAAGAAATCAGAGATCGTTTGTTAAATTTGACTTTTCCAATTAATAGTAATAATTTACACATAATAAAATAATTACTTGCTAATGTTTTAACTAAAAACAATAAAGTATTATACACTTTTCTAATAAGCCTTAAGTTAATAACATAGAAATATAGTCAAATAGCGTATTATTAATTATAAAATGGATTATATGTTATCCAATGAGCCTTATCTTTTTCTACAGCTGATTTGTGAGTTGTAAAAATACTTTTATAAACTTCAGAAGCTTTAGGATCTTGTGCAATTTTGTAGTCTTCCTTTGTTTTATTATATGCTGGATCTTTAGCCTCGCCTTTATTACTAGGAACAAGTTTACTAGATCCTGCTGCTTTATCATCTTTCTTCATCTTTTTTTTATTTGTCACCTCCATTGTACTTCCGGATCCTGACTCTATTTCTTCTAGTTTCTTTTTTTTATTTCCTTTTCTCATAGTTTTGCGAATTTCTATGCGCTCTTTCATTAGTTTAACATCTTCATCTTCAGGATTCAAAATAACAATATCTGTTTCTTCAAAAGGCTGCTGACATTTATGACATACCTGCAAAGAGCATTTTATAAATAATTAGCATTATCCATAATATAAATTACTTTAATTTACATTTTTTGCAACATCTCTACCCACATTGGATTTAACTTCCTTCAAAGCACGCTCACTAATAACACATCCACATTTCCACAAAAAGCAGAATCTGTATTTTCCATTCATCTCCAAACCAATTACAGGGCATATATATGGACTTTTACCACAATCAGCATAGCAATCACCCTTCTCAGCTTTGTTTCGTACATAAGCTGGATTAGGAGTAAGGTTTAAATTCTTAATATCTTTTAAACTCTTTATGTGAACCGCAGACTCTGGCAAAGTACTACGATCCAAAAGACCCTCTAGAACAGACTCCTTACTATAAAGATGACCCAATGCACAGCCTACAACTGGTTCTTGTAAAGGAAGCTGTTTAATTGTGCAATGCCTCCATTTAAATGCTAATTCAGCTTCTTTGTCTTTCTGTAAATAAATTTTTCAACAATAGACATAGCTTGGTACAGTTAATTTACACAAAGTACATTTTTGATAGTTAACATTACCTGTTCGGGTTTTTTCTTAATTCTAACTAATTCGTCTCTACGAGGGATAGTTCCACCATCACAACCCATGATGTTAAACGGTATTTAAATAAAATTTTAACTTATAAAAAGTTTGACAATAAAAACCATATGATCTACAGCAACATACAGTTTGATTATAATGCCAAGTATGCCAAATACAGCCAGCCCAGCCAAATACCAACTGACCGGTCTAACAAGAAAAAGTCGAAAAAGATTGCCAACAGCCAAATGCCAATTAGCCAATTGCCATTGTAGCGCCCTCTGTTGACGCTTTGCTGAAGTGCTAACTGCCAGTGCTGAGCGCGCGTAATTCAAAGTAGATGGAATGAGTTCGTAATCAAACAGACGAATCTCCATAGCTTCGAGTTTAAATTTTTTATTTAAATATTACACAGTATTTTTCGGATGGTAAAAAATATATATAAATAAATTGCCATGTATAGAAAAATTTTATTGTTTACTATCACGCTCGTGTTTTATATATTGTACACTTTTATTCATTTCTAATGCACGGTTTGCATTGTAATATTGGAAAAATCTCTTCCCATATTCAAACGTTGAGATCATAATTGCACAAGCTGGCGCAATTTTTATTATACGTGGTGTTAAGCCAGTGAATAGCCCTTTTACACCTCCCTCCTTATAAATTTTATTTATTATTGACCAAGTGTTTCTATCAGGACCAGGCTCAGCTATTTAAAACAAAATACATTAAATTAATTCATTTCAAAAAAGCTGTTATTAATTATAAAAAAGATCGAGTTTGATTCTCATTATTTTATCGCTTACTTGAATATATTTTCTTTTCTCCCATTTCTATTTGCTTGTGTGTCTTTACGACGTCAAATGGGATTGTTACAAGTGCCGCTACCTATAAAACATATTCGATTTTTAATTTTAAGTTATTCACTACCAATCTGATTAAAAGAGGAATCTACTCACAGATCCAGCTATAGCTCCCGCAATAAAATTAAAAGTAAAGATATGTTCTTTATCGGGAAATAAATTTTTTATGCTCTCATAATTTAACCAATAAATTGCGCTGAACGGAACATCTCTGAGAAGAGTCGAGCCTAGACCCATCCATAATCCAGTTATGCCATTTTGTTTTACAACTGTTTTTAAAGCTTGTGTAATTTCTGTAAATAAAATTAGTTAAAGATGTATTGCTTTTTCAGCAAATACATTGAGCAATTCAGATTACCTGCATAGCTTAATCTTTGGGACTGCATCTTTGTTCTTATCAACTCTAGTGGGCTGACAATAGTAGCAGCCCATACACGAGCAGTACCACCAGCTAACATTGGAATCCAAACGGGATCTCTTTTATTTGCTCTTAATAGTAATCTATCTTTATTTACATCCTAATAAAATGTTTAGATAATATAGTTTAACTATATTTAATAATCTAGCCATAATGCACCCAGTTTCATTACCTTGAGATACTGTTTCAGTTGTTCGTAAGAAACAAAATATATTACAGTTGCAGGTACAGCTAGCACAAGAGTGGGACTTAATCCGCTCCACAATGAAAGAACTCCCTCCGTTTTACTTATTTTAACCAATGCATCCTGTGAACGTATTTCTGTCTTGCTACATCCATAATTTATTGTCAATTAAACTAATGTATACTAAAATTTACCAGTGTGCCATTAAATTTTCCATTCTTCTTCATCCATGTCGGTCTTCCGTCTGGACATGGACATAGATGATCCATTAGCCCATTGCAATAAAGAAAGCACTTATTGGAAAGCATTGCTTTTTGCTGTGTTTGCAAACGTATCTTTACAACATCAAGCGGAGTGACTGAAAGACCAATAGGAAGTAGTAATTAAGAAATGGATCATTATATTCTGTTCAATAAAACTTTATTTACCAAACACCGAAGTGATTAAAGCACCAGTGGTAGATGCAATCATTTGTTGATAGGGCTTAATTCGAAACTTAGGATCATCCATATTTATATTCGGCGGCAGATTATTTAACTTCAACATTTTAGGGTTCTCAGAATTTAATACTTTTTTACGAAAACCACTTAAAGGACATCAGCAACATAACCTCTCCCAGCATGCTGTTGGAGCATTCATTGACATTTTATCATCTGCAATTAAATAATAGTCTAAATTAGCCGCCCGTCCTACTAAAATTTATCATTGTATATCCATTTCTAATTGGATGCGTTTAATTACGCAAATCGACACCTGCTAAAAGCTAAAAACATTGTATAGGCCGATAATGTTAATTACTCACCAACTCACGCGCATCTCTTAATTTGTTTAATTCCCAGATTTAGAAACTTGTCATTTTTAAACTTTCAGATCCACCTCCAACGGTTAATCAAACAAATTTCGTAGCTCGTACCTCTTTAGGAAGCAAAACATATAAAATTACGATAAAATTGTACTTATTTTTTTAAATCCTTCGATATACATTTACAAAACACATGTGATTCTAGTTCTCGTACATGACTACTACACAATGCTCGCAGAATTTTTTCAAATTTTGTATAATATATACTATATACAATAATAATTAAAACAGCGTATACAGATTAACTGAACTTAACTTAAATTTTTATCTTTATGTGCACTATCAATAATTTGTTGCATACATTTTTTTATAAATCTATATTAAAAAATCATATACAGGGTGAGACACTTTAATACAACCCCTGCATAGGTTTTTGGGTCTTTGACCATGCAGACTGATGCAGATTGCAGACCAGAGCAATGATTAATGAGCATAGAAGCATATGTCTCAAACGTAATTAAACGAATAAATTTTTCACAGGGCTTTTTAGATACTTCGTTCTGTATATTTTCATTCAATAGAGCGGGTCTTACGCAAATAAAATGTTATTGCTTATTAGTTTTGTAGATATGAATTTTTTTAAGTTCTAGATATAGAGCACACCTTGTCTTGAAAACTTTTCAGGGTAAAATTTCTTTTAGGCTAGTTTATTTACGAAAAACAAACATTCAGGAAAGTTTCGGAAAATCTCTGACATATTATTTTTAGCGAAGTTTCTTCACAGGTTCCATCATTCTTCTAGACTTCTAAGCGATGAAATTTCTTCTTTTTTCCTAAATTTTTTCTTATCGAAGATTAGGAGAGAGAGAAAATCGAAAATAAATACCAAGCAGATATTATACATACATATATAGAGATTTAAGGGTAGGGGAAAAAGGAAGAAGTTATTGATAATTTATTTTTCATATTGCATACGCATACGGATGCTGCGCGATTGCCATTTTCCCTTCATATGTATGTATCAGTGATATTCTTCTTGGCAAAGCTAAATAAAAGCAGTAGGTAGGACCGTAGAATTCAGGTTATAAGCCAACAGGCCTGAGCAGCAGGCCATAAGGCCATTTTGTCGACGAATAAAACGTTTCCATTCATAAAGAATGTGAGTATATAGTAATCCAGATTCTTGATTCTTCGTTGTTCGAATTTTGTTCAGTGTTGCCTTGATTGAATAGCTGGTCAAGCAATCCAAGAAACACTGCCATTTAGCCATTTTTCATGGCTTCATTGCTTGCATTATCTATCTAAAGAGAAAAAACGAAGAGAACCTTTCTTTTTAACTGACAAACGATCCACCTTGCTTTAACTTGGTAAATTTTCTTCTACGATAATGACATTTATGTACATGCGTGCCTATACATGTGTGTGCATACATATTATGTATGTATATACAGCTTCCTTACTCGTCTCAAGGACTTCTTTCCGTCATCCTCAATTCTTGTCGTTTTATTCATACTTTTACCTACGCGTCGCATGAAAACTAACAGCTTTTAATTATTAATAAAAGTAATTTTAGCCTTTAAGATTTTACTAGCTTGGCCAGCCTCGAATTTAGTTTTTTATTCGTGTTTCTATATGCCTTTCTTTATATCTGCTTTGAAGCTGCCATAACCTCTCTCCTGTTATTTCTAAAATTTATTTTCAGAGTGTAATTTGTGTCACTTTGCAGAATGTTTGTTTACTGAGAAAAGACTAATTGTGATTATCTCTACACTTTGCTTTTATAAATAGACAGAGTGGTATAATAAGCTTGAAAAGAAATGATGGACACTGATCCTCCACAATTTCAATCAAAAGACGATGAAATCCAATACTGGATGGAGCTTGCACATCAAATGATGCAAAGGTAAAAAAAGGTTTACTCGTATTGTTCATATTATTTTTTAAATTTTAATAATAATATTTATCTTGTATTTATATCTTCTAGAAAGGAAGATGTGGAAAGAGAACTAGAAGAGTTCCAAGAAAGCTCACAGATGCTGGAAAAAGAGTTAGAAAAGTCTTTGGAACAAGCAGAAGCAGCCAATAAAGAAATGAGGCAGAGAAATGCAAGATTAGCCAGTGAAGTAGAACGATTAAGATCAAACCTGGATCAGCAGGGTTCAGATTGTTCAATATTTCAATCTAAAATGCTAGATCTACAGAAACAACATGAGGAATTGCTTAAGTATATTAGAGAACTTGAACAAAAGAATGATGATTTAGAAAGAGCACACAGGTATGACATTTGAAATAATTTTCCTGATAGAATAACAAAATATTGTTGAATTTTTTTTTATGTAGAGTAAGCAGGGTCACAGAAGAAGAAATAGAAGCTAAATTTAATTTAGCCATTGAAAAGAATGCTCTTCTTGAATCAGAATTAGATGAAAAGGAAGGCTTAAAAGTAATAGTTCAAAGACTAATGGATGAAATAAGGGGTAATTACTTTATAGTTGATAGATTACTTACTGTGTCAATTGAAAACTGATTATTTTGTGTTTCATTTAGATTTGAAACAAGAGATACAAGTACAGGAACGACACAACTCAAATGAAAAATCAGAGAGAGTCCGTAGTATTGTTGACAGTAATAAGGTACATATGGAGTTAGAGTCTCATATGCAGACTAATAATTCAATTTCACAAACAATTAATTTGAATAATACAACTTCACAAGCGAGAAGTAAGTTATGGCAGATAAAAAATGTATGTATATCTAAATGATAAATGTGTTAATTTTAAATCGCTTCTTTATTTAGGTAATGGGATTATGGGAAATGTAATTGGGAATAATAATAACAACAATTTAAACCCTCCATTAAATCCAAGCACCAAAATTCTTGCAATGAATATGATTGGGGATCTTATGAGAAAAGTTGGGGTAAGTTTGACAATACAATTAATTCTATTCCTTCCAAGTAGACAAATACGAAATTTTAATTTTTGTCTTCATTAATGCTTTTAGCATGGCTCATAAGTATAAATTATATTTTCCTGTTTTCTCCAATTACAAAAAAGTTTCATTCAAGTAATTGTAGCTTGTTAATATTGGACTATTGAAAGCCCGTTTCATTACTTGTGCACATGATTGCAATTACTATTCCACATATACAATAGATATTTGTACATAATATACTATAGCATATACAATGCTCAATATTCATCATCAATGATTAAATGTTGGTAGCTAGTATTATGTAGGTGGTTTGGTGTTTTGGTAGCTTGACAGGTGGGTCTGCATGGATTGTAAAAGGATAAAGTGCTCATGTCCCAATGGAAAAAAAACAAATTCACCAACAGATAAAACTTCAGTCCAAATACAAAGCTCGACACAATGCATAAATCAGCAGCCTAGGCCATCCAATTGCTGATTTCTCACAAAACACTGCGGTTATATTATGTTCTATCTCCTCATAGAGAAGGTTCCTATATGGTTTCTTTTTTTTTCTGTTACACTTTACTTCTGCTTACTGATTATTGCATATTCGCTTTTCAATAGACAAGAAATTGCTAATTTTCATAAGATTTTATCCATATGCTAATAGAGCTTCTTTCATGCTTTACTATTTCTCAACAATATGTTTATACCTAGGCAATAAGAATAACTTTAAGTACTTGCAACAATTTCTTTTTATAATAATTCTGAAACAAATGATTTCATCCATATTTACTCACCTGTCAATAAAAGAAAAAATGTACCAATACACATACATCCATACACAACACTCATGACTTAACAGCTTATTCTGATACTTGGCACACAGTACTCAAATTGGTAGACGTTATCCAAATAATTTGTACATAATTTTTCTTAGTAATAAGTATGGTTTATTAATGTAAAATTAATATTTCAGGCATTGGAGAACAAACTAAACACTTGCAGAAATGCATCTAGAGAGGATCAAGCTGTAAGGGACGTGTACAGGTAACAAAACAGATGATATAACTATGGTTGTAATATCCCATATTCTGTTTCATTAAACATTGAAAATGGATGTCCGTGATGTGAAAATGATATGTACCTTAGACGTTTCAATTTAACGAACGTGCAATAATATAGATGCGCACATTCACGAATTTCATATTAGATTGCTATGTAGTGCAATCTTTTTGTAAGAAACCATTAAATTAATTTAATGCATGATAGGCGATGAGCGATTTTTAATCATTTATATATTAGTAATTAATTCAAATGTGTTTTCTCATTTCTAGTGCCTAACGTTTATAGCAAATTTAGCGTATTTATTTGTCAACACAATCATTTTTTAAATATTGACTTCATCGTTGATCTTCCTACTATGTATATTAAAGATAGTATTACTTTTATTTGCGTTAAAGAACGTGGTTTAGAAGAACCCTTGATTCTCTCATTTCTTTTTTTCTTTAGATTTTTAGACATATTATTGCCACAGTCAAAAAACCGACTAGTATAGAATTATAGAAAAACTTTAAATAATTTTATTTATAATTTTTAGCGAAGGACCAGTAACTTAATTTTGGAAATAAGTTTTATGTAATTTAAACTTTTAAAAATTGTTATACTAAATAATGTTTATTATCTATCGTTAAGGTGAAAAACTAATTGTAAAAAAAAATGGTACAAAGTTTTCTTTGTTTTTACTAATGTATGACAATCATACAGATTTTAAGTTTTCTTTAAGCTGTCCCTGAATTATGATATATTTTTATAAAGAAAAGTAAGAAAACTATTACCAGTAAAAGTGTATACTTTTCATTTAATAGACGCGTATTTTCTGTCATTTGTATATAATTTGCGAAACAGTTTACTACACTATATGCTCATGATGTACGACTATTTTATATGTCCATCATTGACACGCGATATAAATGAAAAAGATTTTAATTGTATTTATTTTTGCTACATATCACACACTACTTTAAATTATTCTTGTCTATTTATCTTTTATTCGTTTCGGGTAATTAGCTTGTATCAATGTCATTGCTCCAGTAAAAAAAAATTTTAATCTTTAGCAGCCAATTCTCTAATATTTAAAATAAGCTATTAAACATTCTCTATTCACATACAACATACAATCAAAAATTAAATAGAATATCGTAGAAACTGGGAAATTTTGGTTCGTTCGTTATTCTTAATTTGTTCTTTAAATGCCAACTTTTACTGATTTTTTTTTTCTTTTTTTTCGATCATTTAGCAATGACTTTACATTATGCTTAATTTGTAAAGAATTAAAAGAGAGAATTAAATGAAAACTAAGATAAATTTATTTTATTTTACACTACATTGTTTTACAATTATTACACATTCATTGCATGAACCTTGTTGCTTTGGCTACCCACAAGAGATCCACTCAATAATGTTTTGAAGAAATTCACTTAGATCGATATCGTTAAGTGTTTTAATGGTAATAAAACTTGTTAGAAATATAATTGAGTCTTCTCTCTTTTTTATTTTCTTTTAAATTAGGGCTAGACGACAATTTCGAGGCCTAGTAGCTGGAAACAACAATCACATTTGATTAAAATCGCCAATCCGCGTGGAAGCAAAGCCTACTACTCTACTCACCATGTATCATTGTGCAAAATTGTCAGCAATTACTGCTCCACATGATTACTAACACTTAAGTATTTTCCTTTTAAATTGCAATTGATAATCAATGCAATCAGCAATATCTTTCTCTCGCGCAATCGTATTATATTATCATATATGCACACAAGCGAATCTATCGTATGCTGCACATATTTATTTTTTGTAACCATAAGTCATTTGATGCATAATTTTGTATTATTATAAGACTTTCCAGCAGTTCCGCAAACGCTATTTCGTTATTGTGCTCAACGCTTCTCCTAGGAGACAAAATTATACGACGATTTCTAAGCATCGTGCTATGATATAAAATGTAATCTTGTTTTTTCTTTTATTTAAAGGAGCGTTTATTTAAAAAAGTAATAGCATATTGTACGTCTAACAATTTATCCTATTCAAAATTATATAGCCTACACGGACTATAAGAACGAGAGATTATTTAAATTTTTTAGCAAGAAAAACAGTTTTGACATTAATCATTAATCGCAAATAAAATAGAATTGTACTAAAGTATTTTGAATATATCGATGAATGTACATTATAATGTGGTATGACTCTCTCTTTAAATTTTGTAAATATTAGTTTAATTAATAATTATCTTAAAGTTGTCAAGCTTTGTATACTTTATGATAATATAATTTCTGTAGATATTTATATTTAATGTATAGATGATTTGTTATTTACTTATATGTATTTATTACATTTCCTCAATAATTAATAAATTTATGATTGCTTAGATGACGACTCTTCTGATATAATTGATTCTGAGAATAATTTTTGGGAGTAATTTTAAACACATACAAACCCACTCTAAAGGAATCTTATATTGGTTCTAAGTAAGGTATAGGATAATGAATTAACATCTTAATATATGTTTTTTCTCTTTATTTAGATTACGTTTCTATATTGTACTGTGAATTACAAAAGATTTATCGCAATAGGTTCAAGAGCAATATTACTTTTTCTGCCAGTTTTAATTAGCTGTTTACTTTTTAAACTTGAAGATACTTTACTTTTGTTCTGCTAGCAAGTGTTTTATTTATATCATACGAAACTCGTTGCGTGATATAGATATTAATGTGTACGAACGATGATTATAATGTAAAAAGTATCATTATTTTAAACTACTGCAACATAAATACAGCTTTCATTTTTGCAGAGCAATAAAACTTTAAAATGAAGCCTCATTCGACATATAATATTTTTTTTGATAACAAAAAAAATGCATGACAGTGTACAGAGATCAAACAGAATATTGTCGCAAACATAGTAATTTTTTCGATCATATTTTACAAACGAAGGCTTATTACATACTATTGTAAAAATTATCAGGTACCTAATTGTAAATAAAGAAAATTATGAGAAGAATCTGAATTTATTTTATGAAATGGTTATCTTTACATGAAGGATGAAATGTATGCTTTGCAGATTGAAACAGCGAATTTACTTCTATCTAGCATATCGAAGTATAAGAACTACCTATACTGAATCATTAGTGTCTTATTTACTAGTGCACACATTTTTATGTTATATATTATGATACTAATGATATTATTAAGAGTGACAGTTGGATGAAAAATTCCATTGCCAAACAAATGTAAAACAGAAGCTGCCAAATCGTTCACTTTGCAAAATCAGAAAAAATAAAAAATACTTTTGCTAAATGCTTCAAACATATTGGAAAACCCGCTAACGGATGAACCATTTAGATCAAATTTTGAATATAGGCAATTATTTTTTCCGATTTACCAATCAAGGCGCAATTTCTCCACATACGACAACGAATGACCTCTATCAATGATGAGCAATTTGCTTATTTAGTTGTTTGTAATACCAATACAAATTTTTACTAGAGTATTTTACTAATCTCTAGTAATGTTGCTGCTTGTACACAGTTGTGGAGAACATAAAAATGTAGTTTGGAATGAAAATACTTCATCCACAATTACGAACGATAGTAAACATAAACTCATAACTCTAATTATAATAATAATAATAATAATAAACGGTATGTACGAGAAAGTGTTAATTTAAGCCCGCTCGCCACGAATTCGTCGAGCCAGTTGGATGTCTTTAGGCATAATCGTTACACGCTTTGCATGAATAGCGCAAAGGTTGGTGTCTTCAAACAATCCAACCAAATAAGCTTCGGAAGCTTCCTGCAAGGCTCCAATAGCTGCACTTTGGAAACGTAAGTCGGTTTTGAAATCTTGCGCAATTTCACGCACCAATCGTTGGAAAGGTAACTTTCGGATAAGCAATTCTGTGGATTTCTGATATCTTCTGATTTCACGAAGAGCTACGGTACCAGGCCTAAAAGAATTACAAATTTTTAGATCAATATTCTATGAAATACACAAGACGAAACAATACTCATTAATAAAAAAACATTATATTCTACCTGTAACGATGTGGTTTTTTTACCCCACCGGTTGAAGGAGCGCTTTTACGTGCTGCCTTGGTGGCCAACTGTTTACGAGGAGCTTTTCCTCCTGTAGACTTACGAGCTGTTTGCTTGGTACGTGCCATTTTTCAACCTGTAAAGTAAATTACCCACAAGTGTCAAAATCTTTTAAATCTATTACTTTCACCCGGAGGAAAAGAATTTTAAATAAAAAATATTTAATAGAGTCAAAAAGGAAAGAAAACAAATAGACTATAAGTATGAATACAGTTATTCGACTGTTTACTTTATCATATACCGTAAGGAAGAGAATCAAGGTGAAAAATAAAATATAAGAAATCATCAAAACAATAATATGCATACAAATACAGTAGAAGTAGAGCGAAGCGTGGAGAAGGTAGTGGGACGATGAAACGATAAAGAAGTTAGAGAGGGAGATAGGAGCGTTGGGAGGGGTAGGAGTATTTTGTGTACACAATGGGTGCGTTCACGGAGACGCTATTTAGCGCTATTTGTGCTACTGCGCAGAGAAAATTGCCTATTATATGTGCGCAGTAGCGTTGATAGCGTCTCCGTGAACGCACCCAATAGATGGCGGGACAGTCTGGAACAGCGGCTGAAAGGAAGCCCGCGTTGCGCAATAAACGCATTTTCATTCCTTCATATTTCGGGGAAAAATGGAAAAACGAGAAAAATTGACAAATACGATAATCATGTATATGGAAAATTCCATAGAACTAAAATTGTCTACTGCTATCTTGGTGATGGTCTCATAATAATTGTGGTGTGATTGGGGAGAAGTATGGGAAGGATGAACGAAAGCGGAAAGCGTTCATGTTTTCTCGGTACTGCAAACGTCAATCGCAAAATGGAGGCAACGAGAGCGAGAGAGAGAGAGAGAAAGAGAGAACACAGATCTGTGTCTCAAGAATACTTTGTCATATTTCAATATTATTCTCGATCTTTATTTGAAAGTAAAACGATGGGGAATTTAACTGTAAGTTATACAATATTTAGAAACATAATTGGCAGGTTTTACATACCTTCGTCCGCGAATTCGAGGTGAATTTCTAAGAGCAACACTAACCGTTTCCTTGTACTTCAGTGGCAGTGGACGCTCTCCCCGAAATCCCTTCTTGTCCCTACCCCTAGGAAATAAATCGCGAGAGGTACGTATGTAAGCCCGCGGTGTGCTGGTGCATCCAATCGGACGTCGGCTATGCGATCTGGTAAACCCGATTGGCCCGTCAACCTTTGCCTACCAAACGCGTCCGTTTGCTAGGATTAAGGATAGGTCTCTCAGTATCTCGTACCTCCTGTCAAATTAATCCACACTGCCAAATGCAATTTTTTCAACAAAAACTCCTAATGGTCAATTATCCTTTTCCACCATACAGCTCCTACTTTACCAACATTCTTAGATGCTTCCTGAAAGCTTATATCTTATCCTTTCTACTCGCAATAATTTTTCTTAATCATTTTTAGGCTCTTTCTAGTTTGTGCAATCCTTTTGATGAAATCGTGCAGATATTTCTGAGGAATTTTAGGTGATGACATGACGAATGGCATCATTAAGTGGTTATATTGGTGACGCATAACTGATGACGCAGCAATATACTTAAAAATCATTCTATTTTGTGCGCTTAATAATGACTACATTAAATAAATGCAGTGAAAATGGAGAAATGATCAAATGGAAGTAGATGAAGTAGATCGTGCTATTTTCTTTCTTCTTTTGTTTTCCGTGAAATTACAGGAGATGGAGGATCTTATCTTTGTACTAGTTTTCTGAAAAATTAAAGTAGAATCCAAAAAGATAAAGAAAAATACATATTGTGATCAGACAAACGAAGCATAATTATACAAAAAAACTAAATTTTATCCTTTAATGTTAAAATTTGTAACAATTTTAAAGAGCATTTTTTTTTAATTATGTTCTCATATTATTGATCTTGAGTGAACTAATTAAATTGACTTTAGCAAAGGTTTTGAGAAAGTCATTTAGAACATCGAGATGTGAGTGAGATATTCTTGGATTGCACATTCATCATATGATCTTCACAGCCCAATTTATGATAAACCAATGACAAAAAACTCTTATGAAAAAATGATTTTAGAAACAATAAAAATTTACTTGCAGCTGTTCAACAAAAATATATATTTTGTTTAATTGTTAATGCGAACTCAGGATTTACCAAGAATATTATTAAATGACAAATGAAGGCTATAGATAGGCGTGAATAGATAACAAAAGAAACTTACTTATTTGAATAAAGTTTCGCAAATACCGGAATTATCCGACTTTTTTAAGTATTTAATATATGTTTCTGTTATATTGTATATACATATAAAGGTAAAATTATTGTTATCTCAGTTGTTACAAATTGTTATAAAAGTTAAACATGTTATACAATCTATAGCTAGTCTCGTGGAAATCTTTTGTTTCGTCCCCTGGCCTAAACTAAAGATAAAATAAAAGAGAAAGGACAATTCGGTAATAAAGGTGGAACGTGACGACGAAGTCGAGAATCGATCAATCGTTTTGTTTTTACCTGTTTCCAGATATAAATATAAAGCCGAGGTAACCAGACAAAAAAAAGTATAATAAATATATCCACCACAGTAGTGGTGACGGACCACGCAGTGTTGCGGCTAACTAATAATTTTTCTCTTAGAAAGTATTCACGGGTTTTCAACTATTATTACAATTTTAAATATGAATTCCATTAGTTATTGGTTATATCTGTGTCTAATATTAAGGTAAGATTTTCAGAAGACAATGAATTATTTATCAGTTATTTCGAATTATATAATAGGGGCGCGATACGGGATTTTAAATTAAAAATATGAACCAGTATGCATATTGGTAAATATTATAGTCTTCAAATACGTCACAATAAATTCGTATAGATTCTATTATCGTATATAAATGCATGGCTTAATGTTTTTGTATATCGTCTACTGATGCTTCGTGAATTTTATTTAATAATAATAAAAATGATTGTTTTGGTTACGCCCTACCGCTTAATTTATATCTAACTGATTTTATAATCACGCTTGATATAATTATCAATATTTTGTATATCAGTTATCGTGGCAGATGAACGCAACTTAATTTTTGCGAATCGAAAAATATTATAATTTATAATTATCTTGTTAGATATATTATTTTAGATTTTTATCTTTATATATGTACCTTTTTCCGCGCGGTTAACCGAAATTATGATGTGTTAATTAAGCAAAAATTCCTTGAGTATATTGCTTAAAGTAAGAAAGTTTCAGTTTATATAATAATCATTTTTATTCTCGAGGTTTATTTGTTATTATTGATAACCTTATGTCATTTTGATATTATTTTATCGAGATATATCACATATATATGTAGTACGTATTATCATCATCATTTAACAATTACGAACGCTTTCACAACGTTTCTGCCTGCTTTTTACTACAATTACGTATATGTACTAGACCCATTTAGTACATACACACGTGAATATTGCAATAGTTTTAATAGTTGTGTGCTTAAATTTAAATCTTCTATTTCACCAATTGAACTTCAAAATGTAAACTTTTATTTTCATTTTTTATTGACATGCATTATCAAGTAAGTAATAGAACAAATAATTCTTTATGTATCAATGTTTTGTTTTTTAGGGCGTCCTCGGCGTGTAAGAATGAAAAGGAGGACATAACAGTAACAAAAATAATTCAGAATAGTGGCTTGAATGAAGGTCCTCACTGGGACCATCAGTCTCAAAAATTATTCTTCGTTGACATTTTTAATCAGAAAATATTCAGTTTTGATCCTGCAACTGGTACTACCAGATCAGTTTATATTGGTATATACAAACATATATATTGTTTAAATTGACAACTTGCTTGTATATCTCATCAAATAATATTTATATAACAAATAGCAAATGGACCTGTTGGAGTTGCAATTCCTGTGTACAACGAGTTAAATACCTTCATAGTAGGTACTGGTACAGATTTTGCTTTGGTTAACTGGAACAGCAATGAGGACAATACAAGTGCTACTGTCGAAGTAAAAGCAACTGTTGACAAAGGTAAAACTAATACAAGATGGAATGATGGAAAAGTAGATTCTTCTGGAAGATTCTGGGGAGGTAAGCATTTTCATTTTTTCTTTCAAAACAATAAAACATTAATGATTATTAATATTTTGTATTAGGCACAATGGGACCTGAAATCAATTCAGTTGTAACTCCTAATCAAGGAACATTTTATAGCATAGACAGTGATTTTATACCAAAGGTACAAATTTCTCCAGTTTCGATTAGCAATGGCTTAACCTGGAGTCTACTAGATGATACTCTTTATTACATTGATTCTCCTACATACCAAATTGCTGCATATGATTATGATCCTCATTCCGGAGGTATCTGTAAGTAATTCATACACACACAAAAATAACTGGAAAATATTATTAACAATTTTATGTATTTTAAATTTCATTAGTTTATATTGAAAAACGTTTCAGCAAATAAAAGAATTATTTTTGATCTACAAAAAAATAATATTCCTGGACTCCCTGATGGCATGACAATTGATTCAGATGGTAATTTGTGGGTAGCAGTGTATAATGGTGCTCGGGTAAATACATCCTTAAACTATTGAAGAAAAATTTTAATTAATTTATGTTTGAAAATAGATGTAACAGTGGAATGTTTTTCAGGTTATCCAAATAAATCCAGTTACAAAAGAGCTCATACGTACAGTTCACCTTCCTACCTCAAAAGTGACAAGTGTGACATTTGGTGGTCCACTATTGGATACTTTATATGTTACTACTTCAGGCTTGGGTCCAATTGAAATGAAAAATGAAGCAATGTATGCTGGTGGTATCTTTGCTATTAAAAACTTAGGTGTTCATGGCCTTCTACCTAACTTATTCAGAACAAATGTATGAGTGCCTAATGCAAAGTATTTGAGCTATATAAATTTGTATAATGCTTCTTGCAGAATTACTCTTTAAGGAAAAAATCTAACATAAAATTATACAAACAACCGGAAGTGCAATTGAAAAATAAAACATAATGTTAATTATTACTTTATATTTATTTTTTTCAAATTCCAATTATTACCAAGTTGTTTGTAAAATATATGAAGGTATACTAATCACTAATATTATTATTATATCAACACTATTTTCAGTACATCAATATTATTGTTTGGAAGATTCCATTAAAGAAGATTAAGGTATACAATTTTTTATGTGAAACTTTAAACTAGGGATAGGAGAATATTTACAATTTTATATTTAATAAAGTTTTTCAAAGGCACGACAAAGGAACACTAATACTTCTTTAAAAACCTATCAATAAGCTCAGATAATTAGTAATTTATATATCAATCACAAAGCTCAAAGTTTCAAAAGCATACAAATTTATTTTACAAAGAAAGCGTCATAAACATACTTTATTTAGAAAACTTCTATTATCTTTAAATACTATTTGCATAGTTAACTGTTACATTTATACATATATACTATATTATAAACCTTTAAATATTTATTAGCTGATGTGAGAATTTAATGTAAATACGCTGATGTTACACAATCAGAATCAGATACATTAAATCTTATAAATACGTACTTAACACACGATTTTAATCAATGAAATTAAATTTACAGCCACTGAGGTTAAAGTCTATCTTAAATCTTAAAGCACCAAATAATCTTTATGATACAAAATTTATGATATATTTTCATCTTCTTACATGTTCTATTTTATAAAGAAAATTACTTCCTTTCTCTAATCATCCAGGGTAATAATTTCCACGCTGTCATTTCCAAATTTCGGCGTATTTGTATTGGGTTTATTTCTTGACAAGTTGCTAATAGGTATAGATTCAGAAGTGGATGGCCTCACGCTATCAGACATTTTTTGAGGTACTATAGTCATTGCATTGAAATTCTTGCCAAATTCATTTTGTTTTATCGCTTTTTGCTGCGGAATAATTTCTAAATGAGAATGCTGCTGTAGCTGTGTAAGCATTGAGAGAGCTTCCGCAGAATTGTTTTGTGGATAAGTGCTTTGCAAAGGGGCCTCGACAGGCTTAGCTTTAGTAGACTTTTTATAAGTGGGATGCTTCACGCTGCATCCTTTCGTGTCAGATTGAGAAATGGAGCTAACCGATCTACCGCTTAAATCAGGAGGCATGTACGACGGTTGCAAACTGGAGGTTGGCAAATTTGACGTAGCCAAAGTAGAGTAGGGTAAACCCATTAAATTCTGATTACTCTGTGGCAGTGGTGTAATTGATTTGGATGGCTTCTTTACAGGTCGTTGAATGTTTTGCGTCTGGTAAGGTCTTTGCAAATTTTTCTTTGATAGCAGTTTATGTTGCAAGGAAGTACCACTTCTGGTAGGTGGTATGTTTATTGGCATTGTTGGTTTAATTGTCAAGGCTGGATTTATGTTATGCGCTGCTTGCGGAACGTTCACTGGCGATTGTACAGTATTTTTCAGTGGAGAATGCGACATTGAAGGATTGTGAGCTGGCTGAGGCTCAATCAAAGATTTGGCTACTCTGATCTGTGGCATTCCATGTGATTTGGACGAAGGTTGTTTTGCACCAGATTGTTGAACAATAGAAGACTTCAAAACAGATACTTGTGAGGGGGGCACAGACAAAACTGATTTTGGGGGACTTTGAGAGATTTGAAGCGATTTTGGAATGTGCATCGGTAATGATTCCACCTGAGAAACGGGCTTGGTAGATTTAATTTTGCAAGGCCCAGTTGTGCCAACAGGAGTTATAGATATGTTAGGCCTATCTTTGGTGATCGAAGTATTTGTGACAGGCACGGAGCTAGCTGAGGCTCTCGAAGTCGAGGCTTGATTCGCTTTGCTTATATTCAGCAGCTGTTGTACGGTTAAATTGTTAAAGTTAGACATATTTCCAAGATTGCTTGTATTACTGGACGTGCCGATAGCAGGTGCCGATGTGCTAATTGTAGGTGCATTAGTGATATTGGATACACTAGCTGCACCAGTATTCATACCAGTGGCAAGACTAGATAGCGGAGTGAAATTATTTTGGTACTGCCTGTAAATATCCTGATATTGGCCCATTTGACTCAAATAACCCATAGCACTCAATGATCCAAGAATGCCTCCTCCAAAACCTGAAGCCAATAAGGCTGATACCATGGCCGGGTCAACCAAAGGATTTGGTAAATAGGGATTTATCAGGTTTCTATTGGCAGACATCCCAAACATACTTGGCATGTTAGGCTTCCCGAGCTGATTCAACATGCTACTACCACTTTGTTGCATAGCGTGAAGATACTTATTTACATTAGGTGGCCTGCCTCTGGGTCTTCCGGTTGACGGTGTCGTCTTTTGATGTACTTTTCGGTTTTGCATGACTGCACTAGACGTTGGTGCAGCTTGTTGTGGCATCGTCACCTAAAAATACATTTTTTGTTATTACGAAGAAAGGTAATTTTATGGTAATTCTCTCATGCGTTTAAGGGTTATTCGGCATTTTTTTACTAATTCCTTAATCCTGTTTAAATGTTGCAAATGTATTCACTGAACTTAAAGTTTTTGATATGTGTAAAAAATCTAAGATCATCGACAAAATTATTCAGAAAAGAAAGCTCCAAACAAATTATTTTTAATATGTAGTCTTATGGGAATGATCACAAAATTACATCGTATTCATATATAAAAACATGGGTTGTTACAAAAAAGATATTTGTTTGTTTTTCACTTCTTTTACACAAGTAAAGCTAATATAAAAATTAAAACAAGTTATCGAACAATTGAGAAAGATATCGAAAAACGTGATTCAGTGTCCTTGCTAGTTACTCGTGCATAGGTACGCAAGCTTGTTTATCATTTAATAATGACCAACAATTTTTTCTTCATTTAAGAAAGAGTAGTCTTCGATGCATTTAGATACATAATAATAAATTTATCATAATAAATTGTAATTGACTCGTTTATAGAGCCTTCACTTGACACGGCACCAAATGCCGAACACTCCTTAAAAAATAATGAAGTTAAAAATACTAACTTGACTCGTGGTTACTACTAGGTTCGGTATAGCATTGGAGGTTCCAATGCCGCTAGTTGCAGCAATTTTACTTGCTGCTTTTTGTCGTTGACAATATTTAATGGCTATTTCCAAAATATTTCCTTCCATGTTCTGTAAAATAAATAATTAATCTCTTTTAATGATCAGAAAAATCTTTCCTTTTGAATTTCTTCATTGTAATTATCTAGTTCATTAATAAATTTATTTATTTAATTAGTTACTATAAGGTTCTCAAAAGTTCTTTTGATAATAAGACACGTGGAGGTGGAAAACGATAAGTTTTTGGAAAAATTTGCTATACAAAAGTTGTATGGCTTAAATTAATTCAACTACTAATTTTATAAGTTTGATCTTGTACGTCCTTTCGAAGAATATGCGTAGGCAGTCATCTTTAATGTCTTAAATAGAAACCTATAATTTTTAATGCGTATTAATCTAGCAGCTTAATTCAAAAGCTTTCTAAAACATCATGTAAATGTATCATTTGGATTAGGCGCGTATACAAAATATTTTTATTATAAGTTTTAAAAGATGAGCATTGGACCAAAGCGGTTTGCGCAACGTCTACCGTTAACTCTAATTTCAAGTCCAAATATCTAGAATTGATTTGAATGGAATAAAAGTACATTTACACACTATTATAGAAAGGTCCCTAGATCAATTACAAAATAACATCCAGCAAAAGATATATAATTTCTTTTAAAAAACTCAAAGTGATCTTCACATATCTTTCATAAGGACACAAGTGGTCAAATTTAAGAGGATGGAAGATGGATTAAGATAAGTCTCACAACTTTTGTATGAAAAATTTCTTCAAGAATTTATCATTTTTGAAATATTTTATCATTCGAAGACTCTCTGATAATCCTGTATATGTATAATTATAAGAGGTCTAAAAATAACATTTAAATATGGGAACTAATGATGTGTCCATCTGCTTTGTCAAGGATAAAATGCACAATTTGAATTTGGCAGTCCATTGTCAAGAGTTGAGAAGTTTATCTTGTCACATGACTTACTATTATGATAATGTAATCAATATAAATGTCACATTATGGATCGTAAAAAGTAATCTTATCTTAGTGTCAATAGGAATATATATACACACCTAAGTATGTCTAGAGAGATAGAAAACAGCTTTATAATGGTTGTTTTCCAATTATCCTAAAAATCGGCACAACCGGACACAAATATATAGTTTGCGTGACATGTAATATATCATTTATGTCTCATTGTATCAGTTTTCAAGCTAATTGGAAAACGGCCGATATAACGTATAAAAGAACATTTGGTAGACTTGTCGTTTAAATGAACGTTTCGTCATGAATCTGGAATTAATAGCTCCTCGGCTCACCTTATGCCCCGTATAGCTTTTATACGTATCGCACAATAAAGTAGCGAATAGTTGTATAGTTGGCTCCTTTCCCTGAAAAGCTTTCTGCACTTGCTGATATATCTTGCAAACATCATGCAGCAGTTGAGTTCTAGAATCGAATTTTATTAAGTTGACGCTTTCCGAAAGGAGATTCGGCGGCTCCATTGCTTGCACCCTGTTTCTTAGTGATTGCTGGCAGAGTGTTAACGCTTGGCAAGCTAACTGCTCCCTTTCCGAATCACGTAAATATTTCCTGTTAAAAAAAAAGAATAAAATAATTGATATTAATGGTTACACTTGAAACGGTATCTCAAACAATAAATTAAATCACAATTTCCTTGTTATTAAAACAAGGTAAATTTAAAATAATGATATAATCATAAAATTACAATATATTAAAATCGTTATCTTACTTATCTGGATCTGGTGTCTTTTGAAGATGATTACACAACTGCATTAGCATTCGACTGTCGTTAGTCTCTTTCAAAACTTGCATTAACAAAGTGACGCATCTTGACATGTGTGAAGCAAAACTGCCAGGTCTATCGATTTCTCTATTAGGAATGTGCCAAATACCCTGAAAAAATTTAAGATTCTTTTAATTGTGTATGATTGATATTTATTGAAAGAAGTAAAACAACTCTATTCGTTTATTGAATTGAATACTCCAAAGTCAAACACATTTAGACTTCTAGGTATTAGGCTAATGTCTTATGTTAAAGTTTTAAATTTATGAATCATTAAATTATCTGATAAATGCTAATAGCATAATTGAGTTGCTTTGGAGAAAAATCGAATGCATCCATTTTGATAAAAACGTGCATCTCAACAATGGTTATTGTTTAATTTGTTAAAATACATAATTATAAACCGAGAGCTTCTGAAGAGAATGAAATAATGAAATTTGCTTAATTCTATGTTGTTAAAAACTACATTGCTTATATGATGTATTTTAACTAATTAACCGACAGACACCACTTGTTTCACGTTTTCGTAAAAATAAATTTATTTGCATTTGCTCGAAAACTGCTCAATTGTCGTTTATATTGGATATCTGATATGACAATGCGTACGTTGATCTAATCAGGAACTGTTTTAATCACCGATTGCGCATTCGTCAATGCTATATTAACTGTTGCTAATCAGCTCTTTGTAGCTTTACCTCGTTTTCTACAATTATTTAAAATTTCTTTAACATAGCAAAGCTACTTTAACGATGGGCAACATGTCTGTGTTTTCTATACTGAGTGTCATTTTCTGCTTATATATGTACAGCTCAGGGTAATTATATACTTATATATTATTTGTTGTTTTCTCTCTTTCTCTCTGCCTAATACCAATATGAAGAAATTTAAACATTCACACAGAATCGTAGCACAAAGGCTAGATAAAGTTATAATAGACGTGGACGCTGGAGGAGATGATGCAATAGCAATATTATTGGCGCTCCAGTACGAAGCTCGTTTGCAAAATGGTTTCAAAGTAGTTGCCATTACCTGCACATATGGCAATACTTATGAACACAATGTTGAACAAAATGTATTGAAGACACTGACAATGGCCAATAGATCTGACGTAAGTAGTTCATCTTGATAATACTTGCATTGATTGTGAGAGAATTGGTTGAAACGTCATATTTTCTAGATTCCTGTTTATTCCGGAGCTCAAAAGCCATTATTAAGAACAGATGATCCTGGCGACTTTTTTGGCAAGGACGGATTTGGAGATTTTACATTTGACAGAAAAATTATTGCAAAGGTGAACACGTCAAGTCATGCCGCTGTTGCATTGTTAGATTGGGCAAAGCACAATCCAAGTACATATCCATAAACAGTTTAACATTATAAATGTTAAACGATTGAATGATATGAGAAAATAATTATTGATTTCAGATCAAATCACATTAATCTGTCTTGGCCCATTGACCAATATTGCCACAGCAATTGCACTTGATCCTGATTTCTTGAGCTATTTTAAAAGGGTCTATATTATGGGATCCAGCGTGAAAGGAGATGGAAACCAATCACCAAATGTTGAATTTAACTTTTCAAAAGATCCGCCTGCTAATTATATGGTTCTCAATTCGACAATGAAGAACCCAGTATTTCTCTTCCCTTGGGAAACTACCAGGGACAGTGCCATTACATTGGTAAGAGCAATTATTATGAAGATTAAAAAAATAGATTGTGTAGGCTTGCTCCCTCGATGAAACGGTGTTCTCTTGTAATAGGACTGGCGCAACAAAGTATTTGGACAGGAAGACTCGGAGTTGGTGCGCTTTATAAATAAAGTTGAAAGTGCTGAATTATCGAAAATTAGCGCTTGGACGCCGGCAGATGCTTTTACTGTTGCAGCTGTAATTTGGCCGGAGCTCATACTAAAGAGCATTCTCACTCATGTGGAAGCTGTAGCCTTTGGACAGGGTAGAGGATCCGTACTGGTGGATTATGCAAATATAACTGATTACAAGAGAAACGCTATAATTGGAGAAAGCTTTGACAGACATGCTTTTCAAAACAAGTTATTGTACTATTTTAAATAAAACATTTTGTCCTTTTTAACAAGGCACTACTAAAGCTTACTTATAATAATAAACTAATGATAACTTACATTGAAAAAATTGTTTTTCCTCCTATCCGCGTAGAGTCCTTGAAATTTGTGCTCAGGATAAAACATACAATTGTAGGTCTCTAGCAATAGTTCCTTGCATCTGGCCATATTCTTGGGATTCTTCTTATTAAAGTAGAAGTGTGACAACCGATAGAAAGACTTGTAATGCTCGGAAAATCGAAGAATGCATTGTTCCAAGCCAGCAAGACAATACGAAGTTAAAGCTGTTACTTCTTCGTCAGTCATAAAATCCTCTGAGAAGAATAATAATTTATTTGTTAATCTCCTAATACCAATATTCGCAATGAGTATATTTTTGCAAATAATATATGGCAATAATCAATAGGACAATATTATACGAAGAAGCACAATGATTATTTACCTTTAGTAATCTCAGCTTCTTTCTTCTTCTTTTCGTTATCACTCTCAGCCGATTCACTATCGGTATCGCTCGAGGTATCACTATCAGAGCTATCAGTACTACTGCTCGTTTCATCACTGCTGCTGGTGCTGGAATTATTAGTTTCCGTCGTTGTAGTAGTCTGTGTGGTCGTTGTGCTTTCTTGTGACCCACGTCTACTGTAAATTACTTCGTCCTTATTTAAGTGTACTTTCTTCTTATCCATCACCCTTTCCTTCATTTCCTTTTCCTGCATTGTTTCGTCAAATTCAATCATTAAATTATTTTGATAACTAAAGTATAACATAATACAGGTTGTCTTAAAAGTATAACAACGGGGACACACATGAATATCAATGAAAATGGTGATAAGATATCATTAAAAATTATTAAGAGAGATTTTCTCGTGTGTCTTGAAAAAGTGATCTCATTTTATTATACTTATATGACCTTGAAAAGTAATCCGAAGATCATAAGAAGGTCGTAGCAATGGATTTAAATGGAGAACACTACCCTTTAATGTATATCCTTCTAGCTTCTTCCTTTAAGAATTTTCGAGGAAACTTTATGATTTTATCATTTTATTCGGTCGTTCGCTAGATATATTGCGGTTTTAAATTGCTGACAGGCATTAGCTTGTTTGGCTGAAACAGTGTGTGTAACCATTGCATATACACATGCACTGTATCTACTTATAATTTCAACTAGAAAAAACCTTTGATACGACTCTCTTATGAGCTTTACAGTACTTTTAAGGCCCATGAAAAGATAATCAGAAGATACTATCTATTCTCTTTTAAAGTAACCGAGAAAGTATCTCGTTCGTTCTTTTTATTCTGTATTGTTTGTCTGTTTTTTAATCTTACCATTTTTATGATATTTAGACATTGTTTCCACCATTATTTGGGGCAACCCGCGCTCATCATACTATATAATACGTATACATGTGTAAAACAACAAACTTACAGAGTTTGGAAGATCTTCTTTTTGCAACCATTTTCCATCTGATTTTCTCGTATCTTCGTCGTCTTGCAAGGAATTTTGATTCTCCTGACTGATTTCCATAGCTTTCTTCATTAAAGCATCCATCAAGTCTTGCATGTTTTCGTTTTTCTCCGTTCCCATCTCATTTTTCTCAGGATCTACCATAGTTTTGGCAACATCCTTTAATGGAATCTTGCTCTCATAATTACTTCTAACTTCATCGTATTTTCTTTGGACAATTTTCGGCTCATCGCTCTCATCGCTATCTACCAGCATACAGTCATCGTTTATCCTCTCTTTCTGATTAACTATATCACAGACATTTGTAATTAAATCCTCTACTAGAGCCACTACGTCCTGCATTAGCTGCAAATGTGAGAAACAGCTTCCAAATTTAATTCTCTTGACCTCTGATTGCGACTGCATATCCTCGCTTACTAATCTCTTTCGGTTTTCCAGCTTTTCGTCAACTTTGGCCAAAGCCTTGCTATTCTTATCAATAATTTCTATCTCTTCGATACTATTCGATCTTTGGGAAATTTGCACCGCTCTCTTATCAGACTCATTTGCAGCCTCGGTATCCTTATTTTTCAAACTCTTATCGGTAGTCCCATCTTCTTTTTTCTTAGTATTCAGTTTAGGTCGATATCTTGTGAAGGGTCCCTCCGAGCAATTTTTCAAATGCCAATTAAATAATTGGCCCAATGATTTTTTCAATGATTTGCCATCGTGTTGCTCCAAATATTTTAAGATACTTGCATGAATGCGATAATGAACCTCCAAAGCCTCGATCGCGAGATTTTGAGGACAGCTATGACTGATCCTATGCGGATATTGCGCTCCATTTTCGTACAATAATGTACTAGCCTGCAGGAAGAGTCGTCAATTAATTGATTGATTGATTAAGAATTTCCAAAAACGTAATTAATTCATGTATGACCAACGAAGAATTAGACTTAACACAACACCTACCTTTGAGTAATAATCCAAAAATATTGGAGGGTCTTTGTTCTTTTTTTCCGCTATTTTACCAAGCATATATTGGTATAGCCATCGCTCGTCATGCATACCATCATCGATTCCTTGACAAGCAATGAAAATCCGATTGGCAGATTGAAAACAGTGATCGGCGATGTCCAG
This sequence comes from Prorops nasuta, assembly GCF_024137725.1. NCBI lineage: Eukaryota > Metazoa > Arthropoda > Insecta > Hymenoptera > Bethylidae > Prorops > Prorops nasuta. The sequence goes on from NW_027116814.1 coordinate 4,318,241, forward strand.
CATCTCCTCTTTCCTCGTTTCCAAAATTTCAAATCTCTCCATGCTCAGAGTATCCGTTTCTTGCTTTAAAGTACGCGAGCAGAACGAATGAACCATGTACACAAAATTTCCATATTCTGTCCAAATCACTGCGTGACCTGGCGATAGTTCAATTGCATGCTGATAACTGGACTGTGCAATTTTCGCTTTATTCAAAAATTTGTCTTCGCTTCTGTAAATAATAATAACAATAAAAAATAATAGAATTATTATTAGCAAAGTTCTAAACAATATATGTTTAATGATAAATTCTTACATGGACTTGTAGCTATTTAACCAGTTCTCTATTATTGTGCCCGTCGCCATTGCCAATCCAGCCCACGAGTTTAATCCAAGTGGATAGAGGCAGAGATCTAGTAAATAGTATTGACAGGCATATTGCCACTTATTATTTTTAAAATAAAAATCTCCAAGCAAATAGTAAATACTAGAAATATTTTGAGGAAGCAGTTTTTTGATAACAGGCATTTTCTCTCTCTCTCCCATAATATAAGCTATCATCTCGTTTGCCATTTGACTAGGATCACTTTCAGATGGCACAAGTTTGATTATTCTTTTGAACAATACTTCATTATCACTAGTTATGGATGCCTGCCGTGGGGATTGAAACTCAGGTAGAAGCTTTGGTTTGTAAAAATCAAATAATAATTGCGCTGCTTCCCACGATAATTCCATCTGAGGAACGCCGTGATCCTCCAAGTGTTTCGGTTTCGTTTTATTTGCTTTATTATTCGGATGGCCATATAAGCAATAAAAGATTTGTTCAAGATGTTTCGTTAATTTATTTTTAATCGGCATATATTGAGGCGTTTCTAATTTTGGGATGATCAGCTTCATTGTAAAAAAAAGTAGTTTCGCTTCGTTGTAACAACACCACGAATGTCTACCGATAAATTCGTGAGCCGTGAAGAGAATCATTATCGAAGGTGGTATACCATCATCTTCGTCATCTGACTCCGAATGATTCGAGTCCTGAGACTTATTTTTATCGTACATCTCAATCTTCGCTCTCTCCTTGTCCTCCTCGCTAAATATTATAAAGATTTACATTACCACCGAACAATATTTTCAATTGACTATACAATACACTTTGATAAAATTAATAACGAATCATACTTACTATTGTAAAATATAATGCAAAATTATCCATGGTAGAACAGTTTCTAGAGGCATTTCAACAGTAGTTTCCGATACATTTAACTGATGACAAACAAAGTGGACCAAATTTTGCACCAGTCTCGAGAGCCGAGATTCTGGCAAATATTTAACTGTATAAACATGACTAAATTAGCAAAATTTTCAGGAGTGACAAGAAATTATTATTCTACCATTTTTACACTTACCGACGAAGGCACTAACTTCAATTGTACAAGCTTCTAATTTTTCCAAAGCAGTTAAAATAGATTTTGTCCACTTTTTTTGCTCAGTTTCATCAGATGCATTTAAATAATTGTGCCAAGCTTCGTTCAGGCAAGCCTCTGCCCAAACATAGCACTCCTGTAAAAAAATATTAAAAGAATTAATGCGTTTTTCCAAATTAAAACCACTTTTACACGGTCTCTAAGAGGCTTACCTCATACTGCTGCAATCGCCATAAGCTATCAAGTAACATAAATAATTGCTCAACTCTATCGACCAGCTGTTCATTCGTATTAGAAACGATTTTGTTCTTTTGTTTTGAAAATTTGAAAGTATCTTGTAATATCAATGATAATTCCTTATATTTTTCCTCTTCATAAAAACTTTGAATTTCACCGAGTTTTTGTCCCCTGAAAGACAAACCAGTAAATAAATTGTAACCAATCGTTACACTTTACGAGATTTATTAAATTTACCTTTGAATAGATGTAAGCTTTTTTTGAACCAATTTCAGACTTATTTCAGAGTTGCACTTACAGTTAGGCAATTTAAGGCATACATTTTGGTTTTGATCTTCCAGCTCTTGTATACGGTATTGCAACTAAAAACCAAATAAATAATTGGAGCTACTAGAAAAAAAAAATAAATAAAGAAGACCAATGCTTACCAGTTCTAAAGTTTCAATAACTATATCAATGTCCGACTGACATAAAAAAAGATTAGCTTTAAGCCACAAAACCCTTAGTAACAGAAATATATTTTCTTTGCTAGTTAGATCTTTTCTGACACTCGTAAAAATGATATGGCCCAATTCTTCGGCCGGCATCCCAGTACTGAATTTATCCAATCTAAAAAATCAGATCGTGATACAAGTTTGAAATTTATTTATTCATACAATAATAAAACTTTTAATTTACGTACGTAGAGTTTGGCACAACATCTGGTTTATTACCCAACCATCGGTCCGTGTGTAATTCCCCAAATAATAAGGTCATTTCAGTATCTAATTTTAAGATAAGATCATCTTCATGTTCTTCGAATGGCGAAGGTCGTGGTATATGCTCTCTGAAATTAATTGATTTTCTCTTATTAGTATCTTTCTACTCTTCCTATATATAAATAAAAATGAAAATGTGTTCACCTAGTAAAAAGATAAGCCTGTAAGTAAATTGCAACCATTTCCTTAGGCCATTTCTGGTTCCACTTTGTACTTAAAATTTCTGTGAATTTTGCAATGATTATCATCAAATTACTTTTACTACTATGTTCATTAACAAATACTTCTACATCAGCATTTTCTAATTCTGTGTCAAAATATTTTTGTTGGTGGCTGCAATAAATTAGGTTTTTTTTTTAATACAAATTATATTATTTAACTGTTATGCTTAAGATAAATAATAAGGAAAAACTATTATAATTACTTGATTTCAGGAGAAGGAGACTTGGAGCTTTCAGAACTTTTCACGCATTCTCCATTATTGCTATTGTTCTGCTGATTTGCAAATAATTCATACAAATCCATTGTATCCATAGAATCCTCCATATTTTTCATCTGATCATCTTTAGTCAGCTTCACCGTATCGGGTCTATATTTAAAAGACGAATGTAAAAATATTTCTTATTAAAAATTTGTGCAGCATGTATTTCAAAAGCTACAAGATAAGAAAAAGTATACATACAAAAGATTGCTGGGAAATATTCTTCTGAGCGTTTCTTCCAATTGTACATCGTCTCTCTCAGCTTCCCTTCGATTTGAGCTTCTAACACGTGCGGATCTTCTATAACTCATATCACTCCATGCCCATTGTTTGAGAAAACATAAAGCACTCCTACGTCGTTTCTTTACTTTTTGTCCCTCATCCTTTCCTTCGGACTTTTCATTAGATTTTTCATCTATTTTCGATTCATTCTCTTTCTCCAACAGTTTTTCATAAGTTTTATCGTTAGATTTATCACTATCTCTATCGCTTCCCTTTTCAGTTTGAGCATTAATTTCATGCAAATCAGTCTCTCGAGCTTCTTTTTCAGCTTCCGATTCCACCCCCTCGAGATTTGCAAATTTTAATCGATCTGGTTCATCAAATCGTAAAAGATCCACATCCGAAATTTTTAAAGGATCCTCATCTTCTATTATTTGTATATCAGAGGAATCAGACTTTTTGTCATCTTCTACTTCAACTTCCATCGCAGAATCTAAGTCATTGGATATCTCATAACAATTATTTATCGCTTCGTCCATCCGCAATTTTACCGTACTTTCAGTTTCTTTATTGTCGGGATATTCCGAACAAACTCCATCCAATTTATTCTTAATAATTTCTTCTACTTCCATATCGTTCCCTCGAACATTATTTTCAGTCTTTGCATGAAACGTCGAATCTTCTCTCTCTACTGTGAGTCGTACTCGACTTACAAAATTTAAATTATTCTCCATGATATACCTATGCATATCTAACAAACTTTCACCAAGGTCAACCCATGTTAATCCTTTTATAGGCTTATTCAAAGGCAATTCTGGTAATGATTTATGAATGAATTCTGGTTTGCAAACTTCTGCCCATTTCTCTGCAATATCCTTAGCTTCTGCTATTAATTTTTCTCCCACAATATGATCAAACTCAGCATACAATGGAGGGTCCAACATCCAGTCATTGTTATATAATTTATAAGATTCTTCAAGACCTGGAATATCTTTGAATATCTTTTCTCTGAAAGCTAATCCCTTCACATAAGTGGGATCTCTCTCAAATGCCATAGATATATACAAAAGACAGTTCATATAATCAGGGACTGCGTATAAAATAGTTATAATACTATCTAAGCAAGGCCAATGATTTGGATTACATTTCAAGCCTTGTTTGAACGCTAAACAAGCTAATTCCAATTTGGATATCTTGACTGCCAATGTTCCTATTCTATACCATAACATAACATCGGAATCATCCAGATGAGCAGCCTCTAAATAATTATCAATAGCATCTTCATAATTCTCCAAATCTGCTTGTATGCCAGCCACATTTTTGTAGCATGAATATTTTAATGAGAGCATCGGCCTTGTTCTGGCATCTGGAACTTCCGGCTTAACCACCTCATCTAGCAATTGAGTTTCCAGAAGTTCTTGAAAAATTAACAAAGCTTTCTCTCGTTCATCTTCCCTTAGAAAGACTAAAGCATCATTGTATGCTGTTAATGCTACTTGCTCCTGTAACAAAATTTGTTGAAGTTAACAAATATTACATAAACTCCAACCAAGAATAAACAAGATTAGCAAACATTAGGGAATAGTTTGTATATTTTTGTAAATTATCAGTCATTGACAATATTTATGAAACTTTTAGGTTATGTTTTATTTACATAAATACAAAACACTCACTTGAACTTCTTTCGATGGTACATCCTCGTCCTCGCTTTCCTCATTTGGCTCCTCATTAAGCGCTGATATTTTAATCATTATCTTCCAATATTGTTAGCAGTACATGTGTATAATAGAAGAAAAACATGTACATATAAACGACCGGTTTTTCTCTGTAATTTTGTATATATATATAAGGTCTGTTGTTTTTCGCTCTACTATTGGACTTGCACAATTATGTTTTCTTACTCTAACTTATTGCATTAGTGCAGCAATGTAGCGAAAATGAACAAACCTTTATTTATGTATAAAATCCTAAGATGCTTCCTTCAATAAGGGCTATCTTGCTATCTATCTATGATTTATGATGAATACCATGACAGCAGACGGAGTGGCATGCCGTTCGGCGGCAGGCACTATACTATGCAGTGCTATGCAGTGTTGCCAGCTCTGCCATTTTGAATTATGGTACTATTGGCAACGGTGAATCGTATCTGATTGGCTCAGTCCTAGCTTAAAACCAATCAGATGATTGTGATTGTCCCCATACACTAGCCTACAGGAATTCATTTCATTCATCATGTTTGAAAACATGTATACATAAACATAACCTCAAATGTGTGATTAGCTTAGCATTCCCCATTAGGAGTTATTTTATTTTTAATAAACATGGAGCAATTGCAAACAGCTTTAACTTCAATTAAAGTTTTACGATCAAGTGTTGGGCAAGTTTTTGAATCTCTTGGAAATGGTTTACGAACAGACCATGGGGAAGAAAATAAAGAGACCAAATATTTACTAGAATTGCAAGAACTTTTGACAACTGTTAACGTAAATTTAAAGTAAGTACAGTACTTTAATTGTGAGCTAGTAGATGGTATACACATTACATTTAATTATATTGTTATCAGAGATGTTGAACAAGCTGTGAGTAGCTTAAGTGCACCCCCAGGACCATTTACATTAGCAAGCACTTCATATCTCAGTCAAGAAACAACTCAGGATAGACAGGCTCTCTATGGTACTCTTGTAAACAGTTTTAAATGGACTGATAAGGTTCATGAATATAGCAATGTTGCCCAGACATTGTTGAACCAAAATTCTTTGAAGAGATCTTATACTAATTCCAGTAGAGCAAAACGAGGAAGGATACAAACTAGTAATCATAATGTACCACAACAGTAAGTTTACTTTGATTACTTCAATAATTACATATATAAAAATGTTATCTTTAATAAAGATGAGACAATGTCTTTCAGGCAAGTGGATTCTATGATATCCACTTTTGATAGATCGTTCCATGATATGACAGTATCTGTATCAAGACCATTTGCATCAAATGCTGTGCTGCATGTTACATTGGGCCATGTACTGAAAGCTGTGATAGCCTTCAAAGGCTTAATGATAGAATGGGTTATGGTGAAAGGTTATGGAGAACAGATGGACCTGTGGACAGAGTCTAGGCATAAAGTATTCAAAAGGGTTACAGAGAATGCACAATGTGCCATGTTACATTTTTATTCACCAGCTTTGCCCGAATTAGCCGTTCGTTCGTTCATGGTAAGAGATTTGTGCGAAAAGAAAATGACTATTACAATATTTATTAAATATCGTTATTTATTAATTTCTTCTGCTTTCACAGACATGGTTTCATAGTTTAATTAATTTATTTAGTGAACCGTGTAAACGTTGCGGGTTACATTTACACAGTGCATTGCCGCCCACGTGGAGAGATTTCCGCACTTTAGAACCATTTCACCAAGAATGCAAACCTTAAGTCCCTTATGTTAAAATGCTTTATTATTATATTTCCTAAGATAAGAAATAAAATATAATTTCAAGGTGATTTTTGTTAATTACATGTATGTATAATTCGTCTGATTACAAATTATCAATAAAATCTGGTTGTAATTCATTGGCAGGCGTAAATGAAAAGAGATCATAGAGAATGTAAGGGCTTTTATAAAAAGAATTTGATTACATAATTTTTAACAAATGTAATGTAGAATATATTTTGCATATAAGATTGCAGGTTGAACTCGGTGGAACTTAATCCTAAGAAAGTTTTATTTGTGGATATTGCTACACATAAATTTTTGACTGTGCATTTTATATTTGCGAGATTGGAACACTGAGAGAACACAGATATAATACAAGATATCGATAATTTATCGTTCATAGATAAATTTTTCCGGAGTTTTTTTCAGGTAAGCTCTGTGTTTAAGAATTAAGGAACTTTTTCAGAAAGGGGCAGTAATTGGATGTACAGTCAAAAATTCACAGCATCCTCCAGAAATAATTAAGAAGACAAAGACTGTAAAAAAAACGTATTTTACGACTGAAAAATTGGCATCAATTAGTAGAGAAAAATTTATGGCTATGCTGATTTTGAGATACAATATACAAACGAGCCGGCGTTAAAATTTTTGCTTGGAATAAATGGCTCTGCAATGAATAATTTTTTTGGATTTCCTTTGCCCTACATGTGTATACCATTCTTAATATCATTATAATCAGCTGATTAGCTTTTTCATAATACTAATTAGTATTATATGTAAATATAATTACGCTGTAAGTACTTTTCACATAACTGTACACACATTCACATTTGGAATATTGGCGCTCATTACTCCGGAGCACAATTAGTCGTTTGAGTGGCAGTGAACTTATTATACAAATCGTTATTGTGATCACCTTGTTGGACTGTCCTTCATTTTTCATTTCGTAAGGCTATTAATTATTATTCATATACGCGGCGTTATACTCAAGAAATTTAATATCAACTCGAAACATTGCGTTTATTTTATAGTTTCCCCTTGCCATGAGAGTCGTGAAAGGTTTGAAATGCATATCGAGTGCTCGTCAGTTCTTTTTCTTCATTAAAAAGAGTTTCTTTAGAATGTATACATTATGTAGTATTTTTGTCGCTTTAGATCATCGTATTATTATATAGAAATGAAATGTTGACGTTTGGTGAAGAAGCGCTCAACAGCTCACATCGAAGACCTATATGCTACTAGTAATAATATATAAGGAGATTCATTACACTTTTTCCTGAAATCTTCAAAATTTTATACGTACGTTACATTATATTCTCTCTCGAAGGAGGAATGACGAATAGCTCATTCGGAGCTTTTGCGAAACTCTTTGTCACGACTTCAATGAAGGCCCATACAGCGCACTTGACTAAAAGACGTCTAAAAGATGTCTTTACGTCAATCGGTGCTGTATGGGGATATATACGAGTAACTGTAAAACGTATTCGAAATTTCAGTACATAGTTGACTCACTGTGTTTCGTGTCTCTATGGAATTGGCAATGCTCGAAATGAAAAAGGCTCATGTCTCAAAACTCTTTCTACAAAGAATCAGGATTGTTTTCGTTCGATTAAGGAATTTCACTGTCGCTTCTTGCGACGGTTTGAAAATTGGATATGCAGGTAGATTCAATCGTTTTTCGCGACTATTGTATCAACAATTTGTAAAATCTTTTCTTGCCTAACGATTCACCAATTTCTCCTCTATTAAGAATGTACAGCTGTCGTGTGCCGTGCTTTTCGACTCGCTCTTCAATCCACTCTCTCGCGGTACGTCGCACTATTATTTGACTTGACCTAGCATCTAACTGTTATACCTAACCTAAATATCGGTAATTAATAGTATTGTAAGATTTTATCTCTCGCCCGATAATATACCGTAATACAAGGGAATCTACGTTAGCAATATCGTTTCAGTTCAATAGTACGTTTTTTTATTGCCTTTCTCACCGACCTTTGTAGGATTCGAACAGCTTATATAGACGCAAATCAATCGAAAGAGAATAATTTCCCTCCATTTTTAAATGATAGCTACAATGTGTGACGTAAGTGCGATGCTCGGTGATTCATCGATCATTCTCTGGTCTACTGCAAATACGCGTATCGCAATATTATCGTAAAAAAGCCAATGCGACTGAATGAAAAATTCTGCTAACCACATGTTACAATTTCTTCCTCTCTTTGTTGTTTCTATCGGAATGTCGATGTGTGCGTAACGCTTTTTTTCGCTTATAAAAATAGAAAACACAATAGGGAATAGTGGAGAAAGCTCGGGAGAGTCCGATTGCGAGTCTGAAGCGCGACGAGAAGAATGGAAAACAGGAGAGTGTCGGATCATATTATTATATCAGTTTATAAAGAGAAAGAGAAAGAGAAAGAGAAAGAGAAAGAGAAAGAGAAAGAGAGAGAGAGAGAGGGAGCGATGAATGGAGGGGGGGGGGAGGGAGGGAGGTATCTTTACGTAGAAACCAGGCAGAATCACAGAGACTATTGAGAACTATATGGAAACTATATATAATCTCACGGTTAATCTTTAATGAGCAACGTCATAATACATAATACTTGTCCGGCGTTTCTCTCTTTTTTCTTTTTTATATTTTTCTATTATAGTTTTTGTTGCTCGCGCGCCTTGAACGACTATGCTAAATATATAATTGTCCGTCATCTTTCTTTCTATACAGTATCTAGGCTATTTTAGAAGGGCGTCGTTAATTTAGGATTATCGTACATTTGCTTTAATCGGTGAGACATTCGAAATACTGCAGAAGTATACAAGTATATATACACGTATGTACAGATAGTAATAGTATATAGTATATATATATATATATATATATATATATACACATATATATACTATATATTTTAGAGTTAAGGGAGAATTTTACCTATAAAGACTTTTGCAAGATAGATTGACGTGCATCTTTTTTCTTCTTTTTTTCATTTAATCGAAAGATTACGATGATAAAGGGAAGTAAGAAAAGGCATGCCTCGAGCTGTAAGTGTGCACCAGGCTGCTGTAGAATTTATGCGCGATACGCGAAAAGGAAGGGTATGATAATTTCTCCGTCCGAACGACTGGCCCCATCTCGTTCCAATTCAATTTTCCAGCTTCGTTCTTCTCATCCTCTTATTCCTCCTCCTCTGCTAACAAGCAGACGAGGCACCCCTCTTCATCCACCTCTAGAAGTAACTACCTAATATTAAATACGTGCGCTTTATTCCTTTCGATTATTATGAACGCGTGCGTGCAATTTCCTATTTACACCGTCTTACGTAATTTTAACCCCGTTCTCAAGAAATTAACACTCTCGCCCTAATTATTAGAAAGTTTACTATATATACGTACTCTGGTTTTACGCTTGTATATATAAGTATTGCCGATCGATTCACGTTAATCTCAGTTTTCAGAGGCACCATGCAACTTTGTCGCTAAAATTTATCTCTTCGTTAATTTAATATTTATTTATAATATTTATACTTCTTATATATGTGTATATATATATATACACATATAGATTTTCTCTTGCGGAACGTTAAAAAAGTTTTCCTGCTTTTCGCTTTTATGTACTCGTCTACCTATACTACATATATATATATATATATATATATATATATATGGTATAGTGCAGAGCAAGGTGAGGTGCTGGATCTTCAACGAAAAGGAAACGAAATTATCGCGAAGGATGAAAGGTCCGTTTTTAGAGTAAAAAAGAAAGCAAGGATTGGTTTGGAAGCTTTGATGCAATTTTCGCGCGCGCGTTCATCTCTCGCGTTCTACAATGCTACGTACATCAGGGTAGATTCTTTCGATGTCGCACGACGTTGGAATTTTTCTTTTCCTACACAGTGATCGTGATTGAGAAGCTTATTTTTTGCGCGTTTTTTTTCTTGCTTTTTTGTCAGAGGCACAAATCACTTTCGCGGCTTTCAATAGAATTTTTCGTATTCTCATCGAGAGCGACGACCCTCTCATATGCAGCCTCGTCAACTGCTATTCGTTCTATGTACATAATAATATATATATATATATTTAACCTCCAAATACACGTAAAATAATCTCGATTAAAACGACTCGAGCCAGCCCTACGTAGCTCCGGTAGAACCCGTAAGTTCTCCATTTTTAGAATGTGTTTACGTAGAAAGGATGGTCCAAAAAGCGACGCGCTCCCCCATGCCAATCCAACGAGTGAAACTTTTCACTGTAACCGAACGCGTTCGGGACTCGAATAATAACGTTGTACAAATATGTGAATGGCAATTTTTTTGCTCTAGGGTCGGAGCCGAGTTCTACCTTGGTGTGGGTGAGCTCGTCCCTCAATGGCAATAGAGAGAGAGAGAGAGAGGGAGAGAGAGGATACTTTCCAACTAACCTCAAAATTCAACAGAATCGGACAAAAATATACACCATGTTTACTTTGATCCATCCCTCAGAGCATGGACATTAAAAATTCATTCATCTACATACCTATAAGAGATATGAATTTTTTGCAAGAAGACTCTTAGAAACTCCGTTTCGCTTTTGAAAGATGGGCTGCAAAAAATTGATGTCTTTTATGCAATTACGGAGATAATTCTTACGTCGACGCTCAGGAAGAAATTAAAGCAAACGTGAAATATACCATTCCACGTCTCGTTGATCTTTTAGGTCGGTGTCTTTGCCCAAAAAGTCGGGATTAAGTAATTGTACCGGCTTAAATTTTTAATAGTAATAATATAGCTTTCGTGATGTTTTTTTCTCCTCTACAAATCATTTTTGTATTTTTAATTAAATTCATATTAGTTCATACACATGTAAAATTTCATGCATTAACCCACCAATATATTTTCAATAAATATCATCTATGCAATGTTCCCTTTGGTATACAATAGCAGTTGCATTTCTTTAAGTGATTTCTATTAATTAAACGCTAATACTTGTGACTGCAGAAATTTTTCGTTAACCTATACAGCACACTTGACTAAAAGACGCCTAAAAGATATCTTTAAGACACTAGGTGCTCTATGCGAAGTTACCGATACATTTCTATTCTTTGGATGCTCTGGACACCCCGAGCACCCATTGACGGGTTAAACCAACAAAAGAAAATACATTCGTGATTTGGTGAACAAAAAATTGAGGTTGGTATATACGCTTAATTCCGACTTTTTTGCAAAGACGCCGACTTTGAGGTTAGTTTGAAAGGACCCGGTGAGACGGAGAGACAGAGATAGAAATAGATATAGATATAAAGGGAGAGGGGAAGGGGTGTGGGGATTGCGCCGTCTATAAACGGATAAATTGGCAAAAGTGCGAATTATTGGCGCGTTTGTGCCCGGCTGTCGTTGTTTCGTGGCTTCCCGCAGGGGTCCGTTGAAGTCTCTGCACAAGAGATGGCGCAGTCGTAGGTTCCAGCGGTAACTGCGATACTGAGGCTCCCCCTGGCGTTAACGATGATTCGCCGACGACGCAAACTCTTCCTGAGGAAATTTGCGCAAGCCCTGCTACGTTGGGTGATGATCTCGTAGAGCTGGGACTCTAGAGCGATGCTATTGGCGAAGAGGGGTGGCAGTGGCAGCGCTATCGGTGCAGAATTGGCGACGATGAGATTAGCGATATTAAGAGGAGCTGTTTCCCATTGTCAGACACCGCTGTTCGGAAAGCGTGGCGGGGGAAGCGGGGGCGGTGGTCTCTCCGGCTGAGCGGGTGCGACGGAACACCGCTCGGATCCAGCTGCAAATACAACTGTAGAAACACGTTAGTCCCAGTAGCGCCCTTGTAGTCTCCAACCAATTTCACTTTCACTCGCCCTCGCGGAATATGACCAATCAATTCTATGCTCTTATATGCGCTATAGGTACTCGCTCCGTTAGGCCAGGCGCTCTTGGTTTATATATATTATATATATATGTTATATACAGGGCGCGACTGTTAAAACGTCCCGAAGCACGGATAACGAAAAGGGGCGTGTCTTCGTGACTACTGGAGTTACCAAAAATTTTGTTACGACCTGTATGAAGAAATTTTGAAAAGATTACAGCAAAAATGTAATATTTGCTGTACCTACATAGATACTCTTCTTACACATCCGTGTTCTGAGGCGTTTTAACCGACGCACGCTTCTTTACATATATATATATATATATAGTTAATTAAACGTACAATACACATTCTCAACGCCCCATTGAACGATAAACGCGGATCGACCTCGGCCCATCCGGAGCTACTCCTTTCCTTCCATTTTTTCTACAAGTTCTACTCAGTCTACTTTTTCTACTTCCTCGTTATACACGTGTACTATATCAAGATATAATACTACAGAGGCCCGACAGAGATGAAAAGCGCAAGCTTACGAAAACAGCTGTTGCCTACTCGAAAAGTACTCGAAGAGTAACAATCGACGAGTGCAAGGAGCTTCGGCTCGAGTCCACTTTAAGCATCCTACAGCTGCATTTTCTCAACGGCCATTCGTCGACGAAGCACCTTGGATTATTCAACGAGACCAATTTGCCGGTTCTCCAGCGAGAAGCCTTCTCCTCCTCTCGTATCGATGCAGGAGCAACAGTCGAAATTTTCTCCGCTATACAACTACGTTGTGTGCATATATATATATATATATATATACACACACAGTGATTGGTCGACGAATGGACAGCACAGCGAGAAGCTCCGAGGCGAAAAAGAGCAACCGATTCGGAATTTTCGCTGGACCTCCGAGTGGAGCGAGACTTCTCGCGCAGGCACACACAGACATACATAGATATTTATGTATATATATAGTATACTATAGGCAGGAGGGATCCTTTGGAGAAACGATCCTCGAACAATGGCAAATATTCATGCGCTCATGCCACGGCTTCAGACATGCGGCAGCAGCGTAAAGAATACAATATAAATCTCAAAGGTAAAAATTAGAGGCTCTCCACACATATAGAGTTCTCCTTTCAAATCGACCGTCTCCCGTCTCCCGTCTCCCTGGAGATCCCCGGCTGTCTCTCGAAGAGTCCGTCGTGTTACTTCCGCCTCGGCTGCACGACTACTACAAAGGCCAGTGTGTGTCGTCTTCGGTGTGGTGGAATCAACGGCTTAACGCTATTGGACTATCTATATATATATGTGTGTGTATATGTGTGGGTATATTGCCCGTGTCCCAGTGTCAATTAGGCGATGGTACTGTGTCTCATGAATGTCGTAATTGCTCGTGATATGATATGAAATGATATATATAGATATAAATGACATGGCGAAGCCTCGACTGAAAGAAAACTGCGTGAACACCCCGTTTTTATTCATCTTCGTATATTGTTATCATTACCTCTTCTTCCTCTTCTCTTTTCGTTAATATATTATACATATTGCAGATACAGACAAACCAAAAAACAAGACTTAAAGAGAATGGTGTTTTCGAGCGACGAACTCGCGAGTTTACGGAGTATGCTCATCGTTTATCGATATATAGCAAAGAAAGTCAGCTATGCATCGTTTGGCTCGATTTTAAGTAGTCAAGGTGACGCTTTAATCAGACACTGCGATATTTTGATTCCGTTGCGATTTTTCGAACTCATACTGAAAGCAGAAAAAAGAAAATGTTTGCAAATAATTAGAAAACAATGGTATACAATATGAGACTACAGAAATCAAGATGAGATTTACGAACATACATTGATATATGATGATATATGGCAGCATGCAGTATGATGGGCTTGGATATGAATCTTTGAGCTGCGAACGATCGTTTCTCAGGGATTTTCATAAATCTAGTCGCATCACTGTCTTCTCACGACGAATTTATGCGAGGTTCTTCGTTGGCAAATTTTTTCAGGTACGTAGCTCAAAGTTGGGACGACGCACTCGAAAAAATAGCAAACCAGGTTACGGTGGGTCTGGTTGCTGATTTTTTTGTTAATGCTGAGAGGAGTGGGGAAGAGGGGGAGGAGAGGGGGGGGGGGGTCCAGGTTATACGAGTTGTTTGGTCAGGTTTTTAAGCCTTACATGAATCGGGATGTGGCTTCTCCTCTGCCACCATCAGGGCTGCGCTCTCAGCTGGTGGTATGTGACCCTCTAATGCATTCACACAGTTTTGCATGCTCCTGGAAAATATGACGCGACTTTTTCGAGCTTTCTGTTTCTGTAGATTTTCTTGTAATTGCTTTTAACGCTGGATTCCCCAAGACCAGCCTCCCAATTCATTCCCCGCTTTTGTTTTCTCTCTAATATATCAGTTCGTACGTGTTTTTCGTGACCCTCCTATATATACGATACAGAGACAAGCCCCTTACCGAAAATTCAAAATCCTTGGAAAACAATATACTTCCCCAGAGTTTCTCTCTTTTCCAACGAAGAGAACGAGATCGTTCATTTCACAGTTTCTAGCCTTGTACAACGTTACAGCGTTTTTCCACTGGCCTGTGTAGTAGGTTCAACGCGATATTTTTAAAGAAAACAAAATTATATATAGAGCTGAAAGAGTTTGATCGGATTGAGAAAAAGAAAAATAAAACGAAAGTAAAATAGAAAATAATGAATTTTATTTCAACAGGATAATCTGTATACATTTCACTGTGGGTAACAGAAACGTGATTCTAGTGGGAAGCAGAGTGATAGTGAGGGGGGGGGGGGGTAGTGAGAGTGGTGTACATAGATGAGAAACAAATCGAGGAAAATGTATAGACTACTCAAGATCCATCGAGAAATGAAAGAGGTTTTATTTTACAATCTAAGAGAGATAGAGATAGATAGAGAGAGAGAAATAGTGAGAAAGAGATGAATATGTGTGTGGTAATGCCGAAAAATTCGCTTAACTCTACTGTGTGCGTGAAAATTTTTGTATAGGTTCTCAGTAAAATTCTGAAATTATTCTATGGTTTTTCTGTGACGTAGTTATGGTTGGCAGTGGTGGCGTCTGATAGGACGGTCTCCTTGCTAGAGTTAGTGGTGAGCTCCTCTTCCCTGCAATACAACAACGTTACAATTTGCCATAAAGCCTCGGATAAATGCTGGTTTCTATTAGTAGCCCCACAGTATACGCAATATTGTTCAAAATCCCTCAAAATTATGGAAAAAATATATTCAATCTACATCACAGAATGAAAAATCAAGAAAAAACCTGCACCGAGAACAATTTTTCAACGAAGGAACGATTTTTCACTAAAAAAAATACACAAAATTATCGATACAAGCTATCGTTTATCACATCGACAGATTTAAATAATTTTTTTAATCAAAAATTGTTCGTCGGTTGAGAAAAACGGTTGAAAAATTGTCCTCCGTATGATGATTCGGTGTCTCTATTCCGCATCTGTGTGTTCTTATTATTAAATGTCTGTGTATGTGTCAGTGTATACGTAATAAGTAGAACATTATTAAAATTATACTATAATACCTCGACTGCAATCACTGTTTAACGCATTTCGCATTTTAAGCTTTTCACGAAGCCCGAGGCTATTTTTGCATAATGTACTTATGAGTTACACACTAAAATTCACCGAGCAGACTCCCCGAGTTTCTAGACTGGAAAATCTCTCTATGGTATATAGTATATATTTATTATACATGTATATATATATCTGAGAGGGAGGAGAGTCCGGTGAAATCATAAGCTACGAACAAACTAGCAGACAGGAAACCATTTCCAAATAAGCCCTCGAATGTTTCGGCAGAACCTGCTAAAATAATTCGTATACGCGCAAGTAGCAAGAAAATGCTTGGGATAAGAGAAGAGAAAGAAAAATTTCAATTGAAAATAAAGAAAAAGTGCGTGTGTCTCGTAAAGAAGGAAAAACAAAAAAAAGTGGAACTGGAATCGATCCAGCTGGTATCCTGACAGATTAAAATGTCTCGAATGTATTATATATATATGTATATATATATATATATATATACAAGCTTATCGTTAGTAATGGTTATGGCAAACGCAGTATAGAAGAAGCGCTAGCATGCAGCACAGTAACAGCGTCATAAACGTCGTGCTGAAAAAACTATCGGGGTGGAAATTGTATAGGATGGTAGTAGTATATATATACCTAATTGAAGAGAGAGAAAGCAAAAAGAAAAAGTGATCTTTCGCCATTGGTATACACCGATTGGACGGAAATTAGATAAAAGAGGAGGAGCATGCCGTAAAATACAAGGCTCCTGCGGGGGTCGAGTGATCGGGGCTCTTACGTCGCGAGCTTCTCGATTTTTCTCTCGCACACACACACACACACACACACACACTCCAATTCCACGCGTCTTTCTCCCGGAGTGGATCGCGGTACGCGAAGAAGCTCCGCGTAATAGCCCTGAAGAACTCTTTAGAAACTGTGAAATGTATATAGATATACTGTGTATCTCGATAAAAACAGGAGAGAAGAAGAAACGATAGTTCACCGGGGAGAACGAACCATGCATCGGGTTCGGTTAAGTAGTAAGCCCGACGATAATTCAGACGTTAGCTAAAAACAGTAAATAAAGATATATAATAGGCATGCCAGGCTTTGGAACTGTCATCGCTCTTTCAACCAGAATACTCGCTCTTTTTTTTAAGCAGATTTATAATTGAGGGTTTCTAAGAAAGGCTTTCTCCCTGCTGGTACACTCGCTCGGTATATACTCGGAACAAAAAACTTCATGCTGAATATCTGGAGGTTTTCAGTTATCCAAAAACCGATCGATCCTTTTCTGCCTTCTCTTTGTACAGGGGGCGAGAAAAAAAAATCTTCGTGAGAGAACAAGACGTTTTTTGCATGGACGAGAAAAAAAAGCACCCTTGGAAAATTTCAAGTAACTGTAAAACTCCATAGGACTCTTTGATACACTTAAGCGCTAAATGACACACGTACATATATATGTGTATATATATATAATTACAAGCTTTGTTGGGATACGGCTTGTCTTTCAAAAGTCTTTGGTAAGATTGTTGTTACTGTTTCATGGTTGTTGGGAGGAATGAAATTGATAATTTGTAATATTTTTTTTCTATTGAGAGGAGGGGGGGGGGGGGGGTATAGTCCTGTCTATTTTGCAAGGTTATTTTTTTTGTTCTCTGTTTCTGTTCTTAGCAGGGATGGCCAAGGTATCTTTCATGAAATTGCCATGCAATCAGAGAGTCGATATTTATATATATAGTATAGGAGAGATAGAGAGAGAGAGAGAGAGAGAGAGAGAGAAAGAGAGAGATATCGATGTAACATCATTACAAAATCACCGCAGAGAATAACGAACAGTGTGTAACTCACCCATAAAGTCTGCTGTCCCGCAAACTGCTCCTGCGCCAGATAACACAGAAAGCACAAATTATACCACACGTTGCTTATATATCGATCAATATTCGAATCATCGTCACATCGAAAAGAAACGTCACGAAATGAACGAAAAAAGGTGTGTCAGAGAACCGTTAAATAATGATTTTATTTAAAGAATACATGTACAACAGCACGTTAAACAAACAGATTCGTGTCTGTATAATAATAATAATAATAATAATAATAATCTTTCCATATATATACCGACAAGTATAGTCAACAGCTCCAGGCTGAATAGGATCGAAGCAATAAATAATAATCTCATGGTAGGAATATATAAATTAACATATGCATAAAATATATATATATATATATATATACGTATAACATTCTAAATTTTCAAGTAAAACCTTTGGCCAAGCTTTAAAACCACTTGGCTCTAATCTCCCTACTTTGCTCGTTATGCTATATTATAATAGGTGTTTCGTATGGAACGTGTGCTCGAATTTCAAGGATTTTTTCACATACGTGTGTGTGTGTGTGTGTGTGTGGTGGAGGAAAATTCGTTTGGAGGATCTATACCGATAATTCGAGGATCGTAAAATTCAACGTGCTATTTATTAATTGTGCGATCAAGTATTATCTATATATATATATATATATATATATATATATACGCTATATGTACAATATACTCGAGTTAAAGTGTATAACAGCTGAGATTATAACGATAGAGTGTCGTGTGCTCGAAAGATTGCCATCAAACTTTATCTTTATCACAGTAAAATTCTATTTATTGTCATAAATATACCGCAAAGTGATCTCGTCGTGCTGTCATGATAAATTCGTTGCAATAATACGATTACAATCCTCGATAACGAAGGGCAATGATAAATCCACGGTGTGTAATCCCCCCTAAACGGCGGATCTGCTACGGGCCGACTGTTAAAACTTTAACGCGTCTTTCCAAGCGAGCATGAAATTGTTTTATTATTACTTACGTAATGCGTGAGCATTCAACGTCGTCTCTTAATACTTATGGTCTTGTAAAAAAACGTGTCAGGCGTGTTATCTCGAACGATCCTTAGTTACATGCTAGTATATAGATATATATATATATATATATATATATGTATAGGTATAGAGAGGGGGTGGGATGGGGGGAGGACGGATAAACGGACGGATAAGAGCGGAGCGATACGGCGGACGAGTTCCTCCACTTCTCCACTTTTCAACTCTTGCATCCCTCTTTAATTCTTGCCCCATCCTTCCTCCTGCGACCTCTCTCTTTGATTTTCATTCGCATCGCTATATTTCTCTCAATTCAACATCCCCGCCTCGTCCTGCGTCTCTTTCTATATATATAGCACTCCGAAATTCTCAAACCCTTCTGATATCAGACCATCGGTCTGAGCGTAGTACTCTTGGTAAAGCGAATAATGAAAAGAGAGCCAAAGGTCAAAACTATCTTGCCAGAAATTTGCTATTCGTATACGTAGGATAAATATTAATGTCAATGTTGTTGTAATAAGCATACCTGTCGTTACCATGCCTGAATATAGCTAGTATCTCTTCGAAGGTTTTGTTCTTGGTCTCGGGGACCTTCTTGTATGTGAAGATCCAGAACATGGCTAGGAATACACTGAATGGTAGGAACGTGTAGTTTTCGAGGCTCGACTGCAACAGAGAAACGTTGGTACAAAAATGGTGGTCTTTGGAGAACGCGTAAGAATTGGCGGGAAAAATTGTTCGACCGTCGAACGATTTTTTGCAGCAACGACCTTGAAGATTGGTGATTTAATTTTGTTTATTCTCGTTGGAGCAAGAAACTGTTCGTTGGTGGATTTTTTCCGGTGCTTCGAGAGCTCGTGCCAAGGAGGAAGATTGATCATTCTGGCTATATCGCGTTGGTTCTTACATTCATGCTTGGAAAACCGATGCCAACGACGAAATTAGCGATCCAATTGACAAGAACCGCTATGGACATGGCGGCAGGCCTTGGTCCTTGGGAAAATAATTCAGCGGTGATCATCCAGGGTATCGATCCTGGTCCAACGGCGAAGAACACCACGAAACTGAGGGTCGAAACAACGGAAAGGTACGACATCCAATCGATCATTTCCTGTACGTAACCAAAAAACTCCTATCAGGCGGTAGTATTTAGTTCTTCTTTCCTGAGCAACCGGAGGAGCGTCAGGACTAAATAAATATTATAATATTCAATTAAAGAAATAATCGTGTGCTATTGACGAGACTAACGAATATTGGTCATGCAGTTTGTGCGGCTCAATCCTGTGCAAAGCTTTGCTATTGTTATAAGTATATATACAGGGTGTCCCGCGGACGATGGCCATGTCAATAATACCATTGGATAGGGGACAAAAATCTGTGTAAAAAAGTTCTAAACACTTTTTTTCTAGCACTTTTGATTAAAAAGTTATTTGGAATTAAAGATTATCGATTATAGTAGCTCTTCTTTAAGAGGAAGATTGTTTTGGTCGTGTTATAAGGATACTAAGATTCTGTGAATTAGAATACTAAGAAAATCACAAAGCCAAACGTCCACTGGAGCCTATGGTGTGTTTATGTTTTGATTGTTTTTACGGCGATCAAACTCGAAACTAGTCGATCGACCTTGAACCACTTCAATAGGCTCAAGTGGATGTTTGGCATTGTGTTTTTCTTAGTATTCTAATTCACAGAATCTTTCTGGCCAAGATAACGCGACCAAAACAATCTTCCTCTTAAAGTAGAGCTACACTATAATCGATAATCTTTAATTCCAAATAACTTTTTAACCAAAAGTGCTAGCAAAAAAGTGTTTAGAACATTTTTGCTTAGATTTTTGCCCCCTATCCGATGGCATTATTGGCATGGCCGTCGTTCGTCGGACACCCTGTATATAAAAGATAGCTCGCGTGAAGGTGCTCTTGGTACGAACCCGCGCTTTCGCTTTTCCCGAAAGTTTGCTCCCCCATTTTTCTCGCGTGCTTATTCGTCCCTTTTGTTTTCAAGCAGGTGAGTGTCAGGCTGATTTATTCTCGGGCCACGAGGACCCCGTGCGCCTCATTGCACGCTATTTATAATTGATCTACGTTGAAGAGAAGAAAAAATCTAACAGCAGCAACAACGATACGACAAAGTGCGACAGGTTTGAGCGAAGCAGATAAACGAAAGGAAGATAAGAAAAAAGTGGTTAATGTCTCCTCCAGAAGTCAGGAAAGAGGCTGTTAGTGTGAGGGGGGGGGGAGGAGGGTGGAAAAAGGCTCGAACAAGCAAAATCATAAGAAAGCCCAGGGAAGAGTAGCTTCGAGTTTCAATGGCGAGAAGCGGAAATGAGAGAAATGAAGAGAGAGAGAGAGAGAGAAAGTAATAAAATATTAAAGCCCAAGAGCAAGGGTAGAAAATAAGCAAAGGAAAATTATGAATTAAAGTGGTTGTGAGTGGGAGGGGTTATCCTTAAGAGCTACATGAATGAGTCAGGGATAAAATTAGCATGAATGACTTTGGATGATGATGACGATGACGATGACGATGACGAAGATGCAGATTCATTTATACTATATATATATTATCGTGATGACATCTCACTGTCGGTGCAGTGCCGCACTCCAGCTGTGAACAAAGTGTTAGTGACACCTTTTGCAAGAGGTGCACTGGTGAGAGAGAGACAGAGAGAGAGAAAGCGCGTAAAAGGCTGCACGCTATATATGTACAATCTTTCGTTATCCAGTCTGTTTTTCATCGCTATTCCATCCAGTCGGATGAATATCTCCTCTTGGCGAGAAAGAGTGCTTTGGCACTATATATATATAGACCACTACACTATATGCATATATAGGTATTTACACTGGACGATTGAATTACATGGAGAATAATTCATAATTCAAGATTGGCTCGTTGCTTAGGTAAGATTTGCATACCGAATTTGCAATTTAATTGATAGAAATATATAGCCTAGAAGATGGGGGAGAATTGGGCCAGAGAAAACAGGCAGAGTTCTTACCTTGATGAGGAAGGAGATGGTGATGAATATTGAAAAGATAAACATGCCGCCAAGGCCGTAGAGGTGAAGGGTGCGTCTTCCCATCCTGTCCATTAGCGGAATGGACACGAGGGTCATAACGACCATGATGCATCCTATACCGATGGTCGCGAACTTGGCACTCTCGTCCGTCAAGCCAGAACTGGTAAATAAACTGGTGGAATAGTAAAATACCTGAAATGGTGCAACGGGAGAGAGAGAGAGAGAAACAGAGAGACGCTGTAATCTTGTCGTTTGCCATATGAGGGGGGTTCAACGCGTGTGACCTTACTCCTGTCAGTGCACGCATGGACGCTTCGATGGTCCACTTTTACTTACAGCATTTATACCGGAAAGCTGCTGCGAGAGCTGCATAACCACGCCGATAACAAGAGGAGCCCTCAAAGTGGGGCTGCATATAAGTTCCGTCGTCGAGATGGTCGACTCGGCTTGTTGAGCCCGTTCCTCCGCCCTCATTTCTTCAATATCCACTTCAACCTGGTTACTGGCTCTCAGCCTCCTCAAAGCCTTCCTCGCCTCCTCCTCCCACTGCTTCGTAATGAGCAAATATCTGCAATACATTTAAAGCCACTGCAGACCCTCTGGACCATTTCCATCATCTTCATCCCCCCCCCCCCTCCCCTTCCCCAACCCCTGGTCCTTGCTTACAAGAACCACGATCAAAGCTAATTATTCCTCCATAATGAAATTTGTGTCTGTTCCTTAACGCTTTTATTATACATGTACACATCGAAAGGCCTTCTTCTTGTACCTTGGTGACTCCGGGCAGACCGGAAGTAAAAGTAGCTGAAGAATGGCGGGACAAATGGCGAGACCAAGCAGAACAGGCCAGCCATCGTTGGTACCAAGGATTTGCTCGATGCCCAGCACCTGGGAGACCAGGAGGCCTACCGTAACAGCGAGCTGATTCACCGTGCCTAGACCGCCTCTCAGGTTCAATGGCGCTATTTCCGATATGTACATGGGAACCAATGACGTATTCAAGCCGCAATTCACGCCAATGATGAAACGACCGAAGAACAAAATTTCGTACGAGTGAGCAATCTTTGTACAACCCATCAGGCACGCCCCCACGATGCCCAGCACGTTGTTTAACAGTAAGCCCCCCTTTCTGCAAAGATACAAAACAAAAGCGAGGGATTGGTATACACGTTTTACACAGTTTTACCCCCTCCACTTCTTCGTACCTGCCAAATCTGTTGGCGATCATCCCTCCACTGAAGCCACCGACCATGCCACCAATGGCAAATATGCTCACAGCCACAGAGTACAACTTCTTCACCGAATCATCCGAGATGTCCACCCCGTACCTCGCCCTGTAAACGTCCTTCATGAAGGTCTCGATGTTCTGCAAGGACAAAAAACAGCCATCAATGACCGATTTGACCAAAGTATATCTATATTCTTAGAGGTCGATTGTACTTACGACTTCCGGTGCATTGATGACCCCAGTGTTGTATCCAAATTGCAGCATTCCCAGGACAGCCGCGAATATCGCGTACGACAGGAAGAACGTCAACCCCTGCGAGGAATCGTTTCTGCGTTAACCAGGTGAAATATATATATATATATCGATACAGGATACTGGAGGATGAGAGGGGGAACATTGATATTTATCGCGAGAAATAGGTGATACCAACAAAACACTGTATCATGCATAAAAAAAATGGCTGGAAATCAACGTGGCGAGCATTCGTAACGTTTCACTCGGTTTTAACAATATTTCGCAGTATCGAATTAAAGCGAGTTTAAATCAAACTGGATTTCATTGAAATAATATTTATTAAGACCGAGTGAAATATTTTATTGCGAATTTTTAATTCAAGCTTTAATTGGATCAAATAAATTTTCATTCGTGTGTATACATGGGGGAATGGGGGGTGGAGAACCAAATTGGGCTAAAAAAATCAAGTGCAGTTACGGAATAATAAAGTTGGGCGATAAATTCGTGCCGGGGAATAAAATAAGTGGAGAGAAATGAAATATCGCCTCGACGTATACATATATATATATATAAAACGGGCTGTCGGGGGGTGGAGCAAGCAAAGGTGCTTTGGGGATGCGGAGGGGTTGTTTTCTGGTGAAAGCGTTGATCACCTGCTTCAGGAGTCTTTGCTTCCTGGAACGTGTGTGCTCTTCAAGCCGGTCCACGTACTCCCTCAGTTCCTCTATCTCCTCTTTCACTTGCTGCACCGTGTCCAACTCGTGCTGAGCCCCGGACCAAGACAAATGTTTAAAGACAATGGCAGTTTATCGTTACACGGACGTGATCCTCTTATAATTTACGATTTCCTCCCTTAAGAGGGATCATGCACTTCGAGCACAGAGATTCTCCTCTGTTTCCAACTTTCCAACAAATCGACCTTTCTCGCTACCTTCCGAAACTCCTACGTGTGTACACATATACATACACACTCTGCACTAAAACGTGCCTCTTCATCGATTCGCAGGAAAAAACGTAAAGAAAAATTCTTCCACCGAAAAAACAATCTTTTTCCGTCGCGAGAACGTACAAGAACCGAGCGTGCTATCGTTACTGTTCTCTTGTTCACACGCAGAGTCGTTGCTTTCCTGGAGAACCGCGCGAGTACCGAGACAAAACCAAAACAAAAGACGGAAAGGAAAGAAGCATGAAAAGAGTTTGTATAGAGCGTACCTTTATGGCCACCATGTCTCGTTTGACCTCGCTGACCTCGCTCTGGCAGGACTCTACGCTCTTGGTGAGCTCCTGCAGCTGGGTTCTTATCTCGCAGAGCGCGACGGTGGTCTCCAGTTGGCGATCGCCTCGCTGAAGCTCGTCCAGCTTGGCGCTCAGGTTCATACTCATAACGCTCACCTGTTTCTGCAGGCTGCCGAAAGCACAGAGAGCGACAGCTGAATTTCGTGGGTGCTCCCGAATTGCGGGAATCTCGCGCGATTTTTTCAAGGATCGAGGGGGGGAGGGGGGGGTCAAGGGGCGGCCCCCCGATCCCTGGAAGCCGCTCCGCACCGAGCCACTCGAAAACTCGTCCCGACGACTCCTCGCGCGTTCGTCCGAACGCTCGTTACGTCCGCGCGTTTCTACACACACACACACACACACACACGTATGTATATATATATACGATAAAAACCGGCAGCAGCCGTACACTGCAATTTCCCTACGACGCGCCCTTGTGTGACCCTTTTTATTAACCACGTGGGAAATAGCGAGGGGACGAGCGAAATTTTGTAGCTTTCGCGCGGGACGAGTGGTCGATGGGCTCGGCGCCTCCCGGTCCACCGAGACTTCCGGTCTCTCCACATTGTTCTGTTTACGGTATACAGCACTATGTTGCGACTCTATATCCATTATTTTTTATTCTCATCCCGCGTCGTTAATTACTTCTCTCCCTCGAATTCGTTCATGTTCAACAAGACAAGACAGACAAAGGTACAAACGCCACTAAAAGCGGGTCTAAACGTGTGCGGTGAGTGGTCGTAGGCGAGAAATGCTGCAGCGTCCCCCCAGCCGTCCACATCGAGCGAGATAACCTCCATCGTTCGTTCGCAAACAGAAATATATGCACATCCAAGTTCGTTAGCACGATACAAACTCTCTTTCGATATTATTTTCTTCCTCGCATCCGTGTCCCTCTTCCTAGATCGATCCACCTCTACTTCTTACGTGTGTATATATATATATATATATATATATATGTTTATATTGTGCGATATACACGTATCCACAGCGAGATACGAAGAGTGAAACAAAACTGTTTCTCGCGTGAGACTCGAGAGAATTTTGCTGGAACAAAATATTGTACACGTAGAGGAATGTTGCAGCCGATCGATGTGCACGGTTAGGTGGAAAATGGGTGAGATATGGATAAAGAGAGAGATTTTTGAAAGTGTGCAAAGAGGTCTCTCGCGATGCTCTATGCAAGGTGCGAGAATCGATGCAAGATTAGCGCAGCTGGGATCGAGGAGATTGTAGAAAATTAGCGTGGATGATAGAAGCGAGTTAAGGGGGGGGGGGGGATTAGACGAAACATAGCAGGGAACGAATAGAAAAGTGGGGGAAAGATCACAGACGAGCAAGCATGAATGTGCGCAGTAGCGAGTATATAGTATAGGAAGTAATGAAAGACAATGAGATGACGCTGGCATGTACCTGGGAGGTAGGGAGACCATGGCTGTGTTCCGAAACTACAGAGTAGCCTCAAATGGCTCCTCCCCCACTCGACTCCTCTTGATCGAGTCTTTGTATGTGTGTACTTGTGTATCGTCCGATTTCTCAGAGATAATCTGTTCTTTGCTCAGCACGTTGGATTTCCCAGCGAAATCCAATCGTGAATTGGAAAGATCTTACAGCACGTCGACGATTCGCTCCCGAAGAGCGAGCCAAGTTTCGCTGCGGAGGTCCTAGTTTACTTCCGGTTCTCCTATCTCTCTCGCCGAAGCTCGCTTCGCTCTCTTTTTTCTAACTTTGATTCTCTCTCTCGCTCCGCTTTTTTCCTCCCTTTTATACCTAGTTTGGAAACACAGTCGTGGTACGGTCGAGCGTGTGATGATGATGATGGTGGTGGTGGTGGTGGTGGTGGTGGTGGTGGTGATGATGATGAAGATGATGATGAAGATGTATTTGATTCGCTCCCACGTTAATTCTTTGCAGTTTGATTTTTTGGATTTCGTTTGTCTGTTTGTTCGATTCGCTACTGGAAGTGTGACCAAAGTCCAATGGAATTTTCGCTATTGCGTTTTTTCTAATGGACGCTTCGGTGGATGAGTGACGCGAAGGGAGAGGGCGTCTCGCCAGCATTACTCACCCCTACCCGGGTACCACGTAGCTTCCACACGTCTCACTTGATGCGGAAAGAAAGCTCGGCAAAATAATTCACAAAAATCAGCAGCATGACGTCATGAGGGTGATCGCTTATAATTAGGCACGCACACAAATAAGTCACGTCCAACAAGTTTTCGCTTGTTTTTTTTTTTTTTTTAGTTTCTTTCTTTACTTTTGTCAACGTGCGTCGATTCTCTCCTATTTCTCGCTTCTTTATTCATCGATTTATTCTTTCTTTCCGACGCTCTCCTTTGTTCTCCTTCTTTTTTTCACCTTTCGCCTTCGAACCCTGGTCCGCAGCTCCTATTTCGTTTCTTTTTATTCTCGCTTCGTTTTTCGCTTTCAATTACACCGAGACGGAAGCGAGCAACTTTTCAGAATATCACTGTTCACCGAGGTTGCACTGTGTATTTGCACTAGACTCTTTTTCTCTTTCACTTTTGCGCGCGTTGCAACTCCGCGAAAATTTTCCTCCCGCGTCTTGCTATCTTTACTCGTACACGATCGGTTATTATTACCAATTACGCTAATTTTATTGTTATAGTTATATTTTTGTTTATTTATATATATTTATTTGTGTGTGTATATATATATATATATATATAAAAGGTACTCTTCACGACGACCAATGTTCTCGCGCGAATCGTTCTTCTTCTTTTTTTGTTATTATAATTTATTTATTTATTTATTTTTTTTTTCGTAATTCTTTCTCGTTTCATATAACCCTCGTTTTTTTCGCACTAGAGTCTCTTTTCGTTCTCCTGAAACTTTTCAGTCTCACGTGTGGCAATCCGTCGTTGTCGCTACGAATAAATTGCCTGCGTGTCTGTGCATCGGCCGGCTACCATAATTATCTGTCAATTGGAAGATTAGTTCTTAAACCGTGAGTAACGCGACTCAATTAAAATTGTGCAGATTGCTGTGAAGTTGGCGTCCCAACTGCTGCAATTGCGAAAAACAAGTGTTTCCCTCGCATTCGCAATATTTCTAGAGATTTTTCATATTTTTCAGCAATGCTCCCGTGTTAATTCGCTCAAAAAAATCGAAATTGTTCAATTCCAATGTCAAATTCGCTTTTTCAAACTGTGTCATAAAGGATCAACGAAAAGCTGTTAAAAATGAATAATTCTGGAGAATTTCATTCTTTCCAAAATTTTTTTTGGCAAACGATCGATCGTGGGATAGCAATTTTATTCTTCGAAGACTGAAAATTTTTTTGCAAAATTACGAATTTTTGGGTCGAGGAAGAATACTAATATTTTCTAATCATCGAGCACGAGTAATTCGCATTTTTTTCAATCGCAATTTTTTCCCTAGTGGAAATTTGACGTTTAAAGATTAAAAATATCTTTTTTGGGGCATTTTTAATTTTCCCTACCAGCGAGAGTAGTCGCATCGCTCGAAGCTTTGCGAAACTCTTGCACACACAAACTCGAGTGAAGATATCAATATTTTTTCTTAAACCAAAAAACTCATAATTTTTTATCACCACCTCAACAAAACACAAGTGTTCTTTAAAACACTGATAATTTACATGAAATTCTGACGAAAATATAATCTTTCAAAGAACTATTCCAAAAACTACTTAAATCCACAATAAAGCTCTGAAAGAACTATTCTCTTTACACTTTTTTTAATTGATTTTTTACGAGACATTTACATTCTCAAATGCAAAATTGGCATCTAAAGCTAGCAAATCGATTTTTTTCAACGAATATAAATATAAATACATTGCTATAAAAACTATTAAAAATTCTAGATAAATTGTATATGCAAACACACAACTTTTGTTTTATTATTTTTTTAATTGCAGTAATTGAGATGGTAACTTTACATTTTACTACCTGGGAGGATATTTTACACATGTATATATATGTGAATATAATGAATCTTTGAAGGATTGGCAAGGCGATTAAGAGTTTCTGGAACCGTCAAATATCGATCAACATTCGGGCCTAACCCGATCGATTCTGCGGCCCAGTGGGACACACTAATGGTCGCAATTACGCAATTTAACGGTTTCGCAAACTCGCCTCACGGTTTAAGGCTTTTACACCAGCCGGTTGCACCACTCTGAAATTACGCGAGGCTCGCGATAGGAAGCCAAGAGTATATATATATATATACAGATATAGATAAAAACTCGGAGATTCTTGAGAAAAAGCGATTGGAAATGCGGTGCAAACGACCTTGTAAAACAATCGGTCAAACTAGGCCAGATTTTCTCGCGTCGTCAACCTGCTGTAATTATAACAATAACAATCATAATATGCATTAATACACATATTTATTCAAAGAATAAAGCTACGAACGATAAAAAAATTGGAAAAAAAAACTCAGAGGAGGAAGAGCAGAAGAATTCGTCGAATTTATCGATTCACTGCGCACTTATTTGTGTACTTGACTCGGGCTGATGTTTGCTAACAGAGAAATCGAAAGAGAGACGGACAGAGAGCGAAAAACAGAGAGAAAGGTACAGAGTTTTTCACAAGGAGGAAGAGAGAAAGTGAATTTGGTCGAATGAGAATCGATGAGCGATAAAACCTGAAAATCATTCGTTAGCCGTAAATTTTCTACGTGAGTGTGTGTGTGTGTGTGTGTGTATGCGTGCTTCATATTTACAAGAATAGATGGGCGTTTGAACGACGAGGAACGGCACGAAACCGCGTTCGAGTTGAATTCCCCGAGTGACGCACCGGGAGTCTGTGCGCCGATAAAGCACACGGGAAACGTCTGGTTTTCCATTATCGACTGATAAGGCAGCCCACGAATTACCCGAATGCCGTTTATTCTTCGTTTTCCCGCCTTAATCGAGCCATCTACGAACGCCCGAATCCGTTGAAACGGGAGCATCGTCGAATTTCGATCGGGTAAAATCGTAAGGGGGGGGGGGGGGGATCGATCAAACTGTGTATGTATATATATATATATATATATAGGGACACGGTGGAGGGGTTAAAGACAAAACAAATGAGAAATCGATCGCCGATCCTGAAGGGATGATACGAAACTGTGAAACTTGACTCCCCCCCCCTCCCCCTCGCGATTATATTTCACCCGACTCACCCTACATCAATGGATATCTAATTCCATCATTGATACACAGCGTCAAGTGTGAATCGTGAAGTAATTAATGTAGCTAATTAGCGACGATTACTTTACTCCCACCCCCTCACCCACTTCCATCCCGGTGCTTTCATCGATCCCCACCCACTTCTCGCGCTCGATTAACTCGTTTAAATAATATCCTCCCGACGAATTTCCCATTTCAACGAAGCCCCCATTCATCCGCTAGACGGAGAAGGAGTGTTTCTCAGAATCGCGCGCGATGGAGTACGGGCGTCGAGCGAGCTGAAAAAATCATAATAATGATAATTCCGGTGTTTACCCTGTCGCATTTCGAGGTACAGTGGCGAGGAGCTACCGAATGCTCCGGCGAATCCCCCGCACGAGCCACGAAGCAACGTAATATGCAGAGATTCTCTCGTCTTCTCGAGAGGTTTACGAGGAATAGGTGGAAAAAGAGGCCAAGTGGATTATTATTAATCGTGCACGAAAAACTGAAGAGATTAAAGATATATCTTTCGCGTCGAGTCCAATAGGATACAACGGTATTGATCGCTCGACTTTCGACGAGTCCAGATTAGAACGCTTCGTGTGTATCTTTGAGACCGGCAAACAATGGGGAGGACCGCGTGATTCGCCTTATCGCAATCTAATTTCTTATCAACGAAACGTGAAAATTGTCTCACGCCTCTATCTGTCGACGAGATCTCACTATTTTTTGTCAGATTAACCACATCGAATTTCTTGTACACTCTGTTATCTGTGAGGGATATTAAGCTTTGCATCGCGTAACTTTTCGAGTAGGAATGGGAAATAGTGGAGAAAAGGTCCCGTGGAAAAAATTAATATCTTTTATAGGGAAGAGAGAATTACGGAGATAAGGTAATATTTACGTTCACGACCTAGGACAAGTTAGAGTGTATAGACTCTTTTGTGCAGAGGGCGAAGCATAATAAACTGGGCAGCCGAGTTATAGGCAGCTGGATAGTAAACAAAGCGCAAAACTCGTGGAAAACGTCGAAGAAGTATTTCTTGGAAACATCGAGTTGACGAGCATCCAGTGTTTTGGTTTTTTTTTTCACCCGTAGAACACAGCGATATACTGGTTCTCGGAGAATCTGGTATACACAATAGAGGCGAGCGTGTAATAAACTGATCCCATCTTGAACTACACGGAACTGGAGAATAAAAAACGTTAAATGCGTCTAAAATGTTGTAGAGGTATTTCTCGAGGATATCGGGTTGACGAGAGATCGAATGTTTTGGCGTGTTCGATCGAACAGGGCGATGTACTCCGGATGGTAGCTTCGAGAGAATTTCCGGCGTGTAATCCCGAGGAAGGAAGAAGGAACAAGGGCTTCGATCCTGCTAGTGCAGGCGGACTATAAACTGGCCAGTCTCGATTTCAACGTAAGGCTATTGCCAAGGGTCTCATTCCTCGCTCAACAATCCAGATAATCCTCGTTTCTGTGTTTCTGCGCGTTTGTGCTCGTGTCGATGTGCAAACGGGATATCCGCAGGCTGCTTTAACGAGACGCGCCAAATTTGCCCGGCCGCAAATAGTTCAGGGATGTAGACCAACTCTAACTGCACCAACAAATAGCCGAACCAAGGTAAACTTTCTTGTTGCTCACTGGGAGAGCGGCTTGCTCATTTCGGGAAGATTCCGTGGATAAAAAAAATCCTACCTGCTTCTTCAAACCCACCAACATTCGTAATAATTAATCATTTTTGCAAAAGTCCTAGTGGAGCTCGTTGAAAATTCCTTTTTGAATTGGATTTGACTACTTCCGCGCACCAATGAGAGTCGAGGAGTAAATAAATGTTGAAAGTGGCAAAATATCACTGGGAAATCTTTTTAAAAATCGTTAAACGAATTATTTAGCATTTTTTCTCGTATATTGAGCAACGTAAGAGAATTTTAACGAGATTTGCTAAAAAATTTAATCGTCGACTTGACTACGTAGTCCTTATGGGGAGCCATGACAGTTTCGGCGGTACAACGCTAGTCAGTTTATGGTGTCCAGCGGGAAGAACATCTCGCGCCGCGATCCTACGGAATTGGAAATATCTTCAAGTTTCATTCGAGAAAACTCGGTAAAAGTTTAATACGCGTCGTTATTTTTCATCAGCTTGCATAAGAGTTTCGTTAGATTCTCTCGGGAAATTGGAGAAATTCAGACAAGTTTCTCGTAATAATAAAGCGAAGGAAAAAGTGTTCGATCGGAGTGCCAGCATACACCAGTGGAAACCGATAAAAATCGCCACCATTTTCGTGTGTTCTCTCGCATTCCACGTTATTTCGACGATCGCTGCTAGGATCGGTGAAAGTGCTAAAGTGTAAAGGAAAAATCGAGCGGATTGTGGCGGTGGAATTTTCGTATTGGAAGAAAAGCAAGATGGCGGCGATGGCGCGGCGTCCTCCACCGACAAATTGGCGGGATAATGACATCCCCACCCTAGAATTTGACGCTAATTGAAATCCCCGCTAATCGCCGTGAAGAGAGTCATTAGTCGCAGCATCAGTGAGTAATGAGCGAGTATATGTATACCCGAGTTTGTTTGTTTAGGGCAAGAGAAAAAAGAAATAAAATAGAAAAATATACGTAACAAATAAGAAACGATATTATTATTAAGAAAAATTGTTCTGTTTACGCTAGATTGAGGCTGAGAGGGGGGAAAGGAGGTTAGGAAGATGACAATCGATGGGTACGCTCCAGGATGGTCGTACCTTACGAGCAACTCCCTGAGAGTGGCTTCATCGTCCTCCTGTACCTCTTCCTGCGTCTCATTACTGAATCCGCAAGCGTGCCGATGTCTGGAGTGCCTGGTGGCCGCGGTTGGCTGAAAATGCTGTTGCTGCTGCTGAGGATGATGTTGATGATGATGGTGGTGGTGGTGGCGATGGGATGCTCCTGGTGCTGTGTTAGCCGAGTGGAGATAACGGGCGACGCTATTGGCGGTCCTGGTGACGGTGGTCAGCTTGCGGTGGTGGTCGTGGCTACTGTAAGGCAACGTGGCTCCTCGCTCGTACTCGAAATAGCTGGCCCTGTCGACATATCGATCGTCCTGCTCCACCCTGAAGAAGCTCCTGTCAGGCCTGTCCGTCGATCTGCTTCGGGATCTCGCTGCAGTGCCGCCAGCGACGCCGCTGCCGCCGCTGTTGCTTCTCCTCCGAGCTGGCGCTTCCGGTGTGTCCTCCTGCCAGCTCCAACCGGAAATGGCACCTGTCGAGC
Organism: Prorops nasuta; assembly: GCF_024137725.1. Lineage (NCBI taxonomy): Eukaryota > Metazoa > Arthropoda > Insecta > Hymenoptera > Bethylidae > Prorops > Prorops nasuta. The sequence continues at coordinate 4,351,163 of NW_027116814.1, forward strand.
CTCCAACCTGAGCGGCAAAGTCCAGACGCGGCTCCGAGCCCGATGGGGCCGCCGTTAGTGCGGCTGCCGCAGCCGCCGCCGCCGCTGCTGCCGCCGCCGCCGCTGCCGCAGCTGCCGCTGGCGGCTCCGTATCCTGGGTCCCGCTGACCCCCGAGATCTCCTCGTACAGGCACTCCGAGTCCCCCTCCGTCGAAACAGCCGCGCTCTGCCACAACTGGTTTATTGGCTTGAAGCCGCGTGACTCGCCCATCGTTCCTAAGCATGGCCAGCCAGGTACACGAAATTCTTATCTTTCCTCATCTTTTTACCGGTGTTTTATCGTATTCTTTTTTTTAGGTCAGAAAACTCGCGTCGAATCAATCAGAAGGATTCGAGGCTCCCTGATTAGTTCGACCTGATGGGAGGAGGAAAGTTTGGGCGGTGATTGCGGGGGTGGCTCTCTCGCTGGCAGCGTGAAACTTCGGATATCCGATGAGAGAGAGAGAGAGAGAGAGAGAGGGAGAGCTAGGTAATAGTCACTCGCTGGATTAGTCACAGTAATGGAGGGCCCGCCACTTTCCGGATGCCCGTCAGGACGAACGTCAGTTATCCTCTACAATTTATAACAAGGTCACGCCCTCTTGCTGCGGTCAACCAAGCTCCAATGGGAAAACCTCTCTCTGGTATATTTACCTTACTAGAGAGAGAGAGAAAGATGGAAAGAGAAAGAAGAGTCCAAGAAGGAATCTCTCGGATTTCCATTTCTGCAAAGTTTAACAACAACCTGCAGGCGGATGTTTCACCGAAGGAATTTCTCCAAGGCTGACGGACGTTTGCGTACACGTTCTAGCGTTCCTTGAAAAATTTCCATCGATATACCTAGCGCATATACGTGTAGTATATCTTTGTGAAAATCCTTCAGGGTCCGCAACCGTATCTCTGGAATCCCACAAAGCGGCATTTAAAAACTGCCGGAGGAGGACCTCTCGTAGGAATCCAGAGGATAGAACCGAATAGAATAGCACGCTGAAGCTGGTAAAGGGGCGAGGGGGCGTATATTAAAAATTGCCGAGTTTATTGATCCTTTTAAGTCTGGGAGTGAAATGGATGAGCGATGCATCGCATCGATCGCTCCTAGAAAAGCTAGGAAAGAGGAGTACAGGATGATCTCAAACCCATTTCTCAGCATTGGAGTTCGCGGTCTCTGGCATCTCGCGCATCCATTTTCACTGACTCACCTCGAAGAGTTTCCAAGCCATCGTGCCAGGCGATGATATGTCGGGCCGCGACGTTTCTCAAACAACGCGAGATTTACGCCTCTTCTCCCGGCAAACTTTTCAGCTCGCTCTTCTATCTTCTCGCATTTGTAAAGTATGATCGAACCAGTCCGAGAATGAGCGTATCCAAAGTCTGCCTCTCCTCGCTTCAGTCACGATTCCAACTGAATTCACTTCCGGCTTCCGCTGAAACACCTTCAACCTGAAACACAAATTTATCCGGTTTCAATGATCGATCGATTGCGACTGCCACTTGTAAAAACAAACGCTTATCTCGGTACGTCGAAAGGACTTTCTTTTGGATCGATGACGAAGCGATAAAATAAATGTTTTAAGCATTCCGCATAATATTGCGATAGGCCGAAAAGAGGCAGGGAGGAATAGGAAAACGGGGGACGAGACCGAGCGGATATCTGAAATTACACGATAAGGAAACTCGTCGCAATCCGATTACGTAAAGGAGTTACGTCGCACGGCATTCCGGCAGGTAGAACGTTCGTGGAAAACACCGGGATCCCTCTCGATGCTTTTCCCGATACGACCTCGGAAAGATCGGTATTTCAAGGCTCTGCAATGACCGACTATGGCGAAAGAAGGAAGAAATTGCGTGTATATAAGATAATAACGATAATAATAATAATTAAAGGGAGATGGCGAGTATTCCCGATAGGATCGGCAAAGCAAAGTTTGTCCGGTATAAGGTTATATGAATTCTCGAGTAAATTCGTCGGCCTGTAACGTCCTCATGAATAAATAACCGAGTGCTCTCTTCTCTCCAGCGACGATACGCCTTATCAAGTGGAGGTCGTCGAAGCATCTCGGCCAACTTCCCAGTTCCCGGAGAAGCTCCTTTTATCCGTCGCGCTATAAACCCTTCCTGTTATGCCTCCCTGGCTGCTTCGCCCGTAAAACACGCTAGTAAAAATCATCGCGCTATATTAATTGCTGGAACCGCGGGGAACCGGTTTACGCACTTGCCAAACACACATACCCATTTTATACGTATATACTCGACAATACTTTTATACAGTATCCTAGGTCCATTAATGTATCGATGCGAGTCATATAATGGCTGAAAGTGGCTTTTACAAATTCTTCTCGCTGTTCCGAGCCACAATTGTGCGAATTCGTCGAGCGATAGATTTACAACGAAGAGAAGAAAAAATTGTTTGTTTTGCTTTTGAAAATTGTATTTGGAATCCAAGCACGATGCGTGTATAGCGATTAGCATGGATATCCAAAGAATCACAGATGTGCCATGAAGCACGCTGAGCGAGCGTCTGTCTGTCTGTGTTTACCGTGGCATATGTTTATCCGTGCACGGGACAATGGCGTGGCTGACAATGGGTTTCAGAATCCCGGCTTACGCTCACATTCCTGGACAAGGTCTATTATACGTGCATGCTGCATTGTTTACAAGTGTTGTGTACGATACGCGTATTTACGGCCTCTGACTCTCTTGGGTGGCGTACGTGTGTTTTTGCAAGGATGTATCGGTGCGAAACGAGTTGATTCGTCGAACTAGTCGCTATTAAACGTCTCTCGTAAATAAACGTCTCGAATGTACCACTCAGACTCACCTGTCGTGTGCAGGGAGCGCCAGTTGTGCGTTGCTCGTCGTTATTACACGGGGAAGCACTGTGTGTGTGCACGTAAACTAACCTAACCTAACCGGGGACCGAGTTTCGAGTATCGAAACCGCGCAGACCGTACTCGAGGTATCGAAGTAGCGAAACGCGCGCGATACTCGGCACGGCAAGAGTCTCACTGGGAGGACAAACGAGCAAACAAACGTGTATTAACGACACTACGACAATCCCACGCCAGTCCCGTCCGCGACATTCATTATCGAGTCATCCAGCCGGTTGGTTCGGTTCAACGATGCCATACTCCGTGTCCCTCTCTCTCTCTCTCTCTCTCTAGTAGTCTTGCTCTATCCCCTCCCCTTTCTCTCTCCCTGCTACCACCACCTCCCACCACCACCTCTTACTTAACCAACTTTGCACGTCTAGCTAACTGCATTCGGACAAACTACATTACTATCCAAGTTCGCGATATCTTAGAACTATGCACACCCAAGCCCTCGTCCCGCGTCTAATTAACGGATTCATCCTCCGCAGCAGCGGAATGCTGCAGGAGCTGAAACCGAACGTCGAGCGCCCTCCCCCTTCTATTCCATCACTCCCCCCATTATCCGAGGCCGAGCAAACCACGCGATTAGATTTTCCTAGCGAGAAAAATTTCCTCCTGCAACGAAAATCCAAATTCTTTAGCCAGCGAGATCCGCCGGAAGTTGCGGAATTACTGGAAAGTTTGTAAACTTAACAATTCATTTGCAGGGAAGAATCTCTTTTAATAACGCTTATGGCAGGAGAGGCGTTATTAGTTTCTCTCGCGAGTAACAGGTGCGCAACCTACATCGGCATCGTTTATAATGTGGCAGCTTTAGCATATTTCTTTCTAAACAAACTTTCCAAATAAGTCCGTTTTTTTCCCACCGAGTTGTTTGTTTACCAAGTTTCCACTTATAATATTTAACGCGTGAAATATTCTTCTATCTGTATGTATATATATATATATATATCCTTCTCCCACACCACCGTGCGCACCTATATGAATATTCCATAACACGTTACGTCACGCATCAGAAGGAATATCGTGGTCGTTCGGTCAAACGAAACGCCACGAGAATTTATAACATTGTTTTGAACGGCTCGAATCGCTTTTTTATGGCGACACACACACGCCTGTATCGTTGATTAATGAATCCAACGAGAAGATTGCCACTCATCCAAACAGAGTGAAAATTTATAATCCGCCCGACGCTAATAATAATAGCGCGAGTATCCGATAAACACGATAATGGTCTGTTTAGCATGAAGTTATCGGGAAAAGTATCGCTAGCGTGGCTGATAAGAGCGGGAATTTCGGGGAAACTATTAAAAGATCGTTAGCGTGCGAGCGCGAGCGAGAGAGAGAGAATTTTCTACGATTCGGATTCATTCGCGTGTCTCGCTGTAATTATCGACTAGCAGTCTGCACTTTCCTTTTCTCTCCTTTGCCTCTTCCCTCGTGTAAGAACACGGAAACGGAGCAACTTGGAGGAAGTTCTATATATATGCATGCTCTATACTATATATATATGTTATACTGTACTATAGATTACATAGTCAGCTACTAGCCTACTCGTACCGCACAAGGGCCCGTAGCACGATCACCTAATCAGAAAAGCATACATACTTCATTTTGTGTACTCCGTGCACTCGGTATACATACACTGCACTTGGCGCACTCCACGAGGCATTTGCACGTGCGCGTACGAGTCTACGCGAGTCCCCCTATACGTGACAATGCAACCTCGACCTAACGCCGAGTGCACCAATTCGCAACTGTGTATACGTGTGTTTGTGTTTGTGCGCCCGCTATATAATCCTTTATTGATAGAAAGCCTCGACCAAAGCGAAGATACTTTACTAACCTATCTCTCAAATAGCGTGTAGAAGAAGAGGAGGGGGAGGGGAGGAGTGTGGAGTGATTCCAGGCAAAATGGAGAGGTGGCTTCGTGACAAAAGCACTGAGTTTAACAGCTTCGTGACGTTCGGTTATTAATCACCCCATATACGGACCAGGAATTATTCTCCTCCTCGGACTTAAAAATTCCAGGTAAACCCTCCCCCCCCCCTCCGTCTACCTATAACTCAACGAGATTCCATGGTCCAATAACACCTCGCGGATCTTCGATTATTCCTCGTTAGTCGAATTTTCTTCGCTCCCAACGCCTCGTCGTTTATCTCTGCTCTTTGAGAAACTGTATTTTTACTACTTTTCTCCCGCCCATTTTTTTTCTTCCAGCGTTGCTGTTGTTGCTTGAATAATCGGAGGATAGTAATTTCCAGGGGAAATTCCGATAAATTTCGGTCATAAACGCGTCGAGCGTAACGATACTGGGTGTGTGTGTGTGTGTATATGTATATAACGACGAGTGCAGTTTAGTTTAGTCGCTAATGTGCATGCAGCAGGGCGCTGCTTCAGCGCTGCCTGTGCATTAAACTGTCTCGAGATTTAAGCAGAGTGCTCCGGGTAATACCGGTGGAACAGCCACCGAATATCGGAACGCGGTGCTTTCACGCAGCTCGCGGAGGCTTGCGTCTATTTTAGGAATGCACCCTTAGGCGCTTTGAAACGACCAGGGAAATTCCTTCATTCAGCAAACCAGCAATTTCTTACTCCAACTTTCCCGGTCCGGAGAACGTTGGTACATTTTATTCTACGCTCTTATAGCGGTAATAATAATAATACACTATTGCGTCTTTATTATATTCCTTCAATCTTGCTAATCAAAGTATACATTATATATATATATATATAGTACAATGGTAAAAAGACAGGGAGAGATTTGAAAAGTCGAGCAAAGCGATTGAAAGAATTTTCAGTCGGGTGGGTTATATATATATATAGTATAACAAGGTTTTACGCGGACCGCCCTCTATATATTTGTACTTGCGTGCGCGTGTGTGACACGGCTGTTCCTGGGGCGTTACAGGAGAAACGGGACGGGAGCACAAGTTTCGCACAGCGGTGATTCAGCAAATGAGAAAATCGAATGGCAGCAAGGCGGAATTCTTGCGAGAAACGTCTTTACTTTGGAAAACAAGTAGATATAGATATATAGGTACAGACCGTTCGGGCGTGTAGTAGCCGCAGTAGAAAAGGAAGTTTCGCGAGGACGGTCAAGCGAAAACAGGAATTTGATCAGAGACAAGATGATTCAATCGAGAGGAGGAAAAAGAATTTCCGTTAAAGGCTTTAAAGTCGCGAGAGAGAATTTAGGGCGAAGACCGAACAGTGGGTGGAATGAAATGACGAATCGAAATCGACATTGTGACGCGTTGGAAAGAAGGACTGTGTAATTCGCTATTTGATATTTGGGTCGAGGGGTGAGACGGAGAGAGAGGGGGATGGCGGGGAAGGGAGGCAGAGAATGAAAGATAGAGTAGTGGGAGGGGGGGGGGGGGACTGCGCGAGGGAGAGGAGTAAAAAAAACAGGAATATGTTTAAGGGAAATTGTGCAGTAGAAAAAGTAAAGGCCGATCTCGCCGAGCGTCGCGAGTGCCGACCGACGTCTTTCAGTATACTATAGTATCGATTGACGAAGTTTATGTGGAGCCGAGTCGAGTCGAGAATCGCCGGGCGAGATCGCGACGGAATCCAAAATCAGATTTCCAACGGACGTCATCCTGACAGGCCGCCGCGCTGGGGCGTCCCGGAAGGGGAAAAAGCCCGTATGGGTCTAGGCTCGTGCGTCAAATATCTCCAGCTCCCCCCCCCCCTCACCCTCCTCTCGCGCTCTCCTTGATATAGAGCAGAAACACTAAAAAAATCTCAATGTACCAAAAACTCGTTTACCTCCCGTCCTGTCGACGCGATAAAAATGGATAATATGTAATTATAGAAAGAACGCAAGTTTCGCCACACGCACTGCAAGTGTCACGTCTAGCTTCTCGCACGAGCAAAATATTAACGACCGGTTAAAAAGGGTCAAGGGTTAAAGAGTACCGTGTAGAGAAATGGGACAGGCAGGGTGGAGGGGTAAGAGAATCGAAGCAAGCGAGATAGGTTAAAGGTTACTAGGGTAGAGACTCACCCTGGGGTGGTTAGGCCTGCTGGAAGATGGAAGGCTGTGGTGGCAGCAGGTATATATTACGGTGGCGACAGCAACGTGACGAGATGTAATAAAATGCCTGTTGGTGCGTCTAGGAGAAGAAGAAGTGGTAGAAGAAGAAACGGGCAGTATTGGCAGTGGCGGGCTCGGTGGTACCCACGGTAACAGCAGCGCTGGCAGCAGGTGCGGGAACTGCGTCGTCGGCGACCTCGTACACTAACGAATCCCCGCTGGCTGCACTGATTAAATCACACTCGCTCGGGAAACGATCCTGGGACACCATCTCGCATATATTCGTGCGTACGGCGTATACTATGCGTTGCACTGTCGTTGGGGACCTTTCTATCCGGGCGACCTATGGCCCAACCTGGCCCTACCTGACTAGCGACATCGTCCGCCAGGCATCCTGGCCATCACAACGGATAACCTCCGCGGAGAGGATCCTCGCAAACCCGAAAGAACGTGTTGCTTGAGCGAGAAACTCTCGAAGAAGGCGGTGGTCGTCTCCCTATCGAGACTGCACGACGCACCGACGATGCTGCTTCACGGCAGGAGACGCCCCAACGCGGGCTACCCAGTTCGACGTATGCCGAGCGACGGCTCACCCCGCGATTCGTCTCCGCCCGCTCTACCCCGCTCCGTGCAGTGCCGTATCCAATGCCATCCAGAGCCCTCGAGTCCCCACCCTGCACGCGCAAGCCTTCCTCTCCCTCCCCCCCCCCCCTTCTCTTTCCTATGCGGCCTCCTCCGCGCCAACTTCGATGCAGCAAAACACCTATCGCACGCCCAAACTCATCCTTCTTATTTTTCTAACCTCCTTCTCTTTGTCTCTGCTCTTCCCAGATCCTCGTCGCGTTCGAAAAAACCTTCTTTCTTCTCTATCGATTCTCTCGTGTGTCATACGATCCTTTCAGATTTTTTTTCAAAAACCCAGCTGAAAAGTCGATACACAACGAGGATGCTTGACGAGATAATCTTGCATTTTTTACATTTTTTGGGAAACACCAATTTTTTTGGGAATGGGAGCAAGAGTAGGAGCGACATGCGGTAAGGAGATGGATAGTCGAATAGATGTGTAGGGAAAAGGAAGAGAGAGAGAGGGCGAGAGGGAGAGAGGGGTGGAAATGGCGGCAGGGGCGTGAAATGATTTTAGTCGCGGGCACTAGCAACCCTTTGGGGTGACCTGGAGCCGTTGGACATTGAGCGGTACGGGGAACGGGGGGCTAAGGAAGCCCTTGAAATCAATAGCCAGCCGCTACTGCCGCCGCCACCCTGATCAGGCTGCTCTGCGCTGCATCCACCACTAGCAACTCCTGTACTTCCCTCTCTTCTGCTCTACTCTTCTCTCCTCTCCTTTCCCCTGATACGATTTATCTACACACCTCGCAGAAATCGTGCCAGGCTCCAACCAGCTCAGTTGCCTCAGTTTGGAACGAACGTCTCTCGATGTGCGTCACGCCGGATTCGCTGCGCTCACCTATCGGTCAACTCAGCTCGATCGAATACTCGTGTGTTTTCCCCGATGCTCCAACTAAAATATTTATCAAACACCACGACAAATTTCAAACGTGTACTACCCCCTCTTACCCCGCTAAATTGCCTTTCTACAGTCATTCGTGAAAACCCGGAGCTCGAAATACGTACTTTACCTACATATCTAACGCGAGAGTTATTGACATAGTGCGAATGTACGTGAAATACAAGTTGAAATGCAAATTTATGGAACCTGGGTGCCTTTTTCAGAGAAAATATTTATTTATCAACAATGAAGTATAATGTAATAAACATGAATTATAATCTGATAAAATAAAGTATTTAAATTATGATACTTAGTTATAATTATAGCACGTACTAACGTACAGGACCACTTATTGCAATTTCTCTAAAAAGTTTATCGTTTTACTAATAATACATTCTTATCGTTCGTCCGGACTTAAAATTTTCCATCAGTAGAAATCTTCTATTACTCGTTTAAATAGTGACTTTTTCCTCAACTACCTTAGTCGATTAATATAGACGTATAAAGCATTTTTAGGAAAGAGCAAACAAAGGAACAAAAATATTACCGTCCCGAGCATTTTCAAAAGTTATACAAGTATCTATCCTGACCTTTATTTATCAACCAACGCCAGGTCACGCTAAAAAAAAGGAACAATTTGCAGAGAAAACTTTATGACATCCGAGATATCTTTATTTTGAATTTTTGTAAGACAAACATAATCAAATAAAAATTACACTGAAGCGTCGATAAATTTAATGCGTTAACTTCTTAAATAATACGCCAATACCAGTGGGATCATATCAGCATAATTGGATACCGTAGCTTTGAGCCACTTCTATGTTCCAGTCAGCCCCCCCTCCCATCTTAACCATGCTCTTTTTTTTACCTTTCTTTTCCAGTAAATAGCATATTCGAAAATGGTTACATTATTTACAATGTTATGCAGACATTTCTAATAATGTGAATAATAGTACTAAACAAACATTCGCTTACACTTTGTCCTTTATATGACGATGTGTTATATTGAGAGAGTTGAAATTATTTAGCTTTATTCCGAATGAAAGAATACCCTTAAAAAGTCTTTGCTAAAACTTAAACAAAAAACTAATAAACCGTACAAATCGTAACTATAGTAGGGAACTGCAAATATCTCATAGTGAAAAATTGTCAGCAAAGTGGACACGCGGAAGTGCCGGAAACTTATTCCATACCACCAATATACACTAGTAATTTAAATAACCGCTAAAAAAGTAAGCCCAATCCAAGCGATATATTCATTAAATTAAAAATATGCAACTTGGATGCAGTGAACATTTAAGAAAAAAAAAAAAAAAAAATCAAATAAATTTTCAACCTAATATCCACCCCGGATTAAACATTTTCGTAACGAAGCCTTCTATTAACGCAGACCACTACCATCAGAGTTAACAGTACTTATAAACAACCATCGTATCCTGGAACGACTTCAGCATTTTCTTCCTGCTGTCTGCATATGGAGTTAGATTTTTGAGGGGTTGTCTAAGAAATACGGAGAACAGGTTATGTGCTGAGTAATACGATAAAGTAAGGGCTGTTCAGATTAACTTTCCCAGCAAAAAACCAACTATGACCATCGCGAATGCAATGAGACAACTGGTCGTTGGAGTCATACTGACAAAATGCTGCGAAGATAATCCTTTGGCTGTTGCAAGACTTGAGTCAACACCGGATACTGCATTTTTCAATTTCAGCAGATCTTCCTGTGGAAAGAATAGATAATTGATTAAATGACCAAAACATTTATTACATCTAATATCAATCATATTCATATATAATGTACCCTCAGCTGTAGGTTCTCTTGCCTAAGGTTACTCTCTTCTACCCTAAGCTGGCTTACTTCGTGTGCTGCTCTAATTAATTTCTCCTCAGAATCATCATGAGCCTGCTATGAGATAAATTTCTTTACTTAGCAATATCTACAGGATGCGACACTTAAAACACTCCGAAGCACAGAGAAATAAGCTGTGTTTCAGAAGTCACTGCCAGTACTACAAATATTATTCTATCTTATTTTAATGCTTCATTATTGAGAAAGATATAATGCAGCTCACAATACTGGCAGTAAATTCTGGAACACAACTATAGATATAAAAAATATTATCTTATTAACTATAAAAAAGATATTAATTCTTTGCACAGGAACGTTTTGAATTTTCTTTCCATTTGTATTCAAAATGATTTTATGCAATAAAATTCATATCTTTTAGTGTCATTTAGATAAATACATTTTTACTTTCCAGCTGTGAGGTGTTCCAGTGCCTCACCCTACATAACTATACTTTAAATATAATTCTAATATTTATATAATTCTTCCTTACCTTTGGAGATGATTTAACTGTGTCACCAAAGTTTTTGGTTATATCGCTATCAGAATTTGTTGTTGTAGTATTCGTGGTGGTTTTTGCCGTTGTTGTAGCAGGTAAAGGATTTTCAAACACACATTTCAATTTTGAATTCATAAATTGGTCTGGGCTTAAATCTTTCCACTGTAAAAACGGAAGAGTTTCAAAAATAATTTTAATAAGAATCTCTTCTAGAAGAAATCAAACTTTATTTTGATATTTTGTCTACCATAGCCACCTACCACATCAGTCGGGTACTCAGGATCATCTTTTTCAGGTGCTATTAAAGTTTGTACCATAAATTTGTGTTTATCCTTTTCTACTGGATCAAATTCATAAGGTTGTAAAGATACTGTAAGTTGAAAAAAAGAAATTAAGATATAAATCACTTTACTTAAAAGTAAATTATAATTATCCAAAGTTATCGCATACCTGCAATTTCAGTTACATCCTTGGGCATTAAATATCCAGAATTGGGACGTACGCAATATCTTTTCGGTGCAGTTGTCTTTATTTTATAATAAACTTTGTATGTTGTGGGATTTACTAATTTGATGTGAGATACGACTGGTGATCCTGTAAATGGACCTGCAAAAAAATTTCTTCATTAACAAATGTCACAGATATGATAATGTATATTTAGATGATACAATGATAAATGCGCGGCAAACATAAGTACGAGATGACAAATTGTGCAGATAACCTGGTGAATTTAGATGGAAATTTCATCAAATATTTACGTAAGCCATTAATTTGATAAGTGAAACAAATGTGAATTTTGCATCGATTTCTCCTCGCGTATTACTTCTACGGGTCGATCATCAGAAAATATTTATAATCTTTCTTTGTTTCATATAGCGTCACATGGCGTATTTTCCCAAGAGGAAGAAAAGATATCTTGCAATTGCAAAGCAGATTCCGTATAATTACAAAGAGCGATTATTAAAGATTGCCATTACATAGGTGACGTGTTACTCTTGAAGACCTTTGTTCACGTAAATGAAATATGTATAGAGCGTTTTTTTACTGGAAAAACATTGGTGGGCTTGCTAAAAGAGTGAGAGAGAAACACGTGCAAGGGGCAGGAAAGAAATCGGATCACTAGACGACGTAGGCAAAATTAGACCAAATTAGCTTTACAAATACAGTACGAAAATATTTCTGCACTGTACATACAGAAAAGATGGATGAATACACGAGGAGAAAGAGGAAGATGGAATGTATGTAGACAAATATACGAATGGGCAATAGACGAAGAACTAGGCGACGATTAAGAAGAGGGTACGAAGAATAGAGAAACGAGAAACAGAGCCGCTTGATCGAAGTCGAGGCTTAAGGTCGTATTTAGCTTTGACAGCGAGTGACGTATGGACGACATGGTTAAGTGGGATTTGGACGAAAAGGGGAAAATCATGTCATCCTTGTACAGCGCTTATTTTCCCGGCAGTATGTCCGGCTAAGTCGAAATAGACTCCAGGAACCGACCTTACGTCATCTTGACAACGCAGCGCACGGTATATGTGTTTGTCTATGCGTCTCTGTATGTGTCTACCCGGGGCCAAGTCAGTAGAATTCGGTAGGCTCGCGTTAGTCGAGTGGATAATGCTCTCGCGACCAACCGTGAAAATATTTGCCAATGGGAAACAGACGTGCTGCTTAAAGCGATAAAGCACCGATGACACGAATAACGAACGCCTTGTGCGACAATGATTCTTTGTTTTAGCGTACCCCTGAATCGCAGCTCTTTTTTCGGCTCGATTATTAAAACTTGTTGAGGTTTAGCCATCCTGCTTCACACCGATTTCTGGAAGTAAGGTCCTTGGAATACTGTGTATTGACTAAATTAACTTAAATCCTCAGATAGTTTTTCTCGCTAATACTCTCACACACTCGCCACTTTTCGGGATTCCGTTGAACTAATTCTGATTTTCGGCTCGCATTCAATACGCATGCGTCATTACGGAAATTATCAAAACTTTTGCGTTACGTCACTGCTAAAACACCGCGGTGATCATGTTCACTACTATTTCTGGATTTTTTCTTCCGGGTTTCCACTATTTTCATCAATTTTCACCCGTCGTAATAAGCCCGCAAACACAACCTTTATTGTGTTATGAACTCTGCAAATCAACCAAACGAATATTTTTGAAACACTTGAACGCCTTTTTTTCAGCAAAGCCTGCTAGAACATTCGCGGCAAAAGGAGAAGAGACGGACGACACCTTAAAACCAGTTTTCATTAGCACCCATTCAATTTCCAATAGTGCAGTAGTACCAACTTATTGCAAAGAGCACAAGAATTTTTAAGAAAAACAGTAGCGAAAATGTTCTATATTTGTTTACATAGCATATGCTGCATGCATATGATATTGACGAGCATTTGTTAAAAAATTTATTTGTCCTCTCTTAAATTCCCTGTCGACTTTGTCGAAACTGCATAGGAATTTAATGGAACCTATAAATTCAACCGTTCGTTATGGTGTGTTGAGAGTACTTGAGAGCTCTATTCATTTTGCACAGTCATTGCTATATGTATGTATGTAATGTACTTTATTTGAGATCACACTTTGCGAATTTACGATTTTGTTCTGCGCAAGCGCACTTTAACTCACTTTAAGCACTTCCTTTTCTTATTCCGGTCGCGAAAACCAGCGACTGCTTATCAACAATTATTTGCTGTCATCTGTATAAACTTAATAGCGTTTTACCGAATCATTGCACTATTTACACCGACTGTACGCCTAAAGTCTAAACCTAACTTTTGTTACGCATAATTATAAATTACTATTGAAACTACGGCTATCACTTTAGGTTAGGTGTGCACTCGATGTAGGCTGCGTTTGTTTATGTACTGTCCTGTCAGTACTGAAAACATATATTTTACGTGACATACATTGTAGAGTTTTAGTTCTCGTAGTTAATACACGAACGCAGCCTGCAATTTAGTGCAACGGTCGGAAAAACGATATACAGTTTTTTCTTAAAAACCATTAAAATGAAGCTATTAACGCATAATATGTTAACTTCTAAATGTTTAAAAGGTGTCACCGTTGGGTATCCCCTAACAATCGTTGTAAGTTCATTTTAAAAAATAATCAATCCTGGGAACTTTAGGTTAAGTTTTATTACTAACAGCCACACTACTGAATTTATTAAATAAATAATTGCAGGCTAAGGATGTCAAAGTCTGTGAAGTTGATTTCAATTCAGAATTCATTTCAAGAATAATACCAAAGTTAGATTATGCAACATTATGGAAAGCTGCTGAAAGTGTATGTTTATTTCTATTATCGCTAAGTGTGTTACATTTTTCAGTAACATATTTTATAGCTTGTTAAATTATGTTTGTACAGATAGGACATGCTGGAGACCTACCAGAAACTTTAGTTAAGGATTTTGAAAATGATGAGGACTTTTTGAAAAAAGTTCATCATGTGCTTCTTGAGGTAGAAGTGATAAATGGTGATTTATTGTGTCCCGAATCTGGAAGAAAATTTCCTATAAGCGATGGTATACCAAACATGTTATTAAATGAGGATGAAGTATGAAGCAAATATATAGATGAATTTAAATTTAAATATTTATTTTAAGATTTATAAATGCTAATAGGTCATTTATATTGATTCAAATATTTCTACTCTTTGTCCTACATCTGTAAAGGTATAGCTCAATTATTTTGAGAAATGTTAAAAATTGCTGAACATATGTACACTTTAAATTATGGTATAATTTAAAACATTATAATTCCATTTTATACTGTAAATGTAATAATTTCAAAAGCTTAGTTGGTTACAGATTACTTTATTGTTCAGATATGTATAAGTACAATGGAATACATTTAATTTTTTTTTATTTTTTGCATCATTAATTATATGCAGTATCACCTATTTTACACATATCGCTATCTATAATTAATTTTTATATTTTACAATTATTTACTTAATTGTAGTAATAACAGCTTTCTGGAATTTAAAATAAAGAGAAATCATAATTTTGACGATGATAATAAATAAAAGGTTAATTTTTAAAAGAGAATTAGTTTAGATATCGTTTGATATCTTACTATTAAACATGATTGTGTTCATTGTTTATTTACAAAGGATAAACTTTCATAACAGAAAAATATAATTGTATATTTAATTATTTATAGTATCATTATACCAACATATATTGCACACAACCCTTTGACATCTAATTTAAAAACTAATAGAGTACCAAAACACAACAAATATGGAAACGACTTAATTAATGTTTCAAATACGACGATAAGGTACGAATGCATGATAAACATAGTTTGTAAGAATAGGTTTTTTTATATAGTGACTAGTTATATTTATGGACTGTGTTCATAGAACATTATTTTGATATTACTGGCTTCACATTAGTAATATATGTATACCGGTACGCTTGCGAAGCTTTATTGCATTAAGCACATGCCATCTAACATATTCTTTACATATACAAGGTGTTAATGCGTTATGCTCGGTTATATTATTGAGGCGATAACGTAAGTGAAAAGTTTGTTCACCTTACTCGCATTTAGTTTTCTGCACTTGTGGTAATACTCAAAATATAGTCAAAATATATTATTTCATCCCTCCCTAGTTTAATTAAAAGTTAAAAAGCTATAAAAATAGCTCTGAATAACCCTCTCAGCCACAGCCCATCTGTTAAAAAGTATCTATTCACATATTAGGTAATTTTAAAGGCAGGATTCGTGGATGAGCCTATGAAAATACTTCTGTATATTTATATATAAGCTACAGGACGTAGAAATATTAGTTTTTGCAATTGTGTGAATCTTAAATTTTATTTTGGCTAATTTTTTTTTTGAAATGGCACAATTAAATAATTGTGCACGTTTTATTTATTTTAAATTTATCCCCTATCATATGCATTAATGGCACGCTGAATATGAAATACTAATACTTTTTCTCTTCTGCTTTTTAATTAACCTGAATCTTTTTTAATACTGAGTACATTGGCGTTATTTTTATTTTTTAAAAACTAATCTTTTCTTTTCATAATCGATTCTCATGCTTAAAATGCAGAGTCAAAACAATCTTTTTTAATGAAAGTGGCACAGTTCTAGTACATATAGAAAGATTAATATTTAAACAACAAGATTACACATGTAAAGATATTCAAAGAATGAATAATACTTTTGAATATTTATAACCACAACTGATTTAGTATTATTTGAGTGATGTCATTACTAAATTGCATATATAATTTTATAAAACTTCGCGGACTACAAATCCTGCAAATATAAGATCGCTTATATTTACAAGAAATAAAGAAAAAATTACAAACTGTATAAACTGCATACACAATTAGATATGTCGAATATGAGATTCCATTGGAAAAGATAAGCTTAATTTTCAATCTGTTTGAAAATTAACAATTATAACAGAGAAACGTATTCCGCCAGAAAATTTGGTTAAAAAATTGGTTATACTACTTAAAAAAAAATTCAATACACTAAGAGAAGCTGAACACCTACTGATATAACATGCACAAGAAGAATTATTTTATGTAATAATTAAAACATTCATTAATAAATTAAACAATACTAATAATCGGTGGTAGAAAAACATATTACCGTCTCTACGTTTATATGTAACTATAAATTAACTTCAATTAGGTCATAACGTAACGAATCTTAAAATCTTTGCTGGATATCCAAGAAATTCTTTTTTGGCACAGTTATTTAAACATGTTTATATAAAACCACAAATGTCGGGGCACAATTCAAACGTGCAAACATACCTTTGAGGCTTATAACATTTCATGTTAATTTTTGTCTAGTTTCATCAATTGTAAACAATTGATTTATATATTGCACTCTCTCTCTCTCTCTCTCTCTCTGTTATTTTTAGTATAACAAAATTTTGGCTATTTAAAAAAAGATAACACAATAGAACTCAATAAAAAACAATCGCACATTTTTCATTTACCACGACTTTCGGTATTGGCTACATTCCTTTGTGAATATATTGAGCCTTGAGCTAACCCTCTTAGAGGACCTTTCCTTAATTCCGGATTAGGACCAAAGGCAAGACAATGCGTTCCGGATAATAAACTGGAATCGTGCCCTCTTGGAATGATTTCCTTAATCAGCAAACCTGGATCCGGCCCAGACCACGGTGCATAATCAGGCCTAAAAGATTAAATATTTTTCTTACCATTCATGAATAATACAATTATTTAATTCCAACATAGCAGACTTACAAAAGTAAATCATTATTAGCTCCTTTTGGCAACTCCGTATTTGGTCCGTTTGGTTTCATAAGATACGGAGACCTGTATTCATTATCTTCCGTAGTACTTGTTCCTCTAGAAATTCTAAAAGAAAACATAGATAAGGAGATGGAGCATGAATAATTGAATTGTGATGCTAATAAGGAATAAAAATAGAATATCCAATAAAACATTTTTACATCCATACTTTGGTATCTCCGTTTTATTTTTAGAACGCTTAGTTTTTTCCGTATCAGGATCCTTGGTTAATTTTTTAATCGGCGAAGCAGTAAGCTTTATAGCTTCAGTTACTGGAGGGCTATCTTTACGATCGTCACTTCTGCTACTGCAGAAATTAATAAGTTAACATGAAATATACGACGAATTGATAAAATTAAAAATTCTCCAAATAAAATTTATTCTTTTAGCTAAAAAATACCTTTGACTACTAGATGTACACAACGGTCTCGTAGCTTCCTCGGCTACCATAACATCCAGAATGTGTATTGCTTTTTCTTCATGATAATCAACGCTATCCATTGCTAGTAAAATTACCCTTTCTGGTACGCATTTATATTTCTCTGATAAACGTATTTTCACTGCAAAAAAAAATTTACATAGCAGTGCAAGATGACTTATTTTATTTGGTAATTTGATTTGATATATTTGCATACTTTTATCCTTTTCCTCTACACTTTTCATTCGTGGTGGTGGAGTAGGTTCAGCTTTTATCTGTTTCATTTGTTGCTCTTCTTCTTCCTTCTTCTTTGCTTGAATCCTATTTGGACCAGTAGGATTTCGCTTTTCATAGCCCAATTCAATTAATCTTTCAGAAGTTTGTTGGACATTGTTATCACATTGCTCCAATACATCCAATAATACAGTTTCATCCACTGTTGGAAATATATTTTTCAGGTACCTGTAAATAAACATTTATTATTTCAATCGTACATACCCCTTAAGAGTTGATGACAAGATAAGTGCACAAACAATATAGTCTACACTGAGATTTTATCAATAACTAACCACCATTTGTCTCCTTAAGATACTACAAATTTATTTAAATATTCTTAACTGAGACTGATGACTAGATTACATAAAATTACATAACTACAGAAGGCTATGATTGGTAGATGATTTGCAACAACACAAAAACAGACTATAAATAAAGATTTTTTCTGTACGTACATGTGATTTCTTAAAAAAAATTAGTTAATAATGTTATCAGTCAATTAGCTACAGATACCATTTATCTTACATGGTAAAATTTTATTCTGGAAAAAGAGTGCACATGCACATACTTTCATGCTAAAATAAAATGGAATAAATTAGTTTTGCAAATGAATTTCACTAAACTTATTAATTCTTCCCCCAATTGCCTGATTATCCATATTTAATAGACATTGAAGCTGTATTGTGTATTAAAGAATCATAAAAAAAAAATACCATTTAACTATAACTGGCCTATCTATGATCTATGAAATCTTGATTGTACCCAAAGTCTATAAGTTTTGTAAATCCTGAAACAAACTGAAAAAACCAAAAAGAAAGAAAAGATATAGGCGAATAAATAAAATTGAATAACAAAAATTATCAAATGTAAGTTTCCAACAATACGAAATTAAAAAAAAGCATTAACGATCGATTTCACCTAGATCTACTTAGTTTTTGTATGCTATACATGCCATAACTATATGTACTGAAATCAGTGGACACAAAAAATACACCAGATTTCATTGAAAAAAAAAATAAAAGTTTTGATCAATTATATATCTGGTGTATTCAAATGTAGCTATTACAAGATACATAATCAACATCTAGCATCCAAACTGGGTGAGACTGAAACTGTAGTATCGGATAAACCTAAGTTTCATTTTTGGGGAGTTAGGGGCTGGCCGAGCACCACGAGGTGGACTTAATGTAATGGCTGCATGTATAGCTGGTAGTCGCCATCTCGGAATTGCATAGTTTGAATGCACTCCAACAGGAGTGCATGGTCCTGGTGCGCAAAGAGGATTCTTTTCCACTTGAAGAGCGCTCACGACCAAAGCTGGCCTATTATGGTATCTGAAATAGATTGGCTAACAGCTTAGCACTGTACCTTGTCACATTGTGCTTTTTAAATTTTTATATAAGCAAGAATAACAAATATTTTGATCAAGTTTAAATGCAATCATGAGAATGAATCAAAAGTTAATCAAATATGTTAGTAAAACAGTATTAGAAATCTTTTTTTATACATTTCCTCTCAAAGAGGGCTATATATGCCAATATATGACATGCTCAGTTATTAATGGGAGAATAAAATACTTACTTTTTTAATAAGAGTCGTATATGTGTATCAGACACAGTTGGAAACATGGTATTAATCTTGTTAACTACTAATTCAGAATCAGAATTCTGCGTCAGACTGGTTTCCATATTTCTAACAGGAGTTGGTGATCCAAGAGTTATATCTCCAAAGCGGTTTGTCATTGCACTCACAGATCTTGTAGACATAGGAGTCTTCAATTCCTAAAGAAAATGCTTAATTATTAACAATATAAATATTGATTTACAAAGTAAAATAAAAAAAAATTATTGAAACAAAAAGTGCATGAGATATAAACAGGTTATCCAGTGCTATCTACTTACCTGTAAACTGGGAGGTAAAAATGCAAGCTGAGGATTATGATAAGGAGACTGTGTTGGATAAATTTGTGGGGCTCTGTGTGACCCTGAATAAACTAAATGTCCACCACCTCCACCTCCTCCAGTCTATAATTGTTTTTTATTTTTTATCCAAAAGCAGCATGTGCAATTTACAAAAACACAGATATATATGGATATAATTACACGTGGTATAATGCTGACAATTCTCATCCTTTTAAACATCAATTCCTTATTCAATTAAAACTATCAAAGCAATAATGGTAATAATAATGGCATGAAGGACTAAAGAGATGCAATCTCTTAGGTTTTTCTATCTGTAAATTTCCTATCATATGACTATATAAATATAAAATTAGTATATATCTATAATAGTTAGACAAGATGGAAAGAAATTATATGGTGAATCCATTAATAATATTAAAGAATCTATGCTTATAAAGGGATGACTAACGTCAGCACTAACCAAATTATAAACATTAGGGATATTAGTGCATGAGTTTCTTTAAGCATCACAAAGGAACAATCTCTTAATAGATGTGCACATAATGGAAAGAATTTAACTTGGAAAATATATATGATTATCATTAAACAGACCTGCATTGGAATATCCTGTGATGTTACAGTTGATGATGAACTTAATGCCATTGAATTCTGTGATTGGACGTATTGCGAGTACTGCCAGTACCTCACTCTCGGATCTTCCCATGTCGTTGTACGATTAAAATGATTAATAAAATAACTAAAAATAAAATACGTTATTTCTTAAACAATCAATAATAAATCGTTTTTTATTAATAAATCGTTTCAAAAGGTGTAAAATTTATAGTGATGTGATTATATATAAATATGATTATTTATATATGTCTCTGAAGTGAAAATGGCACAAATCTTTACAGTGTCTTTGAGAAATACATTATGTATTATTTCCAATTATATATATATATTTTTTTTGGCTAAATAATATACTTACGGACGACTGCTACGTATATCGTATCTGCATTCCCAACCGGGTGGTAATTGACTTCTATCAACCTGCTCCGCCATTTTTCCGTGTTTTGTGTTTGAGTTAGCCATGGAGTATACGGATTGTACATACATACATATATACAACAATACAACCTAGGACCTGGTGGCTGGTGGCTGGAGCCTGGAGAGTGGAGACGGAGGGCCACTGGAGGGCGAAACTCGAAGGGCCTGAAAGTTATGTAAGGGAAAGGAAGCTGTCCAACTCGTCCGACAGAATCCGCTCAGGGGGCGGAAACTCTCTGCAAGATAGGTAAACCCGTAAAGCGTAGTTCGTCCAAATTTTCGAGTGGTGAGATGGCGCTAGAAGCACAGGAACTCTTTGCATGTGTAAGTGTGTCCGTTTATGTGTGTGTATATATATATGCATACGTAGAATATATACTATATATATAAGTCAATCCAAAAGAAAACACCAAAAAATTTAATTTAAATTTTTATATTTTTAAAATATCAAAAATACATTTGCTTTCTATAAATACATATATAACAAGAATATTAACAATAAATATAAAATTAAACATATTTTCCTTAAAAATTCATATAAATAATCAATTATCACAATAGTCATTTAAAGAGTGATGGAAAATGTAATCAAACTTCACAATTTTCTGCAGTTTGCTTGATGTAATTAATTAATCGAAGTTTTCAGTCTTTTGTTAACATTTATATTAAATAGCGAAGTACATAATCTAGGTTTTGATAATTTTTCATGTCACTCTTCAATTATAAAATTTAATCTCCCAAAGCTGCTCTTGTGCTCTCTTAAAGGTAATTCTAGATATTTTAGTGGAACTGGTTGCTGACTAGCTGTCCATATATAATTAACTATACTCATCTTTTGATATCAGACTCTTTGAAACAATAGTTTATTATGGTTTGATTTTATTCTCACTTTTGCTTCTGCGTTGATTGCTGCTCTTTTAATGGTCTCTGTACTGTTCCTTTTTTTTCACCTTTTTCCTTTTTTAATGTTTTCAAATATTTATTTTGTGCTTCCTTTGCAAATAAATTATTTCCCACTCGTTGTTCTTTTCCTTGCAATATTCTATTAATATTGGTGCACCATCTCACAATATATTGAGCTAATATCACTTGCATAAGCAGTGATTTTAAAAGAATATTGTGTTTCTCACAATTAATCCATAGTAAATCAAGCTCTATCCATAACATTGTCTCTAATTTTGTCCATAAATTTTTTGTCTCTACATTCTTTTTCATGTTTTGTTGTAAAACTTCTTGCGCTTTTTGGAATACTTGGACTACATTGTTGGTGGGCTGCGTTTCATTATTTACTAAACTTTTTTCACAATATGAACAATTTTTTATCTCTGTATTTTGTAATAGTTTTATGACCATTTTATTTAGAGTCGTTATCTTCTCCATATTCATATTATTAATATATTTATCTATTTCCTCTTTGGCATCATCTATTATAATTTCTTCAAATTCATCTTCATTGTCTTGTTTATTAATCTGTTCATTTTGTAACATAGATTTTAATGTGAAGAGCAAATCTCCATTGCATACATCTTCACAATTTGTCTTTCGTGTTCTCTTTGTTGTCAAGTTATTAATTAACAATGCTTTGTAATATGTTTCAAATTGAGTGCAAGTTGGAATGCTGTTGTTTCTTCCAAAGGTTCTTATCTGACCAAAAAAATTCTCCAGTGGATCTTGATTGATCATCCTGGGTTTTAAAGAAAGAAATCCTTTTTCTTTCATCATGTGCCATAATTTTTGGAAGCCTAGTATTGTACATTTCCAGTTTTTTAAACATGGTGGGTTCTTCACTGGCTGTTTGGTTTTTTTATCAACGAATCTCATATCTTCTAACTTAACTATAGCACTTTTCCAGAACTCTTCATGTTTACTATTTACTTTCACTATAGTTCTCAACGGTGCTTCTGGTGTCTTTGTGGTATATCCATTCACTGAGTCAAAAAGATCATTAAAAAATTTAAGCATTTCCGCAGTGTTTTGGCCTTCTTTCTTTGGAATTTGGAGGGGACCCTCTTTGGAAATTATATGACCTATAATTTAAAGAACATCAGAAAATAACTTAATGAAAGCTCACAAATATAAAGTAATAGAAAAAAAAACAAAAGTTTACCTTTAAGCTTTGTATGGTACATGATAAAACTAGCCATAGTTTTACTTAAAACTTGCGCAGCATGCTTTACTCTCATTTTTTTTATTTTCTTAATCACCACATGCTCCGCTGTAATTTTAGGCATCAATTTATATAAATGATCCATTGAATCCATCTTATATGCCGTTTGAACTATATCCCATGAAGCTATTTGCCTTTCATTTTCATTTTTATTCTTAAAGTTAATTTCCAGATCTTTTGTCAACATATTATTTCTTATAGACTTTATTAAGTGCGGTGGGTCATATATTGGTACAATTTCCTCTCCAAATAATTTAATGCAGTAGTCTGTCAAAATAAATTTTGTTTTAAAAAATTCAGTTTACATGTAAAGAGTTATTATTCGTTATAAATTAAGTACAATAAATAAAAACATACCATTTTCATTTTCACTGCGGAAAGATTCCCTTTTCAATTTATTTATAGCAGCAACATTTGTTCCTGCTTGATCGCAGACAAAAGCAAGAACATGAAGACCAGATTCTAATACTGATTCCAATACTCTTTTAATGCAATCAACTAATTGGTTAGTTTTAGTTGCAGCATCACAAAAGAAATAGGCTAATGGAAACTTCCATCCAGAATGTATGCCACGTACCATGAAAATTAGAGCATGGTCAGCAAACTTTGGTGTTCTTACAAATCCAAAGTCTTCAAATCCTGTTATGTAAGTTTTCGTGCTGTTATAATCAACATGTGCACTAAGTGCTACTTCATCCCACATTAAAGCGCAATACTTTTCTTTCTCTGACATTTGTGTCACTGATTCCTTCAAATGTTGATTTATAAATTTCATCGGACCAGGATAAGTATTAATTTTCTGCAGCATTGTACGTAATGTTCTAGTGGCAGGAAGATGGAACATTTCTCTTAAAAATAAATATGCTCTTGATGATTGTTTCCATAATGAAATAGCTAGGATCTTTTCATCCAAAGTATATCTTCGCCCCTGCAGAAAAGGTTAAAAACATATATTTGTGTGTACATTTTCTATGTGAATTTATTCATATACGACAGTACATAACATTTATAATAATCTAATTTCTTAAATTTTTTAATTTTCACAGTCTTTTATAACGTATATTTATTACTATACTTATTACAGTATTATATATAAATATATTTAATTAATATAACTATTCACGCATAATTGTAGCTTAAGTATTATTTTATATACACTTAGTTAAAATATTATGTCTGTCATAATTAATTTATTCTATTAATTTGTATGTATTTAGATTTTAAAGAATCTTAATAACATATAAGAGAAAAGACTTCAAATGCACTACTTTTTTATAAAAAACAGGAGTGTGAACGTAATTTTATACTTTTGATACTAATCATCTAATTGAGGCACTATTGTACCTCTTAATGATGCAGTTTAAGGAAGGCAAAATGACAATCCTTTATACAGGACATCATTTATATCAAAACCGAGTGCTTTAGCTTTAGCTATATTATAATATAATTTTTTCCATACCCTTGGTGCATATGCAGATGCCTTTATTTGCATATAAATAAAATTTCGTTGCTGTTGTGTTAGTTGACTCAGTAATTTTTCAATAGATTTAGATTTACTATATTTTTCTGCTTCTTTTAATCGCTGTTTTAACAACATATTTTTTTTCTGAGTATCTCTTTCCTTTTTTTCAAACACTTTAGCTATTTTGTACAGTTTCCTTTCTCTTCCACTCAGATTCTTCATATTTGTCCTTTTAGCTAATAAATAATTTCGTGGGTTTCCCTTCTCACTTACAATTTCTATTGTGCTTATGGGTACTTCCACATTAAACTCTCTTGAAACATCTACAATTTAAATTAAATTAAAGTTAAATTTTATAGAACAAAATATTTTCTAAAATTTATAAAACTGCTTGAAATACTTGCCAATTTCCATTACATCATCATTTATAGAGTCATGTGGCTCCAAGAAAGTTGATAATGAATAATTATCTGTAATCAAAATTAATTAATTTGAAACAGTTATTGTTGCACACTAGTTTTAATCAATGAAATATACTTTTATATTTCTTACCAGTATTCAATCTTTCTTTAGATGTTGAGCATGGTTTATTGGATGATACAGCTATCTCAATTGGTGATAAACGATCATCAACTGTAATTAAAACAATCAAAATATAAATATTATGTTACTTATGAAAACTTTATAATATAAAATTGAAAGAAAAAGAATAACTCACCTGATTCAGTCTCTACAGATTGTATCGTGTAATCAGTTATAATATTAATACTGGGTTTCGCAGAAGATTTTAATTTTTTCTGTTTATGTGTTTCTTCATAATCAGATTCTTTAAAGTGTCTGTAGCACACTACACACTTTTTTAGACCTTCATCATCTAAATGTGCCACTTTTGAAGAATATATACATTTCTTCCACTGAGCAAATCTTGTGGCTACTTTTGGGAAAATATGTTGTGGTGCATCCCATCTTGAAGGGCATCCCAAAACGCAACAACTTTTTCCCATTGCAACTGTTAGTGTTTCCTAAGAAAAAACAAGATTTAATTATGCAACTACTTGTATATACGTTATTGGTAAATGAAAAAGTTAATAATATTTGAGCTGAACTAACCCACGCAACAATTTACACCAAACTTCACACTTTCTCCACTAAAAAAATGAAGGTGTAATAGTGAAATTGTTTTATCCAGTTGCCTTTCTTTCTTTTCTACACACAAATTATCACTTTCTATTCAATTTTATGCGTCTTTCTGCAAAATTAAGACCCGATAAAAATTACACGTCTACTCTATACGGCTGAAAGGCAAAGCCCCGCGGAATGGAGTTTTGGCGCCAAAAAAGCGCATCATATGCTATCATACAATAATTTTTGTTTAGGCAAAATTAACACATATCTTGTATCTAAACAAGTAAAAAAACTTAAAAATTTAATTTCAAAGGCTTTTTAAGTGTTAATTATTGTTAATTAGTATTAATAAATAAATAGGTGAATAAAAAACTCTGTTTCACAGTTCTGACACCTGGCGGCGCCACAGTCATCGATCGCAGCGCCATCGCACCACTCGAAAATCTGGAGGAACTAAGCATTACGGGTGAATTGTGTATATGAGAGTTTCCGCCCCCTGAATCCGCTGTCCAACTCCGGGCTCCGGCCGCTCCGGAGTCCGGGGCCGGTATTCATCGTTACTTATACTTAAGACCGATTTAAGCATAGGTTATCTTTTTCTATTACTGTTAGGTGAAAAAGGACAATCGATACTTTGGGCCGTATTCATAGGACCGGTTCCACAAGCCTTGTTTAAACTGGATTAAGTTAATTATGCTATATTCTATGTGACATAAAATATAGCAAAAATTAACTTAATCCAGATCAAAAGCTACAGTTTACGTTACATATACTGTAGTATTTTAGCCTGTTTCGAGTTCGAGTGGAGTTCGAGTGACGTCTATGAATACGGGCATTAGTCAGACTTAAATACATACATACATAAAGGCATTCTAATGCTCTCATTGCTCAATTCTGTTAAAGCCGAGACACGGTCCAGGTCGGAGCAACACAGCACTTGGGAAAGTATACATACAGGGCGCCGGGCGCGTTCACGGAGACGCTATCAATGCTACTGCGCACACATTTCAGTCATTTTTTTATGCGCAGTAGCGTCAAATAGCGTTAGCATCTCCGTGAACGCGCCCCACAGTGGGGACTGGGGAGTCTGCCGGGCTTTGGTGTGATTGGTGTTGGTATCGACAGACGGCGCTGTCGGTCGGCGATCTCACTGGTCGTTGTACTACATATACATACCAGAGATGAAACGGGAGATTGCTCATGGCATTGTCCTAAAATAATCCTTGCCGGTAGGCGGCGCTGATGTTTGTTAGAAGTTGAAAATTCCATAAAACCACTAACGTCATCTGTCGGACGCGAATGGAAAGCACTTTGTTAGGCACACACACCATTACTGTGGTGCGAATGCGTGTGCAACCTCCTTCGGTTACCATCGCTCAGCTTCGGACATCTTCGCTATACATCGAGTTCGAGAGAGAACGGCATAGTTTTATCGGATCTCTCTCTCCCTCTCGATCTAACTTTCGTTTAGCCGAAGAGCCGAGTAAAATTCCTTTTCGTCCTGCTAGGCCAGGCGATAGAGCATTTTTGCATGACATAAATACTAACAGCAAACCGCCTGTGCGATTATATAGAAGGGGGTGCGTAGATTAATGGCTATTTTAAATCTCTATTGACTGGCCTATTGAGGCTTCTGCTCTTAATCGTTGCAAGCATTAACACACACACATGCGTGCAACTACGTTAATTATTAATTATCAACATATTATAATTCTTCGCAGGGTCAAAACTATTCTTAAATTTAAAATTTCTATGAAAGAATGACAAAAATATATTTTTCTAGGAAGGTAATTTTTTCGAGGTACCTTCTCTCCTCTAGATCCATTGCTTTTTGCTAAATCAGGGGCACCTCGCGAAGGCTATTGCAATGGTCTTGAACGGAGCAGAGGCTATGTTTGTTCCTTTTTGCTTGATTTAAGTTTTAATTTATTTTTAATATACAAATAATTCATATATATTTAGAAAGAAAAAGGCAAAAACGAACAAAACTCATTGCGCGTAACTCCGTTCCTGAGCATGTTTGCTCTTACCCCCTGGAAGGGAGGGGAAGGGTAATAAAATTTGGAAATGGGAACCTGAAAAAGAAAGCCTACCTATCACCGAAAGCTATAACGCCTACCTATAGTACGCAAAGCTAAAAAGCCTACCTATATCGAAAAGCTAAACCTGAAAGAAAATACACACGCACGCAAAATATGATAACGCAATTGAAGAACCTGAAAAGAAAACACACGCACGCAAAATATAATAACGTAAACGAAGAACCTGAAAAGAAAACACACGCACGCAAAATATAATAACGTAAACGAAGAACCTGAAAAGAAAACACACGCACGCAAAATATAATAACGTAAACGAAGAACCTGAAATGAAAACACACGCACGCAAAATATATTAACGCAACGAAGAACCTGAAAGAAAAAAACACACGCACGCAAAATATAATAACGCAATGAGAACCTGAAAAGAAATCCTGCCTAACACCGAAAGCTATAATGCCTACCTAAAACGCAAAGCTAGGGGGCCTACCTATATCGGAAAGCTAAACCTGAAAACACAAGAAAAAAAGAAAAATATGGTTTTAACCGAAGAAGGACCGATTGGAAGCTACCGGTAGCTTCTCTCGGTCATTCTTAGGTTAAATAAATAAAATCCACAGTTTTACCCGTGGGACTCACTCGTTCGGCGAAAATCCAACGATGGTCGAGCTGCAGTCTGCGGGAGATGACGACGATGACGGAAACGGCACTCCCGATATTTAAATAATTGTATTATTTCGACGCGGCGCGACGCGCACTTTTTAAACGAGACTACATACGCGACGCGGATATTTAAACAAATTAAAAATCGCGGACGCGGAAGATTAAAAATTGCACTCGCGACGCGAAAGTTTCAAACTGTACTGCGAAAAATCGGGTTTAAAAATTCACTCCGCGACGCGGACGTTCGATTCGCGCACTTACACCTCAAAGTGAGGTCGCCCACTATAACAAAAAGAAACAAAAAGAACTCCATGTTATTAAATTCTATCTATTTGATTGTAATTGGATGTTTATTTCTAGCTTGAAAAGAAAAATAATGTACTTACAGGCTATGAGAGTCCTTGAGGCTGTTGCCCTTGGCCGCTGCATCCACCAAAACGATGCACTACCACAACACTCGCGCCGCGCACTGTCTTTATTTTCGATTTTTTTTCGAACGTAAATACTTTAATTTTAATCACACTATGCATATTTCACTATTGTATTCATTTAATTAAACCCGCACTGCGAAAAATATCCTCAATTAATGAATCATTTTTCATTATAACAATGGTTAAGTTTCGTTAATATAACAAATAAATTCATCGATTTAATAACGAATAGTTCATTACGTACTAAACTATTCGTTAAATGAATCAATGTATTTCTTATATTAACTCACTTTTTTCATTCTTATAACAAAAACTTGTTCAATTATTTCAGTATTTTATGTGGGGTATAATTAAAGAATCACAATAATAAAACTACACTTGTGTGATTAAAATAAAGTATCTTTAATTATTATTATTCGCGAATAATTAACTGGTTGTCGATGATTACGACGAAAAAAAAACCGGCGCGCGCGATTCACCGACAACCACCACGTGTAGATTCGGAAACTGAACTGCCACTTTTGACAAGCAACGTGCTCGTCCAGAAGTGACGTAATCGAATCTGATTGGCTGGAGATTTGGCTACGCCAATCAGTGCGATTACTGACTTTCGGTTTGGATGATTTAAAGATGGGAGCCATTTTGGATTTAAAATGGCGACTGCTGATTAATTATCTGCATTTTTATAACCAATCAGCGATCAGCATTCTAAATTCAGCAAACAATTAAGCATTAAGCGTGTTTAGACAGCTTAGCACTGTGATAGCGCTGCTTAAAATTAAAATGCGCCATGATTGATCTCGAATTAACAGAATTGACCAATCATAATATAGCGTTAAGGTATTTGGATTGCTAATAAAAATGATTTTCTTAAAATGAAACCAGGCTAGCAATTGGCTAGTTTTACTGGCAAGTCCATTTAGGCAGACACTATGCAAAAAGTATCAGGCAAACGCCGCATAAAGCTAAAATTATTCTTAATTTTGTGGCTTGTCCTTTCATAGAATGAAAAAAGGCCTATTTATTCTTAAAGGGATCCTTCAGGCTCTCGTCGTAAGCCGCAATAATGAAAAGATGAAACGACTTGAATGTTAATCTACACATAACGTCGTATCATTGCCCAAAAGTTTCAACTTAATAGGTGCTTTCGAGGATTCCCTTAAAAATAGACAGAAAATAAATTTTATACATAGGCCAGGCGATAGAGCATTTTTGCATGACATAAATACTAACAGCAAACCGCCTGTGCGATTATATAGAAGGGGGTGCGTAGATTAATGGGTATATGTTTTTCACTCGAGTTTCGTGTCCGGCTAATTGTTATAAACCATTTAATGCCAAAAAATCGCATTTTTTTCAGTTTTTTGCTTGTAACTTTTTATCTAATGGAGCAATCTTAATGCCCCCGCGAAATAAAATGTAGAGCATTAAAATACGAAGAGATTGCCGGGTCAAAAGTCCTGATCGGATAATTAGCAGCGGGGAAAAATCGGAAAAACCGGAAAATTAGGCGTTTTTTCAAAAATTCATAACTCGGCCATTTTTTGAGCTGGAGCACCGGGCTTTTGGGAAAAAGTAGAGAATTGTAGGTAGTTTATGTGTGCAAAACCCTATTACTGTGAAACAATTACTTTAGTCATAGCAGCAGTTTGAATTTTCGAGAGCGCGATTTTCGAGCGAGGCTGTATGAAATTCTGTTGGGGTGATTTTAATTTTGAAACCAGATTTGAAAAGTTGACATCGTGCCCTACAAAACTGCAATTTCAGTTTTTCGATAAAATGCTTGTAAGTGGGTGAAAAAGCTACGTAAAGTCGGCGAAAAACGGCCGAGCGCGCTCGCGCGGTCGAGGAGTGGAGGACCGACCGGCGGCGGCGGGGAAGATATATGCGCGCTCGGCCGTTTTTCGCCGACTTTACGTAGCTTTTTCACCCACTTACAAGCATTTTATCGAAAAACTGAAATTGCAGTTTTGTAGGGCACGATGTCAACTTTTCAAATCTGGTTTCAAAATTAAAATCACCCCAACAGAATTTCATACAGCCTCGCTCGAAAATCGCGCTCTCGAAAATTCAAACTGCTGCTATGACTAAAGTAATTGTTTCACAGTAATAGGGTTTTGCACACATAAACTACCTACAATTCTCTACTTTTTCCCAAAAGCCCGGTGCTCCAGCTCAAAAAATGGCCGAGTTATGAATTTTTGAAAAAACGCCTAATTTTCCGGTTTTTCCGATTTTTCCCCGCTGCTAATTATCCGATCAGGACTTTTGACCCGGCAATCTCTTCGTATTTTAATGCTCTACATTTTATTTCGCGGGGGCATTAAGATTGCTCCATTAGATAAAAAGTTACAAGCAAAAAACTGAAAAAAATGCGATTTTTTGGCATTAAATGGTTTATAACAATTAGCCGGACACGAAACTCGAGTGAAAAACATATACCCATTAATCTACGCACCCCCTTCTATATAATCGCACAGGCGGTTTGCTGTTAGTATTTATGTCATGCAAAAATGCTCTATCGCCTGGCCTATGTATAAAATTTATTTTCTGTCTATTTTTAAGGGAATCCTCGAAAGCACCTATTAAGTTGAAACTTTTGGGCAATGATACGACGTTATGTGTAGATTAACATTCAAGTCGTTTCATCTTTTCATTATTGCGGCTTACGACGAGAGCCTGAAGGATCCCTTTAAGAATAAATAGGCCTTTTTTCATTCTATGAAAGGACAAGCCACAAAATTAAGAATAATTTTAGCTTTATGCGGCGTTTGCCTGATACTTTTTGCATAGTGTCTGCCTAAATGGACTTGCCAGTAAAACTAGCCAATTGCTAGCCTGGTTTCATTTTAAGAAAATCATTTTTATTAGCAATCCAAATACCTTAACGCTATATTATGATTGGTCAATTCTGTTAATTCGAGATCAATCATGGCGCATTTTAATTTTAAGCAGCGCTATCACAGTGCTAAGCTGTCTAAACACGCTTAATGCTTAATTGTTTGCTGAATTTAGAATGCTGATCGCTGATTGGTTATAAAAATGCAGATAATTAATCAGCAGTCGCCATTTTAAATCCAAAATGGCTCCCATCTTTAAATCATCCAAACCGAAAGTCAGTAATCGCACTGATTGGCGTAGCCAAATCTCCAGCCAATCAGATTCGATTACGTCACTTCTGGACGAGCACGTTGCTTGTCAAAAGTGGCAGTTCAGTTTCCGAATCTACACGTGGTGGTTGTCGGTGAATCGCGCGCGCCGGTTTTTTTTTCGTCGTAATCATCGACAACCAGTTAATTATTCGCGAATAATAATAATTAAAGATACTTTATTTTAATCACACAAGTGTAGTTTTATTATTGTGATTCTTTAATTATACCCCACATAAAATACTGAAATAATTGAACAAGTTTTTGTTATAAGAATGAAAAAAGTGAGTTAATATAAGAAATACATTGATTCATTTAACGAATAGTTTAGTACGTAATGAACTATTCGTTATTAAATCGATGAATTTATTTGTTATATTAACGAAACTTAACCATTGTTATAATGAAAAATGATTCATTAATTGAGGATATTTTTCGCAGTGCGGGTTTAATTAAATGAATACAATAGTGAAATATGCATAGTGTGATTAAAATTAAAGTATTTACGTTCGAAAAAAAATCGAAAATAAAGACAGTGCGCGGCGCGAGTGTTGTGGTAGTGCATCGTTTTGGTGGATGCAGCGGCCAAGGGCAACAGCCTCAAGGACTCTCATAGCCTGTAAGTACATTATTTTTCTTTTCAAGCTAGAAATAAACATCCAATTACAATCAAATAGATAGAATTTAATAACATGGAGTTCTTTTTGTTTCTTTTTGTTATAGTGGGCGACCTCACTTTGAGGTGTAAGTGCGCGAATCGAACGTCCGCGTCGCGGAGTGAATTTTTAAACCCGATTTTTCGCAGTACAGTTTGAAACTTTCGCGTCGCGAGTGCAATTTTTAATCTTCCGCGTCCGCGATTTTTAATTTGTTTAAATATCCGCGTCGCGTATGTAGTCTCGTTTAAAAAGTGCGCGTCGCGCCGCGTCGAAATAATACAATTATTTAAATATCGGGAGTGCCGTTTCCGTCATCGTCGTCATCTCCCGCAGACTGCAGCTCGACCATCGTTGGATTTTCGCCGAACGAGTGAGTCCCACGGGTAAAACTGTGGATTTTATTTATTTAACCTAAGAATGACCGAGAGAAGCTACCGGTAGCTTCCAATCGGTCCTTCTTCGGTTAAAACCATATTTTTCTTTTTTTCTTGTGTTTTCAGGTTTAGCTTTCCGATATAGGTAGGCCCCCTAGCTTTGCGTTTTAGGTAGGCATTATAGCTTTCGGTGTTAGGCAGGATTTCTTTTCAGGTTCTCATTGCGTTATTATATTTTGCGTGCGTGTGTTTTTTTCTTTCAGGTTCTTCGTTGCGTTAATATATTTTGCGTGCGTGTGTTTTCATTTCAGGTTCTTCGTTTACGTTATTATATTTTGCGTGCGTGTGTTTTCTTTTCAGGTTCTTCGTTTACGTTATTATATTTTGCGTGCGTGTGTTTTCTTTTCAGGTTCTTCGTTTACGTTATTATATTTTGCGTGCGTGTGTTTTCTTTTCAGGTTCTTCAATTGCGTTATCATATTTTGCGTGCGTGTGTATTTTCTTTCAGGTTTAGCTTTTCGATATAGGTAGGCTTTTTAGCTTTGCGTACTATAGGTAGGCGTTATAGCTTTCGGTGATAGGTAGGCTTTCTTTTTCAGGTTCCCATTTCCAAATTTTATTACCCTTCCCCTCCCTTCCAGGGGGTAAGAGCAAACATGCTCAGGAACGGAGTTACGCGCAATGAGTTTTGTTCGTTTTTGCCTTTTTCTTTCTAAATATATATGAATTATTTGTATATTAAAAATAAATTAAAACTTAAATCAAGCAAAAAGGAACAAACATAGCCTCTGCTCCGTTCAAGACCATTGCAATAGCCTTCGCGAGGTGCCCCTGATTTAGCAAAAAGCAATGGATCTAGAGGAGAGAAGGTACCTCGAAAAAATTACCTTCCTAGAAAAATATATTTTTGTCATTCTTTCATAGAAATTTTAAATTTAAGAATAGTTTTGACCCTGCGAAGAATTATAATATGTTGATAATTAATAATTAACGTAGTTGCACGCATGTGTGTGTGTTAATGCTTGCAACGATTAAGAGCAGAAGCCTCAATAGGCCAGTCAATAGAGATTTAAAATAGCCATTAATCTACGCACCCCCTTCTATATAATCGCACAGGCGGTTTGCTGTTAGTATTTATGTCATGCAAAAATGCTCTATCGCCTGGCCTAGCAGGACGAAAAGGAATTTTACTCGGCTCTTCGGCTAAACGAAAGTTAGATCGAGAGGGAGAGAGAGATCCGATAAAACTATGCCGTTCTCTCTCGAACTCGATGTATAGCGAAGATGTCCGAAGCTGAGCGATGGTAACCGAAGGAGGTTGCACACGCATTCGCACCACAGTAATGGTGTGTGTGCCTAACAAAGTGCTTTCCATTCGCGTCCGACAGATGACGTTAGTGGTTTTATGGAATTTTCAACTTCTAACAAACATCAGCGCCGCCTACCGGCAAGGATTATTTTAGGACAATGCCATGAGCAATCTCCCGTTTCATCTCTGGTTTTACCCTATTCTAAGCTTAACGCTCGTGCTTCGTGGTCTCTTCCGATAGATGGCGTTAGGGGTTAGATGGACCTGAGACACGCGTTTGCCAACACCAGCGCCGCCTACCGGTAGGGATTGCCTCGGGACCTGGCATGAGCAATCTCCCGTTTCATCTCTGTACATACTAGTTCAGGATTAGGGTGACAAGCACGCATCTGTGGGGTGCGTTCAAAAACTCAACTGCTCAGTGAACGCTCGCTAAGCGCTTGCATCTGATTGGCAAGATCCAAACTCAGAACCAATCAGGTGCGATAGTGCTTTTCGATGCAACCTAATGACAGCGTTCACAATGTTGCTCATGTTTCTTTCGCGGGTTCATTCATGCTCCAAAATGAAGTGACCAACCCCTCGTCCTAACAACGTTTTATTTGGCCGCATAGAAAGATCATAGCTTGGCAATACTCGTTTTAAATTATAAAAGAGTTAATAACGAAAATGAGATGGAATGGAATTACCGGTATACCACAAAAGATTATACGCAGCCAGCTACAAAATCTGAGATAATAAATTGAAAGCGATTAAATAATAATTACCCTACAAATACTGATATAAATGTTATTATTTACACTTTTCGGCGGTTATATGCTAACATCGGTGGTACTGCTAAAGTATCCAACATTGATTCACAAACGAAAGAAAATAAAATTTGTATGCCACCACATAAGTCATAGAGGTGGTAAGTACGTCAGCTCTCTGGCATTTTAACACCTGAATCATTATTACATTCAATGAAAATGTGAGGGAACTATTATTTTAGGTGCAGGGGAAGGCTATGAAAATACCATGGCTGCTTTTACAAAGTTAGTATGAAAGTGACAAATAATATTGATTTGTGCTCAGAATTAACTTTTATTTCTATTTCAGAGCAGTCAATATAGGGACTGAAATGTTAGAATTGGATTGTCATCTGACAAAAGATGGAAAAGTTGTAGTTTCTCATGATCATAATTTATTACGCAGTACAGGCATTGATAAAAACATATCAAGTTTAAAGTATAGCGAGTTACCCTTGCTAAAATCACGCTTACCAATTGACTTTGATCCAGGTATTTTTGCAAAATTTATATACGCAGTTTTTCGTTTTTTAATGAAAAAGATGAAACATGTTATTAAACAGATACAGAGTATATTGGCTCTGAGGAAGTGGAGAATAGAAAAATACCTTTATTACAAGAAGTTTTTGAAGCATTTCCTGATTTTCCTATGAATATTGACATCAAAATCAATGATGATCGTTTAATACAAGAAGTGTCAAACTTAATCAGACAGTATAAAAGAGAGGACTATACAGTTTGGGGAAACTTTAGTGATGAAATTACTCAGAAATGCTATAAGACGGTGAACATATTTTACAATTATTATTTAGATATATCAGGTCTGTTTATATCAGGCATACGAATTATTATTGTCGCTTTTGCAGAATCCAAATGTTAATTTATTGTTCTCAACAAAGAGAGCAATGCTTTTGGTGCTTTGGATGTATACTGGATTATTGCCTTTTATGCCATTAAAGGAAACACATCTTGAAATATGTTTACCTTCCATCCTCCTTAGGTAAGATCGTTGGTTTTAAGAGATAAATATAGCTTTTTTAAATATTACATTTTATGTAGGAAAAGACTGGCATTAAATCCTCCCATTAATGTAACACTAGAAAAATTTTTGATTCGCTGTATGAGTATTTTATTAATGAGACCAGCTTTGTTCAATCATTTGAGATCCCGAGGAATACACGTAAGTGTGGGTGAAAATAGAAACCTTGTTATAGGTGATAAGTGATTTAAAAAGTTATAACAATTATAGGTATATTTTTGGGTGCTTAACAGAGATGAAGAATTTAAGAAAGCATTCGAGCTTGGGGCTACTGGTGTAATGACAGACTATCCAACAAAATTAAAATTGTTTTTAAAAGAACATTCCATAGAATGAAGTAATACCTGGAATTGCGATACGGTATTTTTACCGCAACTATAAATACAAGTCATTTAGGAGCACATATTTCTTTTCCTGCTATATGCATTTTAAATGTTGAATTTTCTGTAAGTACATTTTCTATTTTGGAATAAACTTTCTAGTTTTATTGTACTAGTCAAAGTCGGCAGATTTAAACGAAATGTTTGCTGTTGTTGCGTTTTGCAGATGTGGTCAGTATTAGTTTCAATGAAATTTTATACAAAATTATTTTTTTAATATATATTTATTACTCGCACAAATAAATGTAAGAGATAGTTTACTCCTCACCAAAAATATGTACAATTTGCACAGAACTTGTGAAATGTTTTTATTGTGAAAGATTAAATCAAAGGGAGATTTTAAACTAACGGTTTTTGATTACTATAGGAGAAACAAATGTTTAAAAAAAGAAAAGACCTTGAAAATAGTTTAATCAAATAATGACAATGCGTTGAGTCTCTTCTCTATAATAAAAATATAGAATTTTTTATTTGTGCTTTTTTTATAAGGGTTATAATCTTAAAAATGTTCAAATTTATATCACTTTTAACAATTAATGCACACACACTTACTGACTATTGCTATTAAGAAAAAAAAAAAAAAAAAAAAAACAGGACAATGAATGTATCTCTATTTGAAATATACCAAAAATTTATTTACATAAAAACATGAATATAATACCTATAATATTTCAACTGCTGCACATTTTTCTCCTGGCATTATACCCAAACAACTGGCGTCGAGTCTCAAAATAATGGTATTGTCACAATTTTTAAGAACACACTTGCATAGTCAGAAGAAGCCTGTGATAAGGATCTAAATCTAGACTATATCAAAGTATATCGAGTAAAATGTAAATATATATTATATATATATATATATATATATATGTATATGAAAAACTCGTAGACTCAATTACACCGTATGGCTGAACGGCGAAAAAGAGAGGAGCCAGCTCGAAATAAAAATCTTTTAAGTCAGACGAAGGAGGCGCGAAGCTCGGTTTTCGCAGGATCCAACAAGAAAAATATGTTTCCTTTAAATGTGACATACGATAATTTCAAGTACATACAGTGTATATCTCGGGTATTTTCCACTGTTCATAAATAGTGCGTTTATATTATATAATTGATCGCAGTATCTTTCGACAATAATTTTCTTTGTAGTACCATTCGTTACAATATTTACAGAAACATACGTACAACTTAGAAAATATAATTGAAAAGGTACGTTACAATAATAAAAAATATTATCATCGTAATTAATAACGTTACCATTATTAATGATCCTCAAAATCTCGACTACTATATATTTTATGCCAATTGCACTAAAAGCTCGAATTTTTCGAGAAATTTTTCCTATTTAAATACATTTCATTGCCTAATGGCCAATTCAATTTCTTATTAACACGGAAAAATTAATTTTCATAAAAATAAAACCTTATTTCGTTTAATTGCAGTAGTCAATTATAATTGAACGGTTATATGAATCCATCATACTTATGCAATAACTTTCTAGAAATAGAAGAAAACCGACCAATCAATTTTGATCGTTTCTCGTGCAGCCTAGGACAGTTCCGATACATCGGTTATCGTTTAACGCTCTGAAGGGTACATTCGTTCAAGCTTCGTACACCGACGCAAGATTTCTCTAATTTTTAGGACGATAAGCTTTCCAAAAGAAAATTTTACGAGTATTTCTTTAATTCTTCTAATCCGTACAGTAAATTGATCGAAACTGCCACAATTTCTTCATTCAGAAATTATTTTACTGTTGAAGCTGATATATTTGATCCACCGTGTTAAAATGATTATGTTAAGTGGGGTATCGCTACTCACTATGTTCGTTAAAACGTCGAGATACATTCGCAGATGAAGTATCAAGTGAAAAAAAAAAAAAAAAAAACGAAGTTGAAATAGAAATTGTTCGTTTCCCATCAAAATCAGTAGAAAAGTGACATTTCTTGAGAGTGCATATTAAATCGAACGAAACACGAGAGTTATATTACGCCTTTTTTTTATAATTACACGGTAAAAACGTTGAGCTACAGTGGTTCAATTGAACAATCGAATGAACCATTTGATTGTTGCATTTTTAAGTTCCTGAATCAAGTAACTCGCTGTAAAAAAGCAGCGCTTATTCGAAGACACGCTTATCTTTAATTACGTAAAAATTGGTACGAAAAGTCGGACATTAAAGTCGGTTTAGTCTAAAGTTTGATAGATTAATCGCACAAGTTTATTAACATCTATTATTGGTTCAGTTTGATTAATCCACGTCGACGGTTTCATTGCGCGAGACTCGGTCTCTCCTTACAATAACATTAAGATATCGCTCCCCGTAAAATTTAAATTGGTGTGGCCAGCTCGCCGAGAGATATTAACGCGACGGCATAAGAAACAAGCTGGTGCACCTTTATAATAATGAAATTCAGATACAAAAGTAGAAGAGTCGTACTTTTCCTTTATCGAAAGCTTAACACGTAGTCGTTGCAGAAAATTCCATTGGCGATCACAATAAGCTAGTTGGCGGCTTGCCATGATCATTTCTTCGGTACGCAATTTTGGTTTCAAATATTTTTCGTCCATTCGATGTCAAACTCAAAACGTAGTTTTTTTTTCGTATATTTTTTTCTTTTTTTTGGAAAACTGGACTAATTTATATTTTCTCGTGAAACTTGTCTTATGCTTAATACACGTATACGATTCTTTACAGCCACATCACCACTTCGCATTTACCACATATTGCCATTCCACGTCCCATAAATACCAAAGCTCTGAGGAAAACTGGGATCTGAAAAGAGGCACTTTAAGCGCTAAATGCGTAGCGTAAATATGGGACGTTTACAAAAAAAATTCTCATTCGTTCATTGGTAGTTTTTTTTTTGCTAAATTACGACAAAACAAAATAATTCTACAATTAGAATTATACAAAAGAGATTGTTAGTCTTAAACCAGACTTTTATGCTTTGCGCTTATATATCCTTTGCTCGAGAGAGTCGCTCTTTCTCCATTGCGAAAGGTCGCTACAAATCACGTGTCCTTTTGATCATTTTAGCATCCCAGAGGATATAAAAGAGCGTATATAAGAGATCCAAGAAAGTTTTAATGTACGTTAAATGCAAAAAAAAAAAAAAACTGTTCTCTGCAGATCGGAAAAAAAGGACTATAAAACCTTTTTAATCGATTTCTAAAATCACATTGCAATATTTCATTATTACACAATTAGCGTTTTGTAAATATATGAATACAAATGTTTGTATATTTTGGTTTGATTTATATATATATACATATACACTTACGTAAGAGGCTTCATTTATCTTGTTATATTTCTTGTGTTAAAGCACCTTGGTTAGAAAAGTCTCCGAAAAATTCACTGCATCACCGGATATTCTTAAGGTAAGAAATATGCGAAATTCGTTTTATAGCGAGAGTCGCATTATCCATGCGAGATAATCGGTAAAAAATGCAGTCGTCACGTTTTCGATCTCGTTTCGTGGTCCGCACGCAATTACAGTTGTGCATCGGTCACGCGCGTTTTTCTACTTTCATGCAACTGCAAGTGCAGCGTGACACAATTTGAAGCAGGTTTTAATCTTATATATATCACATCTTTAATGCATGTGCGGCAGTGTTCCTTAGCCTACAGAAGTTTCGCAAAGTCCGTAAACAAACGTTAAAGATTATATTCTTGATTTTCCCGTACTTCCTTCTCTATGGCAGCAGCGTTTAAACTTTCTTCCCATTCGTTAGTCTTCGCATATATTCTAACACCGAATAATCTCGATCATGCTTATAATGAAGTATACTACACTTTACGCTTGCGATCAAAATCACACTACAATACGACAGCTTCCATGCTAACACGATGAGCCAGCGCTTGAGGATTACATAAAAAGCGATAATGCGCGCAATACCATCGATAAATCTTCGCTCGCAAATTTGCTGTTCCCACAAAAATTGTACGGAAGCTAAATTGAATTCAATGGAACGGCCGTGGCCATAACTGATTTCTCGTGGAACGAAGTGCGCGGGTTTTGCCCTCGGGACACGGAAAGCCGGAAAATTTGCACAAAAATGGATCACAAAAGGAATCGGTAGTCACGCGAAGTGGATATTCCCCTGCGAAACGACCTTGGTGAAACCTTCAATTCTTCCACCACTTGCAAAGACAACAGAAGAAACCTCTCCTCCGAGGATGAGCTTCGATTATCTGCTATTGTCAGTGCATCGCTCTGGTGGTGGTTAAATGTGTAGTTTCCGCCCTTTTTGGGGGCGGCGGGGGTGGTCGTTTCTTGCTGGCGATGGCGTTGACGATGTTCATCGGTCGGTTCTCGTCCGCGAACCTCACCGTTGGTTGTCGAGCGGGACTAGAAGCGTACTCAACGGGAGCAAGCGGGTCCGTCGTGTAGACGTTCTCGTACAAATTGTCAGCGCCGTAATGCTCTTGAACCCAATTGGAGACGTTGGTCTCCCTGTAATCGGCGATCGCCGGTGGGGGATCGCGGAATCCCAGCACCTCGTGCGGTGTCGTGGTGGAGTCCAACTTGCACTTTTGCGCGACCTGCCACTTTTTCCTCATGACTCTCTGCAGGTCCTTCAGGAAGTCACCCGGTGGCGCCTGATCGGACGCAGCGAGCTTCTTGGGGGACGTCAGTCTGGTGCTGTCGGACCTCCGGGGTGGCATCGGCTTTCTTTGAGGCAGCGCAGGACTTCCGGGTTCTTGCTGCGGTGGCAAGTTGAACGTGATCTTCTTTCCCGTACCTGTCTTCGATTTGGGGGACGTCGGTGGCTCCTGAATCGTTACTCTTCGCTGAGGCTGTGGACTCGAGGCTGCTTTCAATTCCGCCAGGTATGGCGGACTGGCGTATTGGCTGGAGCTTTGCTTCATAGCACTCCGTCTGACCGTATCCATGCTCGGATTCGCCCTGATGGTCTGCATCGTATTATTATGCGACTGATGCGCGTAATTGGACTCTTTCGAGTTCTGCCTGTTGAGACTCTGCGTGGTCAAGTGCTGTGGCTGGGAGCCGTAAGCTGGGGGTGGGACAAAGGGGGGAGGAACGGCAAAGTTTGGCGGACTCGATGCTAGGGTTGGAGTACTGGCGTTTGAACCAGGATACGAATTATGCGGGGAATTTGAATTATTTGCGTTGTTCTGGTGATGTGTTTGTATCTGGTTATAGACTTGGCTGCTGTGTCCGATGTTGTTTATGATATTGTTCGAGTTTGCGTAGTTGTTCATTGACCTAGGAGAATGGGAGAGAGTGGCGTCCGGGGAAATGGAGTTTGTCGTGGCAGTTTTGGGCCTGGCACGACGAATGGTACCGGTCTCGCCAACCAAGGGACTCGGAGGGGGTGGTAATGACGCCAGACTCAACGAGGAGCCTGTCAATTCCGGAGTGTTGCATATTGGAAGCTCGCCTGGTGCTGGGGGAGGGGGTAAGGAGTCTAAGGAAAGGTTTGATCGGAACATCTCTGGTGGAGGTGGTGGCAAGGGTTCACTGTCCGACTCGACTTCTTCGGCCACTCTTGGCGGCGATGGTGGTGGTGGCAGAGAGGTTATGGAATCCATCTAAAAATAAAAACACTTCGAATTAGCAGGAAGAGCTTTATCGTTGTTCAGTGATGCGTACGAATGTGAGAATAACGCGACGATTACCATGCATGGCTGAATGGGACTAGTCGGTGTTTTACATTCCTGACTGTCGGTTGTCCTGCTGTATCCCATTGGACTGGCTCGCTCTCTCACGGGAGTACCGGGAGGAACGGGACTAACGGGAGTCGCATTGCCCGACGACCTGTGGTGTCTCTTCAATGTTCCCGAACCATCCGAGTCTGTGCCGCTTCTTCTCCTGCTGTGTCTTCTGGTCAACGTCCCCGAGCCCGAGCTAGTTGGACTGGGGCAAGAATCGGGCTCGTCCCTAACCGTCTCGCCAACCTCCTTCAGCTGTCTCGTTATCGAAGTTAAAGGAAGCTTCGGATTCATCGACGGTTTCCTCTTTATCGTGCCCGTTGGGAATTCTCCACACTCGAAAGCAACCTACAATATAAATTCTCTTTTACACTGGACCCTAGTCTTGCGTCGGACTAAGCGTTTCTGCAGAAGCCAAACGACTCGACTCTCACGAACGTTAGTGAAAAACATTTTAGGAATAATAACCTCGCAGCTGCTAGGAGCTCCATCAGATAAGCACCCGCTAGAACTGGAACTGCTAGCTCTGCTAAGTCGTCCATCGTTGGTATAGCTTTGCCGTTGTTCAGGATTATAGCTTTGCCGCTGGCCATCGTACTGCCTGTTCGCGGATTCTGTACTGTTATGCCTGTTATTTTCGTTGAATTGTCTGTTGTTCTCGTTCATCGCATTGTACTGCGTTTGATTGACCGGTGTCGCGATCGAGCTAACCGAGCAGGATCTGGCGTGAGCCAACAGGTCCAAATCTTCCTGAGCCAAATCATCCACCAGTGTTCTGTAATTGTCCATCAATTGTCTTCCATACTTGGCTACTCTGATTCCGACCATCCATCTCTCCAGCGAGGCATTGTCCTCGGCGCACAAGAACTTGATGTACTTGGTGGATTTTGGCTGTTGCAGTCGTGGGTGCTTTATCGCGAAGCAAAAATCCGTAGGAGCCTTGTACTTCTTCCTCCAGCCCACTCCGTAGTAAACTTGGTTCACGTCGAACGTGGCTAAGCACACGAGATCCCTGGCTGTTCTCGCTTTTTCCTTGGGCCAGTAGTAGAGACCCGAGGCCCTCAGTATAAAGTGGTATCTCTTCCAGCCCTTTTTGCTGTCCGACTTTAAGTACAGTGGACCCTCGACCTGGAAAACACGAGGAACGCCGATTAATCAAAGACTCTCCGTCACCCACTCGAGTCGACGTTAACGATCGATAATAGAGATTTATCGATTCGGCAAAATCTACTCGTTACGTTCTGTTTACCTCGGGAACACCCACGTTACTACTGGAGAAGAACTCTTCCAACAAAATATTCCTCGAATGATCGTCGTACTCCCCACCGCTTCTGTCCGAGGGTCCCAAGAGGAATCTCTCCGGCGTCAAAAACAATTGCGTTTTGTCCGGCCTTTCCACGAACAGCAGCTTGTTCTTCGAGTCCCTCGTCCACAGCAACAGATTTTCCACTAATAATTCATGATCCTCGTAAACTCTCTCTGCGCAGCACAAAGAAACAATTGTGAGTAATGGGTTTATCCCGATTAGATTATCGAATTCATCAATGCCAGCTTTTGTATCTACCCATAAAAAGATCCGGCAAGTGTTCGACGACCGCCCACTTTGGATCCATCGGTACATGATTTTTGTCGGCCAGGAGTCTCGATACGTGAGCCACGCTCATTCCCTCGTCCACCAATAAGCTTTTGCCACTGCCATCCAACGTGAAGGCCTTGATGAAGAGTTTCTGCACGCTGGCCTCGCGCATCTTTTCCAACGCCAGTCTGATCTTTTCCGCCTTGGCTCTGCTGGCGGCGTCTGAAAACATTTCGTATAGAATTATCGATCCTGAAGTGGCAGCGAGTTTGCAATGCAAACCGAGATAGTTATACCCATGAGTTGATGAGACTGCTGCTGCGGGGCTGTGTGCATGGCGGTCTGAGGTGGTTTGTGGCCCGAGCCGCTGCTGCTCGCCGAACTCTCGCTCGACAGCATCGATACCGTGTCGGAGAAGGCGCTATCGTTATCAGGACTATCCGTGCGAATGCCTAAAAAATTTCACCAAGATAATTGCATTAGAAATAATGGATAAATTCTCTTCAGCATCGACGAAACTTGATGAGACTCACCAGCATCGTTCTTGGCGATATCCGTGCTGTCGCTGGGGTTGATCCTTCCGCTACCAGGACGTCCCTGTCTCTGAGAGTCGCCCGCCGGAGTAGCCGCAATGTCACCGTCGCAGCGTCGCTCGAGGGCGCACAATTCCCCGAGAATCGCGTCGAGGTCGACATCCTGAGAATCTGTCGAAAAAAACAGTCGTTGGTATCCAAAAAACGTACGATTCCGAACCTCGGAGGTGTTCGAAAAGTTGTTAATTACGCAAACGAGGAGGAATAAATAATTGCGAGTTTCGTTTGACGAGTGGGACCAGCGTTCCTCGTTAATTGCACAGAAGCGTCTCCGGGTTATATACGCCAAGCTACCCTCTTTTAATTCCACTCTTCGCCTCTGCGCTCCTTCCTACTACATCCACACGTATAAACCTGCAGACCTGGTGCAACTCGCACACGTAACGTGTTTTAACAGTCGAATCCTCCGACACGCTTCGAAAGTTCGATATCCAGCAATTTAAACGTCACGCTTGGCAAATTCAAAGTTTGGCGGTCCAAGGAAAAACGCCGGTCGTCCGTGCTGAATTTCTCGTGGCAATTAAGAGGATGGAGTGTTTTTCAAAGGGTGGAAGAAAAGTGGCCTGTATAAGTTGAAAAAAATACATTTCTCAAAAATATACAATACAGCGTGCCAATAAGTAGCAACGGGAGAGAGGATTTGCAACATTGTTGAACGATTCGCAAAGTGGCTCGAGATATAAGAGCATCGCGAGAGGACGTTGCGACTCGTTTGAGCCGGGCAAAAGCGTCGATTAGGCTGAGGAGAAAGCGTCTAATTCGCGAAAGGTCGGGCGGATCGAAAAAGG
Source organism: Prorops nasuta (assembly GCF_024137725.1). Classification (NCBI taxonomy): domain Eukaryota; kingdom Metazoa; phylum Arthropoda; class Insecta; order Hymenoptera; family Bethylidae; genus Prorops; species Prorops nasuta. Next base: position 4,396,100 of record NW_027116814.1, read on the forward strand.
AGCGATAAATCAGGAGTCGCGGGCTGCAAAAACCGTTCGGTGTATAAGAATTTCAATGACGAGGGAACGACGGAGCGAAATTGGCAAATATCGCCGTAGAAAATATCGCTTATCTTTCTGCGGCCTGTTTCATCGGGCCTCGCGCGTCGTACGAGAGGCAAATTCGAGATTAGAGACGGAAATTTCCTGGAAGTCGTTGCTGGAAATCGAACCCGTTGCGTGCCGTTTCGTTGGCAGCGCGTAACGATAATTATTGCGAGTCGTTATCCACGCGTGATAGCGCGTTTGGTTCGTTAGGGTAATTAACGAAATTAGCACAGATGCGGCTAGCATGCACAGATACGCAAACCGACCTTGCTAGCTTCTGTATAACGCACTGCACTTTTCATTAATGTACCTCCACGCCTTTAATATTCCCAGCTCCGTGCAGTATATATATATATATATATATATGTATTCCTCAGCAACGTTTTTAACCAACCCTTAGTGGAGACACCAGAACCACTCCTGCGTCGTGCACGTTTTCAGCTGGCAACTGTGCCTTTTGCTAATTGGATGATTAACCAGACTCGACCTCGAAGAGCAACGTGAAAAATTGAGGAAATGGGCAATACTTTTGCAACTATTTTTTGTTGTATTTTTTTATTATTGCGTGGTCTTGTGTACAGGGTTCAAAGGTTGACAAGTGTAGAGTGTATGGATACGAGTGTATATCTGTGATTATTAGAATTGATGTAAGTTTTGGATTTTTGTAAGTAGCGGATTTTTTTTGTGACATCAATGAATTTTGCGAAAAATTGAGGGATGATTTTTGCTGAGTTTTTATGTGTTGTGGAGTTATTGGAAAAGGATGAGATAAATATAGAAAGGCAGAGTTGGGTGGAAAGTTGGAGAAGGTGAGTGGAAAGGGTGTATATAGGGAGATTTAAGTAGATATATATATATATATATATATAACGAGAGTATGAGACATTCTTTGAAATTGCGAAGCCAGGGCATTGCGTGGGTTTTAGTGGCTGCGATTCTCTCTCGTTGCGAATGGAAGAATAAGTGCCAGTAATAGGAATAATAGCTGCGACGCTTGCCAAGTGTGTGTGTGTGTGCTTTGTACGCGTGAAGAAAATTACTGCACCTTCTAATTAGGCTCGAAAGGTTCTAGCAAATTTAGATGTGTAGCGCAAGCTTAGCCCCGTATACTTTTTCGAGAATTTCTCAGTCGTGTTACAGTTGTTCCAAATCGTTCTTTCTTTGCTCTAAATTACGCATTTCCTCCAAAACCATAACACTAATTTTGCGCGATTTCAAAAAAATTCTCCGAAAAAACTAAATTTTTATTTCTATCCAGAATTACAAAAATCGTTTCACAAAAACGATTCGAAAACAGTGCAGCAACAAAATATACATTTTCCAAGAATCAAAACTACAAAAATCCATTTTCTCAAATTTGCACAAAATTAAAAAAAAAAATAGAAAATTCCCAAGCACCAGTAAATTCTTGCACGTAGGATTTAGAACCTCCAGTTTCTCCCGAATCTCGTTCCTTCTCAAAAATTCCCTCTTCGCACCTCCGGAAAATTCTCTCATGCCCCCCACCCCCTATTTCCCATACCTCTTCCCGCGTCTCTCAGAAAATTCCACAAGGATTAATCTCAATGCTCGTATCGAGCCCAATAAATTGTCTCCAAGTGCATCGAGTCAGGAGCAAAAAGTACACACTCTCCAAGATATTCATATACATAATATATATTTACAAAGCCCAAATTTGGTCTCGCGAATCGTGCAAAGACACATTTGCATCAACCTTGCAACTCCTGATAGCATATAGCGGACTCTGAACGTTCTAACGAATTTACAGAGCAGCATCGATCCAATTGTTCACTCCGATTACGCTCGAACAAGGTGAGTAACGTAAGACAATCTTTCCATTGGAGAAACTCGATAAGCGTGGAGGCATCGACGCAGCGAGGAGAATTTGGTTCGCCAATGCAGTTCTGGATAACATTTGGCGAACGAAGTTTGCGGAATGACGACTGTTGGGCGGAATGCAACGGTGTGTGCAGTAAAGGGGGGGGGGGGGTAATGTTGTTGGCAGAGCAACAACGAAAACGCCGCGACGACGGACGAGCAGAAGGCGCGGCGAAGGAGAGGATTTGGCGAGTGAGAAGTACCACTATAAGGGGGGGGGGGGAGATTCCAGGACGAGCTTATCTGTCGCTGCACGGTTCCAATTTCTCGGCTGGCTGACGTAAGGTTTCCGATGCCGGATAGAATTCTTAAGAGCGCGTGTCGCGAGAAATCTCTCTCTTGTCGGAATGCAAATTCACTTTCGGTGCATTTTGCACTCTGCACGAATGGTATCGATTTTTTGTTGTTGCAAATATCAGTCGGAACGATCCTTCGAACGAGACTCGTTGGGCTTTTGCAGCGACAGAAATTCTCGGAGCTTTCGTTGTGGGGAGTGTGACGTGGTTCGAGGGTGAGTAATACTTATTTCGGTTTAATGATCTATTATAGGAGTGTAATAGGTTTTTAATACGTTTACTCGTAAAGTGTAAAGAGTGGAGGTTTGCGAGTGAGGAATGCCGAGTAAATTAGGGTTTTTAATGTCTCTGTTAAAATTCTGGAAAATCCTTCGAAGAGAGTCACGTGGCTTCGTTGTATTTTGACGGGAAATTTTTTTCAAATTTTCTGGAGAATCGGGTTGAAATTTGAAAGTGACGAATGAAGATATGCGAAAATAAGATGTATAATCGATTTGGAATAAGTCTTTAATATTTTTCCTCTTAATCATTAAAGTGGAGCTTACTGTACATATATATATATATATATATACATATATAGGAACAAAATGCCAAGAAAACGAAGAGCGTTAAATGACCGAGATTACTTTTTGCAATCCTGACATATTTTTGCACGATGGCACGGCATGGTTTAGCTATGCGAAGAAGCGTGCGTAATAAATGAGAATATCTGCGTTATGGGCTGTGAACGAGGCATTGTAGCGAGCAAAATGGAAGGGGGGGGGGGTGGAGTGCAGCTTGACCGGTGCACTTACTTCGTTTTCCTTTTCATTAACTCATTAACGTGCACGAAAGAGAGAGAGAGAGAGAGAGGGGGGGGGGGGACAAAGCTGGGGAGATAAAAAGGGAAGACGAATGACAGAAGCTTTTACCACAGAGTCGCCTCTTCGGTACACGTGTATATGCATCCACCCAACCGTCCTTTGAAAACTACAGGGGCTACTCTCCATACATATATATATATATATATATATATATATATATCACAAAGCTTGTATTTTTCCAAGCGGCGCTCGAGCATTTTCCGATCGAACCGAGCGAGCGACCGACCCAGCTCTCGATTATTCCCGATTTAACCTGATCCACTTTACCACCCGGAAGTCGTTTATAAATATTCCTCATCCCCCATTAATAAAACACGTCAACATAATTTGATCTCGAAAATATCAGAAATATACAAAGCGGCTCGTTGGAAAAATATTCCGTGTGGATTTTCATTGTTCTAGAAGATTTTGGAAAAAGCATGTGAATAAATGCATATGCTGTTGTAAATGATAGTAAAGTTATAATTTAAATAGTTTACCGAGTATGTTAATAGTAAATTAATCAGTTTATATAGAAACATTTGATTGTTAATCTGATTAATTTCATGGTAAATAGAATATTATAATTTCGAGTGTCGATTGCATCTGGACTGCTAATGGCATTTCATATAATTACAAGAGAGAGAGAGAGAGAGAGAGAGGAGTCAACAGGGCATTGGCAGCTTTATTAATTTCGCGTGGTCAGGTAGTTCGTGAGGGTTTTGGTAAAACGGGAAGAGAAGAAAAGGTCCGGAAGGACAGTGGCAGGGAAATGGTCATTTGTATTCTCCAAAGGAATCGTGTCTACACGACAGGCACGCGAGACTCATTCACGGTAAAACTCGAGGAGTATCCTATATCGGTATTTGGCTGGCTCTCTCTCTCTCTCTCTCTGATTTCTTTCGATTGTCTTTTCTATACACAATTGGACGCTCGGAGAACGCCACGTGGAAATACAAAATAAATGACAAAACCGATCCCTCTTTCGATCCACGGCACGTACAAAGGCAAATTTTTCTTCCGCACAAAATTCGTCATCCCGATTGAAACAGAAACCGTAAAATAATCAACCAAATTCGTCCATTCGACGAATCTTGTATTGATTAAATAAGAATTACTTGAAAAAAAATTCTAAACGTTGCTCGTAGATATTTAAGAGAAGATTCGAGGTCATCGAACCCTGTGAAATTGAACGTTCCACCACAGCAATTACAGATCTCTTTAAACACGATTAATTAGCGCAGTCTTGATATATTTACCTCGACAGGTATACATAAAGACACAGAAATACTTCGTTCTTAGTCGATCCAATTAGTTTCTTTCGAGACATTTTTTCGAGGTTGCGTGAACGAAGCGATGGTTGATTTTCGCAGGTGAATTCGGCTGTGGAGGTGTTTCAACGACCGAGTAATCGTAACGTGGCTGCTTTCTACTTGCTTTCTAGGTGTAACGAATTGGCCGGTACGCCAGTTTCGTTCGTGCTAACGCGAGGAGGATTATCGCGTAACCAGAGACGTACGAATAAGAAGCATCGAACGTTTCTCCGGCACTCGCCAGTTTGCAGCATTGTTAAAGCTATGCAAATTGTACCTCCCACTCTGCCCCAACGATCCTCGAACAGCAACAAAGTTAACGAGCAGATTTTACGAATTTTTCTCCATTTATAATTTTGTAGCCTAAGAAAATGATTAATAAAATACCTTTTTCAGTGAGATATCCAAAAATGCTATGATTGTTGCCAAAATGTGCGAGCATTTTCGGCTTGAGAACAACAAACGTTCGACGTTTTTGATATTGTCACAGTGATAATCCTTTTACAGGAAATGTATAGCTATAAATTACTTGCGCGTTTGGAAGTTGAGAAGAGAAACACATGGATGAATGAGGGAAGAACTGGTCCAATACGTCACAATGTTGCTTTCTTATTAAGAATATTCGAGGGATCGTCTTTAATGAACAGAATTAACGAATTTTTCTCAGTTTATAATTTTGTAGCCTAAAAAATGAGTAATAAAATACCTTTTTCAGTGAGATATCCAAGAATGCTCTGGTTGTTGCCAAAATGTGCGAGCATTTTCGGCTTGAGAACAACGAACATTCGACGTTTTTGATACGATTGTCACAGTGATAATCCTTTTACAGGAAATAGCGAGAAATCACAGGTACGTTCGAAGGTTGAGGAAAGAAACACTTGGATGAATCAGGGAACAACTGGTCCGATACGTCACAATGTTGCTCTCTTATTAAGAATATTCGAAGGATCGTCTCCTCGAGCAATCCGCGTGAAAATACACCAAGAGTGTTGGTGTGTGGAACGAACATCCTCGAGTCTCCTCCATTATTATTATTATGGACGTGGAGGGTGTTCCAGTTGGAAATTCCGAATATCCGACTGGATCACCCAGCGACACTAATGACGTTTCAGGACGCGAACAAATATAAACGAGTCTGGCGGATAATGGTGGATTTCGCGTGAATTTAACGACCGGTCGACCATCGACGCTTATCCGTATTATCACTGATAATAATAATAATAAATATTTTACGAATCCCGTCGGATCGCCTCGACTCTCGCGATTTTCCAATAACGCGAGAGAGTATTCCTTCTCTCGTGGAATTGTTTACATCGTTGATTCGTTCTTGTCGCTCGATCTCGCAGATTATGTAGTTTTGATAAGAAACTTTGTAGCGCGAAATTAGTTCGTAGCACTTTTTTGCGAAATTTTTAAAATCAATTTGAAGAATCTTTCGAGAGTCTGGTTCAATTCGGTCACTGTTGAACGATTCGTAGAAAAAGAGGAGAGTGTTTCCGCAACAAAGTTGCGGAGACGGAGTGGACTTTGTTGCGCCGCGTGCGAGACTCGGTGCTGCTAAGTGGTAACTAAAGTAAACTCGAGGAACGCTGGCTGACCGAGCCGAGTCGACTGGTTGGCTCATGGCTGGCCACGACTGGCGGGGAGGGGGGGTTGCTGGATCGCTGGCAAATCTCGAGTTTCCCGCGCGTGCGCACCACTCGCCAGTCTCGGCCGCGGCGGCCGCGGCTTACAACTTTGACTCCTGGTGAACCTTTTTTTTTGTTACTTAATATTCGAAATATGAAAAGAAATTTTGCTTTGTATTTTAATAAAGAAAAAATGTAGGATTAAACGAGGAACCAATTTAACAAAATATATAATTACTAGAATAATCAAAATTATATAATTTTAAAATCCAACCTTTTATTTTTTATTCCGGAAAATCAACGTTTCCGGATAAAAATGGAATTTTGCGAGATTTTCAAGCGGAGCTTCGTTCGATTTGTTTTACGCGCGAATTTTACTTTCCCGCGGAAAAATTCGCGGGTTTTTAGGCGAACGAATACGAAATGGGTCATTCGAGTGTGTTAGTGGGAGGAAAAAGCGAGAGACCACGTGACTCGTGCAAATCTCTTTTAATCGTCTTACACGATCATCCGCGTGTCTCCCTCTTCTTCTCGGTGCGTTCTGTGCGAAACAAACACTGTGGTTGCTCGATCACTGCATCAATCTGGAAATTTCTCATTGACAATTGTCTCTCATTGGCAAAAAATTGTATCGACGCGATTGGCTCGTTTCCTTGCCAGGATGATCCTCTCGTAATTAGGACCCAATTAATTTTCGATAATTTGCATTTTATGGCCGCTGGGCATTCGGTACGCACGATCTTTGCAATTTTCACACTATATATATATATATATATAGTGGATTTTTGCAAGGAGAAAAAGAGCGAAAAATAGCGAAGAGACAAGGGAGCGTTGTAAACTATTCGCCGTAACGAGGAAACGCCATTAAGTGTGATTAAAGTGCAGTGAGTATGTAAATGTGCGAGGAGTGTGCGTGCGAGCAACGCGCTCGCGCGCTATCGAGAAAATTTGTATTGATTGAAGTGTGGGCGCTCACAGGACACTTTGACGAATCAACCGTGTCGTCGGATATTTATCGCTCTACTTATCCTAATTTTCTCGTTTCTCCATTGAACAACCAAGCGAGATTGTTATTGTTATTAAATACTTTTAGTCAACGATGATCATTTGAGTATCAAATCGCTGGTAAAAAATAAAATTGCGCAAACTCGAGAAAGAAAAAATTGTCTCGTATTGTCGCTGTGAATCGTTAGAAAAATATTAAAAATGTTAGAAAATGTGTAAAAACAATAGTGTCTAAATTAATTAAATTGAAGATTTATAAAGTTTTTATTCCGTTGCTAAAAATTTATTCGCTATTAAAATTATTTTTCACCGATTTTAGGGACACGAGCAAGTATACAGTGGAGAAAAAAGTTGCTCCTGTTCCTCTCCAAATAGGATTATTGTTGCAACGGTGCGTTGACCCGACGCAAATGCCGGGGAAGATTATGGAAATGCGAGCGATAACCCAAATCGATTGCTCGGCATAAATCAAAGCAATTGTTTTCCACGAGCAACATCTCCATATCGCGAGTGGTCAGTCGCGCTAGCATTATATACATATAGGTATATACCGATCGTTAGTCGAGTCTCACGGTCCAATTCCTGCCTTTCGAACTTTCCTCGCGGTTCGCAATTACAGCCAATCAAAATACAATCGCACCTTCCGTCCTTCGTTAAAAACCAATTGGGGATTAAAAGAGCCGCTAAACACTTGCAATTATCATCTTTATACGCTAATTAAATTTTTTCAAAAAGGAACATTTTTTTCAGAAAATTTCTAAAATTGTCTCGATGGACGGTAAAGGAGCTTTGGTGTGCGAGAATGACACGACGATTATACGGAACGATTCGACGTTGAATGGGGCGGAATCGCGAATCTCGCGCGAAACGATCGACGCGAAGAAAATTGCTCCGGGGTTCAATTGGATCAACGACGAAGACATTTACGGAGCAACCGAATGGCGAATCGTGAGATTCCTCGAGCGAGTCAAACTTCCAATTAAACCTGCGGCTAATTGGTAAATTAATTAAGCAGCTCCGCGCTGCGGTTAACGGAGGATGGTGTTGCGTCTCGATCGGACAACAATTTTCCGAAACGTCGAGGGTAGCGTTGTCGTAAACGGTGAAATATGAATTTGGAAAGAATGTCAAAGGAGGGGGGGGGGGGGGGGTCAAAGTGTACGGAGGAAAAAGGTAATTTTTCTTTTCCTCGGACGTTTAACACAGTTTTCATTTTAATTGGCAGCTGCGGGGAACGATGAAACTGGACAAAGCTATACGCAAATGCGCACGGATCGACTTTCAATGCTGAAGAGACTCGCGTGTACGAGCCACGTGCGTGTCTCGTTGCTAGAAAGAAAATCCAGAAACAACGGAACACCGCGTTTTTCCAACTCGATCTTTGACAAAACGATATACGCACTCCACAATTGAGTTTTAATTGCCAGGCGCGAGGAACGACGAAACTGTGCTAAGCGACTTGGATCGACTCTCAATGCCGAAGGGTGAAAAGGGGAGGGGGGGGGGGGGTTATCCTAGATCGGGCGGAGCGTTTTCTCGCTTCTGGGCAGAAAACTCGCAAGTGGAACAAGAGGGAGAGTGTGTGGGTGAAGAGCTGCGTCGGCATTCGAGACGATCGCGTGATCACGTGACCCTCGTTTCAGCCGCGGGTAATTAACTAATGAACCACGCCCGCTACGAGCAAAGACACGCTTGGCACGCACCCACGCACCGACGATGAAAAACCCATAAATGAGTCTACCCCCACTCCCGCACCCCACAGCAACATTTGAACCCCGAAACAATCGACTTCCCAGTGAGATAATTAAGCCGAATTTTGTGCACGATGCGATGTAGCAACATTGAATATATCGATTTAACAGAACGTTGAATATATATATATATATGCGTTTAGCAGCGATTTGGAAAGATCGATTGGTTGCTCGATGCATCATCAAATATTTCCTCGGTGCAACGAGTGTTTTTCGCTGGATAATGGAGTTGTCTTAATTAAAAATTCATTACCTGTCGCTATTATCGGAGATTCGGACAAGAGTTTCCGATGCACGTGTATCTATATATATATATATATATATATATGTGTGTGTGTTGTGATAAAAATTCTGCACGCGAAATATCTCAAGAGGCATTGGCTCGTGCATTAGGCCCTTAGAACTATATATATAGGATTGAAAATTCTGAATCGCAGTGACTCGAAATGATGGGATGCACAATGGAAAAGTTCGACTCGTCATTTTTCGTTGATTTCGATCATGTTGACACGGAATAAAAGCGCAAATCTCGATAATAATTTTATGTTTGATTTGTTTAACAAGTTTTTAAAACTATAGCAAAGTTCAATTATCTTCGAATTTCTGAGATACGCGCGAATGGCAATTTGTGAAAATCGAGGGGGAAAAATTGTTGATTAATCGGTTTATTCGAAGCAGAGTGCGTTGAGAAGCTGAAGACGAAGCTGAGGAAAGTGTGTAATTGGGTTAAAGCTGCGAGCCTAGTGACGAAATTAGAATCTGCACTGCGAATCCATCCAAAGCCAACTCTGTGTAATATTCCAGAGAGGTACCTGCCACTTTCCCAGAATTTCCCGAGATTTTCCCCACACGCAAAGGTCCACGCAGCATCCTCCGAACGACCCGCTCGAAAATTCCAACTAACTTCTCTTCATCTTCCGTGAAAAAGCGTCGATTCATCTCGACACCATTCGCAAAGGCATAAAAACTCACGAACCATATCCAAGTATAGCAAAATTAGCTTGAAACATTTTATCAAACTTTTGATCGACTAATTTCCCTTAAATTGATTACGCGTGAAAGAAGGCGATATGCGAGCATCTGAGTTTTTGTCTTACGAATAAACGCAATTAAAATGTTTGCGGTGAAACTAGAAATTTCTTTCTTTCACTCTTCATCGTCGATTCGTTAATTACTGACGAAACTCTATTAAAATTAAAATCAAAGTTATAAACTCTGCAAGAACCGTGTTTAGCACACTTTCATATATATATATATATATATATAGTCTAAGCAACAATGGAAGATCCTTCGAATCCGTTTCATAATTGGGTCACCCGCTCGTTAGGAATAAATTAATACACAGAAGTATATTATCGAGTGATGGGAGATGCTGACTAACGTAGAATCGCGAGATGAATAAAAATGGACGCCTGGCGATGCAGTGATAAATCGGGTGATTTTGTTCTTTACGAGGGAAAAATGGCAAAAATTATGATGGAGTTGTTGGAAAGGAACGGACGGGTGTATGGATGTTAAGTGTGGGTGGTAAATCATTGGTGAGAGGGATGAATTTTGAAAGAGCACGGTGCGTGGGCGACATATATATATATATATATATATATGTATGAGTGTGTGTGGTTGAACGCGAGCGATTATATTATAGTTTTGCCATGATATATCAAAGATGAATAAGAGGCCATTGAATATTGCTGGCTAACGAGCTTCGCGAGTGGAATAAAACGCAGAAGCAGCTATGTAGATGGAATATGGAATATTGCTGGCCAGGCCTCGCAGATGTTCTGTCCGTGAGCAAGCACGCGAGTATGTATGTGTTCGAGACCACACGTGCGTTCGTGTGTGTGTTCAAAGTACAAAGATGGGGTCATGAAACTGCAACTCGCTGTATTCACGACGGATTATTAAAGTGGCGCTGCTAACAGTGTTCGGTATAGATCCGAGGTGATACGAGTATGTGTGTGTGTGTATAAAAGATTTTTTTTATTTTTCTCGATAATTTTTCTTTTAACTTCAAAGTGTTTCTCGACGCTCATTTTCTTTCTTGGTGAACCAAAGACGAGGTGTGATTTTTCTAGCGAACCCAGAATTTCCCTCCGTGAAGGGACCGTGTGTGGGAATGCGAGACGAAGAAAGAAAATTATATATGATATTCATGCTAATTGTTTCACTTTGCGAGAGAAATTTAGTCTTTCGTTATTTTAATTTTATTTTGTACTGTTTTTTGTGGCTTTCATTTCTCTATTTTCGCGTTTGTGGATTGTTTTTAGCTGTGATGGGTTTAAACGCTGGTTTATTAGTGAGAGTATTTGGAATCACGAAATGTACTCAGTAGGAAAAATTGTTAATTAGGAGAGAAGAAATTAGAATTGATTGATATAAAAAGGGGTTTTACATGTATAATAATAATTCCAAATTTTGTTAACCTTGGAATAGTTGATTCGAAGATGAGGAAAAATTTGAGAAAAACGAGGAAAAGTGGTAAATAGTGGAAAAAGATACTTTACAACGTGTGGATAATTCCTTAAATATATAAATATAAAAGAAATACTGTTTTTCGAATCTTTATTTCACGGCCGCATAAAGTGGTCAACTAGAGAGAAAAGTAAAGAAAAAATGGAGGGTTGGTTCGAGGGAAAAAGATGCTCGTTTAAAAAATTCATAAATTTCGGAATAGAAAAGGAAGCGCCACTTTTATCCCGATATGGGGCGCTTGGTATAAAAATAAAGGGTGGAAAGAAAAGCGATTGAAGTGGAGGGAAAAACTGGCATCGACGTGGAGCGATCGTGCAGGATCGAGGGAGAGGACCTGGAGGAGCGTTAACTTTCATCGGGACTCCTTTTTTCTGGCCGAAAACGAGCGGCCAGCGGGCAGAATGGTTTGAACAATGTGGCCGGAGAATCGTGCGTTCATCGTGTAACTTTTCGACCGGACAAAACAGGCTACTGAGAGACGTGTGTAAAACGTGTCTCATCCACGTGGCTCTTTACAATCTTGGCTGGAAAAACGTCTGATCACGTGGCTGGATCGGGCACGAAATATGAAAATAAATTGCTGATTCTTTGCGAAAATTCTACCTTGTTTTTTTGCGTGTGTAAATTGAAACTTGATCATTCTATTTATGTAATATTACAGAAGTGTGTATATATGAAAATTATTTGAAATATGTTGAAATTTCGGGTAGAAAATTACTCGCAGATAAATTTTGTATAACGTTTGTTCTGTGTTCACATAATTTAATTAACGAGCTTAATTGCAATATTATTAACTATACTAAAAATATATTTTAAAAAGCAACAAAATTGTGATTGATTTTTACTTCATTTTCATATTTGTCCTTTATATACAGGGTGTCCCACGAACGGTGGCCATGCCAATATCATCGGATAGGGGACAAAAATCTAAGTAAAAAAGTTGTAAAAACTTTTTTTGTAGCAAACTTGGTTAAAAAGTTATTTGCAATTAAAGATTATCGATTAAAGTAGCCTTTCTTAAAGAGGAAGATTGTTTTGGTCGCATTATAAGACCAAAAACGCTAAGATTCTGTGAATTAAGGTACTAAGAAAAACACAAAGCCAAACATCCACTTGAGCCTGTGGTGTGTTTATGTTTTGATTGTTTTTATGGCACTCGCACTCGAAACTGTCGATCAGCCTTCAATCACGACAATAGCTTCAAGTGGATGTTTGGCTTTGTGTTTTTCTTAGTATTCTAATTCACAGAATCTTTCTGGCCTTATGATGCGAACAAAACAATCTTCCTCTTTAAGAAAGGAGCTACTATGATCGATAATCTTTAAATGCGAATAACTTTTGAACCAAAAGTGCTAGGAAAAAAGTTTTTACAAGTTTATTACTTAGACTTTTGTCCACTATCCGATGGTATTGGCATGACTATCGTTCGTGGGACACCCTGTACAATCATGGACAAATATCTGGTACAATTTCAATATTAAATATAACGTATATAGTCAGATAATAACAATTTGAGTAAAAATAGAAAATTATAGACTCACCCTCGAGATTAGCCATGGAGAATCTATAGCTGTCGATTCTCGGTGTGTTAATATCCGAGTTGAATGGCCTGAGAGTCGCGGAGCTCACATTATCCAGACCCTGAAACACGAAATGAGAGACATTGAAAATTCGGCCACGAAGTACACTTAATTTTATAGATGCACGCTATTTTCACCTTCTCGCACCATTACCACAAAATTACATTTAGAAACCTGGCAACATTGCTGGATAAAACAACATTAAAACGAAACACGGTTGAACGAGACGCAAAAGTTGAATGGTTTTAGGCGCCTAGAGGCAGTTTCGCCAGATGTAAAAAATATCGAGGCCAGTTATGTGTTATATATATCCCACCTGGAACTTCCGGAAAGCCTACATAGTTTTAAGCCTTATAAATAACACGACGAGAAAATAAAAATTCATAAAGGAGACGAGTGTCTATTGTAGAGAAGCTCTCGTAGAACGGAGGTTAACGAAAAGTTTTTCCACGACAAAGTGGTTTAAGAATTTTCGCGCAGGCCAGCGCCTATATAGCTACAATGGCTTGCTCTCGCACTAGCCTAGGGACTTCCGGGTTTTGAATCATTAACCGTAAATAATGTAGGAGAGCAGGCCTTCTAGGTAAATCTCTGTGTGAGAGGATACACACACGAGCTTATAGGGCTCACGATACACCGAAACACGACTATATATTCGTGTGCGGAATGTTGTAGGACGGTTAATCAAGCGGCAACTCGCACGTTGAACAAACAATGTAGCCAATATTTTACCTCAACGCCTGTATTCTACGTGTTTGTACCTCGTCTTTCCCTCCTTTATCAACCCCCCCCCCCCCCCTTCACTCGTTCTCCCACAATTAAACAAACGAAACACACCCTGGAGCGTTAATTCGTTAATTATACACATACTCGTTAATTATTAGGAAATGTTAATAAGTACTAAATCGTGTTAAGAAAATTTGATAAAACTCGCGAGGCGTTCATAAATATATGTTGGATGGGTGAAGCTGTGCAATTAGGTAATTATTCTTTGTTCCCATGCACGTAGGATGAAAGGACTCGTCTGTTGTGGCTGTTTGGAGTGTTGCACTCAAGGTCAACAATCAACGCGTAATACGGTATTAATTTAATTATGCGTACAATTTATCGACGTGCGTGATCCGATTAGTTCAACTGGACCATGAAGCAAATTGCGATCTAGTATAATTTACAAATCTTTGCGGTGATAATTTTCTAAATTCAAGGAATTTGCTAAGTTTTTGCGTGATTCATTTATTGTTATTACTATTAATTTGTAGATTTTTCCATTGGCTCATTAGAACGTAGTTGCAATTTTTTGGAGGTAAAACCAGCCAAAGAGGAATTTTTACGTTTTTTTTTTTCAAGTATATATATACAGTCGGTAGGTGTAATTCTTCGGGAAAAGACGACAGCCACGTAGGAAGATTGCTGGCTTTCAGGACTGGCAAGGGAAAAAGAATAAAGGGAAGCACCGAGAGAGAAAAGCGCGAACCATGAGGTCCGAGTTCCCAGCACGGAGCGCCAGTTTATTTTCAACCTGCGCTTTAGCAGCTTTTATTGCCACCGATAAAAAATACGTGGTGGTTTCTTTTTTAATTAGTGCAACCCACAGCACACCCCCCCCCCCCCCTCTTAAAGTGGTTACAGTCTCTTTATCCCGATGTTTTACCTTGGGAAGAAAATTTCGCGCTTAACAGGGTCTATACTCGCTAAGTTTGTAGAGAAAGAGCATATATAGTTGGACTGAAAGAGTTTAAAAGTCAGATTTTCGTCATTGATTTTACTCGAATCCTCCGGAGAGTCAAGATTCGACGGAGAACGAAAGGAGCGAAGGTGGGAGAATAAATAGTTGGAAAGTGGGCAGTCGTTGCAAAGTTTGCAAAGTCGAAGGTGAGAAAATTGCGGGAAAGGCGAGATACGTGGCTGAGAATGGAGTGGCTGGGTAAGAAAGAGGAGAGGAATTGTGGAAAGTGAGAAAAGTACGTGATTCGTCATTCTTCGCAGAGTTGGTTTCAACTTTATATATATATATATATATATGCAGCTCCTAAAGTGATGTTGAACAAAGCCACAATATCCAACGATTAACCAAAAAATTAATTCACTTCATTTTCCTGTTACGTAACAAAAACGAGCATTGAATTTTTATTAGTGTGAAATTTTTGTAAAACTGTCAAGAATTAAATTGCAAGGCAGAAAAAAGGGTTGGAAGGTAAGTTTGTGGAACGCGAGACGATAAAGGGCCTGCGCAACGTGTGCAGGGAGAAAAGGTCGAAACACGAAAGGAGAAACTTGTGGAAAATTGCGCTTTTCCCGAAAGCTCGTAAAACTTTTCTATATATATGTTCACTGGAACGATTCTTCCGGTACCAGAACTAAGCTTCTCGAGTTCATCCTAATCTTTCGAGGATTTCGATGCATTCGAGGAACTTTCATCGAGTCGTGTTAAACAAAAACACATTCCTTGTGTGTGTGTATATATATATATATACAGGATGTTTCAGATAAAACGCCCCAGACCATTGACATAACATGCTGTTTAACTTCGTAATTATAAGAGATGGCAATTTTTATTACAAGACCTTTTTAAACGCAAATCAAAAGAAGCTTCAAAAAGGTCTTGTAGGAAAAACTGCTAACTCTTGTAATTACGAAGTTAAACAGCATGTTATGTCAATGGTCTGGGGTGTCTTATGTATATATACATCCTTAAAACGTAGAAATTAAAAATCGACACTCTCGAATACCAAAAAAATGTTTCTTGTCAAAAAAGAGGAAATTAACAAAGTTGAAGGTAAAAGTGCGTTTATAATGAATTTCCTTCGATTCAGCGTGGAAATTCAACCTCGGACCGAGATAAGGGGCTCCAGGCTGGTTTTGCATAATCGATGCAAATTTTTTACAACCCGTATATATATACGTACATAAATACGAGCTACTGCAGCGTCCTCGGCAGCCTTGTGGCTCTTCCACCTAAACAGCCTCTCCATTTGTCCGGGAATGGAGTGTCTCGGCCTCGCGCGCGAAAATCAGATTTTCCCTCCAGCCTCGAAGCACCGCGCTTTTTGGGGTCCCATATATGCTGACGAGTATCGCGGAAATTGAGAGTCTCGACTCTTCAGGGTGCTCGGCTTAACTTGCACGAATGATCCACTCGCAAGGAGCATCGCTTTTACGCACGACATCGCTCGACATTATTACACTCTTCAAGGTCGAATCGAGCAAATTTCCTTCTCGATGATCGTGTTTCGCAGTTTTCCTCATCGAACCTCCTTTAGTTGGTCGGTTTGAGGATATTCCTCCTCGGAACGAGATTTGATTCGCTTTGAATCGTGGCGATAAACTTTGTGGAGTTTTGACCAGGGAATTTATCAATTTTCGCAGGTCGAAGTTGAGCGATGGAAAATTTATATTTCGAGTTTTACGAATTTTGCCGGATTAAAGGATCGAGCTGTTTGTTGTTAGTGAATCTTGATGAGGGACAGGGGGGGGGGGGTGGAAAATAATGGTGGAAAGAAGAGTCGAGCAGGCGCTCCTCGTGACGTTCGCATCAAGGTGGATGACAGGCCTTGAACCCGGAGCCGCTCGCTCGACGACACTGATCCTTCTCCTCGAGTATTCCCAAAGTTCTTCAGGATTGGCTCGCATAACCTTTCTCCGGCGCGATAAAACGAGTCTCTTACATCAACGTCCGCAGAATCACGGCAATTTCTTCCTTCCAATCGACTTTTCCCCGCACTTGCGACTCGCGAACAAACTTCTTCAAGATCCTATCGTCCTTGCACTCGAACCCTGAAGAGCCGACACCATTTTCTAATGACGAAAATTTCTTCCACTACTAAAACTACACACATATATATATGTGATTACACAGAGTTCTTCAGGGAACAAACGAAGGGGAAATTGTTATTTTCACTGGAGAAGCTGAAGAGTTTAGGGAGCGAGGAGGGTTTTGTTGCTTGTGAAATTGATAGGAGGGGGGATAGTGTTTTTTACATACGATTTCCTCAAAGAGGGATAAAATTTGACAAAACGACAAACGTGGATGTTGAATCTCGCGTGGACGGAGAGTATCTCTATCGGCAGTGGTACGAACACTGCTCGACGATTGGCGAGAGGTTCAACGTGGAGGCGACCGGCGGAGAGTCCTCCCCCGTCTTCCCCTTTCCCTTTGGACCAGGGGGGGGGGGAGAGGGGAAGAGAGAAGGATCGCGCGTACGTGTGCGTCAACGCGTACCACGTTCGCGCGTTGCACGAAAAGTACGAGTGGGATAACTGTCCTTTGAAACGTGTGTGTGTGTGTGTGTGTGTGGGAGAGAGATGGACTTTTTGTGTGTGGAACGAATCGAGAGGGAAGCAAGAAAACACATGTACGAGTTGAGAGAGAGAGAGAGAGAGAGAGAGAGGGGGGGGGGGAGGGGGGAGGTAGAGGTGCGCATGTGCGTCTATCGATTCCGGGAGACTCCCGCAGGAACTCAGGACGCGAGAGGGAAAGAAAGGGAGGGAGAGGGGAGGGTAGGGCAAAGGGGGAGAGCGGTGAAAGAATTTTTTCAGAATTCACTCTATATTATATATGTATATGCACACACGGTTCCAATACCTTTAAAACGTGCCTCGAGAGACCCTTCGACCTTGCCAAACGAGCATTTTCCAACACCTTGCGTCATTTCTCGTTTATTCATTTTTTTGATACAATTATGAGCAGTGTAAACTGGAAAACTCTTTTGCAATAAGCGATAATTATTGAAATTTTCAAGGAATTTCTCTGAAGCAATTTTATTCGTATCGGTTTTTAATTAAGGGGATGATCGAAGGGACGAGCGAACGTTTACACTCGCAACGATAATTCGTACGATCGGGAGATTCACGGTCATTGTCGAATATATATATATATATATATATATATATATATATAGGTTCTGCAACGAGATGCAATATCGATTTTATTCCTCTCGAATCTTGTCGCGGTCGAGCGAATTTAATTACAGGAGCGCGCGCATAACAAATGGCGTTGAAAGGATTTAAATGGATTTTCATGGAAAAAGTTGGAGGATTTCCGGTGCGGGAATTATCGTCGTTGGGCGAACCTCTCCTGTTGGCGCGAAACGTGCAAAGCCCTGCTGGAAGCTTCCAGCTACGAAAACAAATTTGTTTCGACTTTGTTTACAAGTTCTCTCTCTCTCTCTCTCTCTCCGAAAAGTGAACAAACTTGTGCTCGACGGAGCTTCAAAGGGATTTTCATTTTAATTCTAATTGCATCGTGATATTTCGTTTGATTTCACCCACGTTTAACCCGCGTTTATGCCACGAGAAACCTCGCGTTATTCCACGTCAACTTTTGCAATAAATTAATCGCCAATTTTACGCGCTTCGTCGCGCAATTATGTGCAATTTCTACAAAAAATAACGAAGCAACAAAGTTACGAAGAAACGAGTTATAACCCTGCAACAAAATTACTTTATACAATTTTTTATTTACATCGACTCATTATTCTTATTTAAGTTTGATTTTACGCGCCAGCAACGTTCCAACCGAGTATTTCATTTGTGGCTATGACAAGTTTTCGCAAATTTATGAATTTCTCCCTTTCCACAATGTGCGCAGCAACATAATGAGTCGGACATTCTTATTGTACATGTATTTATGCTTTATCACAACGAAGCAACATTTGATTCAGGTTAACGCGATCATTGTTCAGCGTAATTATTGGCGATAAATCATCGAGGAGCATCGATAAATTGCAATATATATTCCAGGGTGAGTGGAGGACTCGTATATTCGAGACGCGTTTAGTTTGCATAGCAAAGTCCTAAAGCTAGGTTAACAGTGGCATAAATGAGGAGATTTAATGGATTGCACGAGAGAACGATGATCGAGTCGACGACGCGCACCGAAACCTCATCCTCGCGCGTTTCTGTCACTCCTACACACGTACCATTCGAGGGAACGTCGCTTTACCTTCCATTATACGGTTCTCACGCGGAAACGCCAGCTCCATTATTCTCCTCTCTCTCTCTCTCTCTCTCTCTCTCTCTCTCTCTTACATACAAAGTGCACACACGTGATTTCTACCACAAAATAAAGCAACTTTGAAATTAAATTTAATTCGAAGGTATTACAGAAAATTTTAGCAAAATTTCAAAGTAGGTTCATGACAAATGTAGAATTATTTTTTAGAGAATAATAAAAAGAATTCATGACAAATATAGAATTATTTTTTAAAGAATAATACAAAAAATATCTGTATACATCGATAATTCGAAAAAGCGATTATGCAAAATCAGAGAAAGCTTATCGAAGTTTGAAAAAAACTTAGGCTTCCCGTTCGAAGGCTCGAGAAACTTGCAGAAAAGAGTGTCCTATTTATACGAACGTCCGTGTAGCTCCGAAAACTAATATGGTAAGAGGGAAATAAGTGGGAAATGTTACATAATAAGAGCGATGGAGGATACCAAAGGCTTTTTCGGGTTAGCGGAACGAGCAACAAAATTCCAAATGTGTTTTTCCCCGCGACGGAAGAATCCCTGGCGAGATTTATGCGTTGCGAAGGTTCCTGCGATGTTGAAATATTCCAGGGGGTTAAAAACCTGCGCGCGTCTCGATGCCCCGTAGTCTGCCACTTATCCGAGGCAAGAAAAATTTAAGGTACATATATATATGTATATAGAGACTCGAAGAAAATGCGAGGATGAAAAGAGTTTTTTATTCGCTCGATAAACGGTTGCGCGTGCTGCGATGTCGTGTATATAGCACACTGCACCCTCTTAATCATCTTTCTTATATATATATATATATATACTCCTTTCACTCCTTTCTTCAAGCTCCGATACTGCCACGACGAAGAGTCTCGCGAAAGACACGCTCTTCTTCAATGGAGAACGCGTCGACCCTCGGAATATGCTTTGAAAGAACTTTTTTCTTCAAGCCCGCTTCCTTCCGTTCGACGTCAGCCCCGAAGCTGCTGAGATGAACAAAAAAAAGCGATAAAAGATGACGCGATTAATAACGATCCCGGTGATTGGATCTCGCGTCGTTGCACCAGGTGTAATATCTCTTTTCGTTGGTGTATCTGCTGTTAGGATCCGAGGAGGGTTCCTGAAGATTATCGCTTGGAGAAGTTATCAATTTTTACTCACGTCATTTTCCACGTTGACGAAGATCGAAACACGAGTGATAAAGTTAGAGGGGGGGGGGGGGGGGGTGGAAAATGGAGAAAACTCGAGGAAATTGCGAGATAAAAATTCTAACGACGATGGGTCCCTTTTGATTGGATGATTGGACCGGAAACGGCGCGGCGGTCCTTTCAAGTCCTCGCCGCTTATCATTGATCGTGCGATTCTTCGGGGAACGAGAGAGAGAGAGAGAGAGAGAGAGAGAGAGAGAGAGAGAGAGAGAGAGAGAGAGAAGGCATGTCCACTTCCCTCTCTCTGCAAATTAGATAGTGTAGTGAAAAAAGCCCACCTAAATGGATCAACTTCCCTTTATTGTTGTGAAACGGTCCCGGCCATTAACGCTTTATCGTCGGACAGATGGGTGAGCTATCGTGTTCGCTGTATATATGTGTATGTACTGTCTGGTGACGTCACAAGTTCTTAGTATGACGAGCCTCGAAATTGATAATTTTTTAGCAAAACTTTCGTGACTCGAGGGAAGTTAAATGGTACACTTGAATTTTAAGGACGTTTCAAGGTCACCTTGAGTGAACTTTACACAAATAACCAGAACGAAGCTTTTCGGAAGGTCAAAGGGAATGGTCGTTCTTGCTGGTTGATAAATCAGGTCGTATATATATATATATACTCGTGTATATTCCCCAAACTTGCCACACCAATCCTAATGCTCGGTTCACCACTACACGAGCAACAATAGTACAGCGTTCGCAGACTCTCCTCGTAAACCTTACCCACGGAATGATTAATTGCACGAGACCTTGGGCCACATAACGCTGTATCAATCTTCAAAGACAAGATACAATCCCTGACTGCGATAGAAACCTCGCACGAGATTGATGGAAGCAAGAAGACTATTCTGTGTTATATATATAAGTGTATTGTAATTTTTTTTACTTCTTTTTATTATCGTTTCCTAGTTTTTTGTGGAAAATCACTGGATCCTGTGGATCGTGGCAGGATTGATTTGACTTGTTTCGTTAGAGTGATAACAGGAGGGGGGGGGGGGGGGGATGATATAACATCACGTGGAGAATGTGGATGTCTCGGTGATTGGGCACGGCGAAGAAGGGCAAATAATGCTAATGGACACGGGAGAGTCTCGCTCGTGCGAAATAAAAGCTGTCGGCAGGATGGGAAAGGGGGGGGGGGAGTGGCTAGAACGAGGAGAGACGAGAAGGAAAAAAAACCAAAGGGGCAAAAGTAGCTGTGGCGAGTAAAATCAGGACTGAGAGGAGGTTGAATGAACGTGTAACGAATGAAGGGGAGGGGGGGGGGGGGGTCTGATCCTTGGAAACATACGTGTGGCACGTAGGAAAAAAAGGAGTGTAGAAAGGACCAAAGAGAGGGTGATGCCTAAAGAGAAGAAACGTTGCTGAGGATCGCAGAGACAGCGTTGATGAGAATGAACGAAACCTTTATATATCCGTACAGTGGCTGGCGGAAAATTGCGAGGAAAAAATGTCGTTTAAAACGAAAGCTAAGTGCCAGGTATAAGAAAAATGAAGGCTCGATGGAAAAATGGCAGGGTTATTTCTTAATTTTAATTTAATTTAATTTAATGGCTGGTGTAAATTTTAGGTTTACTCTGTTGCGCGAGAGAGAGGCAAGACTCGGGCAGCGAGGAAAGTGTTTCAATTCGAATGAATCGTTCCTTGAACAGGTCCAATGAAACGATTTGTTTTACAACAATACAAGCTCGATTTTGTGTGCGTTAAATTTGTTTTTCATATCTTTTCAATTCGATGAAGTGTATATCGATATTAAATAAGTTATATGTGATCGTCGGTGGGAGATATTCGATGCCAGAATTATTTCAACGAAATAATTTCTCTCTGTATAAACCGTGTATACAATTAATAATAATTATAACGCAAGCTTCATAAGTATACAAAAGATTGTGAAAAGCGAAATAAACGATTATTCCAGAATAGAAAACCGACGAGCCTCGAGGAATTGTATATAAAACAACTATATCGCGTGACAAAGTACAAGTTCGAAGCAAGGAAAATCAGTTGAAAAATGGTGGACTAGAAGATTGACGAATTTCGAGGAAAATCGGTGAGAAAAAGCAAAGAAAGTAACTCGAGTTGTCTCATGTGATAAAGTTGGAGTTTCTACGAGGGAATTAGCCGAAAGCCCGTCGTCCTCTTTATCGCTCCGTGGTTCTCGAGATTACCGATAAAAACAAGTTGGAAGTTCAAGGGGGAGCCAGGAACACACACACACACACACACGTAAAAAATATCTACAGGAACTCGTTGCTAGCACTCGCAGTATGCAACGATGCGCGAAATATGCACTTTCGAATGGAAAAAAGGCGAACGGATCGATGGTGGGGGAAAGAGGGGGGGGGGGGGGATTGAAAACCCGGTAGACGATAGGGAATTTCGAAGCGTGTATCGCTGGGACAAAGCTCGTTGGACATTTGGAATTATAACAATGCGCAAACAGGATGCCAGTTATCTTCCTGACGACGCAGCCTTTTACGATAAAACGCAATGTGTTGGAACACTCCACGCGCGTATATACATACATATATATAACATTATAGCAATGCAGCGAAAGAAACGAAACTTTAAAAAACTGCTGGATATTCCCGAACCATCAAGGTCGCTCCAACGCGAACTCGGTCGAAGAATTTTCTCGGACGAGGCGATATTTCGATAAAGAAAATTTGATAAACACCCCACGCGAGACACTCGGACGTTATTCCGCAATTCCAAAGGAGAAATTTGCGTATTCCGGGGAATCGCGCAAAGGGCGAGGGTTTAATTCGCAACGAGGTAGAAATTTCCACGTGCCGTTATACACGCTCTTTCGCCGCTCTAACTGGCAGATATTTAACTACCGCGCGCGCGGAGCACGCAGACCTGGTGTATTATGTCTACCACTCTGGAGCGAGTGCACGCCCGACGCTTTTCTCCTCTGTTCCTCGTTAGAAAGCAATTTCGCCGAATAACTATTTAATATCCGTCGCTGGGAATTAATTGTCATCGTTGGAGACTAAACTTATTCTTGCGAAATAAGTTTTATTATTTTGCGAAGAGCGTAATATTTTTTTGCAGGAGTCGCGAACGAGGGGAGTGTGAAATAATTGAAAAACTTGCTTGGGGGGGGGGGGGGGGGGGGCTCGTACGCAAATATCGTTATTAAGCTTGCGTTACGCGAGTCATTGTTCGATACTCGCGCAACAAAGGAGCAAAAGGCGTATCGAGCCGGTGGAGAGAATTCGGTTTAATCTTTTGCATCGGGAATTTCGCATTGTTGATATTTAACGACCGTGCGTGAAATTAGTCGCAATGGTGCAAGGCCAATTATCGAGTCGAGTCGAGTCGAGTTAACTTATATATATATATATGCGAGTCGCAATGAAAACTGCATGGTCCCCGGATAGATGCACTATATATATATATTTGTCTTTATTCGCGCGACGACGGATTTAACGATAATTAATTCCCGGCGGACGTGGAACGTGCAATATACGTACTCGCCATGAATAGCCGATGCTTTTGAATGCTTGCCAGCCGAACGCGAACAACGAAAAGCCACTTTTGTACCGTTTCCACTGGTTTCGACGAAACACGCCACTGGGTAACCGGGCGAAGTAGCTCTCCGTTGCTAAAATCCTATCCACCCCCCCCCCCCCTCTTAAAATTAACACAACCGAGTCTCTTCAAGTAGTACCTTACGACGAGACCAACGCACGATGATACCGTTTTGTGAAACCACGTGGAATTTTATTCTACGGTGTTACCGAATACTGTATTAATTATCGATGAGAATGCTCGTGTCATTCCAGGTGCATCTGGTGCACTCTTTTTGTCAATATTAAACGGAGCCTTCGACGATCAAACACAGCGACGTTTTTCTCTTACGAGAATTTCCAACGATGACAAATGAGGTTTACGTTTCTATAACACGAGCATTGGTTATTTTCGTGGCTGTCTGATTTATATTTCTGAATAAAGTTTTTTGAATAAACCACGTGAAATTTCATTCCACGATGATTACCGAATACTGTAAAATTAATAATAATGCTCTGATCATTCAGAGTGCATCTGTTGCACTTTCTAACGATATTAAACCAAGTGTTCGATGATCAAATGCAGTGACACTTTTTTCTTACGACAATTTCCATCGATGGCAAATAAGTTTTACGTTTCTATAACACGAGCATTGGTTATTTTCGTGGCGGTCTGATTTATTTCCGGATAAAGCACGTTGTCGCACGAGGGAACCGTAATCCGGTCGTTCTAAATCGAGAAGCGGAGACGCGTTATTGAAAGTGAAAACTTATCGGGATTACGTATTTATTTCTGGAGGATAAATCGATGCTCGGAAGACCACGTGTTTGCGATGGTATATAAGCAACTTTCGGAACGTTCCTCCATGTTTTCGTCCGGACCGAGACGTAATGTAACGAGGGGTGCGGGGGGGGGGGGTAGTTTTGTAGAAACGTTAAGCAGAGCGGAGAGGGAAAACGGAAGTAGATTTATTATTTCTCTCTCCAACTTCCGGTGCACTGTTCAAACTGAACAGTGGTTTGTTTATATAGAAAAATAAATCGAGACTCTTTTTCGAGACTGTT
Source organism: Prorops nasuta (assembly GCF_024137725.1). NCBI lineage: Eukaryota > Metazoa > Arthropoda > Insecta > Hymenoptera > Bethylidae > Prorops > Prorops nasuta. Next base: position 4,420,695 of record NW_027116814.1, read on the forward strand.
CTCCGGAACAAAATGAAACATCGAGTTTGAAAACACGTGTGTCGTAGGATGACCTTGATGGTTTTTCCTCTCTTTTCTTGTTTATGAAACTTTGCTGCACTGAATGAAAGAAGGACGCAACATCGATCAAAATATTTGGTGCAATAATTTGATTTTTAAAACTTAACCTACAATCAGATTTATGGAGCTAAGAAATTTATCATTGAATTTTTTCAGTCATTGATCAATGTTTGGTAATTTTGCAAGATATGGACAAACATTGGTAAATATTACAGTAATATTTATTATTTTTGCTAATTTCCCGAGGTAAAATGAAAATGCAGAGATCGATAAATTTATTAATGCTATACGTAAAATAAATGATAAACAATCGTCTCAATCACATTTTTTCGATTACTCGATGCAATCTGTCGACTCGCGCGATAAACATTATTGCAACGATTGAACCACCACGAATAAATAATTTATTAATTTGTTTAAAGAAAAATGTGTCAAATTGACGAGGAAGAAATAAGAGAAATGGAGGTACGAGGGAATTGACGAGATGGAAAAATTAAGAGTGTAACTAATGTAGGGCATTCCAGGAATTCCAGAGAGAGAGTTTGAGATTGACGTTTTGAAACGTCAAAGATCCCGCGTGCCAGCGCTGGTCCCCGGGTTCTAATACAGAGGTAAATAAGGTAAGAGAGGTCCGAGGCTCTCGTAGGGATCGAAAAAATGGTCGCTCGAGGGGGGGGCGAGACTCTTGGGCTGGTTTTGTATAGAGGACTAGGGGGGGGGGGGGAAGGGGGGGGCTCGAAAGTCGGAGTGAGTCATAACGGAAGGTGGCCGACCAAACGAGTCCGCCGTGCTCTCGCGAAGGAGTACAAAGCGCCGTTGGGAAGGTGCGGGTGGCCCTTCCCCCCCCCCCTCTCCGCGACCTAACCTGACCCCCCACTGTCGCCGCGACCACCTCCGGAAAGCTCGGTCCGAATCTGCGAGGACATTTTTCCCATATCGCCACTTGGCTTTTACAAAACCGACAAAAACTTGTGCGCGGCAAAACTATCGTCCACTCTTCCGCCAACTCTCATCTCGACGTCATAAATTTCCCTGGAAACCAACGCACCGACAGGAAGAAGAAAATTCCAAGTGAGACCCTTAGAAATACCCCCCACCACTTCTCGGTCCAACCAACCAAATTTGCATACCGATCCGTCGTTTCCACGAACCGGAAAAATACTGTCCGCTCTTTTACCTGCGTTTTAATAGACGCAATTTGACTAATCTATGATCAATTTCAGATTCTTATCAAAACTTTTTTCATAGCCTCTTGGACGGTTAATCGAGTTAAATTTCCAAGAATTTCCTTGTATACTATTATTATTACGAAAATTCATAAACATAGTATATAAATGAACAAATTTGAGACAGCAAAGTATCGTAAATTCTACAATGGATCATTCCAGCGATCCTTACGAAACATTTACAGGCCCTTTTCGGACGAGGCAGAAACTGATGCAATGACTACGCAAAGACGATTGTTCGAAGGAATAATTTTACGAGAGCGCGGGCGGGCCCTATCCCGCGTGGCGGGACAATAAATTCCCTGTACGAACCGACGCAGACACGTGATATAGTAACAAGGGGGGGGGGGGGGGGTAGAATTTCTCCCTCTGAACTGGCAAAATTTCTTGCGAAACTTTTCAGACTCCAAAGATAAGCAGCATCGTCGTCCATATTTCTCGAACGCGCTCGTCCGATAAATCTACATCGACAATTTCCAATTCTTGCCAAGTAAAGTCGGATGACAAATTGCTTTGGACATATATACATAAGACAACTGTATATAGGAAGGGAACGAATCGTTCTGGCAAGTTTTTCCAGGAAACAAAACGGTAAAAGTGGGAAACTATGATCTCGACTCCCTAATTGATATCGATTTGGACGATTTACGGCTTTAGTTGCGTTTCTAGTCAGCTATATATATATATAACGATACAAAAAAGTTTGAGCAATAAAAAATCAGTTTGGAAGGGTTGCAAAGGTGAGCTTCTTCAAAGTGGAAGTTTTTGATGCGAAACGCGAGGTTTCGAGGATAGTTTGGACTTTGATAAACGGAGCCGCAAACTCTTCAAGGTTGTGCAAGCTGCTGTGTTGAAGAAGAAGAAGAGAGAGTGGAGCCCTTGGTGCGCTGCCTAGCTCAGCGGTGAACCTTGTAAAAGAGCCACCCACGATGGACCTGGGATCTTATGACGAAGGATGGAACAAGGAGGGGGGGGGGGGGATGGGTTATGAGTTGGAAGAAGGTGCGGGTACCACTGGCCCTCGAGACCTTCCACCTTTTTCGAGCGCAAACAATCCTCCCTGTTTTCACGCCCATAAAGAAAATTCATACAAGCAGCAGCAAAAAACACGTGGTGAAAACAAATCTAACGAGGTCCTTGACACGTGGTTGATGAAACAAGCTCGTCACTCGGAATTTTGAGCACTTTTTATTTCGTCGACTTTACTCAAACTTGTATGAAGAGTGCTTTAAATTTTCGACGAAAGTTCACAATTTTTATCCCTATACACAATGTTGCGAATGTTGCACGTTCCACAAAGTGGCAATGGCACTGTAAATACATTCTGATATTCCGAATGCACGAGCTTTGAGAAACGTGATCGCAATTCCGAAGGGCGGAACACAATCGTGCCAAATGCACAGCTAAATTGCTGAATTAGCAAATGTACGAGTTGCTCGTTGGGCCAAGCAAGATTTATCCCGTTGATTTTTTTTTTAAAGATTGTTACAGCCATATATATATATATAATTACTGGAGTATAGCTGAGCGTGAACGAAAGTCAGCATGAGACTGCCGAGTTACGTCACGGGACTTGAGAAAACACGAAGAGATAGGAGGATGAAGAGAAGAAAAAAGATGACTGTTGGGTTGGTAAGCAAATAAGAAATTTATTCATCCGCTGGTCGAGTTCATTCTCATTCCTATCGCGTTTAAAATGCATAGGACAGGAGCGAAGAGGAAACAACGAGACGTCTCGACGACCGGAAGTTACTGCAGATGCGCGCGTGGTTGGGCAGCTTTGTCTATATATACGACAATTGTTTTCTTCTCTTGCAGCTTTGCTTGCTTCATACGAATAGTCTTGTGTGATTTTGAAGCGAGTATTTTCGAGAAAATAATTTCACTGATTGAAAGGAAACTGCGAAAAGAGATTAAAACTGTGTTACCAGAGTTTGCGATAATTGGTGAAGGAGCAATTAAGTTCTTGTAAGGAGTTGTACGAGTCTCTTCTGGTACATATGCAGTTTCTCGAAGAGGAGCTAATAGTGGGATGAGAATCCACTGCGACGCGAGGTCCCGAAGGAAGATCTGCATAAATCAGAATGCAAATGTAAAGTGGGAGAACAAAGGAGTCCCTCCTCGAAGGAGAGAATTAGAAGCGTAAGAAACTCTGGCGTGTGGAACCATGAGTCTTCGATGTATACATGTATAACACACATTCTGTTCACGAACGTAATAAATTATAATTTTAGAAGCGAGTTTACCGCGCGAGATAATTCTAATATTAATATTTCAACGTATTAAAAATGGACCGTCTGCTTCTGGTAATCCGGGACCATTTAGGACTTTGCGCAGGGTCCTCTAATCCCTTTTTATCCCTTCGTCTCGAGTCAATAATAATAAAGCGTATCGTTAAAATTCGTACATTGAAAATTCAATTGAATTACTGTTCAATCTTGCTACGCACCATATATACATATATATATATATATATAGTACGATCATAAATTAGTAATTAAAGAAATCAATGAGCATTGTTCGAGCAGCCATCTGCTCGTCGAGGAATAAATAGAGTTTCTCGCTTATTATTATTATTATTATACGTGGACGGGGTAGAAACGTAGCAGCAATGTGGCGCGGAGGCAACGCGGCAGAAGCTTATTTAAACGCCCACTTTGAGCGGCTTCGAAACCGATATTTTTACTCTACAGGCGTGGCCCTTTACCCTCACCCCCCTCCCCCCTTGTCCCTAGACTGTCCCGCTGTCAAAGGTACACTCGGAACGAAGCCCATTTGTTATAACTTATTGCGGCGATACGCGTGACGCGTTTTCTGTTTACGTTGGTCCACGCCCACGCACGCTATTTTTTTTTCATTTTACCCCCACCACTCGCTTTATCTCCGTCGATACTCGTAGATTTGTTTTGCATCGCGCACTTTGTATGTGCGTAATATGTTGTATTATCTCAGAGAGGAGGGGGGGGGGGGGGTTGGAAAACGAAAATGCGTCGATAAATGCAGTAACTCGACTCTGTATCTCGTTTACTCTCCTAGAATAAAAGAAAACAAGTGCAGTACAAGAAGCTCCGATCAAAAAGTGTACCAGAAATTTACGAATATGCGAATAAACATTAAATCGAATCGTGAGAAATTCCTTCGAATTTTTCTTTCGCAACATTAGCAATTTGCTCGAACAAATTCGACTTTTGTGGGAAGAATCGATATAGGTTCGGTAAACAGTCGTAAATACGACGAAAACGTAGATAAATATGATTTTATGAATTCGAAGCGTAGACACGACTCGTTCGCGCGGTGATTTATTCATCGAAACACGCGGTTCTGGCTCGACTCGTGCGAGCCGAGATACGCGAAGAGAAATATTGTATCGAAGGGTGGTTGGCAGTAGCATATATATATTACAGCTGCGCGTGTAAAAAGGTTGGCCACGCGAGCGAGAGTGGAATTTATGCAGAGACACGTGCCACGCCACGGTGCACACAATTTGCGACATTTCCGGAAACGAAAGGTTGAGTTTGCTAACCGAACAATATATATATAGCACGTATCGTTACTCGGTTTCGATCCACGCGTTAACTCCCCCCCCCCCCCTTTCTTCAAATTAAACGCAAATATAATAGACTTCCGGTCGTAAACGTTGGTGCTGGTAGCAGAGGTTAATTCTCACTGAGCGTGTATGTGTGTGTACGAGTATAATTGACTGGTAGACTCGCACACGGATGAGAACCTTTCGTCGAATACTTATAATAGTGTGTGTGTGTGTGTGTGTGTGTAGCCACAAAAGCATAAATAAAGGTATTTGTGGCGAGGCAAAGTGAAGATTTCGAGAAATGGAAAATTGAAAGGTGGATTCTCTCGAGGGATCGAAGAGTTTTTCATCGGAGCATCCGAAAACGAGGCACTTTGTTGCTCCCTGTGCCACAAAAGCAGTTTAATCCAATACACGTGTAAAGTATTATATTTTACGAGGCAATCGAGGAGACAATGGAGTAGACCCGGCACTATATAACTCCCATTCGAGCTCGAGTTTACCAAGCTGCGATGCACCATCGACCATCAAAGTGAAAAGCTACGGTGAACCACAGGACCGAACGTTATTATGCCACATAGCGACAGCTATGGGCGTAAAACACTAGAATCTGGTTTTTGTGGGGAAAAACACTTTTGTCTGGAGATATTTTTCTCCCTATTGCTGAATTTACCGTGGAGAAGGAGCTTTGATGGAAAATCACGTAGCTCGTGAGAATATCTTTTGAGAATGAGAATTATGTTGCTCCGACGGGAGATATTCCTGTTGGAGAATAAAGTTCCCGCGGGCTTCGAGTCGCGTTGAAATATCCGCGGGAAACGGGAAGGACTCGTTATTTCGCGTTGGGACTGAAGGAATCAGTTTCGGAGCCTGAGGGTAAGGTAGGTTGGGTTAAGGAGTTTTCGCAAGAAAATCTCAGCCACTTTGTTGGGTTCGACTGTACACGAAGGGATTTTGATGGATAATAAAGTGTCTTTCTTGTTTTGATTGTTCAAGAGACTTCTGAGTGTGATATAGATATGAAAAGGGAGAATTATTTTTAGTGGAAAAATTGCAAGTTTTGGAGATTGCGATTGGTGGATTTGTGGGGTTTGGAGTGGGGAAATTGGCAGTTTCGGCAGCTGGTGCATAGGAAAGCAGGAGAGAGTTTTTAGAAAAGCGGAGCTCTTTGCGAGTGACGCGGGGATTAAATTGGAGAGAGAGAGAGAGAGAGAGAGAGAGAGAGTAATTTGGAATGGCAGCTGCGTGTGACATCTGCCGGGAGAATTCACTCCCGCCCGGATCTAAACAGCAGTGACATGGCCCTAAATCGAGATCTGCTCGAGTTCTCGTGCACACGTGTGTGTGTGTGTGTGTGTGTGTATGCACCCGCACTTGGGACAGTCCGGTTGAAGAATAAGATCGTCGAATATATAAAATTCTTCGGATCGTCGACGCGACTCAACTATAAAACTGTAAATGCACTTATTCTATATTTGCATGCGAAATTTGCAAAAATTTTTGCTTCGAATTTAATTGACAAAATGGTGTACATATCGAATGTATCGAAACAGCGAGTTATTCCTACGACGCGAGGAGACTAAAAATATCTAAAAAACAAAGTTGAGCCACGTGCTCTTTGTGAAGCAACAAAGCAATTATAGAGAATAGAGCAAATGAGAAAAGGGATATAGGATGGAGAGATAATGGCGTAATCCGAGGCTAGAAGGCGTCACGGTCCAATGCCGAGGAATATTGCATCTAGCATTATAACGCGGCAGTGAATTACCTCAGAAATCCATTGGAAAGGGTTCCCTTCGTCACTCTCCGCTCGCTGAAGAAGCGGCCGGCTGTGAGTGTCGCCGCGACACTGATAACAACTTTGAGCGGAGGAAAATTCAAAATGTGCGATAAAAATAAATTGCGACACTTTTCGAACGGCGACTCAACATATATATAAATATATACTAAGAGAGTAAATAATTTAATTAAATACCACAAAAAACGGTACGAAACTGAAAATTTTGTTGTCCAACGCTAAACAAAGACGATTAAAAAATAAAAAACTCTTTGAATCGCGTACAACGCAGCATTTTAGAAAAAATGTGAAACGTGCTTGGTGGACGGGAGACACGCGATAAAATTGGAAACTTTTGAAAAGGAGGCAAGAATCGCGTAAAATGGGAAAATGCGTCGTGGGAAAAATTGCGGAGTGGAGGATGAATATGCGAGGGAGGAAAGTGAATGAAATTGTGGTACGTGAGCGTGAATGATGTGGAAATGGTTGGAAGGTACTCGCGGTGGCGAAGGAGCGTCGAGGAAAAGGAAAATTTGCAAGGACGAGGAGGGGGTTGGCGGGGGTGAGGGGCGAGGTCAGGGTCAATCGTCCGGCCCTCGGAGGCTTCGTGCCACCTCGGGCCACGAGTCCACCGGACTGGTAGCGCTCGGTCACGTAAAGCTGCAAAACTTTACGACGATTTCGCACGCCGGCTCGCATATTCCTTCCAAGCCAGTTTCTTACTTTCGCTTCCCACGCTCCGCAGCACCACTCCCCCCCCCCCCCCCTCTAACTCCTCCGACGCGAGATGCCCAACCCCGATCTGTACCACGCTAATCTCTCCGGGTCCGTTTCCGATGGATCGAGATATATACAAATACACCCCCCCCCCCTTAACTTTGTTGCACCACCAGAAACCCCAACCCACCCAACAAGACTCTGCGTGGCAAATGTCATAGAATCGACCTACTGCGCCGCACGTATTTGTACGCTTTATCACTGCGATAAGTGTATTTTTCTTTCGATGTATATATATAATATCGAACGCGAGACAATGTACCGTGCATAAGTATAGGTATACTGTGTTTGTTCCAGCAGTTTTCGATAGAATCAATAGCAAACTGAGTTGATAATTGAGTTATTTATCGAAATAAGCGTTTAAATAATTGTGACGAGACGATCTTCGTGATTTATAGAAATTAAAATAAAAATTCCGTTTCTTTTAAATTTAATTCTACTTTTAACGGACAACAGAAATATATTTCATACAATTTTCTTACGTCCTTGTATTAAATTCTGAATAGCCATTTTTGTACACATTATTGATTCAGGTATATATATATATATATATATATATATATGAGGTTGAAACATAAATAATCCCAAGAGTTTCGTGAATGCAGAACACGAAAATAGGCACAAAATGATTTAGCAAAATTTGTGGGTTAATGTAGAGTGGATGACACGCGCAGGAGGAAGCGCAAAGGACAAAATGGCATCGAAGAGAAGAAATGACACAGTGATCGTGCGGTGGTTTTTCGCGTTGGCCCTACGAGTACGAACGAGGTGCGAGGAGGATGAAAGGAGAGCGATCGTGCTCGCTCGTGGATCGAAGCGCATTCGTTGAGTGCCCCCCCCCCCCTCCGGCTCGTACCCCCGTCGTCCTGCTCGTTCCGCTCGATTAATTCGACCGGAGAACAGTGGCAACACGCTCTGGCGTTTCCGTGTGAAAAAGCACCCTTTTGTTCGGTGCTTCGCAGCGACGAGGGAGAAACAACGAACGTGTAACGTAACGAAATGTGAAAGGGGGGGGGGGGGGGAACTGGATGACTGACTCTCTTAACTCGGGAGAAGTGCATAATCCTCGCATTGTCTGCTTCGAACCATCCCCCCCCCCCTCCTTGTTCCCTCACGCGTGCCTGTTTTATGGAGAAAAAAATTGTGGAATGAGTTCGGTGCAACTGCACTTAACGATGCAATAGTTTTGTACGCGAATGATAGCGAGTGTGGCGATGTGGAAGTTATAGGATTTTTGGGTAACGATATATATAGTGAATGTGAGAACGAAGGATATTTTAGTGAAGAAGAGTTACGTCAGGAATATCAGCAGGGCTGTTGGAGAAGCACGTGTGGCTCCCCCCCCCCCCCCCTCCACTGCACCTCACAAAATACCAAACGTGGCAGCTTGAAAGGATCAACCCTTGGAAAAATAGTCCTCGAAGAGACATTTGCTTTTAGTGAAAATACAACGAAAATTCTCGAAAGAAATTCCTTGGGACGACAATCTGCGAAGTTGAAGAAAAATTAAGGTCTCTTCTCTGGTATAGGTTTGTATTCGTAAGTGTGAACTCGGTTAGCGATATTTTCAATGATTTCTCGCGAAAAGAGACAAGAATGATCGAGGTAGACTGTAATGGACAGTGACAAGAAAAATTGAGAAATTCCTCGAGTGATGTCACGTCCTTCTATATAGCTTCATAAAAAATATAAAGACGTATAGTGTGTAAGGGTATTTCGCTGGATAGATAAGAGCGTTAAAAAGAATGAAGAAAAAAAAATTAAGGTGAAAAGTGCAGTGGAATGGATTGGTCAATTTTTATCCCTCTCTTCACCCTTCTAGGCACGAAAATATATATATATATATATATATATATATAGAAAGAGTACGGTAAAGACAACATTGTTTCATCAAAAACACGACTAGGCGAATAAAAATAAAGTAGCATAATGCAAAACGAATGGAAGAGAGGAAAAATAAAGGAAGGAGGGAGAAGAACGATTCGTCTTACTTAATTTCGAAGGCAGCTCGCTCGAAAATCCCGTAGAAATTAACCCGAATAAATTGTGACAAAGAGAACGATGCTGAATCGCTGGGAGATATTTCACGGATTAGAGGGACGAACGATGAACCGGCTGAAAACGCAAACAAGCGTAAAATACTCGGCTTCGTTTCCGAGAGTGAAAAAGCGATGCGAGACGCTCGTAGAAAAACACGCGTCGCGATTAACCGTGATACGGTGGTTCTGGCCTCTTCTTGAACGAGGAGAGGAGGGGGGGGGGGGGGGGGGGGTTCTAGCGTGTTTTCTAGGATCGTGGGACTTGGAGCTTGAGAGGAAAAGTGGCCACTCCTGCTCTATATATGTATATGTGTGTGTATAATCACTGCAAAAGCGAAGCTCGTAAAATATCCCCAGACTTTAAAACACGATTCTTGGAAAATTGTAAACAATAACGAGTTATGCGCCTTCTCAGCGAGAATCGTTGGAAGGAAACAGCTGATCGCGCGGTAAATAATATTAAATCGTTGTTTCTTAAGATACTCGTTATTAACCCATACTGCTAATTACCGAATAATTTAATGTTCTCTTTTGCAGAGAAATAATTGATTTTCTGGCTTAGGATAAAGGATGCGATTAAAATTGCTGCAGTAGCAAAGTTGTAGGCGCGAAAATTGACGTTCGTAGGCGAACGTATGACCTGAAAAGAGAGAGAGAGAGAGAGAGATTTCGTCTTACGCTCTCGTAACGTTTTCACCCGGCGCAGTTGGCGAAGAGAGGAAAGCGGATATCGCGCGCGCGCAGAGGTTATCCGGGCAGGCACGGTTGTCCTCGGACAAAGGAGTGCAACGGAGCTCGTTAGATGCAGGCGTGTGCGAGCATCGGCAGCGAGCAACAACAACGACCACGAAGAAGACGACAAGCGAAGTGAACCAACTCGAAAGTTGGACTCGATCGCTTTACGAGCCTCTGCCTCCTCGCGCGTTATCGACCAATCCACTCTTCGCTTATCTTTTCTCTTCCAACTCTTCTATAGGGACCGTGCACATCGACACAATGATAGTGAGATGAGAATGTGTATTGGTGTACACGCACACTATAAACTATCGGTCAATTTTCGTAGTTTTTGGGTTAATTTATTTATACGTGTATATTTAGTTACACATTGACACTTTTCTATCATTGTGTAGATGTTCACGGTCTATATATATATATATATATATAGAGAGAGAGAGAGAGAGAGAGAGAGAGAGAGAAACAATGGGCAGTTGATAAAAAATTGGTCGTTGGAATTTGCGAATCTCCGAGGAACGTGTCAGGAACGCAGAAATAAAGTGGAAATAACGTGGTAGCCACGTTGATCAGAGAATATAGCTCCTCGACGGTTAACAAGCAATTATTATCTCGAAACGCGCAACGGCAGATAAATTTGCGCGCTCTAATGCTATCCTTGACAAATTGAATGCGTCTGAAAGCAGCTTGCAGCTGAGTTGGACGTGACCGCTGCTGGGAATCGTATAGGTATTTTTCACTCGAAGCAAGGCGTGTGTTCGAGTTCATTAGGGGTCTCGGAGAGAAACGCCTGATAAATTTCTAGATAACAATCTTTGTGTGTGTAAGTGTGTGTTCATCAGTCAAGCGAGCCAATCTCTCTGATGCAAACGTGGTTTTGTGGGATTATAACTGCACAGAGACGCGTTTCTATTATTGATCGTGGCTCGTGGCTTTTGGTCAAATGTCCTCGTGTAGTTCACGAAGAGTCTTGATTGGAGACGAGTGTAAATTTTCAGGAAAGATAGTCGTTGGGACTAAGACTGATAAAGGTGATTGGTAGGAAGAGGACGTTTGATCGATTGGCTTTGAATAATGTATGGGAGATCGAGTGTTGAATCGTGGATGGAGTTGGGTGAGGGGAACCAGGCTAATTACGTTATTTTAATTACCGATGATTGGACAGAGAGTTGTAAAGTAGTCGTGTTTTGGATTGTGACAAGGGAGAGGAAGGATTGAAATTTTTGTAGAATCGCAATTTTACTTTGGATTTTTATTGAATAGTAACGATTGTTAAAGAATAAGGAGGGAGGGGGGGGGGGGGGGTAATTTGGAAACGCGAGTGTCAAGATAATTCAAAATTCGATTGTTCCATAAAACACCTTGAAGGGTCCCGGTGAATCTGCGGATGGATCTCGTCACGAGAGCCGAAACGAGAATCTGTCTCCACAGTTGTGCGAGATCAGAAACTATATCGTGCTCCCGGTTTAAGATCCTCTTAAGAACACGAATAGCCGTTCCATGGTAATAAGATAACTCGATTCGAGCGTTCGGTCCATTTCGCAGCTTCGATCCGTCTCGTCATCCTCGTCACGAGAATCTAATAATAATCCACCGGAGCAACAAAAAAAATTGCAGCATTGTTATAACGAAATTTCGCTACCCAGCAATCTCCCGAACGATTTTATTAGAATTTCTTTGTCACGTTTATTCTCGAGTTGTTTAAATCTTGGGAAAAGGTTCGTCCTACGCGAGAGAGACCCTCTAATTCCATTCGTTACGTCATCCACTTTCGGCCACGAGAGAATGAATAAAACATCTTGGCAACGGAGTTATTATTATCCTCGCGAATGCTCGAGTTATGTTGCGCACTCACACGCATGCACCGGAACTTTCGCTATATACACAACACTATATAAACGATAGATTTCCGCCAATAGAAAATGTTATCTTTTTAAAATAAAAATACTTCACTTTGTTGCGCGTTACAAATCGAGAGATTCCACGCGTGGAACGAGCAAGAATTTTCCACGAATATCATCGACAGCGAACGATATCGAGGCAAATGGATGGGCAAAAATTGTCCAGACATTTTTATCGCGTTTCGACTCTTGATTCGGAAGATAATCACAGTCGTAGGTTTCTTTCGGCAGTTTTTTGCTCGTTTCGTCGTCGCAGCGAGGAGTGCAAGGCGCAGGGAGAGACTCTTCTATAGGGACCCCCTCCAGTCTGGCGCCAAGCAATAATAACCGCTCGCCCACGCTAAGATCTCTCGAGGTTTTTGCACCGCGGAGGCCTCGTTTCGGTCGCAGAACTCTCAAGACGAGGCGAAAAGGTCAGTTTGCGGGGCTGACGAATCGATAATCGGCTCGAACCTTGCGTTGCTCGGCCAACGTGTGATTTCTCACTGAACATTTCATATTTGTCAAATTTCTAAACACTCGTATACACAGTGTTCAAAAATATTCCGAATTTTTCAAGCGAAACACAACGAGGAACGAAGCAGTGGTGAATCGAGGCACGCCCTAAAGGGACAATCCAATCAGGCGTATTGCGTGTTGCAGGGTGATCGTTGGTGCTCGAGTACTCTTAATGGATTTATGGGAGCCTAGGTATGCTATATATATTCCTAGGTCGTATCTAGGGAGATTGCACGGGTCACAGTGCGTTCCTCGAAATATCGACAGCGATAGAGACGCAGGAATAAATATTTATTCGAAAGAATCTATATGATTGGTCGATGAGAGGACGCCTCGGGTCGTCTGTATTTATAAAATGCACTGTGTTTAAAATATTACTAGCCGCATTAGCATATAATTATAGGAGCCTGGCGCCTGAATAAAATCGAATCACGTCTAAGCGGTGTATGGGACTCGTCCGCACAATGCGGAATACGAGAGAATGTTAAACACGAGAGTGTCGTTGGTGGAAAATAATTCTACAAATTCAACCAATGATATTCCTGCATTTAACGTTTCGTTCTTCGAATTTCTCATTCCTTGAAATCGTTATACATAATTGAGAAGAAAATATCAATAAATGACGAAACGTGTAGAGAAATGCGATCGTTAAAATTTTGTTTCGTTATTGAAACAATGTTGCTTTTTTCTCTACGAACAGCAACAAAGTTACATTCTCGCGTATACGGACATTTTAATAGAAAACTCGGGGAAATTTTCGAGGGTTCGATAATAAGGGCGGATAATCGGAATTGTAGCGATAAGCCCACCCTGAAAACACTATATATATATATATACACATGCACAAAGAAGACACCCTAGGATCACGCGACGAATCCCCACCGTTATCGTACGGATGCACTCAGCAAGGGAAAATCCAGCAGAAAAAATAATCCCTAATCCAGTTCCTCGTGATCCAAACGATTCGTCATAGGCCAGCTGCGAGTTTCACCAGTTACATGGAAATACTCGACGAGAGAGTGGTCGAGTGAATCATTCGGTAATTCTCCTCGTGGCTCGACTCAACGTCCACCGCGATGCTCGTGTACACGAAGAAGCTCGCGGGGACCAAAGTGTAAAACTACGGAAGAGACGTAGAAAGAAGAAGCTGAAGAGTGCGATGCGAGGAAGAAGAGAGTTTGTGCGCGTGGAAGGGGCACCGGAGGAGCAAGTCGAACGCACGGGACGAGTCTCGAGCTGGAAGAACCTCGAGAAGAATCATTGAACCTCGCGCGATGACTCAGCGGAGTCGCGCAGGCGCGTTCGGGCGTTATACAATGTGTTCGAAATATAATGAGAGGGAGCGGACTACTCGACACCCGAAAACCACCGCCCTGTATTTTTCTCTACGACTCGTCGGACTGGATTATGATAATTCTCGTTGGTGGATCGCGAGGGTCCAGGCAGGGATCGTCTGGCACGGCTCCCTTTAAACCCCCCCACCCCACCCCCCCGAAAAACAGAGCGCTCCCCTGGTTATACGTGTGGCACGAGACAGAAAAAAATTGAGTAAGGGGAGGGGTATGGTGAGTCATGTTTCATCCCCGAAGCCAAGGGCTGATTCGTCGACGTCTCTCGTGTGGCTGGTACGGTGTGGGTGGAGGGGGGGGGGGGGAGGGGTTGCTATCCGGATCCAACTCGTAGGAGGCTTCAGCCCCGGGAATCGAGCACTCGAACCCTCGTCGAAATTATATTTCTTCGCGTGCACCGTTAAACGCTTCGTTCTTTTCCTTCCACGCCCCATCAGCGAAATTCCTCGATTCTTCGTTGATCCACTTTGTCGATTCTCGCTAAATTCGTCAAATGCTTCGTCCCCCCCCCCCCCCCTCTCCTTCTTTTATTAATACAGTGGAATATTGTCCGAAGAAATTCCTTTGAGATCCTATTAAGGGTGAGGAGGAATATTCATGTTATAATTCAGTGAGTTTTTTTTTACAATTTTATGAACTTATATTTCTAACTATACACTCTAGCATCGTGCATCATAAATATATTCCTGAATTTTAAATTAGGCGAAGAATTTTTACTTTGCTGATAAAAGAGAAAGGCTATTGATACAATATAACTGTGAATTTTCTAATAAATATTTTACGAATTTATATTTCTAATTTAAGGAACTCTATAGTGTTGCATCATAAATATACTTCTCAAACTTTAAACAGGATGAGGAATTTTTACTCTACTGATAGAATCTAGTTTGAGAGACTAAAGAAGGTTTTCAAAGTTTTTTCCCATTGACAGAGCTCGAAGCTCGTTTGTTGCATCGGAATAAGGGGTGAGGAGGGTGAAAAGTGCTGTGATATAGAGCCTGAAGAGATCCTGGGATGAGATTAGGCTTGTGCGTCCATTGGACGTTAGTCGGATTGTCAGATTACGTTGGTTTTTTAATTAAAAAAAAAACCCAATAGAAAGAGACACCCGAGTGACTAAATCCATTCAAGCACAAGGCTACAACTCTTACCCCCCCCCCCCCCCTAATTTCTCATTTTGACTAACAAATTTCTAGCCAAGAGTTTGAGTTCCTTTCTGGCAGCTGTGTCGTTGAATCATCGCTACGAGTACAAACGTCCATGTGTACGTGGCTCGTGCGTTCTTATCGCTTTCAGAAATTTTCGGGCTTCCGAAGCAGATACGGAGCAGACCCTGAAGTATCACCCTAGAAAACCTACATATTTATATAGAGCCCTGTGTACAAGGTAGAATTTGTTCAGCCACGTTGAATATTTTTCCAGAATAATCCAATGATATCTATAGGCCAACCAAATGCAGCCAACTATTTAGACTCGAAAATACATATATCTATATAGTCAAATAATCGGCCCACATCCTCGCAAGTCGAAGACACTCGAAGTTGTCGGATAAAAGGGCTAACGGTGCGACACGTGTTAAAATTCTGCAACTGCGCAAGCGCAGCTAAAACTCGCACGTAATTCGAGTGTCTCGTAACTGGATCGAGAAGGCTCGAACATACGGGTAGCAGGAGGATGTCTCTATAGATATACGACGCGAGCTAGCGAGTTATGGGACGACTCAAAGTTCAATTCTATAAGAAACCAACTCGAACGTGACTTACCAAACGAGTCGAGTGATAAATTCGATCAAGAGCCCATTGATCTAGCAATGAAATGAATCGATCGATTAAACTCGATTTGTTAAAATTAATAAGAATTATAATCTCGATGTGCTAAAATCAATAAGAATTACATTCCTCGATGACGCACGTTGTGGTTCCGGTGCAGGGAACGCGTTTGTGATCTTCCACGTGAAATCGAGAAAAACTTTGAAAAATGAAAAGAACGTTGTTGTTGAAAATTGTCGTTTCGTGCATCGATTATTCGGAAAGTCGAGTTGGTTTTAATATTCCGGACAGAGTCAACGAGCTCGAGGCTGTTGGAAAGGAATCTGAAAAGAGATTCGGGATATTCTCGCTGCGACGGAGGAAAACGACGAGGAAGAGGGGAACGAGTGTAGAGGAGAATAAAGATAGGCCGAGTGTTAGGAAAGTTTGCTCGGGGCAAAAATGGGATATTAACGGGGTCGTATCGGGCGAGCACATGGCTCCCGTGAGCCACGCAGGCTTACAGAGAGCTATATAGATAAGCCCAGGTACTCTTGGACAAAACGCTCCTCCATCACGTTCCTGCGATAGTTTGTTCCTCGTAACATTTTTCTCCCGATGAGAAAACTGTCATTCGCAATATTCACGAAATTCTATCATGGCTCCAGTGTTGACCTTGAAAATGAAAACGATATAGAATTTTCTCTGAACGACGTCATTATTCTACAAAATAATCTCGTTTTTCGCATCGATGATAGAATTCCTCGCGAATTGTGCAATTTCTATCGTTGATCGGACTGTGAATCACGCCTGGAATCGACGAAAGCCGAAGAGAGGAGTTTCCGCGGGTTTTGCAAGGATCGAAGCAGTTTGTAACGCGATAGATCGAGTGACAGCGAGCTGGCAAGGCCCTAACGTTGAGATTTTCCTCGAGCGTTCGCTGTCATCGATAATAATGCGCGAGCAGGTCGAACGTAGAATCGAGAAGAGAAGATGAAGAGGATGCCGAAGAGAGCATATATAGAGACGGTGGAAGAGCGTACCATTCCCTCGTCGATCGAGGCATCCTCCTCGCAATAGCAATCGTTGCTCTCGTCCGGCGTGAGAGGAGCGTCGTTGGCTTCCGGCGACTCCGCCTTGGCGTCCTGTCTCCTCGTCCAATCCATCTTGCCTCTGGCTCCCGGAAAATCCACTTTTCATCGGCCGAAAATCCCTCTGTGTTTACCCTCTCCCCCCTCCCCCACCTACGCACAGCTGCCGGCTCTCTCCTTTACCCTCCGAACCAACTATCGATCCTTATCACATGTCTAGTCCCGAGAACCGTGCAACCACTGATCAAACTTCATCCCGGAAAAGTCACGAAATCCGTTTTCCTCGCTGCAAACTCACCGCACCGAAGATTCTTTCGATAATTGTTGAAGAATTCGCCCAGTGGAAACACTGTTGGAGTTTCACGAGAGAATTTAGAAATATTCACTGACACTTTTTGCTTTCGAGGGAAGTTTTTGTGGTGATAGGAGGTGGAAGATCGTTGAGTTGGGATGTGGGAAAATGCGGGAAATGAGTTTTCCCGGGTGTGAAAATTCGTGAGAGAGTCGAGGCAGCGCGTGCGTCACTCGCGACGATCGGAACGCGTCTGGTGGAGAGTAGTTGGTTCGCCGTTCGGTTGTTTGGTCGTTGGCAGCGCCGCCTCTACGGTGCTCCGGCTCCGGGTCTGTTCTGGCATTGGCTCCGGCTGTATAGTGGCCTTTGCTCGCCGCTCGATGCTCTCAACCTCGACTCGACTCGACTCGACGAGCACACGCGGCTCTGCACAGTGCACACCACACGCTCGCCCTTTTCTACATTCCTACTCTCCCACACACACACACGCGCGCGCGCGGTATACTCGCTCCCCCCTCCCACGAGACCGTCGACTCAAAGTCCACTGAAGTATATCCAATAAATTGGCAAATTTCCGAGGACAAAATTCTTCATTTGCAATTTTACGCTCTTTCATCAAACTCTACTCGTTTTATATTTCAAGTACACGGTGAGAACTCGAAGAGTATTTCTGGTTATTATAAAGATTTAAAGATTCTATATTTATTTTACCTTTTATCTATATACAAAATAAGTAAAAACTGTCGAAATTTAGGTTGACCTTATCAAAAACTCTAAAATCTACTCTCACTATCGATACGATTCTTTACCAGAGATTTCGGTTTAAGAACGTTGAACCAATCGCGAGCAAAAATTAATTTCCACAATGACACTGCTGAGCAAACCCGACGTGTTCTTCGATATTCTCTCTTTGAAAATCATCCAGCTCGATCGAGCCCTCATCAGACACGATCCACATCTTTCCTCGTGCCAGTCAATTTTCTCAAGCTCTTCTTTCCCTCTCCTCTCTGTATCTCTCATCCCTGCTGTCACATCTGGGTGTTGGCACTCCTCTCCATTGCTTCGCTCTCTCCATGCAGCGCGTGGTCTTTGATCTTTCTTCTCTCTAGTAGTTTTTCCCCTTTCGTATCTTACCACATCGGACTAATGCAAGCCTCTCTCGGAGCAGAACTCTCTTTCTTCCTCAGCCTCCTTACATCTACACACAGCACGTTCCATCCTCGTCTCGCTTCAGCATCTCCCTCCTTCTCCTCGACTACAGTTCGTTCTGACCTTTCTAACTCGGACAGAACTGGCTGTGCTCTGTGTGGAGGATGGTGAGAGAAATAGGGGGGGGGGGGGGTAGAGGCCCGTAACGAGGGTGCCGCGCGCAAAGGGTTTTCTTCCTCCCCCGCTGGCCCTTCTACACACACACACACTAATTCTCGTTGACCCTTTGCACGAACTTGTTCAGGGCCGAACACGGTATTTTCTCCGACGTCCAAAAACTGCGTTGGTCAGGGTAGAGTGTGGCGCGTGCCGCAAAAAACACACCCTGAAGACCACGTCACAACAGTCCAAATCCAGACTCTACCCACAATTTCACGCGACCGTTCTCCAACACCCAATAATCTCACGCATTTTCCCACACGATTTTCCCTCGACCCTAAATCCGATTTTTCCTTATCGTCATTTAACGATTGATTAGCGAAGAATATCGGAAGACTCTTGATTTTCCTACAGGAAAATCCTTCCATTTTCTCCAGGATTTTACATTTAAACCGTGATCGTTTTTCGCGTATGCGTTGGTTTCGAGATAATCGGGTCAGAGTTGTGGATCGGACCGTGCAAATCCTTCAAAATAGCGAAATAATAAAACTCGACACAAAGGACGTACGCGTATATACGCGACTGGACGCGTCTATTCAGCGCGCGCGCGCGCGCGAGAGTTGATAAATCAGTATCGGGTAGGAGTGTGCACGTGTGTGAGTGGTTGCCCGTGGCAACTCGAGCGGATTACGAGCGCGCGTTCTCCGACCGGCTCGTTCAAATACATATACAGTCTGTACCACACGAGTGTTGTACGCTTCACAGAGGGTGTTTGATGGGGGGGATGGGGGGGGGGGGTAGTGTGCACGGTACGTAAACGCATAGCATTGGGATAGTGGTGAAGTTTCGTACATACATTAGATGAGTGTGTGTGTGTGTGCGTTGGTGAGAGTTAATTGATTTCGGCTCTGTCGGCTGGCACAATGTTGCCAGTCGATCGTGCCACACTCGAGGGAGAGAAACCGCGTTCATCCTTCCCGAAACGAGAATTCCAGCAAATTTCCTGCATTTCGGAACTATTGCTCCTCTTCTTTTCAGGGTAAAACCTTGCAAACTCTTCTGGGATCGTTCCGGAGGATATCGAAGAGTCTTCTTCAAAGACACTATTGGATTTGTCTCTTCTCGACCATTGGATCATTCGCGTTATTCTTTTTTTTTTGCTCGTTTTACAGCTTAGAATATATTTATAGGATGTTGAAGAGGGTCTTCTGCGACGCTATTGGATTTGTTTCTTCTCGGGCGCTGGATCGGTCGCGTGGTTCTTTTTCCTGCTCGTTTGGTTCCTTAAAATACACCGATGTATATGGATCAAATAAACGTAAATTGATCGTGCGTTCGGTAGTCGCGATATTTATTGCGAGAAACATGAGTCACTTGCGGATACTCGCATTGAAGCTCCAAGAACGGTGAATTCATCACGATTCCCCTATCGCATCATCGAGTTCCATCCACCATAATTTCTAACGTCTCGGTACAAACCCACGATCCTTAAACTCGCAAAATAAGTCAAACCACTCGTCGAAAATAAATAAGGGCAGTTACGGGAG
The DNA here is from genome assembly GCF_024137725.1 of Prorops nasuta. Taxonomy (NCBI): domain Eukaryota; kingdom Metazoa; phylum Arthropoda; class Insecta; order Hymenoptera; family Bethylidae; genus Prorops; species Prorops nasuta. Next base: position 4,440,569 of record NW_027116814.1, read on the forward strand.
TACACCTGCTCGATCATGAAGAGAGCGTGGCTGTCCGATCCTCGGTCCGATATCACGCACGATTCTGATAAGTGTAAAAATCTCAAATAGGGGAGGGGAGGGGGGGGGGGCAAAAAAGGGGGAAGTGTGTTCGATACGATCGAACGCTACCAGAAGTGGGACCCTTTCGAGAGTACAGGCGCCTGGATGAAGGAAGAAAGATCGCTAGAACGTGAGAAGATGAAGAAGGGAGTGGGGGCGTTTACATCAGTCCCACAACCCTATTCACGCCAACCGCTGACTGTACCAATTAAGAACGTGCTCTGAGCAGCGATGGCGCTGTAATTTGCCTTTTCCACCACGCGTGAATTCCTCTCTTTTATGTATGCATATATATATATATATATGTCAACATCCACCCCCCCTTCTCTTTCTCTTGGCTCACCATTCTTCTCCCTGCCACACACACGTTACGTACAAAAACATTCCAGCGTACAATAGCTTCTCTCCTACGTTATATCATCCCTGTTTTTCCTCATTAACCACTGTGTATGTGTGTGTGTGTTGGTTGATTAAAAAATAAATAAAACGATATAATGTAGAATTTCATACTTTGCTCTATCACAGCCTTAAGAGTCTATCAAAAATGTTGTAGATTTCTCCAGAAATAAATTATCCATTCAAGGTCATTCTTCGTGGGAGAAAATTATGAAAATGCATCGAAACTTGTTTGTAACACGTTTGTATGTATGTATATATATATATATATACATATATAGGTACGTAACGGTTGTTTTCTTTCGCAATTGCAGCCGGTGTTTCCTTCATCTTTCAATACCGTAGTGCCTGTATGGTGTAACACGTAGAGCCGGAGGAACTCGCGCAATCTGGGTCAAAAACCCCTGCGCACTGCTACAAACGACTCGCGATTCAACGTCTCGAGGTCTTAAGCAGAAAATTCAAAGAAAACGCGCGAAAAATGAAGGAAAACCCAGCCACTGCGCCAAAGGGTGGAATTTCAACTCGCGACGTCGTCACAGCGGAATTTCTCTCAATTATCGTTAATTAGCCTCGACGCAATGCGTTAAAATCCGAGTTTGCGTTTTGCGATTGACTGTACACCGCGTTATCTATTCAAATATATAACGCGATAAGAATTATCGTTAAATAATTCATAAAAAAAATCACAAAATGGAGGACGAATTTACTGGTTATTTTTGCGTTTTACTTTTACTTGTAATAAATTTATCGTTGAATAAAAAACCTTGACGACCATTTCCATTCGCAGTGGTTCGGTTTTGGGCATCGCGAGGGCAAGCGCGTGCAAAAGCTTTTTTCTCGGGGACCGGAAACGAGTTCTCGGAAGCCGAACGCTTCTCTTCCTCTCGCGCTTCGTTTCTAGTCGTAGGCGGTAAGGCACCTCCCCCCCCCCCCCTCCCTATACACACATATATATATAGCTACTCTTATTTCGTCGACCGTGTATTCCCCATGCACGAGCTAATTCTTATCCTTCTCTTTTCTCTCCTTTTGCCTCGTTCCGGCTCCGGAGATTCGAATCTCGGCGCGCCAGTACCGAGAGAGCAAAAAGCCGAAACCCGAGTCGCTTCGAAATGAGCAAAACATCCACGTACGCCAACCTTGCGCGATTACTCGATATATCGAATTACCGATGTAACTAAACGTTTAGCAACAAAATCAAACGATTCACTGATTTATGTACATATATATATATATATATACCTTTCAATTCCCGTCCCGTAAACATTTTTAATTTCCGTGTAATTTGCATTGACTCGTTTGGAGGATTTTGTTGATCCTCGTGGAGCAACAAAGTGAAAAGAATTTTCCTTTGTTGCTTTTCCGCCGAAACACTATACTTCCACTACTTTTTTATCGATCGATCTTGAAATTCGAGAGTACAGATTTTTAACGTTATTCCTACGCAGGTATAAGCGTTTAAACGCGAAGAAAAGTACGCTAATAATTAAATTGTGTTTTTAGAGCGCATCGCGTTTCTCCGACTCGTATCGTTCTCAAAGGGCCGAACGACCAAGTTTTTCAGTGCGTTTGCTGCGTGCGTTACTTCGGAATTCCACCGAACCTCCAGTGGCGCTTTCAACCGACTCCCAAACAGAAAATTACTCGTCGAAACGTCCATCGAAGCGTGCAAAGCTATCGGAATTAGTAATTGGAACGAGTTGCAAGTGTCGTTTTGTAATTGAGTCTCCTCGTTGTTATTCTTGACAATAATGCAGCGAGATATGCGAATGATTGCAAAGGAGAATAATTATTGTGTTTTATCTCGAGAAAGAGGAAAATGTTGGTACGTGTAAACATATATATATATATATATATATGTGTGTAGGTGTTTTTATTGAAAGTCACTGATCCAGCGGTTTTATTTTTAAGGGGGAGGCGGCAGAAAACGTTAATTAAGCGTTGTCCACGATAATTTCTCGAATTGTACGGTTTCTTTATAGAAACTCGTTGGGAAGGAAAATGGAGCGAGCGATTGGCAAGTTCGACGAACTTGATTCCGCAAGAGAGCAACAAGAGCGCGATAATCCAGTCATTGGATCGAGGAACGACGATTGCGCAATGGCGCCGGAATGTCGGCGAGTGTTTCACACACGCGTCGTTCTCCTAGCCGCTAATAAACGCCTGCCAGCCGGAAGTAGGCGAGAAACGATGCATTTTCAAGCTGGAACCAGACTCGCTTCGAGAAAGACCGCTCGCCTTCCAGTCAATCTTTGTGTTTGTGTGTGTTTTTGTACGAGAGACGAGATAATCGAACGCAAATTTCTTTACGTTACTCACCCCAATCATTGCTCTTTTCCTGCGACCATTTTCCTGTTCTGATCTCTCGACCCATTTTCGTGTTTATTATCCTTCTTTCTTGGTGTAAATGCGAGATATTTTTTGTTTCCATACAAGTACATTGAGATGCGAGTATAACTGATATTAATGAAAATCAATTATTTATATCTGGTAAATTGTTGAGTTTAGTTCAAAGGATTAAATTTTGTTCGATTCTAACAAATTTCCTCTTCATTCTACTAATTAATTATTAAAACTGTAAGTTCGTGTTTCGGTGTACAAATTTCTTTATAAGTTGAAATTTTTTCATTTTTCTCAGCGATGTTGATAAATTCAAGCTTGGCTTTACGTATACGTCCTTTATCCTAGTAAATTGCATATAACACAAAAGAGAGGGAGGAAAACGCGTATGAAGGCAGCTGAAGAAAAGCTGGGCTGGAGGAAAAAATATGCAGGAATGCGCGATGTATTTCGCGAGAAAGGAATGGCGAATCTCGTGGTGAAAGAAGGTCTGGGGAAAGGTTGCGAGGGCAAAACGAATGGAGAAACGAGAGAGAGAGAGAGAGAGAGAGAAGCAGAATTGCCTAAAGGAGCCATTGCACAAAGGACACCCCTATCCCGAACCCTTTCAGACCGCACAAATTCTCAAAAACGAAAAAAAAAAAGTTTTCTCGCCTTTCGTGGAACACCTCCCCCCCCCCCCCCCCCCGATTATCGCGTTTCTACATCCCACACCAAAAACCTCCAAGCAGAAAAGCAATAAGCACCCCCCCGCAAATTCCGGTTTTTGGTATTTCAGGAATCTCCCCCCCCCCCCCACTTATCACCAAAGATACATGAAAAAACAATTAGAAATTTGTTTCCAACGCCAAAAATCTCGCGCGATCTCTCGATATTGCGTATGTTTATTCGTTCGAACGTGAAAATTTGATCAAAGTTCTTTTCTTTTGCCAAAAAGGGAGAAAATAAATGAGAAAAGAGCGCAGCGGAGGGAGTGGCGACGCCAATGGCCAGGGCCGTACACTACAGGGGCCAGGGGAGAATCGAGGGGGGAAAAAGAGGTCGGGATAACAAAGGGTTTCTAATGGGAGCCGGCCACATCACGTGGCCGCCGCCTTATAAGGCAAAGATGCAGCCGAGCAAGCTTCTCGTCGTTCTCGGCTTACTTCGCCCCGCAGAGGCGCCTACCCGGGCCCCAGCCTCGACTCGCAGCTCGAATCAATCGCCGGCAACAAATCCACTCGACGCACCACAATTTTATTCGCTGCAAAAATTACACTTTTCATGAAGAACCACCAAAGTAGATCGTGAAAAAAAATATATAAAGACTGCGCAAATTACGCGATTTTTTTCCAACTTTGCCATAACCACCTTCGAGTGTCGCAGTGAAGGGGGAAAAGAGTGGGGGGAAGCGCCTCGTCCAGATTTAGATCGCGCAGAGAAAAAATGAAACTGCGAATCGAGTCAATTTATGGATCCGCGTTGCACGACTCGCCATCTTAACCGAGTCGATATTTTACCTGTCCCTGGCATAAATTTCGCGCACCAAAAAACAATTATACATACATATATATATATAAAATACTAGTATCGGAGTATCGACCCACGTGCCAGTGACAATAATAAATAAAAATCGATCGAAATGAAAAAAAAATAAATTCACACGAGTTATGACAAATTATCTAAGAAGCTGTGGCTGCAGAGCTGTGGATAAAGACGTCGAAAATCACAGAGAATTTCCTACGCAGAAATTTCTCTCCCATGCGCGCGGCTGTATACTTTGATACTCATTTGAGAGCCGTGATGGAGGACTGGCTACTGCGTTTCTAAACGGGAGACCATAAATTTCGTCCTCCTTCCAACTGCATTGCAGCAGCAGCGGTGCATTCTCCGGCAAATGCTGTGGTTTGCATATATATATGTATGTACATATGTAGGGGCATGACGCATTCACATTCATATATGTAGATTCGGGACCGTCCGGAACCTTTGCGAGCCAATCGAGCGAACGATATACGCGTTGCGAGTCAGCAACTTCGTATATAGGAATAAAGCGACGCGATGAAACAGTAAAGACACGTTACAAACACGTTCCAAACACGTTCCTCCCAAACCAACCTCCTTTTTCTTCGGGGAAACGAGTAAGAAACGTTTAAACGCGTTATCGATCGATCTGGAATGTCGACTGTTTCGCGTGTAACTGTATATCAGCTTTTATCAGTTATGTTTGATGTTTTTATTTTATTTGTATATATATATATGTGTGTGTGTTTGGTAATGAACCTCTTACCTTGACGTAAAAAGAGTCCTTGGTCACGGAGGATCGAGAAATCCTGGTGGATTTGGTCCTCCGTACGGTGACCAGGGCACCCTCCCTCAAGGTTACGCCCCTGGGCATGGTGTTTGACCTGACTAACCGGTACTCATCTCCAGGTAATCTCTTCTTCCCTCCAAACGTACCGCACAACATGCTTACGCACTCTTTACTCCCGCTCAAACGGAGTCTCGAAGCGGAGGTTCGGTGTTAGAAAGAGAATTTTGCGCAAGAAACGAAGAACCATGTGTATAACACGTTTGATCCACGTATCTCGAGATTATTCATCAAAGTCGGTAAAATGTCTCTCGCGATTTATCGATTCCTCGCGTTGGACGATCTTTTTTCCACCTGGATAAAACGTTCCAGCATGGCGCCAACCACTAGAATTCCTGCATTTGCTTATCCCTCCACTTTTATTCTCCTCCACTCCCCCCTCTTTTCACCATTCAACTTCCCAGCCACTTTTCTCCAGGAATCCCTCCAGCTCGCGTTCTCCGCTCTTTCCCGCCACTCGAAATTCGTCAAAGGCGTTGCTCCACCACTTTGCTTGGTTTTTGCAAAATTCCAGCAATTGTCCTGAGATCCACGATCCTCCTGTGCATGGAAAAAATCGAATTGTGCTCGCGATGTTCGAAACTCGACTCTCTGCTTCTTTCACACTGTTCCAAGAGTCCTTTTCGACTGTTATGATGATACGTCCTTGACACGAATACACACCTCGCAACCAAAGCAAATACGTCGATATCGAAGCTGTTGGTCGCAGGATTCGCTTATCCTGTTTACTCTCGAAACCTTTCGCGAGAATGAACCGTTAACGAGATTTATCGTCACTTTTGTTCTTTCAGCGCTACGACATCCCCTTAATATCGTCCATTCGCGATATCTCGAAGCACCACTTGGATATTCTTCCACCAGTCCATATATATCTATCTATTTTCTACGCTGAATATTGCACGGAGGTGAAACTCGAGGAAATCCGCACTTGTACGCGATTGGTCGATTGACAATCTCTCCGAGAGCGGCCAGTGGAGTGAAGTTGGCGGAGTGAGAGCCGACAGTCGACTGGAGTAATATAAGACTCCTCTGATTCCGGGCGTCGAAGGAACCCCACCACGTTGATTGGACGGGTACCCGGCGGCACTACGCGGCACAGCCGGACGACCCGGTCGCGTGGCGTTCGGCACAAATACGAGCAGTGCTTCTCAAAATGTTCTCCAACCGAGTCTCCACGCGCTGCCAGGTGCGCCAACCCTTCCATTCCCCATGCACGTCCACCAGGCCCGTGCTAACGAGCCCTTTTCGCATCGCTAATCCTCTTAACCTTTTCCAATCGCTCCATGAAATTTACTCCATTTCAATTATCTCCCAAATTTCAATTTTTGCATTTTCGTTTTGCCTTGTGTATCGTACATTAATATATACATTTGTGTGCTTTTTTGGGGGGAGGGGGATAGTGACGTAATTCCATTGTTCAAAGGATTTTGATGAGCGAGGGAAAATTTCACTGATGAAATTTTGAAAATGTAAGATCTTTTTTTACGTGGAAAATTCTCGTTTGAATCGCATCTTTCTTTGTGTGGAGAATTGATCGATGGTTGGGTCGTATATAGGTGTGTGTTACGAGTAACAAAAAACTGAGGTGAACGACGAATTAGCATCAGAAACGCAGCACGCGATTATAGATATTGCGAGCAGTGCGTAACGACTGCTTTTAACCCCTCCCCCCCCCCTCCCCCCACCCTCCTCCTTCCGGAACTCCAAAACGGAAGTGTAATTTTTGCGCGTGACTCACCAAAGTTTCACGATCTGCTCGATAAATTCGTACAGTCGCCCTACCGTAACCTTTTCTGTAAAATCGTACGATCCACGAGACTTGGAAATTAAAAACTGATTTAATTATTGGATTCGAGGGGAAAGCAGTATCCGAGGATGATCTTGAAGAGAACGAGGGGACGATGACAACCATGAAGAGATTCACGAGTCGATCCATTGAAATTAAAATCATCGTCATCATTTGTAGAGTGGATGAACTTCCTAGAACAGTCAACTGTCTTGTTGTTAAGAAGCTGCTTGTATATTATACTAGATATATATATATATACGAGTATCCAACGTATTATAAATAAGCACGAGAGCGATATTCCATGAAGAGTTTTTCTCGCAGTCTCCTCTACTCAATCCCCTCTGATTGATGCAGCATTGGCCAAATGGACCAGCCAAACACATCCTCTTAATTCTCCAAAGTCTCCTTCGACGAATCAACGACAACGCTGTACCAATGAGAGAGACGAACGCTGCACGTGTTCGAGCAAACGAAAACTAGCCACAAAGATAAATCAGGCATCGTAAAACGAAGAAAGGAACGCGACGATTGGAAGCTTCCAAACGAGATTGTTCGTCGTTTGACAAGCGTTAACCCAGTAACACTGGCTGTGTGTATTTCGAAAAATCCTGAGAGCTTTGGAAATGGAACAAATCAGAGCCAATACGAGATATTTCTCAAGGCACTATATATATATATATATATATATATATATATATATATATATATATATAGTGGAAGGTTTGGGAGAGCAAGAAATAAAATCAGAATATTACGAGGATTCGGTGTTGAAGAATCTTGAAAAAAATTCTCTTCAAGATACAAATTTTCTCAATGGTGAACATTCATTGTTAAGTAAATTTAACGTTTGTATATATACGTGTCGAAGAATTAGCAATGCGAGGTTTTACGTGTTTTGCGAAATTGTGAGGTAGACAAAAATGGAAAAGGTGCACACAAGTGAGATAAATTAAGAGGAGACTCGTGTGGAATATTGAGAGCATCAGTTAGGTAAGTTACTGTATAATACGTGCAGGCGAGGGAAAGGATCCTGAGGAACAATTGAGAATCACTGTAGAGCAGGTTCTACCTGAGGTACGTGTACGCATGCGCGTCCACCGACAGATGTTTCCTTCTTGCCAACTGTTGCACATTGCCTCGAATCTACTACGATGTTGTATTTGATTTACCGAAGAAAAGAGAGAGGCAGAGAAGTGGATGATGAAGGGCAAGAAGAATCGTGGATCTTTGGTCTTCGTTCTGTTTCTCTTTTTTGGTTTTTGTTTTTTTTTTTTATTCACTTGCTGACTTTACTGCAAAGAAAAACTTGTAAAAAGAATTTGGACTGAAAAGAGGGGGGGATTTTAATAAATTCTCTTGGATTACGTATGTGCATACATATAGATATAATACAGGTGAGTTGCTCAGTTTGATAAGGATTACAAAAATCTACCTACAGGATTTAGCAATAAATTCCACTTATACGTTCCGAAATTTTAATTGAAAAAATTGAATGTGTTTGTTCTTTGCAAAATTTCTATAACATTTATTGATTTCTGGTATTTTCTGTTGGCCAGAGAGGATTCAAGAAATTCATATAAACTTTAAAATACAATATCTCTGCAAAACAATGATAATAAATTTACAAAATGATCAAACTCTTCAGGATTCGAGGAAATTTGTACCAATCGACCAGAATAGAAGAAATACTCCTAATATATATCCCATTGACCAATTAAACTATTCAACAAATCTATATATAAACCTTAAGCCACAATTCTCCATCAGCACAATAATAATAAATTAACAAAATCATCAAATTCTTCAGGGTTCTAGAGAATTTGTAGCAACGAGCCAAAATAAGAAAAGTGCGCAGTTGCAATAAAGAATAATCAATGATTTCGAAATAAAAATCGTAGAAGCATCGGGCCCCGAGGAGTCCAGGTGCGAGGATCGAGAGAAGAGAAACGAGTGATTCGGCGAGTAACGAGGAGATTCCTCTGGTGCGATCGGTGCTTATTACCGCTTATTAAGCGACAGCTAGTCGATCCGTGTCCAGGTAAACCGGTCGACGCGATACTCGTCCTGCCGGGCCGAGAGGCAAGCTCTCTTAACTCGAGTATCACCTGCTCTCTCGGCTGAGCCTCCACAACGCTCTGCGTATACAAGGAACACCTGCGCTCCCGCTATATTTCCATGCGACCACCGAACTCACCATTTTACCTGCCTCTTTTTATTCCTTGGCACGCACCAATCTTATCTCGTTTCATCTCTTCGTACCGAAGCCCAATCAGTTTGCGCCAATCAGTTTCTTCGTGTATTTTATTTGCTTTGCTGGCGAGAAAAGCAGATTTAGACCAGTATTTTGTAAGAGTTGGGGGGGGGGGGGGTGGGCACGCGTATAGCCCGGAAGAAAGAAGCGCCACGAGTGGCCGAAGAAAATAGGCGAAAGAGGCTCGCGTTTCGAGGCTTTTCTTCGCGAGGGTTTTCGGGCCGGAGAGTCTGGGCAGAGCACGGCTAAATCTCGGTGCTCTTCTCTCGAGGGGGAGAGAGATTGCTCAACGACATCGGCCACCTGCCCGTCGAGAAGCAGCGGAGAACACGTGCTCCCCAGTTTCTTCTCTTTATATTCATCTCGTTCCTCGCTTTTTCTCCACGGGCAGCTGCAACTTTGCGCACCCACACCCTTCCCTTCCTCGCGACAGAACAGGTACATCCATACACACACACACACGCACGAACAAATTTTCCAGATTGGAAATCTGATTTCGCCAAGGCCGGAAAATTCTTGCGAGAAATTTTGAGAAAGTATCGAACGAATGATTTTTAAACGTAAATCGAAGGGAAAATTTGGAGAACCTTGGGCGAGTGAGATACAAAATGGAAAAAATAGTTGTTAAATTTAACGGAATTAGGAAAAAGCTGGAAAATGGCACGTTCCGTTTTAACGGAAAATTTATCGATGTTTCTCTATTACAGGCGTGGAACGTTTTATGCTCGTAGCACGCGTGTATCGATGTACATGCATACTTGTGACCTATATCCCATTAACGGGAGGATGCAGCATCTATACACACGCGCGTATTTACAAGGATAGCAACAGATGGCAGGCAGGGTTTGCACGTCGCAGGACGCGTGATCCTGCCCCTCCCTAATTATTAAGCTTTTCTTTTTTTTCCAAAGGTTCACAATTTTATTCGCGTTCTCCAAACGACAAAGTAACCATCGTGCAGGTAGCTTTGCATTGAAAAAACTTTCTTTTTACTCGAATTCACCTCGAGCACAACGATCGATTAATTCTGACAAAGGTGAAAAATGTGATAGGAATCATTGGGACGTAAAATCGAAATCATGAATGATAATGATCCATTGGCTCGGTGAACCGAGAGAGTAGGAGAAAAACAGAAGCCATGGCAGAACAGGAAGTCGGTATCGACTTACGGGGGTGAGTGTGTGGTAAAAGGGCTGTGTAGGGGAGGGGGGGGGGGGGGGAAGGAAAAAATTGCAGCTGCCACGTACACGAGGCACGTGCACGCGCTACTCTATAGCTATATAGTGGCCTACCCGAAGGATCCTGACCCTGAAGATGAGAGATCACACCTTTGCACTCGAGGTCCTCCACAAATTTTTCTCTCGAGTACAACTTCGTTATAAGAAATTTCCAAAGATTAATTAACTTGTACAGAGCTATATGGACCTTCCAATTAAAGCAAAACTATATCTTTCCAATTAAATTATTCCTAAAAAATTGCAGCTGCCACGTACGAGGCACGTGCACGCGCTACTCTGTAGCTATATAGTGGCCTACCCGAAGGATCCTGACCCCGAAGATGAGATCACCTTTGTACTCGAGGTCCTCCACAAATGTTTCTCTCGAGTACAACTTCGTTTGACAAATTTCCAAAGATTAATTAACGTGTAAAGAGCTGTATTAACCTTCCGATTAAATAAACAACGCCATTTTCCTAATTAATATTATTCCTGTTTGAAAAATCCAATAACAAAGACAAAATTGAGTAAATGAAGAAGAAACAAGCGAATAACGCAAATGAAGGTGTTAAACGTTCAACGATAATTCTGTAAGGTAAGGAGAGCGAGAACTCGAAACGACCACCGGAAGTTGTGGATAATTTAGTCGCGGATAAAAGAGGCGGGCGATTGATGGGACGAGTCGCGATTAAATATTCCATGCAGAGATGTCGTGGATGCGGATATAACGAAGCCGGCATACTTATGGCCACCGGAAGTCCTCCATTATTTATCTGTTTCACTGGAGAACTCTCGCAACTCTCGATCTTTTGCTCAATTTTCCATCGAGCCTTCGTTGCTCCGAAGCAAAATTCACTACGATTCGTGTAAACCTGGAAATATTTACGTTTCAAGGTCAAATTAAAAAATACCCAAAGAGGAAGAAACGCGTTGGAGAACGCTAGCGCCACTCGAGACTCTGGTGATTGCGAGTAAAATTAGAAAGTGTATAAGAGAGAGAGAGAGAGAGAGAGAGAGAGAGAGGAAAGTAAGTATGGGACCTACTCTGTCGATATTCGGAAACTTGAACGTCGGTAAAATGCTGGAAGAAGGTAAAGCAGGAAACGAGGGACCATTGGAGCAAGTTCTTCTTCATAGTTCCCCTTGAACCCCATAAACCTTTAGATGTCGCGTTTCACCTTGCGCATAATAAAATCAAAATTTAGAAAAATAAATAAAAAACACAAACCTTCGATCCTGGATGATTAAAACGTGAAATTAGCCACTGAACAATAATAATAATACAGTTTTCTAACGCAAGTAAATCGAGTTAAGGAAGCACGTACAAAGCGGCTGACTGTGCGACAAATAGGCGCTTCTTTGTTCGCCGGAGATAATTACTATTAATTGCAGAGATTAACTATTTACACGAAAGAGCGATAACGCGGGGTCTTACGATTCTCCATAGTTGCATTCTCAGAAAACACACTTACGCAACTGTGTAACACTGCGCATGCTAAATCCCGGTGATAATTTCGCGCGCACACACTAACATATATATAAGAACGCGTTACAGTTGGAGGTAGCAACAAAGTGCACGTGACTCTTCGAGTTACGAGTATTTAGCACCGAGACTGCATTTTCGCACGAGTGACGCGAAATTCGAAACCGCACATATAGCTGCGTTGGTTATCGCGAATAATCCTGCGAGATGCGAGTTTCGATTCTCCGCGTTTTCCGTCGGTGCTCCATTCTCAAGGTCACGAGTGCAGCTTTGCCAAAGGTAAACAAAAAGTGGCGAATGAATTATTCGCGTGCAAAATTTTCCAAAGGGCACGCGAATTTAAAAAAGCGCGAATATCAGGAGTTTTTATCGAATTTACAGTGGAAAACGATGCAGCGTCCGGAGCTTTCACTCTGAGAAAAGCAAAAGTGGCGGAGCTATAATTTCTAGTCGAGGGAGCAAGGAGAAAAAATTATTTCGTGCCGGCCATTATCTCGAGTAGTATTTTGGATTTATCCGGTGGCGCTTGGGTACTCCTGGTCACGGCACGTTGACTTTCGCTGCATATTATTTTTTCCTACACACTTGCATACACGCGTGTACGTATGTATAATGCATGTGGAATGGAGCGACCAGTCGTGATGATCGAGAATCACGATGCACTCGCATCATCGCATAAATTCCTGTGTATTCTTCGCGCGTGCAAAAGATTTTCACTCGTTTTCTCTGAAAACCGTCCGACAGATTTCTGATACATATATTTATATATATATGTATTTCACGAGGGTTTATCGAACGATGCACTCGAACAAATTATTCCGTACCACGATTCGTGCGATCGATGCAATGATTTTATATATATATATATATATATATATAGAGTGAACCAATAGAATTTACAAATGTTTTCCGATCGCAACGGAGAATTTTTAAGGATTGCATTTTGTCGAATGACTTTTTTGTTGTAGTTTAAAGGGTTTGGTCGAAGAGAGTCCCTCGTGGAGTAGGAGCATTCTCGAAGAAGGCAAGAGAGAGAGAGAGAGAGAGAGAGAGAGAGAGAGAGAGAGAGAGAGAGAGAGAGAGAGAGAGAGAGAGAGAGGTCAGCGACCACAGAGAGTGCAGCGTTATTCGCCTCGCATTGCCGGGTTATCGATCCGTACACGGTGCGCCTTGACCGACCTCCGATGCACCGCCTCAAGTGCAAGTGCAAAACCTCTCCCTTGCCGCCCGCTAGACGAGGAAAGGGCAAGTGTGGCCACACGGGCGCACAACTACTTCCGGAAAATCAACACGGAACTACAATTTTAACCCTTCTCCATCGACGCCTTCTTTGGAAAATTCGGAGAAACGCGTTCGCTTATCAACAGCATTATCGATTCTTATATATATATATATATTTCTCTTAATGAAAAAATTTAATTATTCCCACAACTTTGTATTACTAATGTTCACCTACCGTGAAGGCATAAATAATGCAAAAGGTCGTCTCGCCGCAGCTGTAAAATTATATACAAAATTTTGTATATATATAAAATTAGTTAAATCGCATAATCATAGCGTTGTTATTGTTAGGAAAGATCCGGTCGAAGGTCGGAAAAGTTTCGACTGGACGAGCCTTGTTTTCCTAATGAAATTAACGAGGTGAACTGGTTGTCGAGTACCAGCGGCACCGGAAGTACTAGAAACCGCCGGGGGATCTATTCAACACACACACACACACACAGATCAGCTCACCGGACAAACTTGGTATCGCGCAGGGCCGCGCGCGAGCCTCCATTCTCCTCGTCCTCGTCGTCGTCGTCGTCGTCGACCACTTGTCGTTGCTGCTGCTGCATCCTATATATATATATATATATAAATACCACACAGCGTCTGCTCCGCGCACAACCGCGAGAGATGCTATCGGGAACACGCTGAAAATCGATATTCGACCACGACTACGCGTGAGAATTCTTACTTTGCTTCCTTGCCGATCTCGCACACCAATAAAACACACCAGGAATATCGTACACGTCGAGGAGAAATTTGTTCGATTACAGGAACGGATTTCGACTACTCGCTTGTGCGTGTGTATAGCTGAGCCAACGAGACGATTTAATTTTATAAACGCTGTATTATTCGTTCTTTTACAAATTTTCATTTTATTCGCGAGTTTCCTTAATTTTATTAATGCATAAACGGTGGATTTGGTGACTGTACTCAAGTCGATACTCCGATAAACGCGATATTCAAGAGAGATATAGGAGAATTGCAATTATTTTGCGATTTTGAAAATCTACAAAGTTTTTCATCAATGTTGTTTATTTTAAAACGTTGCTTTAAATTTATTAATTTGTTTAAGAAATTAATTGAAAATGTGCTTTTCATCGTATTTCTTGCTCGAAGGATTCTTCTCTTCGAGCCTCGTTCACGCTGCAGCAGTTCTCAATAACCATATACGAGGTCCAGTTAACGCTTCTACCACGAATCTACGCGTTCGCTAGTCGGCTTCTCGCTAGCGAAACGCAACGATGAATTATTTGTGGACCACGGTACAATTGACACCAATTATTCCACAGCGTCCAACTGTAACTCGAAATCTCCTCAATTCCGCATCAACTGCCTTTTCATTGCTTCTCGCGCGCTACTTCGTTCCTCGAGTCCGAGTCGACTAATAAGCGTCATGGCACTCTTCTTTAACCAACGCTATATTTGCACGAACGTTCACGTTCGAATGGAAGAAGAGAAAAATTAGCCTAGCCAAACATTCTCCAGCTCTCAAATTCTCTTGTTCTTATTTCCCACAAATTCTCTATATCCACGTGTATATAATTATTAAACTCTGCACAAATATCAAAATCGTGGAGAACGGTGATAAAAGAAAATATATATATATATCGACTAGATTAACGCACAGCATTGTGCGAATATACTGACGATCGAATCGAAGAAAAGAAAAATTTTCAAATTCCCATTTTCCATAAATTCTCCACATCCACGTGCGTAATTATTAAACTCTGCACAAATACAAAAATTGGTTGAGAACGATGATAAAAGAAAAAACATATACATAGTTTTAACGCGCAACATTGTGCGAATATACTGACGATCGAATCGAAGAAAAGAAAAATTCTCATTTTCCATAAATTCTCCACATCCACGTGTATAATTATTAAACCCTGCACAAGTACAAAAATGTGAGAGAACGATAACAAAAGAAAAAAATATATATACATATATAGCTTATACATCGTTCTCGACTAGATTAAACTCGTAATTCCTGACTTACCACAGTGAGGTTGTCCAGTTCGCCGAGCCATTCGTTCAGGAGTTGCTCAGGATCAGTTTCGTTATCACTATCGTCCGCTTCCTCCTCGTAACGCTCCATGCTCGAGCCTTTATCCAACTAATTTCACCGATGTATTCTGCAAAGAAACAAACAAGACGATATTCCTGCATAAAAATGAAACTCAACAATTGCACCTTTAAACAAACACCTCTGAAAACTTAATTTAACAATTAATAAAGCAGAGAGAAAATTACACAGATTTGCATTACGCAATTAAAATTCCACGAGTGGATGAAATTTTTACGACTTATCGTCAAAGGTAGCGCACAACGAATTCAACGGTATCGCGTTATAAATTAAAGAGAGAAGAGAGTGGCTTCGATTAAAACACAGAGGGACGTCTGTCCGGCTGTTGATAAGCGAGCCAAAAACCAATTGACATTTGAATAAAGTATAGCCACACACGGACGCGTTTACACGGTTCAAATGGTTCGAGCCTTCGTCCAATGAACGAGCTCGTGTGAAAATTTATATATCGAGACCTATTCCAGCCTATGGCGCTGATTGCTTTGATCGATCGAGTATTCGGACTCCTCGGACCATTTTTTCCATCACCTTTGTGTCACTGTTTTAATATTGCGGTGAGAAAAAATGTCTAACGAGGAGTCCATCGAGTTTTATTCGTTTGTTTGCACAAAGTGTGTGGGTTTTGCACAAGTGGTTTATGTTATTTTTCGTGTCCGATGTTAAATATATATATATATATATATATATATATATATGATAATTTCTGAGCGTACGTATACGAAGCGAATAAAAGGAGATTTGATTGAACGGAAAAGGGTGGTGTATCTCGGTGAAAAATGCTGGATAAAACGAGTGTGGGCAATGCGAAGATAGGTCGAGTGGAGGTACGGAGAAAAAGCTGTGTATAATTAACAACGGCGCACACACGTGCAGCCTCTATCACCACCTGACGCACCACCCACTTTTTTCCGATCTACTTTGCCAACTCTCTCGAGGTTGCCTTTTACACCCCGCGGACGTTACGCTCCGTTAGATTCTCCTTTTCCTTTTAAATCGCGATCCCAGTATATATATATATATAATCTTACTTTCAAACGCCCAACGCGCAAAGTGCGTTTCCACTGACATAATTCGCGTGCAATCGCAGGGGTTTGACCTTACCGGTTTCTGTCGGTCGTGCCAACTTACGAACATATCGAGAAATTCTCCATTCGCACTTTCTTATTTTAAACTGATTATACGAGTTTATTTTTGGGCCAAAGGATATTTTGTTATATAGGAAAATAGTATTAAATATATCATTTCTGTTGGTCGTGCAAAATTACAAATATTGGCAAATTTTATCAATATTCTCCATTCACACTTTATTATTTTAAACTGATTATACAAGTTTTTTTTTGCACCAAAAAATGTTATCAAAGCAAAATACTATTGAATGCTTATATACATATAGTCTGTGCAGTGTTTGGGGAGGAGGAAAGGGGAAGATATCGAGATCTGGTTTCACGAGGCAGGCTCGCTGAAAGCTCGGGGGCAGAATAAAAGCGTCTGACGTAATTTGGCGAGAGTCGTGCAGCAGCGGGGGAGGACAGAGCGGCGAGAGATAGCATCGTCGTTTTAGCCTGCATTGTTCCGAGCCGATAGTTGCAGTGCGCCCCAGCGTTATTGCGCGCATCGTGGTTCCAGAGAAAGAGAGAATAGGACGGAACGCGGAATGTTGATGCTAAAGGTTAATTCGTTATATCGCGACTAATCGCCCGAGATAAACTTCCACGAATAAGAATCGTCTTAACGAGCCACGTGCTCTTATTGCAAGAGGAGGAAATCACGCACACACGCAAGGACTCTGTCCCTCCTAAACCGAGGATCGTTCCAGGATTCTATCAGCTATATGTATATGCAACTCGGTGAAATTTCGTCGAATGTGAACGGAGAGAATTGGCGGTTAAAAATCGATACTTTTTTTCCATTTCGAACCTCCATTTTTTTCGCCGAATTATACTACCACGATTCTCTTAGGTCAAAATAAAGCAAAGGTAGAATTTTATCGATGCGGATGCAAAAATTACGTTTATTACACGTTCCTTTTTGGTGGCCACTTCACAATAGAAGCCACGTGTTGCTCGCTGGAAATTTATCACTTTTATGCTTCTCGATAAATGTGTTTTTTTCCGTGAGAGTAAATTGGGTGAATGAGACTAAAAATTTTCTTTCGTTGCTTTTATCGTAAAGTCTGTTGTATACAGGGTTTAATGAACAAAGTGGATGCAAAACTGTGTTAGTCACTTTAGGAAAATCTCGTTTAAAGGATTTTCTTTCGAGAAATTTTATCCGAAATGAATGAAGAATTTTCACAGTAACGATTAACAGATTTTCGGAGAATTTTTTAATACTGAAAATCAGTAGGACGTAAATTAAGAGTTTTGAAAGAATTGACTAAAAAGCGAAGTAAAAGTATGAATTATGTAGTAAAATGGGGGAAAATTCACAGATGAGTAAAGCTGATAATAAGATAGATTCGCGTTGAAGAAAATTACACGTTGGGTTTTTAGGAAGTTTACGGAAACTAAAAATGTGAAATTACACTAATTTTCCTAGTTTGCTCGTTAAAGATGCAACAAGGAGAAGGTTTCTCGACGATCAGGCGACTCTGCTCAAAGTAGTCCCCCAAATCAGCCTTTCTAATCATCGCATTAAACGGTCAAGACGCGCGGAAAGGTTAACATTTGCCGTATGCACAATAAGCGAACGAGCATCTCGAGTACACATTCGAGATCGAGAAGATTCGACTTTGTCTCGTGCTTCCTAACAAGCTGCCTCATTCTCTTATTACTGATAAAACTGCCTACATAATATATATATATATATATATATATATTTACCATTCGCGAGAAAAATCCCTTCAAACTCACCATTAACCTTTAAAAAAAACTCGAGTAATATTTCCATTTAAAAAATCTGTCAAACGGTAGAGAATCAAAACAGATTGAAATAGAAGAGAGAAGCGGATGATTTCTAACAAGGTGCGTTATCCTTACCAATAAAACTGCCTACGCAACGCGTATAATATCATCCACGAAAAAAATTTCTTCAAACTCACCATAATATCCTCATAAAAAAAAACAATAAAACTCGACTAAATTCGAAAAATCTGTAAAACAACAAGGAATTAGAATCGTGGAAAGAGATTGAAATAGAAAATAGCGGAGGATGATCCTTAACAAGGTGCGTTATCCTTGCCAATAAAACTGCCTGTACGCAACGCGTATAATACGATCCACGAAAAAAATTCTTTCAAACTCACCACAATATCCATAAAAATAAAACTCGTGTAAATTTGTCAAAATCTGTAAAACGGTGGAGAATCGGAAGAGATTGAAATGGAAGAGAGCGGAGGATGCTCTTGGGAGAAGCGGAGAGTCTCAAAGACGCGGATAAACGTGCGCGTAGGGAGAGATATCGATTGGTCGATTAATAATGCAACGACCTGCCGGTCGGGCCTCCGACTGTCTCTCGGCGAGCGCCCCCCGCGCGACGTGTACCTTATTACGTAATGCGTATGTATATATACGTACGTATAAGAGCACGCGAGCGAGCGTTCAAGGTAAATCGAACGAGAAACCACAGCGTATCGCATTGGACGAACGACGCGATATCCGCGCTCCATTCGCGAATAACCCGCGGAGAATACGTCTCGTCGCTTCTTTTCTTCAGGGTCCAAACTTTTCGTCCTTTAATTGTGACAATAATAATGCGAGGAAAGCACGCGCGAGGAATTCGCCCGGAAATTTTCAACCGGTTGGAAAAAATGAACAAACGACCTTGATCGACCGCTCTTCCCTTCTTGCGTGTTTTCTCCATGAAAAGCAAAGAAAATTCTTTAGCGAGAATTTCACGTTTTCTTGCTTTCTTATCTGAATATATATATATATAACTGTACTTCATTACGAGTGTATGTGTGTGTGTATAATTTATTTATACAATTGCGAAGGATATTTTTTTTATAGAAAATCAAAGTGTCGCGTTGTTTTACGCAACGGGAAAATTCTTGAAAAAGGATCAAAATGGAATGACCTTGTATATAATTATTGTATAGCGATCCGGATTCGGGGGGGGGGGGGGAGCAGGGAGAGTTCCTTCGGGAATAATGGAGCTGGAAGAAGCTGCTCGGTGAAATTCGTCGGCGAAAAGCGGAGGAGCGATTGTATCGGCTCGTCATCGTCGAAAGGGACCACCACCACTCCCTTAATTAATTTCTGCTTGTGGGAATTAAATCGATTGATATAACGCAGCAGTCCGAGGAAATTACCGAGGCTGACGGTGTGGATGTCTTTGAACAATAGCGTCGCGATATTCTCTCTTTGAAACGGAAAAACTTTTCTTCGTCTTCGGCACTTTGGCGATAACAACAACTATATATAGAACAATTCCCTTATACTCCGACTGCATACATTTATTTATAGTAAAACAATTTATTGGTTTTTGCGAAAAAAATGAATGTGTATATTCATACTATATAGAAAAAGTTTTATCCTTGAAGAGGACAAGGTTATCGACGTAAAGTTTGAAGAATTGGCGAGCAAAAGCAAAGGTTGGATAATGGGGAATAAATGAAAGGGAAATGGTAAGAAACAATTAGGTTGAAAAGCGAGAGGTTCTCTGGTAATCCGAGTGTTAAACTCCGTTAAGCTCGGAAGGGCGAGAAGGGCTTCGCGTTGTTAGGAGAATCCTGCAGGCTCCGCTGCGACATTGGAGTTCCCGAAAGTAAACTGGAGAGGGGGGAGGGGGGGGGGGGGTAGTGAGTCATTTGCAACCCACACAGAGGAAAACCCTGTGAAGGATAGCGAGCGATCCATGTAAGCCACCTCCCCCCCGAAGCCCAAGAATCTCTTGTCTCATCATCCTCTCTCGCTTGGAGCGCGAGATTCCATAAACCGAATTGCAATGTAAACGTCCAAAGGTGAAGATCGATCGAGTTTCGGCTTCCCCGAAAACAGCCTCGAGGATGAGAGATGCAACACCCTCGGGATCCTCCGACTCTTCGAGAAGGAAGATTCTCGACTGTTTCCTCAACCTCGAAATGCTTTAAGGATGTTCAAACGAGTTGTAAATAATTTTTTAAGACTTTTATTATTGAAAATAACACAGGGAAACTCTTATTGTTTTTTCAGTAGAAAGTATAGTTTTTTTGAGAATCTTTCTCTAAACAAATGTATTAATTTTTAAGCGATAAAGGATTTGATTGTTTTTTTGGTTGAATTACAGAGGATTAATTTAGCAAGCACACAGCAGCTACGGGACAGGATGCAATGAAGCTTTAATAAGAATCATTATGATAATGACTCGATTAAGCAATGTACAAGGATGTCTTCGTGGGCTTTGTGTGTATGTGTGTTTTCTGCCTGCTCGTTGATACAACCCGCATGCCCCTTTCTATTGCGAACGATCTACGATTAGCTGTGAGGAATTATTAAGAAGCATCCAATGGATTATCCTGTCAGACTTTGCATTGGTATAACTTTAAAAAGCTAAGGACGTATAGTATACATAAATATCACATTCTTTTACTTCGCTCCAAACACTCGTTACGTATTGTTTCAGTAGATATATCCAATATTACTCAGACGCATTTTAAATAAAAAAAAAAAAAAACAAACAAAAAAATAATTGTAAAAATTAGTTATAAAGTTGAACAAATTTCTTATTTTGCTTTGGATGCACTTTTATCGCACGAAATTCCTCGCTTTGCTCTTTAAACTATTTCCTCTTTAAGAATATTGAATATCTCTTTAAACACACACACACACATATAAGAGATGACAAAAAAATCGAGTAAATAAAGCAAAAGATCAATATATCAAATGAGTCCGAGTCTGCAAGGTTCTTCCGAGGGTGACCAGCGTGAGTCATGGACCCAGCAGTTCTGGGAAAGCCCACTGAAACAACTTCCGATCGTTAATCGTAAATTCGATTACAGATTTCTCGAGCGATAAAGGCCTCGAAGCGAGAACGCACGGTGATTTAGTCTTTGATCGAAAATCACTTTAAAGGACCCTCGTCGTGTTTTCCCAACGCGACAAATTTTTATCCCACGAAACGCTATTAAGAATAACAACCGAGGCTCGTTGTGCAATTTCAGCATCGAAGATGATCAAAAGGAGTCGAGATGCAACTCGCTACGCAACATAGAGGACGAGTCTCGAGTTTTCCCATCGATGGAAATTTCCCTCGTGAATGAATCGTGGCTACGTAGGCATCGATTTGGCCTAAAATCGATAAAACACGCAGATAAATATTAATCTTCCCAAGCAAAATGGGGGAAACTTGCTGTGCTATATAGTTTATTCGGAATTTCAGGAAGCTTCGCTTTGGTTCCAATTCGTTTCCTGCAGTGAATCACGAGGAGGGAAAGAATGAAACTCGAGGACCAAATCAGGTTTGTTATATTGATCAAAAGAAAGTAGTCTTGCTAGTAATGAAGCATAAAAACAAGACTTTATAATTACCATTATTTAATTAAAAAACACATTATTCCATAAATATAACTCTGATTTTCTATTCGATAAAAATTAATTTTTCCATTCATTTTCAACCTTGATATTTATCTATACCTTTCAGTTTAGCTTTATATATATAGTTTGGTAGAATTTGATAGCCGACAAGTTAGCTGGAGGATTGAGAGATCAAGTGTATGGGGAAGGTGGCTCGTAACCGAATTCCTTGGACGGTCTTTCGGCAAGCTTATTCGCTCTCTTCACCCTCCTCCCACATCCTCCTTCTTGGCTTTTGCAGGAGGAGGAGTCGAGGGATCTCTGTATCTCGATCATCCTTTCTTGTATCAAAGTGCAACGTGAGAGGCGTCACGGATGAGCCTCGATAATCCCCTTGCCCCTGCCACGCTCGTGCTAAATAATAAACTTGAAGATTTACCCTTTGAAACGCACGATTTGCACCGACTGCCTTCGATAAAAAAAAAACCCTGAAAACACGAGTTCGCCTATAATCTTCGCAACTTTCTCGATTGCAACGATATTCGCTTATCAACAGCTCGAACAGCAAACTGTTTTGGATGAGAATAAAGGGAAAGAAACTCGAATGTGACCTTGGGAAAAATTTAAGGGCATCATTGAGACATTTGAGACTTTTTTTCAACAAACTCTGCTCGAGCATCGAAAAATCGTGACCTTGAATATTATTTTTCAGAGAAATACCGTCTTATCTCCATTTTCAAAGCAAAATCAAACATTCTTTGTAATGTAGTTCGTTAAATATAGAATAAAAAACTATTATTTCAGTTCCATTCCATTTAAACGTTTCGCTGAAAATTGCAATATTTCCTCGCGAAACTCGGTGCACCCCTCGACCATGAAAAGGAGCTTTGAACGCGAGTGCGAAAGGATTTTTTTACAGAACGATCGTGCGTGAATATTGGATGATAAAAAAGGCAAGGCTAATCGAGGAGTAGTCGCGGGTTTACGTAAGGTAAAATCGTCGAGTGTTTGATCAGTGGATGTTGGCTTGCGTAAAACGTGCTATTAATGCAGCTGTTGCGCGGTGGTGCAGCAGGAAAGAGAAGATTGTTCGATCGAGCAATAAATAACGTTGCTTGGTTGGTGGATCGAAAACGACCAATTCGTCCCACGTGGGGCGTGTGCGTCAAGTAAAAATTCCCACGTTGTCCTCCCACACCAATAATGTGCATGCGCGTGTGTGGACCTTTAACGCCAAGTTCGACGAAAGAGACGAGCGTTGGGTTTGCGCGATGCACTCTGATAAAATTCGTCGAGAAGAAAACGTAGGAAAATAAAAAAGAAGCGGTGGGGGAAAAAA
Organism: Prorops nasuta; assembly: GCF_024137725.1. Classification (NCBI taxonomy): domain Eukaryota; kingdom Metazoa; phylum Arthropoda; class Insecta; order Hymenoptera; family Bethylidae; genus Prorops; species Prorops nasuta. The sequence goes on from NW_027116814.1 coordinate 4,463,604, forward strand.
AGGGATAAAATGTGCGATTTTGATCGGAATTGCAGGAATCACGTGGCAAGGTCGTCGCGAGTCTGGTTTGCGCGGCGAGGAGCTGGATGGAAGCTGCGTTATATTTTGCTTCTTCGAGGATTCTCAGGCGAATAATGTGGTTTTCGCTGGAAAATGCACACCGAGTGCAACATTGTTGTGACGCAAGAAAATTAAACGAGGCTTCACCGCCGTGCAACCCTAGCATCTATAAACCTGTAATTAATGTCTCGCGAGTACTCGATTAGACTTTTTCCTTGTTAATTTCATAAATTTTGTCGAGCAGCGCACCTGAGACTCTATCGAAATCCCGGATTTTCTCCTTTCGCAACGCTGAATTATCGAGCTCGACTCGCACTTTGTTTACATACAACTGAAGCAGTAAAAACGGTGTAAAAGGCTCGAAGGAAGTTATTCGAAATTATGTATTTTGTATAGCAACGAATCCTCGCTGGAATAGAAGCACGTGTTACATCAATCAAGTTTTTAATTAAAAGCAGGAATGATGCAGAAATTATTGTTGGAAGAATGTAGGGGAGAAATATAAGCATTGATTGGAGTGCAAGTGAGTCTCGAGATGGAGAAAACGTTTGGATTGTTTGATTAAAAATCCCGTAATAAACTGTGTGTGTAAAAGGCTCGAAAAAATGTATTCGAAATTATATATTTTATAATAACGCGAATCCTCGCTAGAATAGACGCGTTACGTGTATCAAGTTTATAATTAAAGGTAAGAATGATACAGAAATTAATGCTGGATGTAGAATGTATAGGGGAGAAATAAAACTATCGATTATTACCAGTGACTCTCGAGATGATAAAAATTTAAAGAAAATATCTATCGCGTTCTATTGAAAATCCTGTATCTTTAATTTACTTCGCTCTCACCGGAAAGAATGTTTGAAAAAACTTTTTCTCAATCGCTGCGCGGTGGTGTAATCCCTTAAATTAGATCGGGATGTATTCACCGGTAAGGAATTTTGACGAAAGCCGGGAAAATACAGGTTGGGTTGATCCAGTGTGACTAATGAAGCAAAATGGGTGCAACTGCACTTTCGAATGACGTGTCGGGGCGGATCTCATTGGATCTCCGTGCGCGCACTGCTTGGCTTGGCTTGGCTCGCCGGCTCTCTCGCTCCAGTCTCTCGACACTCTTTGCATTTAATTCATGACGCTCCCGATGACGCCGGTGCATTCAACGACTTATCAATGAGAGGAAACGCAAATGAGAGTGCCATTGCGTCCTCTCATCTTCTTGCCCTCTCAAAAAAACTACATATATATATATATATATATATATAGAGAGAGAGAGAGAGAGAGAGAGAGAGTAGGAAGAAGCTTCTCACTAATTTAACGAGGAAAAAAATGAAATTCAAAATTATAATTAATATAATAAAGACTGTTTCGAGAGAGACGTTTGCAAGACCGAAAAAAAGACTATTCAAGGTCAAATACGAGTGAAAACAAAAAAAAAACAGAAATTTCGAGTGATTCAACGAGAAGCAAGCGGATTATTACACGTTCATCCTGTGTACGCTTTACAAATTCCTGGTTACTGTTTAATCGAGACGAGAATTTTTTGTTTAACTCTAAAAAAACATACTTATATATATATATATAGAAGGAATAGGAAAAAAATTCAAAATAATTTAACGAGGAAAACAAAACAAAGATCGAAAATTACAATCACTACAACAAAGAAAATTACGACAGGGAGGCGCTCCCAAAGCAAAACAAAAAATTCAAGGTCGAATAGGAGTGACAACCAAAAACCAAGCAAAATCGAGTGACGCAACGAGACTAAACGAACGAATCGCTACACATTCGTCCCGTACACGCTTTACAAATTCCAGGTCACCGTTTAATCGAGACGAGAGTTTATTGCTTTCAATCGAGTCGATTGTGCAGCATTAATTTAATGACTGATTCTCATGAGCTTTTAACTTGCCAGCGTGTAATATAGCATCTGCCAATTAAGCTTTTGTTTCGAGAACAACGAAGCAGCGATAAAATTAGCTATAACGAGGACTAACGATTAATTAATGGAAAAACGTGAGTGATGCATGGATATAAATCCATTTACGGAGTATCGCTCTACGATTGATTAATTTCACAAATACACACACACACACACACACACATATATATACAGACAATGAGGAATCGGTCGGTCCACTTTGTTGCGTTCGATAGTGGCGAAGGGAAAACAAAGTTTCATCGATATTTCAAAGAGTAAAAAGAGCGTTAAACTGATTAATTCTACGCAACAAAATAAATAAAAAAAGGGAGGGGGGGGGGGGGAACTACGTTGATGAACCGGAAGTGCGGGAATCGTTCTCCGAGGTTCATCAGATTTCAACTCGCTCGTCGCAGAAAATACAGAATCGCTACTCGTCGCGAGGTCCGTCTGGTTCTCGGGTCGCTGACTCTCTTCAGGATTATGAATGGAAATATGTTAACGTCCCCCTTTGCCGAGCAGGCGCCACAAAAGAAGAAGAAGAGGCGCCGGAGAAAAGGAAGAAAAGCGACATAAGCCAAGACGTTTTCAGTGACCCTCGCAAGAATCAAACGCCATTATTTTCTCCATTCGAGATTCGTTATTCCTCGTAACCCCCTCTCTCTTACCCACACAAGTATAAACCACGTTATTTCCCCCTTTCGACGTCTTTATTTGCGGAAATATATCACAGCTGCGAGGCAAACGCATAATTTCTGTTCATCGTCGAGCAAAGTGTGTCTGGGGAAGTGTAAAAACCGAGTTTACTGGTGATTGATGAATTTTTAAGAAAAAGGAGGGGGGGGGGATTATTCAGGAAGGTGCTGGAAGGATCGATGGAAAAATGGCACGTGACAGTGGGAGGTTCCCGAGGGACTCGTCGACCGGAAGCAGCTATCGACAATCGTGCTCGGATCTCTCGTCAGATTCCTTCGGGAAACGATTCCACTCGACACCCACGCCCCCTCTTGTCTATTCTCGGAAAGATTTTCCAACGCTCGACCAGTCTCGCCTTAATTTCGAGGGAAAACGCGGGCTTCCTCGAACGGTGATTGCTCCCCGCCACAGACGCTACTATACATATGTTGCATATTCTATTTATAGAACGCTAAAAATATTGCGATTTTCTTTTCGAGTTTTCCAATATTATCGCCGAATCACTCGCGCGTTCCGGAAACGAGCTTTTCCTCCGCGAAGATTTTCCAGCAGAATATTTTTTCCAGCAAAGATTTTCTCTCATTTTTCGTATATATATCTCACTGTTTACGCGATATATATATATAACGAAGGGATGAGAAGAAAAATCAAAGGAAAAAAGTTATTGAACAATTTTCCGGAAAACGGTGAAACCTCGACAAAGTACACGTTCCTCGAAAACGCGAGTTCTACGCGCGTTAATTACAACTTTTCTAGCCATCTGAAAAAGAGTATTGGCTTTGTAATTAAAACAGCAAACTTTCTCAGCATAGCGAGTGTAAACTAGAAATATATGCGAAAGATGAGAATAGCGAGTCGGAGTTTATCGCCGCCGAGTTTTGCAATAATTTCAGATAAAAAATTATAGCGGAGAGATAGTCGCGGAGAAACTCAACTATAACGACGGAAATGGAGATAAGCACGTGACGTCACTCGAGACGGAAGTAAATGTCGCATTGACATTCGGGTGACATTTTTCTGGCTTCGATTTGGCAGCGGGGGGACCTATTAAAGGGGGGTGGAGGGTGAAATCCCACTGACCGATAAGGCCGAGCCGCATTACCGGAACCTTGGGACACTATATACATATATATATATATAAAGAGATGAGCGTCCCGAGGGAGCTGGCTCTCGAATACCAACACGATCACCACACTCACACGAGCACATTGGCTCAACAGCAAGCGTTTCGTGAATGAACGATTGTAGCGATATTGCATGAAAGGGTAACACTATATATATATATATATATATATATATATATATATATATAACGTCTCAACACTGATATCATCCACGGATGGTCAATGATTCTCCGTAAGCGAGCCTCTCCCACGGCTCATCGAGCAACTATTTTTCATCAGAAATCTAACCAACGTATATACATAGTCGTTTGAGGAATCAAAATTTCTTAAACTGCTAATTAACTTTCGTAATAAACCATAAGAATTATACGAGAATAAAATTCACCAGGGATTTATCAATCGAGAATGATCGGAAGCTCGGTAAAACGAACAAGATTCGCGGCGGATGAAAATTTACCGTTGACGCTAACCGCCGGGTTTTATTGCGAAACTTTCCGCGCGTTCCGAGCGAGACGCGCCGCGAGGAGTCCTTAGGAAGCAGAAAAACAAGCCGGTTAATTCGAGCCGTGACGAACAATCTTCGGTACACTTGCCATTATTCATTAGTTATTTTCGTCAAGTGACTTAACAGTGCGATGCAAGAACGTTGCTGGATCTTCGGCAACAAAGTGTAGCGCGACGAATGGACTTCCGGTGACGGAATTTTGCAAAACGTTTTTAAAATTGTGAAATTTCTTGGAGGTACATTGAGAGATTCGCGGGAGGTCGAATAGACGTATCTGGAACGTTCGATAGTGTCGTGAAAGTGGAGAAGGAGAAGAAGGAGTGTTTATACTCGAGTTGAGGTTTAATCGCGTGGTTCTGTGGGGTACAGCAACAAAGTTCGCGAGCAAAACAGGTTGGAACTTGCGTGTGGAAACTATGTATATACATTATTATATATTAGTACTGGTGTAGAACGCGGGAAGCTTTCGGTAGACAAAGCAAGATTTAGCAACGTTTCTCTGCTCTCGCAGAACGTTGCCAGTCATTGGTCGTGGTTGCTGGAAAAGGTTCTTTGCAAAAGGAAGTAGAGACTAAGGCACAGTCGCTTTCGCTGGTGCCGTCGACGCAAAACGAACAAGGGGTAAAGAGAGAGAGAGAGAGAGAGAGAGAGAGAGATATTTAGGAGGGGGAGTGGTAGGAGAGAAAGAGAGAGGGAAATGGGTACAGGAATAGCTTCGCCATACGCGGGACTACCGTACTTAGCGTATGCGCGCGTTTCGAGACTTCTAAATATAGAATTTCGATCGTTTCACCGCCAACGACTGTGCTTTACGCATCTGGACGCGTTATTCCAGAACCAACAACCCTTAACGCGACATCATCCATCCTCCTTCTCGTTCAACCATCGTTTAACACACTTTACACTTGTTAAAGGGATTGATAAAATATGAAATTTTCACAGGTTTAAGTATGCTATATAGTACGATTATGTTTGGTTGATCAGCGCTTCATTGGCAAATATATGTTGGAATACAAAGTAAGTTAACCACGGTCATCGATTTGATGGATAATGGAGCATCGGTTGAAATTTTGATATACTACAGGATAAAAACTTTAATAAGTTTAAATTCCGTAGCAACAATGATTATATTTTGCCACAAAGTGTGTTCCATTGACAAACATATAAAACAACTTAAACACGGTCATCGACTTGTGGATAATGGAGCATCGATTAAAATTTTAACATCGCATATAGGCAAAAGAGAAATTTCTATTTACATGGAAAGCACGCGTGGAGCCGCAACAAGGTGCGTCGACCCTGAAATCGATATTTCAGTTAGTTCGAGTATCAACATCTGTTTCGGAGCCGCCTCCACCGCTGGGTGCCTCTTCTTCTTCATTCCAATTCCTCCGTCGTCCGATCGGCGCTTCCACTTTGCGAGAGGCTTGGCCAGAGCGCGCGTCTTCCAACGCCACCTCTTTTTTCCACGCATGTGCACCACAGCCACAAAGTCACGGCTAACTCTCGAGAATTTCGGTGCACCGACCTTTCCTCACCCACGAGCACCGATCCACCCAAAACTCATTCCTTCAACATTGTTGCTTCATTCATGAAAACAAACTACATAATTTATCCATTTCTTCACTCTTATGTATATATATATCTACCATGAGAACTATTATCATCAGTTTAGCATACAATAATTAATAGTAAAATGTGGCAAAGATATTCCATTTCAATTTGCAGCGAAACTCTACGTTACTTTGTTGCTTTAGCCCGAGGAAAAATTAAACGCATGATTTTGCAGTAAAGATTCTTGGCACATAGCAGCTGGCTCTCAACGCACACGGGCACACACGAGCAACCGAGCGAGCAAATGAACGAGCAAAGGGCTGTGGGAGGGTAAGAGTTGTGGCGCGAGATTGCGCTGAGAGTGTATAGGGGACGCGTGCTTTATACTCGCGGATTTTCTTTCCTTCCACGAGTTGCATCGCCACCGCGCACCTCTTCTTCTTCTTCTTCTTCTTCAGCGTCTTGCAGAGTTGACGTACGGCACTCCGTATAGGGCAACACGCGTGTCGAGATGTAACACGGGTGCGCCTGTGTAACGTACATGTGGCAGAGAAATTAGCCACATAGTTTTAACATTACAAATTTTCATCCAAAGATCGAGAGCTTTAACAATTTCATTTTTGTGTACAAACAGGATATTGCGTCCTTGTGTGCGTGTATTTCTGGCAGAAATATCCTGAAGATGATCCTACAATATTTAAGGAACTGATTTAATTAAATTGTTATAATTTTCCTAATCAAGATAAGTGTAATAATTTTATCTATAACTAATCATTGCTTTGTGAAGTTTTTGCAACATTGTTGCAAATTCAATTTTAATTCTATATTTTAATATTCAAAAAACGAATATCATCGAGAACAAACGTTTACGGCATCATCGCTATCGCCCTACCATCTTTGAATCGTGAGAGTTCCATTGAAGGGATTGGAGAACAGGGGTAATTAAACTGACAAATGCGTATATATCGTAGGTTTGACAAAGGCGATTCGAGCGAGTGGATCCAGTCTTAAATTCAATGCAGCGACGTAAGAGGAGAAGACTGGCTGAAAAGAGCCTATATATATATACATGCGTATACTATAACCGTATTTACTCTGACTCGGCGTTGTTTTAGCGAGATCAAACGGCTCGGTCCCGGAGGGTTCTCAAAAATGCAGCGGTGTAATGGTATAAGTCGAGTTGCTGGATTTTCTTCAGCAACGATGGCTGGGCGATATAATCGGTGGGGGGAGATATCACGGAGTTTTAAACTCGCGTTACGCAAGATCAAAGAGGCATAATTTCGAGGAAAGCACTGGCGAATCGATTGTCGGTCTATTATTCCCTGACGATTCTAGCTGGAAGATGCACTCTCTCGTTCCGCTCGAGTGCGTCGGGTAATTCTCGCCAAGGACATGCGTCGGCTTTTGTCCCGACGAGTGCGAATCGTGCATCGCAACGCGAGTGCGAGAAACGGTAACTTTGCGGCTCTGTTAAATATCCAGAGAACGCTCTTCAGCATCGAAGACATCTTCCAGATATTGTTTTATCAGAAATTCTCGCGTGGTTCGGACACGGTGAATTCCGAGGATTTACTGGCACGAATGGTTCGACTCGGGAAACAGTTTTTGCTGCGGGATTCCATGTTGTTTAAATAAACCCTGGTACTTGCTGAAGAGGATGCTGAAGAGAGAGGGAAGATTGATTTTTCGGTTCTGGTGCTAAATTCATAGTGGTCTGGTGAATTCTAAATGTAGCGAGGAAGCAGGTGCACGAGTTGCTTCGAAGCACGTTTCACACTTCCGGTTGGCTCACGCGTGCCAAAGACTTCCGCCGGAGACTCGTTCGACTTCCCCGCGAGCGATAGTACGTATTACCAACTCTTACGGTTCGCGATTGTATTAAAGCATATACACTCTCCAGGCTAATTATTTCTCCTTCGACCTTGACTGACCTCACCGAACGAGGACGCGTATCATTCGAATCTTGATTACCATCTGACAGTGTCAAGTTAACTATCGAGTCTAATCATTACGAGGAACAAAGTTAAATCCACTCTTGGCTATAAACTAACCGTTCTTATGGTTCGAGTGGATGAAGAGAAAGAACTTGAAGAATGCTGATCGATGTTGGATAATCGCGTTTGGAAATTGAATTGCGAGAAGGTAAATGAAGCGTTTCTTTAAAAATTAGTCAGTGTGGGTTGGAGGATTTTACTGGATTTAAAAGTGCTACTTATGTTGGGAGGTAATAGAGAGAAATCAAGGATCAAGATGGTTCATCCTTCTGGCAGGATTGGCTCGAGTAAACACTCGGAGAACGATGGAAATATCGGCCTTCCGGGGTGGAGTCCTCGATAAAAAGGGAAGCGTGGCGAGGGTGCACGAGGAAACACTGGACGTTCCGTGGTAAATAAGTGCGAACCAGTCGTAGAACTTGAAGAGCCTATACCCTATATGTATTTTCTCACAATCGATTACTTCTATTTTTGCTCGCTAGTCAATAGTCCCAACAGCTACAAAGATTCTTATTTCTTTCAGAATTCAACGTGTTCCATAAACTGTCATAAATCCTCTTAATTCTTACATAGAATTAACGAACACTTCTTCAAGGTAAAAATTCAGCAAGAATGGTAGAAAAAAATGGAGCAAAAGTTCCAGGATGAATGCACAGGTAGTGAAAAGAAGATGATGAAGAAGAAGGATTTTTAGGGCAGTGAACCACGCACGAGGCAACTCGAGGATAGCCTCGAAATTGGTGGAGTTGTTGGTGAATAGAAGGCTGAAGAGAGAACCGGCCAGGAATCTCGGGCCTCGACACGGTGAAAGATACGAGGACGAAGAAAGGCCCACTAGAGGCTCCAAATAGGCTGGATAAAGGATTCCTATCGTCCACTTTAAAGAGATCCGCGAGTGAGATTCTTGTTAGTATTCATCACCAGGTGAAATCCTACGCGTCTTCAATGTTTACGAGGATTGCCGAAGAATCGCCATTTACTTTACCAAATGCTGCGTTCGTCCTACCTTTCCATCGTTTAACGCACGTTTTCCTCAACTACTCTCTTCAGCAACAACATCCTGAAGACTATATTCCGAAAGAACAAAATCTTGTTTCAATCTCTAAAAATTTTTAAAAACAGGAGAGTTACAAATGCTGAGGCATCCATCTGGAAGGTTCGAGGAGTCCTGGTGGATTCTTCAGGAGGAATCGCAAAGTGGTTCCGTTGCTCTCTTCGGGTCCCGATCAATGTTCGGCGCATTTACAACCTTATTTGGTCAAGGCTCGGTTCTCGTGGATCCCCTCCCCCTTGCCCCATGTGTTTGTGCGTGGCGCAACGACTCTCGTATTCCTTCTCGACCCTGTGACCAGCTTCGCTCGGCCGCCGAGTTATATCCTTGCGGATTCTCTTTTTGCGCGAACCGTACGGACCCCCCTTCCCCCTCCCCCCTCCCTTCCTGTCTTCACCAGAACGAGCGACGAAAAAATCTCGAGAACGGACAAAACCACGGCGATTCCCTCGGGATCCTCCATCTTCCGCAGGTTTTAAACATTCAAGGTCATTTGCTTCTTCCTCACTGACGGATCGAGTTTTCTCCTCCCGAAAGGAGGATGGGACCTAATCGAACGAGTGTGTTTTCAAGATAAAAATATTGACGCGTTCGACGTTTGAATGTAGGTTGACGCAATTGCGCAACTGTAAAAATCTGATTGCTGTAAGAGTCTCTTTCTCTCTTGAGAGAGAGAGAGAGAGAGAGAGAGAGAGAGAGAGAGAGAGAGAGAGAGAGAGGACCGACTGTGCGTGTATCAATCGAAACGGCCCACGTCAAGTGCATCATGACGGTGCACGCGTAATGAAGGTATATGGTTCGTCTTCTTGGCCACTCCCGGAGAAAAATATCAAAGAGAGAGAGAGAGAGAGGGAGAGAGAGAATAATTCATGCTCGAACGAAGCCGCGTAACAGCGCAGAACAATCTCGTACGATCCATGGAGGACGAGCACAGGACGATGGGATCCACCTTGGAACCGTTATGCACGTAATGTTGCATGTCCACTTGAAACTTTTTACCTTCTCCCTTGCACCACTCTCTCCCTCTATCGCACAGTTGCACTCTGGAGAGCAAAGCTCGCAGGTGGAGCGTGTGTACCTTCGAGATACAACGTGTTTCGCTATTCTCTGCAGTAAAAGCTTCAAGATAGCACGTCGTGGTACGCAAGTCTGATATATATAGATATGAATTTGGTGTTCTTCAGTTTCATCCTCGTTCTGGTACCGAATTATTTGCCTTGATAATCATAGTGATATATATATATATATATATATATATATACGCATATTTAAAAATGTCTTCACTCGTTAAATTAAACTGGAATCATTCCAAAGTCATAAAATAATTGATTGCATTGCAATATCAAACTGTGCAGATTTCGAAACAAAACGATAGAAATTAATTTCCGTTTTCTTTGCGAGTGAGGAAAGTTTGCTCTTGTAATTGACAGAGCTCCCAATGTTCGTTTATTCATTAAAGTCAATTAGCTTAAAGAGGCAAGTGTGTACAACGCGTAGGATAAAAAAAGAGAAGAGGTTTGGGAAGGAGCGCCGGGCAGTAATTAACGAGCATTTTCTGGTCTTTCAGAGGCGCATTCGCGAGATAAGAAGCGAAGGAGGAGAGTGTCTGCTCTGCTGCTGTACAACGAGCACCTCTATAAATCATCCCCCATCTGCTGTGGGGGCTAAAACATTGGCAAATTCGAATTGCAAATTTTTCCACGATCCATTTTGCTAAGACACTGAGCAACGCACAGCTTTTCGTGCATTCATTTCACATATATACGTGTGTATGTGTGTGTGGTGGGAACCAATATTTACCTCGTACTCGATTTACGCAAAAGAAATTCCAAACATTTGCCTAATAACCAAAGAAAAATTATTCCTTGCAACGACGCAACGTGGTCTTCTTATACAAAATAAAAAACACGTTACGCACGTGGTTCGAAGCTGATTAAATGCGACAAGTATACAAAAGTAAGAATATTCCTATATTAAGTGTGAAATTATGGCGTTTTCAGGAAGAAACAAACGAGGTGGTAAATTGTAGCCCGGTGCGTATTGTTTCTCGATATAAATAATGCAATCCGAGTAGCGCGAAGAGTAAAATTGCATCCACGTCACGTAACTCGACGCGTACAGTGCACAGCGAGCGTGTAGACTCGCCAGGAGGGAGCTCGTATTGCCGTTCCGAGTTATTGTTTCTTGGCCAGCCAGGTGAGCCTTTATCGAATGTTAAACAGAGATTTCGCAGGGTGATACCGACAGCTTTGAAAAGCACCCTCCCCCCTAAGTCCGATTAGGCTGGGAATGACACTCTGACGAGAATCCAATTCGAGATAAAAACAAACTACATATATATATATATATATAATTATAAAAATGAAGGACACGTGGAGTATCATTTTCAAGGAGCAGAATCTGAATTGGTGTGACGATTGAGGTGAGCGATTAAGTATTGGTGAGTCGTGGGCAGAGAGAGGGGGGGGGGGGTAGATAGTGGGTGTAGGGCGGTTGAGTAAAGGAAATCGAAGGAAAACGGTACTGAACCAAGTACGAGTGTTTAGGGGGGGGGGGGGGGGGGGGTACTTTTTTCGACGCGTCCATCTAGCGACTATATATATATATACATATATACACACACTAGAGTGGCCGCGAGGAAGCACAGCGGCCATTGCGAGAAGGAATGCGCGCACGGTGGACCACCGAGCTCCGCCGAAAATCCACGACGAGTTTCTAGTTACTCCGAGCATCGTAAATTACCAATCCACCTACGCTCAGCTCGACTCGTTAACTCTGCTTAATAGGAGAACGATACACGCCTGCCTTCTCCACACACGCACGGTTAAACCTTTCCCTCTCCTATATTCTTCCACTTATTACACGCACACTCGCGTAATAGGTTTATTACGTTGTACAAATAAAAACTAGTTTTTTTACCCAATGCAAGATTTTTCCAACGGCGAACCGAGTTCTCTCCTCCACCTTATTTTTCTCGAGTGAAATCTTCGAGTGGATAAATAACAATTTTAGTCTCTTTCGAAATTATAATTTTTTTCTTGAATTACAAACGCATTTCTTGTAAACGTTTAATTTGCTGGTAAAAAATTGGGAATCAAAATTATGATTTTCGATCAGAGTGAACGAAGAGCGAAAGGGACGAGTTACTCGATGATTAAAATTAGCGGATAAGCATGATTGATATAGGAGAGATATAAATAAGAGAGGAGGGGGGGGGGGGGGGGGGGGTAAATCAAAATTAAAAAAGGATGCGTGACTGATGGAGAAGGAGGAGGGAAGAGAAAAAGCTCGGGCTTGAATCGAACGGGTAATTAGTCGCGTGCGCTAATTTGCTCCCCTCTTGGCGAACAGAGGCTCGACAGTTTCAAAGGTATAAAGCGACGTGTCGGGTTGACGTTAGCGGTGGACGAGCAGATTTTTTCACGGATTCGCCAATTAAATGCTTGACGCGAGGAGATATCAAGGTGCAATGTTATCGCGTGCCGATCGATAAATTGGCAACACGAATCGTCCATTAAGCGAGTTACGAGAGCAAAAGAAAAACTCGAACGACGAGACGAACGTGCGTGGGTGCTCGAAAACTGGCAAAACATTCTCATTAAGACTCAAATATTAAAATGGATGAATAAATATTTGCGAGAAAAATTCATGTATATATATATATATGTACTTACTCGTGATATTCTCTTCGTACCTGATCAACGATAAATTGCAATTGGATGAACAGTGCAATTTTGCAATTTTATACGTACCTCTTCGTACCTGATTTATATAAAACATAATTAGGTAAATATTGCAATTGTTTTTTGCAATTTTACATATACAGCGAAACGAATAAAGCGCGAGGAATGGATCCGCACAGTCCCCATAGTCGTATGCGCATAAAATTAATAAAATCGCAAGTTGCGCGGTAAAAAATGAGAAAGGAGCGGCCGCGCGCAACGGGACGAAAACGCGTCGCGCGGCACGCGAATAATTGCTCAGCAGCGAAACTAATTAAACGCAATTACCGCATATTCTCGCTCTCTGCCATAATTATAATTCACTAATTTCTCTCCAATGCGTTTTGCTCCAAGAAACCTACGAAGGTCGCCTTGCGTTCCGCAACGAGCCACGTAGCGTATGCTCCGTACACCGGGTGTCTCGGAATTCAAGGTCAAACGCGGACCCTCGTCAAAAACAAAACTCTCGCACAATTTCAAACTCTCACAAACCAACAAAAAACATCAATTTTATTATAAAAAATGTATTCTCAAAATTTCTCCTTTCAAACAGCGTTTAAAACTCGACGAGAAATGATCGAACACCCTGTACACATCCCCAGAATCACACGCGTGTGCGTCTTTATCGACTGTTCGGAGGGCCGTAGAAATTTGATACGAGCCACGCTCATACGCGAATGAAGATTTAATTTTAATAAACCACCCAAGTGTAAACGATAAAATTCGCCAAAGGGTCCTTCGTTATAAGCAAAGTCTGTGTGTGTGTGTGTGTGCGTGTGTTCAAAACTGTGTCCAGACAACTTTATTGGAATGCAATGTTTATCGAGCGTTGTTCGCATAGAGAGTCGTTAAACGAGTGTTGACGCGAGAGTATTTAACGATGTGGTGCAGCTTGTGTGCTTCGAGACCCATATTCAGTTTACATTGAGAGAACAAACCTCTCTTATGTACTATATATATATATATATATATGCATCTTCTCTGTGGCATTGAACAGCAGAGATAAGCCTTGAACACATGCATACACACACACATATATATATATAATATATAACGGTTCACCAATAATTCTCTTCTGTGTTTTATTATAGCTGCGAGCAAAGAAACTAACGTAAGAGAAAACACGAGTAAAATGAGATAAAAAAAACAGTTTTTATGTATATAGAAAAATGTAAAGTAGTTTTGCAAGAATTACTATTATTCCGAATGGGATTATCGCGAAAACATTGGAAAATGCTTGATTGAAAACGACCGATACTTCCGTTATTGTTCGAAATACGTGCTGGGAAATTGTTGGTGTACACTGCAGCACCACCAATTCAACTCAGCGATAATGTGTTCCTGATTATCGTGGGGCACTACGCGAACGCGATTACTAATGGCGAACCTAGTTCGCAAACCAATCATTTTATAACCACTTTAAATTCCAGCCAAGTACCGTGTGCTATACTCTTAAATCGACACTTTGTGTGTGTAGATTCAGGAAAAGGATGTAAATTGAATTATTTCTTTTAGGATAAATTTGTATTCATTTATTGGAACATTTTTATAGCGGGGAAAAAATATTAAGGTGAACCTGCAAGAACCGGGATTTTTGAAAAGGAGAAAAGCGATCAACCTTGATAGTTGATGGTGTCAGTAATGGAATCAAGTCGAAGGAGAAAAATTGAATCAATTTTTAAAGAATAAATCGTTATTTTTCTATTAATTTATTGGAACCATTTTTAGTGCAGGAAAAATATTAAGATGGACCTCCAAGAATCGGGGTTTTTGAAAAGGAGAAAAGCGATCAACTTTGATAGTTGCTGGTGTCAGTAATGGAATCAAGTCGAAGAAGAAAAATTGAATCAATTCTTTAAGAATAAATCATTATATTTCTATTAATTTATATCGAAACCATTTACAGAAAAGCAAAAAATATTAAACCCAACCAGCAAGTATTGTCTTCGAATAAAAAAAAAAAAAAACGCTCGATTCCGAAAGTCAGAATTCGTGTCAGAAATCGAATTAATTCGAAAGAGAACTGTTTCGTTTCTCGAATTCCATCACTTTGAATGGTCCCAAGCTTCGAATTCACGTCTATATAGCATAGATCACGTAGCTCGGCTCAACTATACGCGCATGGAACATTGATTGGATCGAGCATGGCATGTTTTCCCACGAAAACAAAAACGCAACTCTTTCTTAAAACCCGATAAACTACTTTTACTCGAAACTATAAAAAATGTATTTACCAAATCAGTTGTCAATATAGAGCGGAACACAAACGTAGAAAAAATGATCATTTTCGAGCTCTGCGAGGAGCAGCACAGTGCGAGCGAACAAAGGCTTCGAAGATAATGCGGAACAACACGCTTTGAGCGTTATTCCGGTGGTCGGTGGTGCTGCATGCGCTCTATGATTGCGTAGGAAACGTCATTAGCAGGGACAGAGGTTGGTACGGTGCATTATTGCATTAAGGTAACTTTGTTAATTAAGCTCGGGAGAGCGAGAGCGAGAGAGGAGGCTCGACGATCCTATCAAGCAGCAACAGTCCCTTTGCGAGCTTCCAATCGAGAAATGTCACGGATATTCCTGGCTCTGCTTAAACTTCCGGTAACCCCATCATCTCCACCAGCTTCCGATCCCCCACCAATTCCCTCATCCACGATAATTTCCCCGATACAACTTTCGGTCCCTCTCTACCACCATTTAAATTTCTAAACAACGAGATTACCCCCTTCCCCCCCCCCCCTTAACGCTAATTCACCGGATATCAATTTCTATTCTAGGAAGGCAACGCGATAAAAATGGAAAAGTGTAGGAATAGGAAAGTTTGGCAATAAAAGTCCGTCCATTTGGGATATACAGTTTCTCGAGGAGGGTAGAGGAGTGGGAGGATCGCAGCAACCCAGTTTAAAATTCGTGTTAAAGTTTCCAGTGCTGGGAAAAATGATGAGAGCGGTTGACTGGAGTGAATGATCAATAGAGAGAGTGAATTACTGCTGAAAATGGTATAGAGGGGGGGGGGGGAGGGGGAGCGGTAAAAAATGTATATAAAGAGGTGGATGATGAAAGAACAAGGGACGCGATGAAGTTCTATATATATATATATATATATATATATAGTTGAGGGGGAGAATCAAGGCTAGACGAAGCTTAATCGTTGACGTTCTCCCTCCTCCCCCTCCCCCCCCCCCTCTCTGTAGAGTATTACGCGTGCTTGAACTCGAATGCCGGACGCGAAGCCCGTTTCCGTTAAACGCGATTTCCGAAGGCTTCTTCTTGTCTTTTCTTCCGCTTTGTTCCCTTTGACTCCCCCGCAGTCGTCGGTCGGGCCGCGAGCAGTCTCCGAGTACACTGGGCGCGCGATCCTCTTGAAATCTCTCAAAGGGAACCAGCCGAACGGGGAAGAAGAGAAACGGGGAAAAGCGCACGGGTTTCCCTCTCTTCAGCCTCTCTGATACTGTACACCCTGCAACATTTTCTCCACGAACAAACCCTTGCTCGAACGAATGTACTCGCTACTTCCGCCCGCAGACGTGGAAAAGTCGCGCGAATGTTCAGTGGATTCTGCAGTATAATATCTCGCGAGCATTCGGATGTTGTAAATTGTTGTATATAACGTTGCTCTATTATATATTATATAGGTCAAAGAAAACTATTGCACCAGTTACACTTTACCTTTTATAAGGAAAAGTGTGATTTGATTAAAGAAAAACCTGCAGGATTTTTATCTCTGTTATATATATATAGAAATTAATTTACGAAGAATGCAAGAATATGATAATTAAATGTGTTTTGACATATCCCACGAGCATTCAGCCATTGTAAACTGTTGTAACACGTTGCTCAATTATATTACATCCGTCAAACAAAACCATTGCATCGATTACACCTTAGCATTTACAGTTAAAAGTGTAATTTAACTAAAACGAAATATCTCTACAATCTTCATCTCTGTTATAAAAAATAATTTACTAAAAATGCAAGGATATTTCGAATAAACGTGTCGCTCTTCGAGGAACGAGTCGCGTTGGAACGGAAAGAGAGTCGAGTGGGACTGATGGAGTAAAATGAAAAAGAGAAAAGAAGAGAAAAAAAGGAGAGGGGCTCGGCATGGCGTACACGTTGACTGTACTCCGAGAGCTCGCACGTGGGCAAACGTGAAATGGACGTATTAGCAGTGTGGGAAGCCACGGAATAAGAAAGCTAGCGAACGAACGACCAAACGAGAAGAACTTGATATTCCTCGGATAAAGCGAAGGACGCTTTTCGTGGGACGCGAACCACCGTTCGTGCGTCACCGGCCGATCTTTATGTATTCCCATTAACTCTCGGTATCGTTCGGCCAATCGCGTCCAACGATTCCCCATAAATCTCCCATGAGACTAAACACCCCCCTCCCCAAATTATTTACACAATAAACTCACCTCGCACCAAACAAATTACTTCACGAAACTCTCCAAAAACAAATCGATCGAGTTACGCTCCGTGAAAACAGCGAGCAACACTACCAAGTTTCTTCCATTGAAACCCTCGAGCTTCGTTTTCCCTGAGATTCGTCGATGAACAACGGTGCGAAAGTGCGGGGGAAGAGAAAGAAACAGTTGCCGAAGAGAATACATCGAAGGGAAGATCGTTGGACGGAAGAAACCGATCGGTCGCATCGCGTGGCTATTTTTAGAAGCGAAATAACCATTAACGGGATCGCACAGTTCCGGCCAGTGTTTTGGAGTAGAAAAAAATGAAAGAAAATGGAGAAACGAGTGCGACGGGGACTTTGCCGGAGGCGAGTGCAGTCTCGAACGCACGCAGCATTGGTACAGTGGCAGGCCGATGTTTACAGATTGCATTCCGGAATTCTTTCGACACTTTGGCGCGCGCTCTCCAACCTAACGAGCGCGCGATATCTCGCTGGATACACTCGCGCGCTCACCGACACACACCACACACTTTTTCCTCTTTTTCTTTCTTTCGCTCTCCCCCTCGGTCTCTTTATTTCTCCTTTCCCACTCGACGCGCTCGCGTAACGTCAACCGAAACCAACGTGGCTCGGTTTAGAAATCGTTCGATTAAACCTGCGATAAAACACTGTATATATATATATATATATATATATATATATAGAATTGATAATAAAAATATCAAGCGGAACAGATTTACGTCGTCCCTGGAATTATTTCGATGTTACACCAATTTCCCACTCGATATATTTTCGTTAATGATTCGAAGCTTCGAGTACACGAATTATTTCACCGCAGATTTTCTGGACAAAGTTTTCTTTTTTTTATTTCGAAGAGGGTTGTTCCGTCGAGTGAAAGGGAGATTATTTGAATAAAGTAAAAGGTGTTTGGAAGCCGAGGTAAGATACGATGTACGCGTGTGTATATGAGCGAAGGAGCCAGTGCGAGAAACAAAAGGCTCGTTGAGCGGAAGAAGTAGGCGTGTACCGGCGAGCAACAAAGTAGAGCTATTATTTTCTACGAGGAATAATGTAATAATCACACGAGCGTCTCTCTCTCTCTCTCTCTCTCTCTCTCTCTCTCTCTCTCTCGCGCGCGCGCGCGACTCGTCTCGCTCGACAAATATTTTTCCGGCCCGCTTGGTCCACGGTCTGTCGCATCGAAAACAGTAAATAATAGATAACGATATATATATATATATATATATATATATATATATATATGTATAGTCAATAGTCGAGGATAAATCCTCGTGATTTCAAGCGCTAAGAGCCTTTTGCAAAGGGGTGTGATCGATGATGGTCGTGAATCTAACAAATTGCACGGTGGCTTAATTTATGGGGTAATTATACGTGATTAACTTTGCGTTCTTTTCAAATTAAGATACTATATATTTGTTATTGAAATTCTTATAGAGAGATGGAAGGATTTTTGATGGACGTAATTTTAGGATTTACGAAGAATACGTTGTAAGTATTGGAGAATCGAGGAATTGTATAAGGAAACTGTGGATCGTTTGGTCGAGAAAGTACAAGATACGGAACGATCGCGATTATTTTCTTTACAATTGTTTTCATTGACAACCGTGGATAGCCAAGCAAAGTTTTTCGTAATTCCACAACGTTCGATTATTCGTTTATTTCGAATCAATGTTAACCTACGCCGAATGCGAATTTTCATCCAAACTAATTGACATCTTTTCACTGAGAAATGTCAGCTGATTCTTCGTCACGACAACAATATTTTATTACGTTTAAAGGAAAACGCGTTGAAATTGTAATACACTGTTTTTTTCTCGACCTTTCCCGTGGATTATATTATACATATATATATATATTGGTGGCAGAGTGCAAGCCTACGCGTGGACACGTAGGCACACCAGTTCCGCCCTTCTTCTGAAACGTGAGCGCACCGAATAAGGGAATCGAGAGGCGTGTCAAAAGTGGCCAACAGATTTTTACGCGATATTCGCGCGATAAATCGGACAGCTATAAATTCGAGTACGCGCGAGAAATATTTGTCCTCTCACGTCCGTCGATTGGCGAATTTATATATCGAGCCTCCTATACTGTCTCGTCGAGTTTCCAATCGACATCATCGACGATGATCGGGGAAAGCAGCTCCGATCGCTCGTTCTTTCTACAAAGATTCGAGTGAAATTCTGAATTTCAAGAGCAAAGCGAGTTTGGTCCATCTAACGCGAGCGTTTCTCAATGTTAGGCGTACGGCGCCATTGGAAAAGGAGAGAAGTCTAATGGGACGCAGGGTGCACCCACTCGTGCAATGAAGCGGGAATAAATGAGAAAGAGACAACGCGCTATATAACTTGACACATCTTTGCTAAAGAGAGAAAGAGACAACGCACTGTATAGCCCAACACATTTTTATTAGAGAGAGAAAAAGACAATGCACTTATAGCCTAACGCATTTTTGCTAGAGCGAAAATGACGCGTGGGTGTTACCGAGGTGTTTCTCGTCTCACCACTTCCGCTGCTCCCTGAAGAAGAAAAAAAGAAAACTTTGCTCTCTCGAATCTCTTTCCACCAATAACTCGCCCGTTACCCCCACTCTCCATTTTCTATATAAAAATTCCAAATCTTTTCCTAATGAAAGAAAGAAACAAAATTTCAATTCTACTCGAATTCTCTACGTTAAAAAATATAATATTTATACAATCGTTTAAATAATCTTGCCATAATTTCTATATATCGACGCAATGTGTTTCGCGTGAAACTTTTTAAAAATACAATATATATATAGAGTAGCTGTATGACAGACACGAGCTGCTCGTTTAATAATAGGCCGCATCCCGCGCATATATATACATTAACGAACTTCCTTGCGCGAGGTCTCGGCTAAGGAAGCGGAAAGTCGAAACTCGAGTAAATATAGAAACGAAGCATCCGTAAGTTTCAAAGGCAGCTGTGAAAACGCTAAGAGTTTTCCTCTATTTCTCCACCATCTTTTCTCGTATTATAATTATTCCGGAATGTCATTTGCGTTTTCATTATACTCACTTTCCAAATGCAAGACATTCTTCTCTTATATATATATGTATATATTGTTGATACTGCACGGATAACTCTTTGCATCGAGCAAACTTGAAATGGTAAATTCGAAGAATTAAAGAGAGGAGGGATTCGAGTTTTTTTTGTGGAAAGAAACGTAGAAAATTTATATCAAAACCCAACACAGTATACATATATATGTATACGTACAGTTCTCTAAAGCCAAGATTACCATTTATGCATTTGCTCGACTGGGCCAGTCTCGCGCACACCCAAACCTACACACTTATAAGCATCCACGTATTATTTTCCAAAAAAAAAAAAAAAAAAAAAAAAAAAACTCGAAAGTACGAAAAGAAAATGCGTAAATCGAGTTCTCGACTCTTTCCCCAACGTACAAGATCCGAAGACGGAAAATAAGAGACGAAAGTTGGAAACTCGCTAAATCGTCGTGTTCCACTTGCCAAAGTTTTCCACCGGGCGGATCTCGACTTGAAATCGATATGCACGCGAGTCGCTTTCGTTTCTATCGTTCGACGAGCCCGTTAACGCTAAATATTAGAGCCACTTGCGTTGTGCTGATAACGCGGATATTTCTCGATCGACCACGAGTCTGGAAAGTTCCCGACGTTCGAAATTCCTATGCATATATATATATATATTTGCTGGATTTTACGGATAATTACAAAACTTGTAAGAAAAAGTTGAAATAACCGAGTTGGATCGATTGGAATTTTACTACGTGGTCTCGGAGAGAGATTGATTATTTTTTATGGTCGATTTAATCAGCGATACAAATGTTACAGCGTGCCAAGCAGAGAGGATTGATCGGGACGCAAAAACACGAATTGCGTGCCTCCTTCTCGTCTTTTAGAGTCTTATCGCACATTCTGCTGCAGTGTTGCTCAAAGGTTAAACTGGCCTCACGGTGAGAGAGCCTCGTGTTAAAATGGTAGTTGCAAAAAGTATAAAAGATGAAGAAGACGTATAGGGAGATGATGCCGAGAAAAGGGCAGAGATAAGATTGCATATATATATATATATATATAGACATAACGCGACCAGATTGTCATTAAACAATATACGTAGTTTAAAATTTGAATAAACCGAGTGGAAGCTTGGAAAAATTATATGAAATTTAAATGTTGATTCGTGAAAATAAATCAACATTCCTCTTATAATTATTTCGAGTTTTGAAATAAAATTACATTTTTGGTAATTCGCCAGAGTCATGCTCGGAGAGAATAGTCGACGCGTGGTGTCGCAACGAGGGGGAAATAGAGGGCGGAGAGGAGGGGGGGGGGGCGGACAACAAGCACGTTCATCTCGTCTGGAAAGATAAAAATGAGAAGACTGGTAAACTCTCTCCTTCTTGCAACAATAGGGGCGTTTCGATGGGTTATCGATCGATTTCTATACACAGCCACCACCAAACTCCATATAGCCTCGTCCCCCTCTTCTCCCCTCTCGAACCTCTCTCGCGATTCTTCTTCTCGCTTCCTTGCCCCACCCTCGTCCTTACGTATATATATATAGCACTGTGTTTTGTTCCTGCTGTAACTTTATAAACTCGACAATTTCTTCTTGTAAAAAACTAATAAATTTACCACAATTAATGAAATAAAAATGAGGCCAACCTCGAGAAAAATAAACAAAATGGTCGATTAAAACGATGTTTCCTCGACTAGAATCGGATAGATTAGAATATATACGCGATAAATTCGGTTTAATCCAGAGATCGAGGTGGAAAGGAGGGTTTTATGTGAAAAAAAATAGAAGAAGAGGCGGTGCAGCGAGAAATATTGGGATGTAGGGTAATGTCGTAGGAAATGAGAGCTAAGCTCGAGCGTGCACCGTTTTACGAGGATAGTTTGGCCATGACGTAAAAGAAAAAGCATCGCGAAGCAACATTATCCATCCTGAGGAAAGTTGCTCGTTAAATTGCCAGAGGACGAGCTTGGTCTTCTTATTTCAGCTGATAATGCAGCGTCGATGCGTTCGATGCTTTCGGGGGTTTTGTGTGCGAGAATCGGGTAGTTTGCTATATATATATATATATATATGTAGGTGTGTATATTGTTGCGAGGGTGGAGAATTTTGGGCGGAAACTCATCGTTGTGCGGCGGTCCTTTGCCCGCACGGTCTTTCAATTAAACTTAGCGATATTACCTGCGGGAACGGTGAGATAGCTGCAATTTCGGTTAACGATCCTGTCGCACCTACACACACACACATACACACAGATACAAGAGTGCACGCACAATTTGCGCCGAGCGTCAACTTCTCGCTGATATCGTCCCCGAGATTATTATAGCAGCTTGCACCGAAACCGACAACTGCAAACCTTCGTCGCGATGGGAAAACCGAAATGTAACGTCTGCATTAATATATATATATATATATATATATATATGTTGTTTCGAAAGAATTAGCAGCTTTGTATCTCGTGTTGCTTAGTTCACACGGGACGATACAACGATGCAATTTTTTCTTTTGTATCCTACAAGTTTAATGCAATTAAAGAAAAAACTTTAAAACTATGTTGCTTCGGCAGAATTAGCAACTTTGTTTGTATCTCGTTGTCACTTAATTCACGCGAGACGATACAATTCTAACGGAATTAAAGAAACCCTTGAAAAAGTACGTGATTATCAACTGGATATTACGATACACCACAATCTTTTCAATATTTTTTATATCTCCCCTGATAAGCGCGATGCATTTTCAAGAATCGCGCACCTTGGTGCATTCTCTTTAAGGTTAATCGAGTTATCGCTCAATCTTATCGCTCTTTTCTCACTATATATACTACAATATGAATCATTGAAATCAAAAGAGAGCACGTTCGCGCGTCCAAATTGTGTTTTCCTCCTTCTTCCACACACACACACACACATTATCGTTTTCGCGCGGGGCTTTTCTCTCGAATCGAGTGGAATAAGAAGCAAACATTCGGCTGGTGCGAAGGAAGGGAAGTTTTCAAGGAGTTTCTTGCCGCCGGACCAAGCGGAACGCGATAAAACTTTTGACAATCCGTGTTTGAGGAGTTTAAGCTGCGCTTACACACACACACACATAGATATGGGAGAGAGATAGAGAGAAGGGCCTTGTTAATTGCACCTCCCAGGACTAATCGATCGAGAGCATGGGAAATATGGAAATTTCTCACGCGACAAAGGTATTCCTTCGGGACGGACGGACGGACGGACGGCGCGAGCAGCGGAGAAATATTCACGAGTCTCGTGGAAATCTGCAAAAACCACGTTTACCGTCGCTCGCCTTAAATTAATGGTCGAATCGCATGACTTTAAAAATTCCACCGACACGAATATATATATATATATATAAGAGCGTTGTGCACGATGTTTACGTGTCAAACCAGTTACCCCATGCACTATATATATATTTCCCTATTTTCTCTTCCTTCCTTCCCATTGGCCGAAATATCGATAATAAGATTTCTTAATTATCAATTATGCCGTATTTTTTCATGCAAAACGTTCTCGCGCAATACTAACAGGGTCTTTATGCAGAAATATTTTGCAATTGAAGAATAAACGCGAAAATTAACATATATTTTGTTCGGTTTAATTCAACGGGATATTGATAGAGTTGATCAAAAACAGATCATTTCCTCGGAAATCTTTGCCAACGGGGTGCAGCAAAATTAAGAGCATTGCTGGATCGAATCAAGGGAAATTAATGTTTCGCAGGCAGATTTGTCGGAGGAGCAAAAGGGTGAATTTCAAAAGCACCGCAGTGGTTTGGTGCAATGCAGGGATGGTGTGGGTGGTTGCAGATGGAGAGAGAAGCGAGAAAACCATGGAACAAACAGGAACCAAGAGGAACACGCACACACACACATATATATACACACGCGTATACATATGCAGGTGAAGGAGTATAGTAAATTGTTGGTTGTTGGTGCGAGGTGAATGGCAAAGTTGTGTGGTGGAGGGAGGGGGGGGGGGTTCAAGGGTGTAGGGCCATAAGTGGGCCTGTGTATAGAGGGGAGGGGGTGCGAGGATAAAGCATGCAAACACTGGCGATAAACGACCATGGCGAATCCCTGGGGAGACGCCCGCTCGAGAAAAGACGAGCAGCTAAGCCTGCGATATAGATACTACCCCCCCCCCCTCTCGCTCTCCCTTTCAATATGATTGGCCGATTAAATGCCACCGCGAGAGAGAGGGAGAGAGAGAGGAGACCCTCGCCACTAAATCGAGCGAAAAATCTCAAATAAATGTCACGCATTCTCCACGCTTGGATTTGATCGAGTGCGCGAAACCCTGAAGAAACCTCGTACGACTCTCCTCTCGCTCGCCAAAATCGCGTTGAACGCTACATTTGCTCCTCTATTAATTCCGCACTGTCGCTCTCTTTCTATTTAGCGACATCTTCAAGAATCAACGCTTCTGCTTCTTCGCAGAATCAAGGAGGAATTATTTGCGATTTTTTTATATATACCGTTGGATTAATTTTGTTGCAAAATAAAATGGCGAAACGTGTGGAGCAGCGAGGATCACGGAGAGAACGGGCTTAAAAGTCGATGCTGCGATTGGAGAATTTCACGCAGGCACAGTCTCGGTTTTATCGAGTTTGACAAACGCTCGGAATCGACGGCGAATTTCTCGGGATTTTTGCGATAAAGCCACACCGTCCTCCTTATACGTATACGCGTGACTCGCGCGCTTCTCGGTGCAGATAAGCCTCCGTGCATATATGCGCTAATCGCTGATAAGCGGCGAAACGACGCGGAGATAACGTTTCGAGTCCGCGCTTCTGTGTCGCTCAGCTCGGTCCGTGCGGTTGCGCGGGACGCGCGTGAGAAACGAGAAATATTTCCAGTTGCGTGGGTTTTCTGGAGAAAAGCGAATTTTCAAAGTTAACATTCTTCCGATGAGAAGATTTTGCTGAGATTCTTTGGGGAATTTTGCTAGAGCGAATATCTTGCGCTCGTCAGGGTTTATTAGGAACGGGAGTAAACGGACTGAGAAACTACGAAATATTCCAAGTTGCGTGGATTTTCTGGAAAAAAGTGCGTTTTCCAAATAAAAACTGTTCGGACACGAGCCTCCAGCCACGATTCTCTGGAGAATTTTACAAAAGAAACTCTGTTATACTTGTGATGCGCAAGGGTTTATTATAAAAACGAGAGTAAACGAACTGAAAAACTACGAAATATTCAGAGTTACGTGAATTCCCTAAAAAAAAGTGCGTTTTCCAAATAAAAACTGTTCGGACACGAGCCTCAGACCCACGATTCTCTCGACAATTTTATAAAAGCGAATCTTAATTGCGCTCGTCAGGGTTTATTAAAAACTAGAGTAAACGACCTGAAAAACTACAAAATATTCCAAGTTGCGCGTATTCTCTAAAAAAAAGTGCGTTTTCGAAATAAAAGCTGTTCAGACACGAGCCTGAGAGCCAGGATTCTCTAAAAAAATTTACAAAAGCGAATCTTGAATACTCATGGCGTATATAGTGCAGGGTTTGTCAGAAACGGGAGTAAACGGAAAGATTTCGCTAGGATCAGCGTGCAATCGTGTGGCACGTGTGTACAAAATTTCTATTTATAGACGGAGGATGAAATTTATGTGCGAGTTGTGCGATGGAAGGAGAGGAAGAAACAGGGTAGAAAAAGAGTAGCAAGCGCGGGAACCGCTTTAGCAGTTATTTTTATTCCACGTTTTTTGTGTCTGGCTGGTGCGGCGCGCGCGTTCAGAGAGGAACGGGACAGAGCGTATATAGTTGCGTCGACGCCACTGTAAAAGGGTAAAGGGAACCACAGTCCCTCTCTCTCTCTCTCTCTCTCTCTCGCGCACTCACACGCGAGACCCCTCGCGTTTTTCTGCGTGTGTTGCGAAAACGCTGCGCATCTCCCTCCCCCCCCCCCCCTCCTCCTCCTATTCGCGCGCGCTTCGCACTATATAATTAACTTTTTCCAGAATCAACGCCAACTTTATTAATAGACACCGTCGTATTTCAAGTATCGTGGAAGAAAATCGATTCGCGCCGGGCGGAACAACGTTTACGATTGCAAGACTGTGGCAAAAAGTGTATAATCGATTCTCGAAACTATCGGTCGAAAAAGACGCGAGAGTTCCTTCGCTCGAGTTTCTTTCGTGTACCCTGTACAACGAGGCAAAGTCTTTTTTCGAGCAACAATAACAACAACACTGCTCTCGATGCTAGGATTCGTTAGAATTGGCTGTATCGAGTTTCGGTCGAACCCAGTCAATTACTGGAATCCACCGTAAACAAGCCACTCGAGTCGATTCGAGGAAAACATTTTAATATATTTTCAATGGCTTTGAATTCTTCGATCGCGAGTGCTTCGCTTAAAATTCAATGAGAGAGAAGAGTGTTGGTGGTGTTGTGGATTTTTTTGGACGTTGCAATTACGTTCGATGTACGCGTGTGTGTGTGTGTGTGTGTGTAGGTGGAGAGTGGAAGCTTTATATCAACGAGCGGAAAGAGAATAAGAAAGGAGGAGGGAATATAACGAGAGCGAATGCTTTTATTATCGATCGCCACTGTTCAATTGCCTTGAAAACCGCTAGATGCACGGTAATTCTACTCCGAAGGTCACGATCAAGGCTAATAAGCACCTATCATCCGTGCGAAAGTTGCTACTGTCTATTAACAACGCTGCACGCATCCATCTGTAATGCACGATAAACGACACTCTATCTATATATATATATAGCTCGTTGATAACTTTTTCGTATACATAAACATGTTCCAAAGGATCAACTATAAAATACAGCAATTGTCGATTTTCCCTTCCACCTCGCTACTAAATATATTCGTCAACTTGTATCAATTAATTATTCGGAATAGTAACGAGATGTAAATACGACTTTATATCGATATGTGCCAGGCATATCTATCGCATTGAAATTTATGTGACCGGAGAGAGAGGCTCGGTAGTACTTGGTTCAGGATATTTGTCATTTTTCTGGTTTCACGAATTTAATACTACATAGTCTGTTTCGATTAGAACGCGATTGTAAATTTTGGAATCGCGCTCTTTACCGTATCTTTGCACGTATCGATGATAGCGGGGCTTGTGTTTCGCGGAAAGTAACGTATATAGACGTATTTAATGAAAAAATGGTTAAAATCACCGAGCCGTGACACTCGCAGGTGATAAAACTCGAGTTTCTTGCTCGCGACGCGGTACCACGGTCCTTGGTCCGCGTAATTCGAGTGGCTAGCTTAGAAGTAGGTATATATACACTCCAAGGAGAAAAGGAACACTATGCTCCGCCTCTGCATCTTTCTTTCTCCCCTTTCACTTATAGAACCAATGCTCGAGAGTACGTAAAACCAATGTTTTTATACCCGAGCGTTGCGTGAAACTCAACGTTTTGCTTCTGTTTTCCTCGTGGCTCGAGCGTATCACGGATATAACTCGTATCAATTAAATCTTCGATTCGATCAAACTTAAACGATGGCTCCTAATAAGCGTAAAGTAGTTTGATCGCTCCTTTCGTATTTAATATACCGTTAGCCGTACGCCACGAGTACAAAGCCTCTGATACTAATTTAACAGTCATTTCTTGTGCAATTACAAGCGGTAGAAATATTGTAATGTATAAATATATATACGCGTATATATAACAGTTCTTTGTAAACGCATAAAACATTGAGAAGTAAGGCTAATTCATTAATAGAGCAACAAGTTTAAAAACACTAGCGTTTCTTTCGCAACAGCAGTCGAATTTTTTCCCCGTAATTATACTGACTTTCGAATATTGAAATATTCATACATGAATTATCAACGATGTCAGTTGGATGAATGGATTGTTTTTTATAATTTCAATTGGACATAGATATATCACGCACGAGGCACGAGTCTATTCATCGTGGTGTGCAGCACGTCGATATTACGACTATGCGCACCCAGCGCCATAAAGAGTCTATTTCCTCTTACGATCGTATCCACATCCATACAAGCTAGCCAAGAAAAGTATATACAAGTTCCCAGTAGCAGCTCTTCGACGAGCAACGCTCACCAATACTCGATC
This sequence comes from Prorops nasuta, assembly GCF_024137725.1. Classification (NCBI taxonomy): domain Eukaryota; kingdom Metazoa; phylum Arthropoda; class Insecta; order Hymenoptera; family Bethylidae; genus Prorops; species Prorops nasuta. The sequence goes on from NW_027116814.1 coordinate 4,491,714, forward strand.
AAGCGCGTTTATTACTTGGACCAGTCGAACGTTTCCACCAAGCAAGCCTTGTATCGCGAGCAGTGTTAACCTTGCGCCCCGCGCGTCCCTCTCCACTCTTCTATTCTTCATTAAACTCATAAAAACCACGCGAAAGTGGCCCTGAAGTTTGCCTCGAAACGCACTCTCGACACACTGCAAGTACCGCGATCCAAAACGCTTTTGCAACACCTGATCAAATAAACAAAAATTTCTCAACACAGTTTTTCTCCATTTTCTACCGCAGCATTAATCAATTCCATAGAAAATATCGCAGTTTGTATACGTATATACCAGTTTTAACGACAAGCTCGAGATTCCTATGTAAAATGTGTAAATAAAGAAGATTGAATTTCCGAGAATCGAGTAGAGAAGCTGAGCAAAAAAAACTCGGTTGCGTTTTCTGTTTATTCTCTCTCAACGTTCCATTGGCCTTAACCTTTCTCAGAGTACGAGCGTGGAGAAAGGCTTGGCACGGAGGTTCAGCGTAGTTTTACTACGTTTGGCAGAAATTTGAATTGGGCCAGTTCCAAAGCGAAGAAAGCGTTGAGAACGACGCGACGATGAGGCTCTTGCAGTGGTTCAAGAGGGGAATGGGTCGTTGAGTTGGCTTATCAGTAGCACCATTGCCCCGAAAGACGATAAGAGATTTGACAGAGTCAACGACCACACCTGTAGCATTTGGCAACACCGCGGCGCACGCTCAAATCTCCCCCCCCCCCCCCCTATCCTTTGCCCCTTTGGCACTCCAACCCCCTCTATCTCTTCCGGCGAGACATTTTGGAGACACAGAAAACTAACCAGGGAAGAGAAAAACACTGCTCGTTCCTCCGAGTGTCGACAGAAATTCTTTTTCAATGACAGCGAGCTCCAACCATCGTGCTCCCCCTGGCTCGAGAATTTTCCGAGTCGTTAGACACCGGGCCGATACGTCAGGCGACCGGCGACGACGACGTAACTCGCGCGTTTCATCTACACACTAATCCACAGAAAAAACAAAGCATATTTCTCTCTCGACGTTTATCCAGCCTCTCCAAACTGGACCGATATACGGCAAATCACTGGAGTTGCGCGAAAAACGCTTCGAAATACACTTGTCGCGAGCCTCAACGTACCTGTCGTACTCCTACCACACACTCGCACCGTTACGTAGTACGCGCCAATTTTTTGGCTATCGGCACAACGAGGAGCAAGATTACTCCGTGTGCCTTTTCAGACGATACTGGCTTTGCGCTGCTTGTCTGGATGTGGATACACGAACGCTGCATGCTGTTTTCTAGTAAAGACCATTGCTCACCTTGGGATTCTCGCGATGATCTGCCCGGAAGAGAAGTGTCCGCAGCGGTGGTGGAGGAGATTGGTCGCAGGAGAATAGCGTTAAATCACTGGAGCACTGAGTGGCACTTGTCGATTGATCGAACAGAAATTTCGATTCTAAAAAATAGGGGCGTTTCGCCGTAGAGCAACACGAAACACTGGTTACTTCGCGACGAATACTTGGCGTGGTTCGCGCGATACAATATCGATGGGCCTCGGGCCGCCATGCACTGACTCTACTCAATCCGACTGTCTGTCCTGTCCTGTCCACTCCACTGTGTTCTTGCTCTCCGCTCTCCACTCTCCACCTCGGCACAGCTCTCCTCTCCTTCCTTCGTAGCTCGTAGTTCCACTCTCTGCTGCGCTGCCTCTCCACTCCTGCTCTCTCCTCGGCTCCTTGGCGCGCAGTCGTCGTTCAGCGCGCGCATCATCGTTCCCTCCAACTTCACCCACCAATCCGATCCATTCTTACGCGTTGCACTACCGCCATCTTCTCGCCAACCATACAACCACAGTCAAACGCACATTCGATAACCAGCTATTGATAACTATAGCTCTGACAATAAGTGCTAATTAGTATTACCAAAAATATTATCGTTGATTTTATTAACGATTTAAGCATATTCGGCACGAATGCTTAACATTTGGCAGTAACACCGAAATAAAGTTTTGGCGCATTTTGGCGGGACTTTGGCTGCTTCTCAACGGATTTATGTGATTGGTCATTGATTGGAAAAACACTACTTGATACATCTGATCACGTATCCTTTGCTTTGCAATTTTGTCAAACATGTTAATAAAATTTTCGTGGGTTTTCTTTTTTAAGGAAAAAAAGTTTTACTTTCAGTCGAATATTGGTAATACATCTTCAGTCGGGAAATCGGTAAGGTAGAAACTTGTACGATTATGTTATCATACGTCACGCAATCCCTGCGAATACCTCGAAAATGGAATAAAAGCGGTACTCTCGAATAAAGAAGTGTTGCATCAATTATTAAAATAATATTTATTCACTCGTTGTATCTGTGGATTGTGTATTTAAATATTTTTCTTTCAGTCAATCATCATCCTCGGCGTACGACTTTTCTTGAAGACTTTCGGATAATTGCAGACTCATAAAAGCTACCGAGTAATTCCCTTGTCCAGGATTATCGAAAACCACCGTGTCGTTCACGAGCCACTTTCCGTATCTGATTTCGGACATTAATTGAAAGTCAAAACTAGCGGCGAGTTCTTGGCTCTCACCTGTGGTAAATATTCCACCAATTGCCAGCATTTTAAGAGCAATCGCATTTTTGATCGTTGCAGACAAAAGAGCCTTCTCTATTTGTTTATTTTTGTAGGATGGGTGAACGCACAGAACGTAAATTCTAAGATACTCGTCGCAACCTAACCTCGCAAAAACATTTGTCTCTTTTATCAATGTGTTAGTCAAGTGCATAACCTTTCTGTGGAAGTCTCCTTCGTAATCCTAAATTTCATGTAAATTGGATTTTATTGTCAGTTTAAGAGAAGACAAGGATAATCGTAATTGTGTTACCTACGATTACTCGATCAAACGTGTCCAGTTTCTCCGTGAAGCTTCGTATTCTAAGAACAATAACCCCCACAACACGGCCAGTTGTAGCACTAACCGCTATTAAACTCGTGGTATCTTTTATCCAAGTTTCTACTGAATCAAGGTAAGCTAAAACAGACTCTCTGTCGTCCTGGTAATCGTTTTTCCACAAAGGATCATCCGGAAAGTAATAATGCTAATTAGAAAAGAACAATGAACTTGTCAGAAAATATTGTCACAAAGTTTCAGTTAACCTTGATTAATTTTAAAGCTTCGACATAGTGCGACTCCTGCAAGTCCATGATTTTGCAAATCGGTGGGGAGCCCCAAAGAATCGGTTCGCGAATTTTCGCCTCGATTTGCAAAAGTTTCTCGTCCTCGTCATTAGCATTCTCAGTCATCTTTCAACTCCCCGAGAATAGTAACCAAAATTTTATGGTAAATTTCTGCAACTAAACGTCATTTTGTTTCACAGGGTTCAGTTTGGTTAGAACTATTGTTATTATACCGTGAACAGAGCTATGAACAATAACAATAGTAACAACTGGAGGAGGAGGAGGAGGAGGGGAAGGATGGAAAAACAAAGCGTCCGTTTGCACCGATAACCTGTATAAACATTGCGGTACCGAATGGAGGATAAAAAAGTGACTTCAAAGGACTCTCGCATCAGTTTTAAAGAATCCACGAGCACCATAACTGACGATTATTACCTCAAAGGGAAATACGAAGAATGCGTGCCAATACTTTGGGAGAGAATGGCCAATGGATACAGGATAATTGATATGTGTTCCGATCGATTCAACGAAGCTTTAACCTTGATAAATGTACAGTATTATTTAAGAACAATCTTTTTCCATCGTTGTCACAAAAATGATGATTTTGCTCGTTCCATGCAGAAGCATTTTTTTCGACTGGAGCCACTCTGCGAGGCTTTTGAATTATTGTCCGACGTCGCGTCGAGCACCTCGTATTCTCAGTTCATTTTAGACAAAATGACAAATGGAAACAGTTTATGCGTTATTCAAGACGGCACGGGGAGACTGATCGGTGTCGCAATTGCAGACGTCGATTTCAAGGATCAATGGCAAATCGACGATAGAGTAAAGGTAGTATACGTTTCTTGCTGGAACAATTTGTGTTTTCATTGCAATTCACAAGAATTTTTATTATCCACAGTCGTTTCCCGGAGAGCTCTTTTCTCGAGTAATCAAGCTAAAGCAAGACGTTTTTTTCAAAGTGGATATAAAGGAAAAATTGAAAATCGATAAATATTTGCACATATACGCGGTATGCGTCGAGCCGTCTCATCAACGAAATGGAATTGGAACGGCATTGATCAATTGTTGCGTTCACCAAGCGCAAAGCCTTTTCCTTCCCGCCTGCGTTGGACTCTTCAGCTCTTCCATCAGCCAAAGAATAGGTGCCAATTTTAATAATTACAGGACGCATATTAATTGACAAGATTAATTGTCGTATTTAAATTGCGTTTAGCCAGGAGACTAGAATTTGAAACGATTCACGAGATTTCATGCGAGCACTACATAAATCATGAGAGTGAAGGAACAGCTTTGAAAAAAGTGGCTGGACATAATTCAATTATGCTAGGGGCAAGGACAATCGAATTACTGGAAAGAGCCAGTCCGTTTAATTTTTCTGAAAGCTGGAAAAAGGAGACTAAAGAGGAAACGCAGGTGGAGAACACTGGGAAAAGAAATAGTGTGGAGAAGAAGGGAAGGAGAAGCAAGAAATGAAAGCCTCGACTGATTAGAATCTTTTAAATATATAATACAAACGTTTTGGTCCGTCCTTATCAATGAATATAATTGAACACTCGTGGAAGAGAATTTATGTAACAGATATATGGCTTTGTATGTAGTTTCCAAAATTGCTCTACAATTTGGTATAAACATTGTACAGGTTCTCCTGATTATTTTTCATTGTTTAAAAGCCTTGCTTTTTCTTTTACGTGAGTTTACTCCTTTACAATTCGTCCTTCGAGCGATCGACGTCGTTGTACCTCTTGGAACCATCTCGAATAGGCAAAGTATCCCAGAAATTCAGCCTCTCGCTCAGCAAGTTCTTCGACATTCTAATTCCATCGTTTCCAATGTGAAGGTACTCCAAGCTCTCGGTCCTCACTGGCTTCCACTTGACTGGAACTTGTGACGTCACATCCGGAGTGGGATTTCTGAAACATTAACACCAATATTTCAACCAACCACTCTCACACGTCGACCTTTGAAGAGCGATGATTTTTTTGCACGATTCAGAGTGGATATAAACGGTATAAAAAAGCGAAAGAGAAATGAACAAAAAATATTAGAGCGATGAGCTATTCGCAGCATCGTTATACCGCAAGGACGAATTCCACGATTTCCACTATTTATCGCTGTGACAAAGACGTTCTTTTTTCTCGCAAAGTCTCTCTCTCTCTCTCTCTCTCTCTCTCTCTCTCCCTTCACATTTATTCAGTCTAGCAATTGGTAAATTACAAAGTGCACTTACCACTGCAAATCACTAGAAATTTACTCTAATTGACGATACAGTTTTTTTTCCTCGCGTGTATAAATACACTCGTATATGAATTATTTATAAAATGACTTATGGAATCTCGTATATCAACGTTGAGAAATTCCACGAGATAATCGTACTGAAAGGAGAATTAAGGGGCGTTTACCCGGATTTTGCAAAATTGAACCACAAGCTCGTGACAGAATCGATCATCTTATGGTCTTCCTGGGACAGTGGAGTGTCCTGGAATAATTGTTCTCCAACTGGGAAAAGATATTGAAGATCGTCAGCGTGGGAAACTCCGTAATCCTGAGAGGGATCGCCAAAAATCCTGCTGAAGGACGCGCTCCCTTTGTAGGCGAAGTAATAGTAATAAAGTGGGGAAGACATCTGCTTAAAGTAATCTCGAATGGTTCGAGAGGCACCATGAGTGAACCACGCATCGCTGTACATCTGAAATATAACAAGAAGACCAGTTAAATCGCTGAATAAAATAAACCAAATTATGTAAACGCGATTAAAAAGAAAACTGTAAAATTCTTACATTGATGGTCGAGAATTTAGTGGAGGTGTCAATGTCTCGATCACCGAAATAAAATTCTCGAATCTTTTTTGTTACGTCGTCGAGTAAATGCGCAGGGCAGGTTTCCTTATAAAGCAAACTAATCGGTGCGATCTCCGTAAACTCGTCGTTTAACTGCTTAATCAATTTGCCACCGAACAACCCATAAAGTCCTGAAAGGATCGTTTTACCATAGATTAATACCTCAGCCATATACATGCATATCACAGTCTGATTTGCTTGGAAAATAGTCGAGTGTTGTATACACTCCACGAAGCGTTTATATATATGTGTATACAATCACTGATGATTGTTACAAAGGAAAAAGACAGACCTGGGACTCTGAGGGACCCTTCCTCCGACGTTATCCCCGCCATCCAAGGGATATCAACAATGTTGCCTGATGTGGTAGCCACAAATGGATCCTCGCTCAAAAATGCTCCAGAATGCTTTGGTTCCACCACTGGCCTGAACGGTATCATGGGACAGTAATCGAACTCCTGAAAAAAGAACAAAAAAAAGCATATCGAAAGGCTACGAGTGAAAGGATGCTGCGCTAATTACTATCGAGAAAGTCTCTTTTTCATCAAATTTCGTCCACTAAGGGCGGTACCAATTCTGCTAAGTAAACTGGACTCTGATTACTCATAAAATTGGCGCAATTATCCGCATAATACGTGCATGCTTGAATCAATGTGCGAAACTGGTTTTCCCGGCACGAACACTTTGACTCACGGTTTATTCGACCGTTCGATATACCCCGAGCCTCACTATTGCGTGTAAAATAATTTCACGCGAGGAATGCTATGGAATATAGCGCGTATAAATTCATTCATCGTGCGTGTAGGAGCGAACTTTTTAAAAATCCCTTCCACGTCGAATATGCAAAACTTAATTCCACGATAAGACGCCACGCTCGCTCAGGTTTCCACGCGGATAACCCGTTTTTTCCACGTATCTGCGGAGCTCGAATTTACGCAGATAAGATTTAAGGCGTGTTTGCTCTTTGCGTATGTGGAACGTTGAGGTAATTATTGAACTTTTAGATCAACGTTGTTGTTAACCAAGTTGAGCGATAGCCGTGATCGTCTAGTGGTTAGGACCCTACGTTGTGGCCGTAGTAACCCAGGTTCGAATCCTGGTCACGGCAAACCTTCTCTCAACTTTGTTTCTTTTTTTTTTTTTTTTACTTTTACAGGATGTGCTTCATGTTTCGCTACGCGTGAACCAAGGTTTTTTAACGGAGCGTGGTTCATTGGCAAGGTCTCGTTTCTACGCAACATCGAGGCTGGAGAAAATTCAACGAAAGCTGACCAAGGACGATCGTCCTAAGACTGGAACGAGAATTTAATGAAACTGGAGCAAATTCGTCTTATATATACATATATACGTCTAATCTCTTTGGTTAATAAGCGATTATTTTTAATGTGATTATAATAGTCTGGCTCATTTTGAAAAGTCTCTTGGTACCACTTGTCCAGTCGAATCTTAATCCCTTTACTATTTTAATGGGAAATATAATCCGATTTGCATGTGATTTTCGTACATAATGCTACAATCGAATTGGAGAGAAAAAGTGTCGGTCGAATGTTTCTCAGACACGTTTGCTGATTGCATAAGGCACAGCTGCTCTAAATGGTCTAAAAACAATGGATTTTTTGCTCCCCTTTTTCGTGGAATACGTATTTAACGTTGTATTATGAAATCAGAAATTTGCATAATGCTTATCTTCGGATGCTATTATTACTGTCTCGTAAAATAGATTCTCAAAGGATGAACAATGTTCATCGATGGAAAATCTGCTGGACCAATGATTTTCTTACCAAATTAAACAAATTTAATCAATTTCAAGTTAGCAAAACCACTTTAAAAAGATATATCAATCTCTACACTTACAGAGCAAAGAAATTGAAAAATTTGAAATTTACAAATGTTCATTCTAAACTTCAAGCTCCGTTAAATACTTACAGCATGTAGGTTAATGACCCGCGGTCAGGTAAACTAGCCGTAAAAGTGAAACGTGCAATTATCCAATTTGTAGGATCAGATCGTTTAGAGGAAAGTAAAAGCTAATCTTCCCTCGCATTATTCCGTAATCTAATTTCGCAGTCTGCCATCTATTACTATATGTTCAAGAATTTAATATTCACCTGGAACAAACGATCGGTTCCTATGATATCAACGGCTGATTTGGTCTTGAGACACTTCAGCATGGCCTTCGAGTCTTTCGAGGGACATTTTAATTTTTCAGCAACCATCTTTGCATGTTTCTTGGCTTCACCGGGCTGGGTCAAAGTCCACGGGCAATATGCAGTTCCACTTTGAGATATTCCACGATGAAAAAGCCCTGAAATTTATTCTACGTCATTACAAGGTCACACCTGAAGAAACAAGAGTCCAATAATTCAACGAGGAAGGGATTCGATGTTGCGTCAACAATGTAGCTGAAGAGACTCACCTCTGGACAAATGACTGATCATGTGGTAGTGAACACTGGCACCTCCAGCACTCTCTCCAAAAATGGTCACTCTGTTCGGGTCTCCACCAAAGGCTGCGATATTCTCGCTGACCCATCTGATGCCCTGAGCTTGGTCCTTCATCGCCATGTTTCCTGGAATCACCATGTCCTCCATACTGATAAATCCCAGTGGTCCCAACCTGAGATACAAATTTTCCTTCATCGGAATATTCCATCATCGAGAACTCTTCGTGTTCTCATTGGTACCAGTTTGAGCCACTCCCGTATCTCACTGGTCTCTCTCCTGCTCCTTACCGGAAGTTCAAGGTCACGAGAACCATATCGTGGTCGAGCAGGAATTTTGGTCCATAAAATTCCGAATGACCTGCACCGGTGAGCCAGCCTCCTCCATGGAACCAGATCATCACTGGGTGGAGCTTGTCTTCTGCTCCTGGTACCTTAGGAGTGTAGACGTTCAGATACAAACAGTCCTCATGCCCGACTATTTCCTCTTGATGAGTGTAGATGTTCCTCTGCGTGCAAATATTCGAATCCTTTCCAGCATCCAACACACCTGTCCATGATGCTGCTGGTTTAGGAGGCTGAAGAAAATTTACACGTGAACTATAATTTGTAATATTTTAGTGGTACCCAATATTTCAATAATTTCTTTAAGAATTTAATTTCATCATGTTATATATATATATATATGATATAAAATTTAATAGAGCAGAACGAGATCCAAGAATCACTGGCTCCTTCGATCCAAGGGAAAATTAGATTTGATCGACTCCACAGGGAAATACGAATACCTTTACGCTAATTAAAAGGATAACGCTTTCGAGCAGAGTTTCGAGTGCACCTTGCCAGTGTAATTTATCGAATCGTTAATGTGCACATATATTATAGAGAGAGAGAGAGAGAGAGAGGAGTAAGTGGAAGGTGATGATTGAAAAGAAGGGAAACTGGAAATTACCTCGAATCTGAGTTCCCCGAGTGGAGGCAAGGCATATGGGATTCCCCGAAACCCAAGAAACTCCCTGCCTTTCCTGGATCTCATTACGATACCAGCCAAAGTCCCATTTTTGATCTCCACTATCGATTCCAATCCCTGCACCGAGTGCGATTGCCAAAGACTCCCAAAAGTGAGGAAAAATGCCAGAAAAAGCGGTAGCATCATTTCCTCGGCCTAAAATCAACGAAAAAAACATATAAACTTGGTCTTGCGAGAAGTGATAAGGATAATTCTCTCTTAGTAAGCGGAAAAGATCATTTCAAACTGGTCAACGTAAGGATGACGCATGTTACTCATAGAAACTGGTTACGTTTGATAAATGATAAAACGAGACTAGCCATACATCTTCGCTAGTGTTACGCGAGTAGAAGACAAATGCAAGAAAAAAAATGCAAATCATTATTTATCAAGAGTGGTGCAATAACCAATGTTTACATAAAATACAAAAATATGATTGAAATACTCCTAATTTTTCTTATGAACTTTCTACAAAAAAAGAACAATAATAACAAATCTTTGATTCTTTTCTCAATGAAGATTATCGGTAAATCCACTGAGAGAGTCAAAACCGATATAGGAATTCTGATGATTAAAATACTCTTAATGTTTCTCATGAATTTTCTATAAAAAAAGAAGAATATTAACAAATCTTTAGCTCTTGTCTCGATGAAGATTATCGGTAAATCCACTGAGAGAGTTAAAACCGATGTAAGAGTTCTGATCGATCGAGCAGTGTTGCATGAATATAATTGCAGCTTGAACGAAACAATGTGTGATAAGGCATATAGTGCACCTTTTCGATTGAACAATGGACAGTGTTTAAGATATGAAAGAACTTTATAATGTCGATCGTGAGAGGAAGAAAACGCGTGCACCTTTCGCGGTAGCGGAGCCACGACTAAGTGTGACTGTGGAATCAGTCGAATGAACCAATGTCGGAAGGAACTCGAGTCAACTCGAGTGGTCGTGCTGGTCTCTCCTCTTTTCTTCCTCCGGCTGCAATTTTTACGCCTTTGATATAGTTTACTATATATATATATGTATATATATATATATATATATATATATAATTGTAAACAGTGGTGCTCATCCAGGAGAGACCGTTCGCCAATGAAACGAGACTGAATCATGCACTTTTTTAGTCGTTCAGTGATGAATATTATATTGGAAGATTTTACTCGATTTTATCAGTTGAAAACGCGTGTACCTTTCGCAGTAGCGGAGCCACGACAATGTTTGACTGTGGAATGAGTCGAGTGAACTGATAAGAAACTCGAGTGGTCGTGGTCTCTCCTCTTTTCTTCCTCCGGCTGCAATTTTTACGCCTTTGATATGGTTTACTATATATATAATTGTAAACAGTGGTGCTCGTTCAGGAGAGACCGTTCACCAATGAAATGAGACTGAATCATGCACTTTTCCAATCATCCAGTGATGAATATTATATTAGAAGCTTGGACTCGATTTATCAGTTGAAAACACGTGCACCTTTCTCCAACGGTGAAGCCACGGCTGTCAAGTTTGACTGTTGGAGACTGCGAGTCGATTGAACCAAAGTCTCAAACTGGTCTCTCTTTCTCCTCTCCGTGCAATGAGATGTAACTGTTGTTATGACTATACACAGTATATATATATGTGTGTATATATACACACGTACATTATATGCTAATGTCTAAGTCCAGAGACCGTTCACGTTGAGAATCGGCTGAGACCGAGCGAAGCTTTTACCATAAGGAGGTCGATGTACCACATATCGTCCTTCCTGCTGTACAACCTTAAATAACTATATTCAATATTATTCCGAACTTCATCATCCTCCAAAAGATCCAATGACATCTATAAAAGCATTATAAATTTTATCTTCGGTGGCTGATGGCATCTTTTATTTTATTTTATTTTAATTCTTGGAGCTTTCTCTGGTCTTCTTCAACCCAACTGATCATCCGATGAATATACGAGGAGGATGATGGTGAATAAAGCTATTAGAATTATGCCGTTATACACACACATGTATATAAAAAGCTTTGTAAATTTTTGTAGTTTGGGTTTTAAATAGTTTTTAGTAAAACCTGAATGTACTATATACAAGGTGTTCCACGAACGGTAGCCACGTTAATACCATCGGATAGGGGACAAAAAACTAAGTAAAAAAGTTCTAAAAACTTCTTTGCTAGCACTATTGGTTAAAAAGTTATTTGCAATTAAAGATTATCGATTATAGTAGTTCTTTTCTTAAAGAGAAAGATTGTTTTGGTCGCGTTATAGAGCCAGAAAGATTCTGTGAATTAAAATACTAAGAAAAAGACAAAGCCAAACATTCACCTGAGCCTATTGAAGCGGTGTGTTTATGTTTTGATTGTTTTTATGGCGCTTGCACTCGAAGCTGCCGATCGCCCTTCAACCCCTTCAATAGTCTCAAGTGGATGTTTGGCTTTGTATTTTTTTAAGTATTCTAATTCACAGAATCTTAGCATTTTTGGCCTTATAACGCGACCAAAACAAACTTCTTAAAGAAGGCCTACTATAATCGATAATCTTTAATTCCAAATAACTTTTTAACTAAAGGAGCTAGCAAAAAAGTTATTAGGACTTTTTTGCTTAGATTTTTGCCCCCTATCCGATGGTATTATTGGCATGGCCATCCTTCATGGGACACCCTGTATATATATACAATATTATAAACGATTCGTAGAAGCTTTGGTCTGCTACTCGAGGTGTGCTAGGAGAACTTGAAAACCGGACTATTGCATCATTCAATTACCAATGAATTTTGTTAGCGAGACGGAAAATTGCACAATCATATAAATGCAGGTAGAACCAAGTTTATCAACGAGGTGTAACGCGCTGAATATGAATGACAAAATATCGATATAGGTCGAGCTTGGAAAAATAGCTGGCTATTCCAGATTTTATACAAATTTCTGTCAAGCTCCTAACGTTAATTACGAGGCTTCTATCTTGGTGAATTAATTTCAATAGTTTAAAACACCGAGACGTATAGATGAAATCTACACCAACTGCCGAATGAATTTCAATGGATTGGCTCGAATTCAGGCTGCCTCGATATGATTAATTTTATTGGAAAAAAAATTGCAAAGTCACGCTTATCAGTCGGATAAATCAGGTTGTGGAAATTAAGAAGACCTTCGAGAATTGCATAAGCGCGCATTTGGCATCTGAATAACACAGAAAAATAAATAGAAAAAATATTGATACGGATCCCCAGAAAATCAGTGACTTTGCCATTACGCGAAAGGACGATGTATAAATTCGTTTTTGCATTTGCTTTTTCTCGCGTTTTATGTTTGCTTCGGTTTATCAACTTATTATCTCGATTTGTGAATATACAGACATAGGTATATATATATATATATGTGTCATCGATAAATGACGTACTAGCAGGATCACGAATTAAAAAAAAAGACTCGAATCGATAAAATATTATGTAACGACGATTGTTTTAATTAGAAACATTTCTGTCCATCGTAAATCTAAGGCGCTAACGTATATATACAGTAATTATTCTTAAATTTGATAGCTATGTGAGTTTATGCGGCTCGTACATAAATTCAATGTGGATTGGAGCGTGACGATTCGTGTTACTAAAAGCAATATTTCCAACTGTTCTCTTTATATATTTATTAGTTTACTTGTGTAAAAAATCACATCGACAGCGCTTTGAATTATCGCGTTGCACTTTCACAATTATTCTTAAGTGTAATTTATGCAATAATTAAAAGTTTATTAAAAACGTAAATATTTGTTAATTTGATTTTTTTGTTTTATTGCGTCGAATATGAATTCCCATTATCGATGCTCTTTAATTATTCACAAAATTTATACAAGTATTTGGCTCTCATAACTAATGATAAAAAATAATTTATTTAAGAAAAAATTTATTTAAATCGAGAGTTATTTAAGCCAGATGCCACAGATTATAAGAACGAAGAGAAAAATTGATAAAAGTAACTTTATTCTTGATCGATGATCGATATATGAACGTTCAATGATAAAGCAGTGTTCTGTATTATGGATGGTATATATAGAACCTGTTCTTTTGGTTTAGAGGGAATTTCACAGATGTCGCTTCGATAGCGAAGAGATATTTTCCAGGATTTTCCGGCCAGGAGCCTTTTTAACCAATGGGCGCGCAACCCTTACCCCCTTTGCATTGAAATTCTCCCCTTGCTAAGGGAAGACTTATTGTGGTTCGTAAATCGTGTTTTCGTCCCCCAATACCCTACACTCAGTTGTATCTGTATCTCCGCCATTTTATAAAATATTCTCGTAATTTTCTATCGACTCAATTAAACAATCCAGCCTCATTGGCACAAAGTACACTCTAATTATTTATTTATAAAATTACACTTGATTTTGTAATTTTTATTCTCAAGAATAATAATTGTTTTACAACAATGTTAGAATTTAATTTTAAAATTGAATTCGTATAAATATTCGATTAATGCTTGAACGGTGCGAAATGTCAAACCTTTTATTGCAATATCTTTTATTTTACGTTGCAAAAAAAATATTGAATAACGAGTAACGAATTAATCAACTGCTAATCAGGATTATCTCGTATATAAAAAATATTAATTTTCGTAAAGAAAATCGAGCGAAATAAATGACGAGAGTGAAAGACGAGAAAAGAGAAAAAGATTTTGTCCAGTGGACCCAACACGTGGCGCCGTCTACGTTTACCAGTTTCCTCGCTGTCCGGACACCACTTCCGCCATTTTACTTGGCGCCGAGATGTGCTTTTCTACAATAAACGCTTACTCGCGCAACAATTACGTAATATCATAGAAAAATTCATCTCGGGACTCCTCTCGTATCTCGTCGAGTCGCCCGAATAAATTCGCGAGAATCTTGTCCTCAGCGACATAAAGAATCATGAATTATTACGTAATAAAAACAAAATTACGAAGGACCGTGCCCAGCCTAGAATTTAATGTTTAAAAAAAATCCTCCTTATACAATTACGATGCATTAAATCGTGAAAAAGCGGCAGTAAAAATTCCGTGGAATCACCAAATAGACACTTATGAGAAAAATGAGGGGGAAGAGGAGGAAAAAAAGAAAATTAAAGTTTAAAAAAATTCACGATACGTTTCAAAGCAGCAAATATGCAAATACAACGCGAGCCACGAAAAATGGTAATTTTGAAGCCAACGTACGTACACGATATATATATATATATATATAACGAGAGGTAATAATGGAAGCGTAAAAGAAAGCGCGGTCAAAGACAGGGAGAAGCGCATTTCGAAAAATTTATAACCAGAGATGGCAGGTTTTGGCAAAGGAGCGAAATTGTGGCGAAAACACACGTTTTAATTTTGACAAGTTTTCGGGGCTGTGGTGAGTCGGTTCGGAGGGGGGGGGGGGAGGAGGAGGACAAGAAGAAGAAGAGGAAGAGGAACGAAGAGTTTAGAGAGAGAGAGAGAAAGCTTTCTAGGACGCGGAGAGGAGATATTCATAGAGAGCTAGGGCTGCAAGGTTTGGTTGGGTCAAGAGAGCTAGAATATTAGCGCGCGTATACGCGTTGACCGGGCATTTCGCGGAAGTAGTATAATTTTGCCAGCAATAAAGCTTAAACGAGGGTTCTTGGCCTTCAATTATTAAGGGCCGGTCGTATAACGCGCTGCGAAATTCTTAACGCTACCGCCTTTCTCCCTATTTAGATTCCCTCGGTTCCCTCTCGTCATCCAGCTCTTTCCCAACCGTCTTTCTCCCGTTCTTATCTTTCCATCTTTTCTTCTAATACGATAATTGAATGAGGTAAATCGTTGTTTTGGGAAGTTTCGATGTTTCTTGCAAATGTCTCAATTGTACTGGCGAGTTTCTGTCATGGAAAAAGGTTGGGAGAATATTTCTCTGTTTATTGGAACAATCTTTTCTCATTACGATAATTAAATGAGGTAGGTTCGATATTTCCCATGAATATCTCAATTATCCTGTCAAGTTTTCACTATGGAAAAACGTTTCCGAATATTTCTTTGTTCATTGGAATAATCTTTGCTCTATTACGATAATTAAATCAGGTAAATCGTTATTTTCCACATTTAATATTTCCCACAACTTTCTCAATTATCCTGCCAAGTTTTCGCCATGGAAAAACGTCTCCGAATATTTCCTTGTTTATTGGAACAATCTTTGTTCTATTACGATAATTAAATGAGATAAATCGTCCTTTCGATGTTTCGATATTTCCCGTAAATATTTCAATTATCCTGTCAAGTTTTCACCATGGAAAAACGTTTCCGAATATTTCTTTGTTCATTGGAATAATCTTTGCTCTATTACGATAATTAAATCAGGTAAATCGTTATTTTCCACATTTAATATTTCCCACAACTTTCTCAATTATCCTGCCAAGTTTTCGCCATGGAAAAACATCGTTTCTGAGTATTTCCCCGTTTATAGGAAAATTGTTCGGAAGAAAGGGACTAGTAGGAAAATGGCCATCGATATAGGTTCTTAGAAATAACCTTTAGTTTGCTTATTTCTGTATATATATAGGTATACAAATACTGCAAAACTATTGCTTCAAACGCACCAATGAATAAGAAAGCAAAATGCACCAGCAAAAGAAAAATACAAATAAAACAATATCCTTCAAAAATATTCCGCAGTGCAAAAGCGTCAAATTCGTGGTCAAATTAGGAGCGATTTTCAAGTACTGGAATGAGAAACGTTGAAGAGGGGAGTGTCGAAGATGGGCTCCTTGGATAAAAGAGTCTTGCGCATCCGTGTCTCTCGGTCACTCGGTACACCCCAACTTTTCCTCGAAGAGCTCATACGGTTGGAGAAAATCTGTCGAGTCTCTCGCACCGGATGCTGAAGAGCTATATAGATATAGACGCAATGCGGTCCCTGAAAAATTTCCCTTGTTTCTTCGTCGAGTTTTCCTTGCCATATCCGTTTCCTCTTTGGTGCGTACGCGGCTGCATGAACGAAGAAACTGCTGGCACGTGGTGAAAAACGGTTTAGGGTGGGAAGCAGGGGGCGAGGAGCGACCAAGTTAACGCGTCGTTGCCATTGGCAACCGATCGAATAATCCTCCCCAAGATCCTCCGATCCCCTTTCCTATATATATATATATATATATATGTAAGAAACTTAGCAGCGATTCTCCTGGCAATCGCTCCAGTTTTCCAAGCAACGTTGCTCGTGCTAATTTCGGTATAAAATTGGGAAAAAGGAAGGAAATGTTGAAAAAGTTTGACCTTGAAAGACACGAGGTCGCGAATAAGGGTGGGGGGGGGGGGGTTGAACAAACGTATAGAGTATCGTGGAAATAAAATATATCGTCGTGCGGAAGCATGGCAGGGGGGGGGGGGGGAGCTAACTCACACGCACACAGACGCTCGCGTCGTCCCGGTGTGCGCGGCCTCCGAGCGTACACGCATCATTTCCGGGAGCAGTTTTTCAAGGGGGAGGCGCCATTGACCCCTCGTCACATTGGCTCTCGGGAAAATAGAGGGTAGGGGGGCCCACGGTCGATGTCGGGAGCACGAGGAGCGCGAAAATAGAAGGGAAACTTGCCTGCTGCCCCCCCCCTCTCTCTCTCTCCCCCTTTTCTCAATCCCCATAGACTCAGCCAGAGTTTTCCTCCCCAATTTTTCTGCAGCTCTCCCGTACCGCGGAGATCAAAGAGTGCGATACAAAAATAAGCCTGCAGCTCCTGGAAAATATCGCTGGATCTCTGCTGTTCTCCGAAATATCGATGTAGAGTTTTTCTTGGTTGATTCTCCAATGGAAGTTTGCTATTCTATGATTTATCCGGAAATGATCTACGAAGCGGACCTGAAGAGGTAACGAAGCGTGCTTCAGCTATAGTATGGGAAACTGCGAATTTTTGTCGATTTGAATGAAAGAAGAAGAGAGGAGGGGGGATAACCCTGTAGCTCCAGGAAAATATCGCTGGGTCTTTGCAGTTTTCCGAAATATAGACGCACAATTTTTCTTGGCTGATTTTCCAATGGAATTTTGCTATTCTATGATTTATCCGGAAATGATCTACGAAGCGGACCTGAGAAGAGGTAATGAAGCGTGCTTCAGCTATATAGTATGGGAAACTGCGAATTTCTGTTAATTTGAATGAAAGAAGGGGGGAGGGATTGGTTTTTAGTTTTTTTTACAGCAAAATATAGCAGCGTGGAAAGCAGAGCAATAACGAGAAGGAATCGTCGCGTTGGAGCCCCTCGAACGGTGACCCAAATCCTGCAAAAGGGTAACGACCCCTTCGTTGTTCGCCACGAGATCCCCCTCCCCCTTCCCCCTACTCTTTTTTTCCACTTCTTTCGATTGCAAATGGCGGGTCGCTTTGAATCATCATACACAAGGCCGTTGTCCTTCGTTTCTTCGCTCCTTTTTGATTCTATCTGCGCGCGCACCGCGCACGTGCAAAACTATAATGCGCGCCCTTTTTTTGTCACTCAGGACCGTACACACTCGGGATGGAATTATTGCTTCGTCGATTTTAGCCAGCGGATTTTTACAACTCGATTTTTCGTTGTGGAAAAGGATCATATTTTTGGGTCTTTAACCAAGTTTAATTATTTTAATATGAAATCTGTTAAATGTAACACATATATATATATATATAGGATAGTTGATTGTATAAACTGCTGAATCGAAAACTTACTAAACCAGGAAGAAGAATTTTTTAATTGAGTCCTTTTTTATGGGACAAAACAAGATTTGTTTAGTCTCATGGTATTGGAGAATTTCTTTAAAATTCTCAACTATATTATATACATATATATATATATACTCCAAAAAGAATTCTTCGTGCTGGCTGGATAGATACAGAAAAAAAGGCTAATTGTGAGAAGAAAACTCATACAATTATTTGATATTTTCAATATTTACCAAGTTATGTAATATATTTTGAACAAGGACTTCCAGAAATAAAAATTTCTTCTCAGAATCAAACTCTGGATCCAAGAATTCGGAGTGTCAATAAATTATCGAATATCCTGCACACAAATATATATATATATATATTAAAAAATACAAATACTAGTAATTATTAATTTCGTATTGTTAAAAGTGTACAATTTTATTAATCAGTATCGATAAATTAATTTAAAATTTATTCAAGTTACACTGCAGTGAGCCTGTGCCTCGTAAGATCATATATTTTTATTTAGCATTTCTGTCGAGCAGTGAAATTTTTGTACGGTCCTGCGTGGTTGGATCTAGTATTTCCATGAGAGAGTGAGAGAGAGAGAGAGAGACATTTGAGGGGGGAGGTAGGAAGTAGGTATGTGCCTAGTTGCCTATGAAACGAAAGATCTCGTTAGCCATTCAACTGGACCCACCCAGTCCATTCAACCCCCTCACCAACGCACACTACTCAACACTCTGACACACGGAGGACACGACTTCCGGGTCTCTTATCCTTCTCTATCCAAAATAAGCTTACCGAAGGCGTTTCAAGGCCAAGGATACTAGACTCCTTTTCCTGCACGATCCCTTGCCTGCGTACCTATATATATATACTACAAATTACGTAATATTCTTTTACTTTGTCAAACCAACGAACAACTTTTTCCCAACGATATTTATAAAATTTATTTTCAAAGAATTCATTTATAAACAAATAATTATATACTGCATTTCTTCGAGATACTAATATAATTCCCATAATCATTCTTGGTTACTTTATAATCACACAAGTTTGAAATCTGAAAAATTTAATTGCTTTTATTCAATTTTAAGATAATTATTGAAGAAAAGAATGAAATTAACATAATATAAATTTGTTAATTTCTATAAATTCTGTACTTTCGAACACGAGTGATATATATATTATTTTTTACAGAAATTATATATATATATATAAATTAGGAAGAGTGCATGAAAAGTTTATTTATATTTTCAAGAGTTTATTCCTCTAGATACCTAGAGCTAGAAACTGTATAGTTCTACGCTAATGGATTCCTAGAACCGAAACTGTGTGTTGGGGTTCGTTGAGCACTGGCAGTGGCATTAGCTTGAAGAGTGTATGTGTGTGTGTGCGTTTCCAGGCTCTTTCGGTATTAGTGTGCGTGCAAGGCAAATACCAACAACAATCCAGAGTAGTGTCTCGCACACAATCGCACATACACACACGTATTCGTGCAGCAGAGGCCCCTGTACAAATGGCTCTCTAGAATTTTCCTTCCCATTTGAAGCAGCTTCGAAAATTCTCGTCGTTCCGACCAGTTTTCTGGCCAAACCGAACCTTTCCCGACCGGTGGATATACCTAATGAATTTGGACAACGATTCCTCAGGGTCTCTCCGAACCTGAAATTCGCCTCACTAATTATCCTCCATGAATTTATAATTAAAAACTCATTCTTCCTCGCTGCACACATTCCAATACAATAAATTCTTGAATTTTCCACTCGTATCGTCGTCTCAAACTTTCCTGAATATTCAAACTAAAAAATAATCAAATTTTAGAAAAATGGACAATAATTTATGAAAAGACATTCTTTTCTAGGATTATCCAGTGAAAATATTTTATTATTGGAAAATCGAGAGTTTTTGCGATAATTTTGTATATGGATATCGAGGAAAATTGTTGAGAGGAGAAAATGGAAATGAAAGAAATAAAGGCAGGCTTGTTTAAGAGCAATGTCGATGTTTGGAGGGGACCAAGGGGGACCAAGGGGTTGCTTCTCGGCCACGGAGGAGATTTACCGCGCTTTTCATTCCAGTGGTAGTCGTCGTCTAATTGGTCAGCGTTAAGGCAGCTATTTTGTCGATGGGCGGTACCTTTTCGTTAATAATGAGGGGTGAGTCACCCTTGCTGCCGAAACTCACCCCCTCTCCACCCTCCTCGGGGACCTCCGCTTTCCGACATTCATGATTCAGCCTCTCTCTCTCTCTCTCTCTCTCTCTCTCGAGTGCTATCTATCCTTGCCAAGTCGAAGCCCATACCTAACCCAACCTCACCCCACTTGGAAGGATCCCTCCACGACCATATCCAGGAAACTTTTACGACCCTCGTGCTGCGAAGGGCAGGCAAAGGGATGACACGATTCCCCGGAAAAACTTTCCTTTTCCAGCTTCCCGATATACACGTCCAAGGCCAGCGAAACTTATTTTCCCAGTGGCGTATAGTACAGCGATCGCAAACTCTACCAGAACTTACCTGCGATGCGAATCCACCGACAATTTGTTTGATTAATATTGTTCCTTGCATAAAATATATAATTTAAATATCGAATAAATTATGAAAATTACCCGGAAAATTTTGGGGAAGAAAAAAGGAGAAAAATGTTTATTTCAAGCGATGAATAAATATTGGAATATTTTGAGGAAAAATTGGTGGAAATTGCGAGGAAAGTGGGGAAATTTTGGGGGGGAACAGAGGGTTGCGTACGAATGTCGGGTGCATCTGCGACGAGGCGGGCCCCGTGTATATAGAAAGTGCATTTTCTGCGTTGCACCGTGGCAAGGCGGTATTATCTGCCCCCCACTACACCGGACAGGCCAGCTTCTCCTCGATTTGTGACTGGTAAAACGCGCGATATGCTCTCCGCACAGGCTATGCTCGACGAGGGGGCCGTACGTATACCTCGAGCTGCACTCCACGTTGCGTACACGTGGAAACTCTGATGATGCAACGCTGGAATGCAAGTGCGTGAAAATTCTGCGAAAATAAATATTTTATTGGAAAATTGGTTGCGAAATAAATAGCAAAAGTTAATAATTTTCTAATGGGAATTTTTAAGAAAATTATTGTTTATTTATTTTTTAAAGTTTGTGTATTTTTTTTTTACTTACTGGTGCACGTGCACTGTTCAAATGGTGATTTAATTGGGATTTTATGTATATAGGGAGCGCAAAAATGTCGGATGCAGCTTGCACAAGTGCATTGCCCCCCACTCTTCTTCCCCCCCCCCCCCCCAGATTTGCAGCAGAACGCCGAGGGAAGGGCGATTCGTAATGCACCGATTCACCCAATAATAAAAAGGTCCCGCCTCTCCTTAAGCAACATCGAATTACGTGTCTCGAAACAAATTTTCAAATAGTTTAATTTTATATTGTTATTAATTACAGAAAATGGAAGAAATCAGTGGAACGATAAAAGAAAAATAAAACCGAACATTTTTTACAATATTTTTACAAAATTAATGGAAAATAAACTGGTGGTTATAGTGGCAAAATTTATAGAACAATTTTCTTCTGGTCCAGGGCCGTATAAAAGGGGGGCATGGAAAAATTTTTGTTTAAAGAAGGAAGAAAATCGCTGAGACTTTTCGAAGGTGAAGGAAATATCTGCAAAGGTTAGGTTTTCGTGCAGGAAGGGTAAAGGGTGGTGGAATCGCGAGGGGAATGAAAGGACCAATGAAAAGAGAGCCTGTGAACGCCGACACATAGGAACTCTCTTTTTCTTCCATTGGTTCGGAGTGTGTGTACGAAAACCCGGAAGTATACTTGTCGGAAACAGATCCATCTTTTCCACAACTCCTCGCTTCGTCCCGCAAATCCAACGTTTTTTTCTCTTTTCAAACTCTCCCCCCTTATAACACTGCACTATTTTTCTCGATCAAAATCTACTGTTTTCTATGTATATATCGATAGGTTTCCATTTGTTCTCTTTCAGTAGATTAAATTTGCTTAACAAGTTAATTAGCAGCTTGGAATTTAATTTATTTTAACGAAGATTTAAAAAATATATTAAAAATTGTGGAAAATACTGTTTTTAATCAAATATATATATATATATATATATCTGCAAAACCATGAACTTTGTAATTTTATTACTTTACTCGTGTTTGGTAAAAATTGTCGAGTGGGGTATGAGTGTCGTGTGAGAATAATAAATGTATGTGTGAGAATTGAATGGGAAATTAGCAACTTTTGCAAGGATTGCGAGGAATTTACTTTGAGATGGCAAATATCAGGACGCCATTTGTACGGAGGGCCCCTCATGGTTCGTGGCCAAAGCTGTCCCTCCGGTTTTATGATACGCGAATGCACATGCACTTATGTAGTATATCTATATATGCGTTATATGAGAGTCTGCGCTAAAAAATTCTCACTTTTCATAACCAAATTCCTAATACTCCCCCCCCCCCCCCTCCTCACTTAATAATTGTTATTCTTTAAAATATTTATTAAACTATTCATTACACAAATATTTACAGAGATATAAAATTTATCAAATTGCAAGTAAAGTAATTATCAAACATTTTTTTCACACATGCAAAGCACGTTTAAATTTTCTAAGCTATGCATATATATATATATATATATAATATAATATAGAAACCGTCGAGTCCAAAAGGTTTAAAAGGACCAGCCAATGAAATGGACAAAAAAGGTGCAGTAAAAAATACCAAACACTTACGGTCGGAATATATCATAAGCTAAAAAAATTATACGTTACGAAAGAAAAACGGTGCTGCAGCCGTTACATGCAAATGAGTCGAATGCTTGAATTACATAAAATTACTGGCGCGGAATATAGTAAAAATGAGAAGAATCAAACAAACAAAAAAAAACTTTTGTTGCAACTTTACCAATTACCAAATATACAAACATTTAATTTCTAAATAACGACTACAAATTTAACACTTGAATCCAAGCAAATAACTCGAAGGATCCACAAAATTTCACGTGGAAAATTCCTCTATACATACATATATATATATATATATATGCATTGTTTACAGCGAACGCTATTTGGAAATTGAACAAAGCAAATGTTGCGGCGTCTCCAAATGGCAGCTGCATCTGTGACAAATGCAACGCTCGTAACGAGCGCATCGAAAGGATCGTAGAATCCATTACGGGCCCCCGTGAAATCGCAGGTAACATCTCCGACACGCGGAGCACAACAGCCGCGAATCTCGCAGCGAGATTTCCCGGACCCTCTCTGATTCACCCTTTCTCCTCCTAGCTACGCGCAATTCCTTTTTTCAGCCACTTAAAATTTTAATTCTTCGCAGTCCCATCACATTTTATTACCGTACCTCACCTATTGATAGCTGGCCAACCAGACAAAATCTGCGTGACCCTTCCCCCACTCCAAACTGCAAAAAAAAAGACACGAGTAAAATTTTAATGAAATTCAAACGGGAGAAACGTGATTGTGAATTTTCAAGGGACGATATAGACAAAAAATATAGAAGAGACGCTGAAACATAATCAAGGATCCAGGTTGTAAATGGGAAATGGCAGAAGGGAGTGGAGAAAGTAGGAAAAGTGGAGAGAGCGTGGAGGGGGCAGAGGGAGCGTGCGTGTGTTCGATCGGGTCGTATTTCGTGGTGTGTACGTGAGTGGGCCACCAGATGAGGGTAGGTGGGGGAGGGGGGAGGGGGCGGTTTCGGTGCACAGGGAGAACGTTTGTCTCTCTGTAAACTCTGCCGAGCCAGCGACCAGCGGCCTGGGTGGGTCTAGCTACGGTGGTGCTGGTGCGGCCAGTGTACTAGAGAGAGAGAGAGAGAGAGAGAGAGAGAGAGAGAGAGAGAGAGAGAGAGAGGAAAGGGGAAGCAGCTAGCTAGGCCTAGAAAAATAGGCGCGCAGACCTTGGCAGTGTGAGGAATCGAAGGGGAAGCAGCGATGCCAGCTGCGCTACCGGAAAGTTACGAGTCCTAAACGCAGGCGCCTACTACCAATAGGAGCCAACTGTTCATTAGCCTCTCTCTCTCTCTCTCTCTCTCTCCCTCAATCTCTTCTGCCTACTGTACTTTACTCCACGAGTTTAACTTTGACGATAATAGCTTAACACTTGAACATTCTATCAATTTAGTACGAGATTTTATTTTTGTTGAGAATTTTCATGTCTTCACTGTGTATATCTATATATCTATCTTTCTCTCTCAATCTCTTCCGACTACCGTACTTTCCCCTACGAGCTTAACTTGAACAATAATAAACTTAACATTTGGAAATCGTAACAATTTTAATACGAGATTGCATTTTTATAAAAAGTTTGCATCAATCGTGTTGGTGAGAACGAACAAACATCTGTATATACATATATAGATAAAGAGAGTTTGAGTCTCCGAAGTACCTGAAACCGGAAGTCTTCCTAGGATACAAGAAAAAATCTTGGATTTTCGAGGAAAGCGGCTGATTCGAACAGAAAGAAATGGTACTTTTGCCGAGACGTTGGAAGCGAGAGGCCCGTAGCGACAGATGCGGGACGAAATTTAGCTCGAAGCTGTGATAAGTCGCGCAGCTGCTTCACGGGTAAAGCAGGAATCTCCTAAACCCTGACTTACCGGCTGCTATGGAACGTCCTCCAGTTAATTCTATTTTTTCTAACGCGTTGCACAGATTATTGCGAAAAATAAATGACCTACTGTTTATCGTGGAGCCTGAAGAGAGAGTGGTGGAGGATATAGACTCTTCGCTTGTAGTGCGAAGAATATTCGGTGGATGAAAGCCAACAGCTGTGCACGAGACTCGTGAAAGAACCTTTTTCCAATAGGTTTTTCCCGTTTGGCTCTGGTCGCTCGGAATAGAACGATTTCGGCCGCGTGCACCTCGAGGGATTTTCTCCTGACGCAAACACAATGAGGAATCATTCGATCGTGTGCCGATCCGATTGGTCACGCGCTTCGGCTTCCCGACGATTATTCCTCTCTTCATCCCTGAGCTGCACTTTTCAGCTTAACGACGTCCAGGATGAACGACCTTCGCAGGAATTATGAAGAAATTTTTAGATTTTTGAGGTTTCTTCAAGGTCGTTTTCTCTGGGTATTTTAGCAGCTTGCACAGCGAGTGTAATTTTTAACTCGAGGACCTTGAAGTATAGTCTTGTTGAAGATTGACTTTGGTTCTCTTACTGATAAAAATTTATTCATTCGATTTGTTCAAGGGAAACTTGGGTTTTGATGGGAAATGAGTAACGTTGGGAGGAATTACATCCAGAAATTTTCGTATTACTGCGTTTTCTTCGGGTATTTCAGCAATTCGTTAAGCGAATATGTTTAACTTAGGGACCTTGAAGTAAATGCCTTGTTGAAAATTGACATTGGTTCGCTTTTATTGACAACGATTCATTTTGATCCGATTTGTTTAAAGGAAACTTGGGTTTTCATGAACCATGAATAATCTTTGGAAAAATTAACCAGAAATATTCATATTTTCCAGTTTTCTTCAAGGTCGTTTTCTTCGGGCACTTTAGCAATTCGTTAAACGAATATATTATTTAATAATAGGATCTTAAAGTTGACGTCCTGTTCCGGATTGACATTGCTTCTTTTATTGCAAAACTCGAAAATCTTTGCACATTTCAGCTATTTACTATAGTCACTAATATAGAAAATCCCTATTAATGAATATAGTAATTAAATAGCTGAAATATGCAAATAATTCCACGCCCCGTTTCATTGATAAAAATACATTAATCCGATGTATTTAAACAAACCTTGAATAACAACATAAAAAATGCTGTTAATCGAACTTTTCCTTCAAGACCCGAGCATTCGGAAGAAACGTTCTCAAGGTGAACGTACGGTTTATCTGGGACTTATTCAGAGCGAGCGTGTATAATATTTCTGTGGCTAAATTTCCTTTCCATACGTTTCTAAGGACGCCCCCATTAAACGGTGGACAGGGGTAATCGAATAGTTCTAAGCTACCGGAGGGTTGGAATAGGCGTTCTAAAATTCGGAGGGGTACCAAGGGGAGAGCGAAAACCGGATGGCTTACCGAAATATAGCCAGCGATATTTCGAATGGTTGCCCTGCTATTTCTAAGCACACTTTGCTAGCTCATAAAAATCGTACTAAAAAAAAAAGAAAATAAAAGACTGTTGCAATTATACAATCTTTCCCTCGTAAAAGTACATGCTTCGAGGGAAAAATACTAATAACTGGAAAACAAAGGTTGGAGGATTTCTAAAATTTTATTGCTCGAATATCAATATTGATTTTTACGAGGATAAATAAAAATGCAGGTGATTTTTAAATATTTTATTAATTAGATATATATGGAGAAGGGAATAAAAGTTTAAGAGGATTGCGAAGGTTGCGAGGATAGAGGAGGGCAAGTGAGGCAAAATTGGAGCATATAGTTTAGCCTTTTTTCAAGCTCTCAGGTACTGCGAGCGCCCTGACCCTGGGCACACAAGCAGCTGTCTCCTTTCACCCCTTTGTAAGCATTGCACTACTCTCAGAGCGAACTTTGTCCATCCCTGCAAAACCCTGCAGCCATATCGCAAGGACACGCGCGGTCCTCGGGAAGATTTCCTGCGAATAATCGCCATTTTTTTACGAGTCTTGGATCCTGTGGAGGATTCCATCGACACACTTTCAAATTTAATGAAAACGTTACACAAAAACCACCTTATTTCCCTACAAAATTAAATTTTACAATTGATATAATTAGGAGCTGATAGACTTTTTGCTTTACCAAAGAGAGAAAAATTGTTACATTAATAGAAGAATAAAAGATAGAAAGCATTGAATGTATTTCTTGCAATTTAGGAGAAAAGGAGCAAGAGTTTGCAGGAATATTGGATTTTCGTCGGAAACACCCGGTAGATTAGTGCAGCGGGCCCGTGTGTTCCGGTAGTGTATACAGGCACTCGCGCGTGTTCGTGTGCGAGAGGGCAAACGGAGGTTAGAATATAAGGCAGGTTAGGTACGCGCGGCGCGCACATAGAGACGTTCGAGGATGTGTATCGGTAGTGGTGCGTGTGCGTGTGCGTGGCCGAACTGCGAAAACCGTCGTGCGAAAAGAGGAATAGGCGGCGGGCCGCCAATGGGGAGTCGCGACCTGTGGAGAGGCGGTAGTGCGATGAGGGAGGGGGGGAGCCACGTGGCGAGGCGATTGACCAATGGCGAGCGAGAGAAATCGCGGATTCCGTGCGGTGTTTGGGTTGCGAGCGCGAGACGCGAGCGGAGCAGGGGCCAGCGCGAACAAGATGGCGCGATACGGGTTGCTAGCTGGATAGAGCGAGAGGGGTAGGCACGCGTGCAGGCCTCTCGACCAACGGGAGAGAGGAGGGGGGGGGGGGGAAGTCCGAGGCCGAGCCAAGTCGAAAAGAAGCGAGCGAGCGAGCGAGCCACTGCAAAAAACCAGCGAAACGGTCGAGCAGCGGCGAGTGAGTTTGCTTTGCATC
The DNA here is from genome assembly GCF_024137725.1 of Prorops nasuta. NCBI lineage: Eukaryota > Metazoa > Arthropoda > Insecta > Hymenoptera > Bethylidae > Prorops > Prorops nasuta. The sequence continues at coordinate 4,519,236 of NW_027116814.1, forward strand.
GCATCGCAAGCGCCCGAACACCGAGGAGTGGCTCGCCGGACCGGACAAGCACGACGGACGACGCGACGCAGCAGTCAGAGAGACGAGCACTAGCCACGGACCGAGAGACGCACGCAGCGGAGAGACGGACGCGACACTCTCGCAGAAAGAGTCAACGGGAGGAGAGGAGAGGGAGAGGAACCGTACACGGGGAGAATCCGCGAGAGAGAGAGAGAGAGAGAGAGAGAGAGCACGCGCGTGCAGTCGGTGCAGTCGACGAGAGACTGCCACTTCTTCTTCTTCTTCCTCCTCTTCTTCTTCTTGCACGCTCCTGTTGCTGCTTGTCGGTTCACGGTTCTCCTTAGTTCCTTGTCGCGTGTGTCGTCGCTTCCTAATCCTCTCCCAAGATTCCGCCAGACTCTCGCAACGTTTTCATCCTCTTCTTGTACGACAAGAGCACCGTCCTTTCGACTCTGGAGCAGCGATCTCTCGTGTGACGGAAAGTGCGCGAAGATATCTGAAAACGCGCCAAGAACTTTGAGGATAGAAGAGGAAGGAAGGAGAGAGAGAGCGCGACGCAGGAGTCGAGAAAACACAGGCCGGTTGGACGCGAAGTCAGCGAGAAGAGGAATCGAGACAAGTGAGCCACGCACTGTCAAGTCAATGTGAAACTGATCGACTGACAACAACGAAGCTTCGGTGAAAGAGGGAGAGAGATAAATATCGGAGGAAACGAGGGATACTCGAGGTGTCGTATACGTCAAGCGGAAACCGAGAAGCGTGAAAAGTGACAAAAGCTGGAGACTGGAATAAGGAAGAGGAGAAGCAGCAAGTTTGGCCAAAGTAACAGGGAGAATCAAGAGTGAGAGAGGGAGAGTCTCGTGTTGTTTCTACCGTCACGGAGACCGGCTGAATTTCGCCAAGACAGAGTTTACGTCGTAAGTTTGGTTTCTTGGTCGTGCTCCGGAGGACACATCTATTTATTCGTCTCTCTCCCTCTCTCCCACGCTCTCTCTCTCTCTCTCTCTCTCTCTCTCTCTCTCGTGCTCTCTCTCTCTCCTCTCTCTCTCTCCTCTCTCTCTCTCTCTCTCTCTCCCCCTCCCTCCCTCTCTCTCTCTCTCTCTCTTTTCCTCGTGAGTGCTGCGTTGGCAGAAAGCAAGAAGAAGCCGTTGAGAAAGCGTCTCGAGTACGGCTGAAAGGCGAGTCCCGTCTCGGCGAGGGTGCCGAGGTGAGAGAGAGAGAGAGAGAGAGAGGGAGAGAGAGAAGCGTCTTCGTGCAGCCATAGCGTCCCCGGTGACGTTGGCCCAGGCCGTGCCGAGAAGCGGCAGTCGCGAATCGGGCATCTTACACGTGAGCCGTTTGGCTAAAGGCATCAAAATAGCGTCGAAAAACGAGCCCACCACCATGTCCAAGCTCTACGTGGGCAATCTGCCGGCGGATTGCAACGAGAACGCCCTGAAGCAGCTCTTCCAGGATCACAGTATCTCCTGCACGACCATCCTCGTGAAAAGGGGCGGCTACGCCTTCGTCGACTGCTCGGATCAATCCACCGCTGACCGGGCCATCGACAAGCTCCACGGTGAGTACCATTGTGTCATGTAAATAAACAATCTTTCGTTACATCTGTACTGTACCCAAAGCTTTGCGTCTTTTCACGCTCTCCTACTTTCGTTATTTCCTACTTCATGCCTTTACGCTTACGTGCTTTCTCATGCTTACACGCTTATATGCTTACATGCTTACGTACGCACACAACCTGCGCCGCTTTCCGGAGGATCGACTTGGAGGGACGAGGCGACAACGAGGGGCAACATCGTCGTTTGCTTTTTACAGATTATATCGCTGTTCGATAAGCCGGGATATAATCCAGAAGAGACTTTGTTCCTGTTGGTCTTGTCATGTATTGTATATAGTCATCCGAACAAATGTTTCCTTTTGGCTTATTTCCAAGGCGAGCTAATAAATAAATATCTGCTGCTACATGTGCTATACGATGTGATTGAATAAAAGATATGGGTACGCTGAAGCTTTGCGCATGAATGCTTATATGTGCGCGCTCTCCTACCATTTCCCGAAAATTCTAGTAAACATGGTAGAGAAGAAAACAAAAACAAAACACGCCTTCCTACGAGAGAAGCCTCGTCGAAACCGTTCCAAGTATTCCCTCCTTCCTTTGATCCTGCTTGCTCGTGGAAAATTACCACAAATCTTGTTTGGTTAAATGTGGATGCTAAAGCATGTGCTCGATGCTGGAAATTGGTATCCATCCGGCGTAGCGCGAAATTGTCCATTGGTTTATCAATCGATTTGGACAATGTTACAAACTGATCCCTTTGGTTTGTATCAAACTTCGCGGAGTTACTTTCCTCAAGGTGAATTCTGTTGTTATTCCGCACACACATGTATCGAGAGGTCCGAGGTAAAGCACGGTACGGGCTCTCGCGCTCGGCACGTAAAATATTGGCCAGTGGAATCAAAGTTTTGAGTATAGAAACAGTTGAGAGCCCCTGTACGTGACCTCGAGAGTGCTTACGTCGAAAAGAGGCAGTTGTCCATTCATCAGTAAAAATTCGTGCAGTCAAAAATCACGATTTAAATTAACCGGTTTCGTTAGAGAATACGAACCTCCCGGTGAATCCGGGGATTTCTTGTGATTTTCACGGTTAACTTTGACTATTCATGAGCTAGACGTGGATTTGGGCGGCGAAGAAAGTCTCTCTTGTCGTGTGGGAAACTAATCCACGTGGTGAGCAGCGCACGCATTTCAAGATGGCGGCGCCGGCCGGCTGCCTGACAAGGTCACGCGTGTGTATTTCGCCTTCTTCGAGATAAGTCCATGATAATCGCTCTCCCGGCTCCCTCAAAGTATCGTTAAGTGACGGCTATTACTTACTCCTTGCTTTTCGAGCTACGAAACCAAACGGATTCCTCCCATCCTCTCTCTCTCTCTCTCTCTCTCTCGTTCGTCGTCTCTCGTCCGATGATGCATTTTTCCTCATCGACGTATCATCTCCTTAAATTTCCCATGATTTTCTTCCATATTTTCTGTACGATGGACGATCACTGTAAGAATAACGCGCGCCATTTTATTCGAAAGCGTGTTTCGCGTGACGTAACGCAACGCAGGGCTTAGAAACGCGCGTCAATAGACCCAGGCCAGCCATTAAAATTAGACAAGCACTACGCTAGTCAAACGTAATGCCATTTATGTATACGGAGGGATCACGCGTGACACGCAAATTTCTAAAGAATAATTTTGTAAAACAATATTGATAAACGCGTAGATAAATTTCCAGTCTTAAGATTTTTTCGTGTAATTTGTTAAATTTGATTCCAATAGTTTCGTCAAATAGTTCGAAACTTGACTAGTAGCGCCACAGGTTCCCGCGTTCCGTGCACGTAAAGTGTGATCAAGGCCTGGCGGAGCGTCGTCTTGTTACGTAGGACGATAGGAAAGAAACACATCGTTGACGAGGTTTACACGATGAATACAAGGGACGCTTGTGTGGAGATGGCAAATTTGGTTACTCGCAGTGATCACGGAGTAACCGGGCGGATCCAGATCATAAATTCCCTTGACAACTTTGTAAGTTGAGTCAATACGACTTTTCGTTTATTACCCGATTTGCCAGCTCGTTTGCGTCGATTAATCGTACCATGTATGTATATGTTTACGAGCCTAAAGGCAACACGAGGTTTGATGAAGACGTTTTAACATTTGTAGACAATGAAAAACTTGCTCGGAATGAGATTCCTCGCTTTCATGCGTCTCTCGTGACAAATAACCTATATCCCGGTTCTTGTTCCAATTGAAATAAGGTTATGCTATGAATCTGAATAAAGACGAGGGATAATCGAGCACGAGAAATTTTCCGTTGGAGGATCTGGAGGTGAAATTGGTGAATGTACGAAGGTTGAGTCGGTTGTTTAGTGTTTCACACGAAGCAAGTCGTCGACGCACGTTCGTGACCATTGACTTACGTGTGAGATGTCAATCAACAAGTGATTATCGTCTCGTGTTTATTCTCTTGCTTCTCACAAGCAGTGTAAATACACGTGAAAAAAGGGCAAAGTAAAATACAAGCAATCTCTCTTCAGCCCTTTTCATTCCAGCAAATTTAACCTCTCTTAACAAATACTACATACACAATTTCACGCTTTCTCAATCTCCCACGTCGAGCTAGCGATAAAGGTAATGAAAACTCGTAAAAGCAACGTAATATTATCGCTCGATCCATCAAAACTCGCGTATTGAAAATAAAATGTTTTTACAGATACATTTATGAAAGAGTGGTCGCGGAGCCATTGCGATTCACGCAAATGATACATTAATCATAATTACAATTTGCCCAGTCCATAAATGAGGCAGAAATTCAGCAAGTTCATGAATGAAACCGGCTTCGTTTGTAACATGCGACGAGTAAGAGGGCAGCACATCGGAGAGAGAGGTTCGAGGACTTTTATTGATTAGAAATGAGCAAGTATAGGGAATTGAAGTGGAAGTACAAAAAGAGATATTGTTAAGGTACACTATACATAGAGGCTAGCGTGTGTGTTGTATAACCTGGTAAGCTAGAAAACTTGCAGAGCAGCAGCAGCAACAAGTAAAAGCAGCAAAGTGGGTTGGTAGGGAGTAAAGAGGGGAGCGGGTTATAAGAAAAAGGCGCCGCTGACATTGGAAGAGACGATTCATAGGGAATAGTGGTTCTGTCTCGCTCGTTTGCACATACACACACACGTTCTCTCCTCGCTCCACGCATCTCGCTCGTTCTTTTTCGCTACATTTGGGACTCTGACGGCCTCTCCCGCTAGAGAGAGGGGTACCTTTCCTTCTCGCTCTTCTCTCTATATACACACAGATCCTTCGGATACAGCACACACACACACAATACACACGGCATGCGTTGAGAAAGCGTTACCACCGCCGTTGCCTTCTCCGTTCGGCCAATGAGGCCAGAACTAGTTTGGTGGGTTAGGTTAGGTGTTAAAGCAAGGAAATACCGCGTCTACTAGCTCGACCTAGCCAACCTAACCTAAAACTAGTATAGAGATTCGCAACCTATTCACAATGCGGCTACTGCCATTTTCCTTCCAAATACTTTTCACTCTTATTCCTCGCTCGTGTTCGTTCAATCTCGCGCTCGTATACATAAATATTTACGTACACGAGCACCGCGACCGTTGAGTTCTTCGAGCCTCGTTCTCGATCATCGATTCATCGGCGTGTACGACACGGAGCAACAGCGGTTATCGCAACGATTCCTCGAAACGTTCGACACAAATATTTACAGTCGTTTATAGAATCGTTGGAGCAACGTTGGGTTTTCACGTATACTCGGAAGATGGAATGTATCTTTTTATCTATCTTTTATCTACCGCTTTATCCGTTCTCGCGTCCCTCATCCTCGCCTTCCGACTGTCCGTCCGTTCCACTCTCTTCTTTCTCTCCTTCCGTTCGTGCCTGGTGCGCTCGTTGCTCCAACGGGCTTCGCTTTGGAAGCGAGTTTGGGAGCGAGGCTCCTCGTCGACGACAGGAAGCTGCCACATTCTTCCGTCGCTGCCACCCACCTATCCCCCCCCCCCCCCCCTCCTTTACACGCGCAGCCCTCCTTATTTACGCGCGAGTCGCCACATCCCACGTATTCCCGCATTCGAATTATCTCATGAAAATTTAACGTCGACTTTCCATTCTTTTCCCTCACCCCCCCCCCCTAACCTAGCTTCACCAATCGAAACTCGCCTCTACACCACGCTCTCTCTCCACACACACACACACGCGCGCGCGCGCGATATACAAATTCAATGATCGCCAAAGTACCAAAAACGATTTTTACCAGCGTGGATAAAATATTGCCAATTTATGAGACGAATTTATGAATAAATAATATCACTCTGCGGAGCGTGCGTGTGCGTTTCGTTTTCAGTGATTTATCGGTGTATGCTCGTGCGTGGAGCGTATACGCGCAGGCGCGTACAATCTTCAGGGGCCTTTCGCACCCGCTAGACGAGCAGATGCTCCTAGGAATACATTATTTCGCGTCTGAAACTTGCCGTCCTCCGTTCGTTGCAGGCTCTGCAGGCTTTTCAAAAAGCTTCCTCTGCATGAAAACCCCCAAATTATTCCCTTGCATCTATTAAAGTATCCGATTATCTCACACTTTTTTTTTTCTTTGTACTTTCCAGGTTATTTTATACCGCGTAGACCTTCCGAGAGACCACGATAGATAATAATAATAATAATGATAAAGCGTCATCGATACGTCCAAGAGAGAGAGAGAGAGAGAAATATTTATTTTAATCGCAGTTTCATACCGGACGAGGTCCGCGCTCGCTCGATTCGTCGCGTGGCTGTCGCACAGTGGACCAGGGCCACCACCACCACCTGCCCCCGAAAAAAGTAACCTGTTAACGTCGAGCACTGGTAACCGAGACGCGCAACCAAACTAAATCGTGCCTTTCGCTTTCACGCTAGCTTTGCTTCTTCACAGTTTTTCCTTTTATCCTCGGATGGACCAGCGGAGCCTTTCTTCCCGAGGAACCTTGTGTATATATATATATATATATATATATACGTGCACCAACGGAGTCTCATTGATAGCAAGTGCAGACCGTTCGTGGAAAGAGACAAACGGTACATATTTTGACACGAGAACCGTACGGAAAGCGATATCGAAGAATCAATCTGACACGTGCTCGAGCATCAAAGCGAGGAAGCACAAACAGCAGCAAGGTGCTTCCTCGGTTAATCTAGCTGCCGCCGCTCCTTCGCGGTTACTTATAGCACGCGTAGTGTCAGTGACACGCGGTAAACTCAATATCAGATTGTATCAACCACTATCAACCAGCTGCGTCTGCGTTCTTGGAGCTTCAGCTTCAGCTGCACTCATTATCATTTCTTTTTCTTGCTTTTCTCTCCTAAGCCCCCTTGCGAGCCCCTCCAGAGTCAGATAAAACGCTGATCAGCGTGGCGAAGAGTGCTTTTCGCAAGGGGGGGGGGGGGGGAAGGTTTGTGACAAATGTTTGTAAGATCATTGTTCAAGTGTGCTGCGAACGTCGATCATCGAAGCAACGTCCCCCGACGCATTTATCAAAGCAAGATATCCCATTACTTAATATATACCGTTCCGTGATTTTCTCTCTCTCTCTCTCTCTCTGTTGCGATAAAAATGACAGTAAGCTCGACGAGGCAGAACACGACCTGCTCTCTGTAATTTGAAACACGTAATAATATCTATTCTTGCAGGTCACTGCACCGAACCGACCAAAGAATCTCAACACAGTGCTTGTTTATTTTTACTGGAGTTGCGCAATTTTTAACACGCTTTTGTAACGCATATATATATACAAACGCATGTAAGGATGAAATCTATTGGATCCAGGGAGCATTTACCAAGCTTTTGACGATTCTGAGCCTATACGACCACGCTGGTTACAGCGTTTAACGTTGGGAAGCACTGCTAGCGAGGAAGTGCTATGTTTAGCACGAGCCACCGGGAACACCCCGTGTTTCCCTCTCTCTCTACGCTATTGCCGTTGATTTCCACGTCTTCTTTTCCGTCTAGCCACGCACCGGCGCCGACATTCCTCCCTCCCCCCCATTCCTCCGATGATCCTCCAGTGCTACCAAGGCACGATCCTCCGTTCAACCTCCGATCCTCTCCACCTGTGTACATATATATATATATATAATCGACAATAACAATTGAAAGCAGAAACGATAAATTCGTCCGCTTCTCCCCAAACTCGACGCGTTCAACGCACAGTCAACCCCAGTCCCTCTCGCCTACCAAAGTCTCTCTTAGCGAAGAGAATGGCCCCGCTTGTTTTCAACATTTTATGGTCCTCCAAACGTGTCCTCCGCTCTTCACTTTCCTGCCTGTCTGCCTACCTGCCTACCTGTCCGTGTACGCGTCTGTGTTTGCCTGGCCAGCCTCGTTGCACCTGCGGTTCGCGTGCGCAACTGCAACATGCATCGTTGAAATGCACATTGCACACCCTGCATTGCTTCATTTTACGCGTTCTCCACGTAAGCTTTCTTTTTATCGCCGCTTCCTCCACTCATATGCATATATATATGCACTCTTGCGATTCAAGTCGAGCGTCTTCGATGCTGAAGAGTCTCTTCAGCGATCGTATCAGAGGAGATTTAGCCTTGTTCGCCAACGGAAGCGATTGGCCTTTTAAACGATCTCGTTCCTGCTTTAGAAATACATTTTGTGTACTCTCGAGTGCAGCTTTGAGGCTGGCTCCCTGGCTGCTCTATTTTCTTCTCGACCTCCCACACCGTCTCGTCTCGGCCCGCGTTTACTTATCTTCTCTTCCTCTTCTCCTCCCTCCTCCCCCCACCGTTTCCTACTCGTTCACCATCCTAACCCATCCTCGCGGTCCCCGGCTCGATTACAGTGTACCCAACGAGCTCTCCAGGAGCCTCTGGAGACACGTGTTTGTTTTAGATACTCGGCCATTGACTCTCTTGGTCGCTCGGCTAATAACGCCTCGTCAGTTTTCGTCCTTCCTCTTAGAAAGGGGGGGAGGGGGGGGGGTAAATATCTCACTGTAGCAAGTACAACTGTACCTCTGGATTCACCGTCCCACTCGACACGGGTGCGTCAGGATGAAACGACTAAATTTCTCTCAATGATGAAAAAGTGCATCCGTTCTTCAGCATCGTAACTCGAGGAATCTCGGTGAGGCCATCGAGCTAACTCGTTGCGTAATTAGTGCCGTTCGAGGTAAAATTAATGTCTCCATTAATGGGGATTAATCGGGGCCCGTAATTGAGCAATTTGTTGCTCGACGGGACCATAACGTGTTTCTTCGGCCCCGGAGGAAGAGCGAGTAGGAAAATCGCGGCACGTTGGGATGTCGTGATTGGCGAAATCGATCGTTTCTCACTGGTGGCAGGTGTTGGCAATGGAGTAGCTTCTTGCAGTGTGGTAGTTTTTTTTTTTCCCCGGTCGATCCGTCGCGTCCTCCTCTTTCGCCGCGTTTTCCTCCGTCTCCTTATTCCCCGATGGATGCGTCATTGACCGGTTCATTGACACCTGTCCGTGTGCTGAGGGGGAAGAGGGGGGTGGGGGGTCGGCGAAATGAAGAAGCACTGGAGGAGGACGTTGAGAGGAGGGGGGGGGGGGAGTTGTGGTCTTTTTCGCGGCTCGAAATTGCGCGCACGTGGAGCCCGGAGAGCTGTAATAAAATGAGAGAGGAACCTGAGGAACGAGAACCAGAGTAAACCCAAAATTAAGAAGCAAATTAAACTCATAAGAAAATTACTGTAATAGCTGTGCCTCTTCGAGGCTGGCTTACCCTTTACGAAATTAGCTGGTTATATTAGAAATTTTAAACTGTACCACAATTATCGGTTACTTCATTCAGCTGTCGTAATATCTCAATGGAAAAGCTTAACGGCCAATTATTCTCGTTTACTTTTATCGCAGCCTTGGGATCTACTCGTCTATATATATATATATATATATATATATATATATATATATATATATATATTAAAAGTAATTCATCGTTTCGCCATTATGGATGAAAATTGTCGAAAGGAATGCAAGAGAGTCTCGAGGGATCGAGTCGACATTTCCGATTGCACGAAACGTCGCGAAGGTCACTTTTTTTCGTTCCAGCAGCCTCTATATACGCGTGACTCATCGGACGTTCTATCGTCGCGTTATTCAAGTCGTCCCGCCACCGATAACATTACTCTCCCCCTCCCCTCCCCATTCCAAATCTCATCTCCTCTTCTTATTCCTCAACGAAGCACGAAAATAAGAATGACGAAAAATCAGTCTCGAGCGAGAAACTTTCGTTCCACGCCAAACGTTTCAACGAAAATGTTCTTTTCTCGATTTCTCATGTATCGATTTTCCTCTTTCAGGATGGTTCCTACATTTTCTAACACTTTTTGCATTCTATATTTTAGAATTTGAAAGATTTTATATTATAATTGTAGAGAAATTCTGTAACGTTCATGAGAATTTCTTGAAAATCATCACAATTGTTTTTCTTATTCGTATATTACCACTACAAACTCTTTGTTTTGTTTTTGCCACATATATATATATACACGTACAGCTTACAAACCTATCGATCGTAAATAGAACCAGCGCTTAGACCCAACTATCCAGAAAAACATTGACCTTTGAACCTCGTCGTACGATAAAGCCCTCGCCTTATCTCGACTGTTTTCACGCCCAATTTCATTGACCAACTTATATGAAACGTCAAACGCGTTCCTCCCAACGTTATACACCCCATTTCCAGCGTTCCATTAGGACTCTCTTCATCAATGAAAAATCCAGCACCTCCAAACATCCATTAACCTCTTCTATCCTCGAACCATCAAACTCTTCATTGGAGAACGACTCCTTCCTCTCCAAGTTACAATTCTCGTTGATTCAACTTTCGCGTGTCTCCACCTTGTTAATTCCTTCGTCGTACCCAACGAGACTTTAACCGGGATAATCACGTGCCGCGAATCGTGCAAATAACACGTTTCTCGCGGATCGACATTAACCAGTGGAAATTGAATTTTTTCTGCGGTATAATTTTGCGAAAAATTGGGGAATTATTCCGGGAAGTCTCGGAGCGGGTACCGAGAATACGAGGGGGGTTGTCGAAGAGCTTGAAAATTGGCAGGGTTTCCAAGGGATCGGGGAAGGAGTCAAGACCTATCTTAACTTGCGTGGGCCTGTGCTTCATCGGGCAAACTAACCTACCCGCCTAAGTAATCCATTGTGGCCATCTCTCGGTCTCTTTGTGCGGGGTTCGCTCTCACGCGGCGAGGGCCCGTTCGAGCCGAAGAGAGAGGTGAGGGGGGCGACTACCACGACGGACTGCTGACTGGAGTCCGGTAGGAGGTAGCGCGTACGGTACAACAGTGAGGGGGCGAGAGGGGGGGGGGGGCTCATGGGTTTCACGGACCAAACCTAAGGAAATATAAGTTTGGCAAGGGGGGGGGGGGATGAGGAGGGAACTATGCCACAAGGCCAAACCATCCAGCCCTGATTTCTGCTTCTCGACTCTCGAGAGAGAGAGTTCGAACACGATTCTCCCCCTCTACATCAAACTATATATATATATGTAGAAAATTCGCAGAGGCGAATCCAGACACCCATGGCAATTTTTCTAACCCGATACTCGTTAAATCGACGACTCACTTTGACTCTTCGTGGAACGCCAACTCTCGACCCGTGACTCACCGCAGGATTTCCGTGGGATTCCACGGTTAGGGAGGAGGGGGGGGGGGAGTCACTCCCAATAGCAATTCGCGTGTACGGCGATCGCCGACTCGAGAAGAAGCTTCGATATTCGCAGCATCGGCCTGGAATGCGCAACACAGGAACCTGTTCCCATTCTCATTCCGATTCTCGGTACTATTCTCCCTCTTCTTTACGTCACTCATCTATTTTCACGAATCCTAGCCTCTCTCTCCTCTCTTGTCTTTCTTTTTCGACTCCACTCGTACAGCAACATTCTTTCATACACACGCCACTTGGACAATTTCAACGATTCGACTCTTTGAAGAGGAACAAATTCATGAAGAAAATAAAAACTATAATATAGAAAATCGTACAAACATGAAAAACAATTTATGTAACGAGCAACCGAGTCTCGAGCGAAGGAACTTTGAGTTTTGTGAAATTTCGGGTAGCCAATAACTGAGCGGCCACTGTGTATATGATGTATAATAATACATATGGTGTGTAGTGTAGGTTAGTCTCCGTTGGGTAGAGGAGAGAGAGTCGCCGGATGGCTCATGGCTGGCAGCGGAGCGCATATATCTGGTAGATTCGTCCGTGTGTGTGTGTGTGTGTGTGTTGGTGTAGTACAAGGGAGGGGATTAGGATGGAAGAGGGAAGAGGAGAGGGAGGGGGGAGAGACCTTGAGGCTCGCTAGTCACAGAGCCGGGTGCCGCTAGTAGTGACCCACTATAAAGGCACTTGCCATCCTCCTCGTTCAGCAGGACAATCCGCTTTTACCCTCTCCCTCGGGATCCTAACCCTCGCCTGCTAACCTAGTCCATCTTTGCTGTTGCCTGCTCCGTTGCTCGCGTTCCTCGCTGGCTTAGTTCGAGTCGTGCCTCGCTCCTTCCTTCTCTTCTGCCTCACCAACACACACGCACACACGTGCAGGTACACGGACTACTCTCCCCTAAAACTCAACCAGCTTTCAATCCTTTCATCTCTCTCGCACTGTTGCATAAAAAATTCTGTAAATTTCCAATTTCAAGAATCCACGATTTCCCATTAAATTTTTCTAACCTCGACTGTGTTGGCTCTTGAGCAAATAAATAAGAAATTGCTTTGATCGCGTAGATTGCAAAATTCCATTTAGCAATTTTGATATATATATATATATATATAGTTCTTTTGTTCGTGTGGAATTGTAAAGCTGTAATAGTGAGATATGGCGCGATAACCATTAGCGATCAGCCGAGTCTCGCGAGGGAAAACCGGCATACGCGTTCTGTATATATATATATGTATACACGGATATGGGTGTAGAGACGCACACATATCGCTTAGCCACAATGGGCAATTGCGGAATTGTTCGCGCTCAGAGTCTATTAAATGCTGCAGAACGACACAATAAGCACCGAAAAACAGACCCGGCAGGGCTATAGGGAAAAAAATATGAGAAAGAAGGAATGGAGGAGGGAGCGAGGGGGTAGGTGAGAGAGGGTGAAGAAGAGGGTAGAAAAGGGGTAGAGAGCAGGAAAACAAGAAGTAGCATCTAAATAGCTACTTTAGAATGCCTCGTGTCAAGTCTCCCCTCTCTTCCGCGATAATCATATTCCTAAGTGCTCGTATGCACGAGTGCTCTCTCTCTCTCCCTCTCTCTCTCTCTTCTTCCCTTTACCCGTGTAGAGATGCGCCGCTCCTGTATACCTACACGAGTAACAGGTTTCCTGCGAAAGCCAATTCGCGAATCAGCCAGTACGTTGGTTATGCTTCTCCAGAAGAAACTGCCAGATGAGATTTTAATTCGCTTTGTATATATATATATATATATTTGCATCAACACGTGTTTTTCCTGGAATTTTAACAAGTACAATTTTCTTATTAATATTGTATTTCTCGTTATCAGAGAATTCTTATCTTTGCGACGATACAAAGCTCGCTAATTTTTATCGATATATCGGCGAAGGATGTGGAAATTGATACAAAATGTCCAACTTTTTATTATTTCTATATACATGCACAAGAGAGAGTATATAGAAAATGGGAGAAAGTGGCCTTGGAGGGTAGCCAAATTGGAGAATAATGATGAAAGCAGCAGGTATTTTGCGGCAAGCTAATAAAAGAGGCAGGAACGTAGAAGACGTGACGTAAGAGAATCAAACGGTCGTTTTCTCTCGCTTACAGTTGCAGGGAGGAGGAAGGTGGTGGAGTCCTTTGAAGCTTAGGCACGGTTGAACTGGTTAGGCTAAATTAGATCGGTGACGACGGCGACGACCGGTAGGAGAGAGGAGAGACACCTGGTGCGTGTAGGAAAGCCCAGGAAAGGATAACGCAAGGCGCGTAGGAATGGAGAGAAAAAATTTTCAACGGGCTTGTATTGTACTCTATATATATATATATACATATACATGTGTGTGGTATCGCGGAAGAGTGTGGTGGTATCTCTCATACGCTCGGTACACTCTATATATATATATTTATATATGTGCGAGCGAAGAAACGCGTCAAGGCGCTCGCGAAGCAAAATAATGTACGCGCGTGAGCCGATCCTCGAGTACGTTCACATAACCTCTTGATCCCGATTAGAATTGCACCGATGGATCCTCTTTAAGCGCGTCCTTAGAGACGCCGGAGAGAGAGAGAGAACCCGGAAGGTCTTCGGGGACCGGTGTGCCGGACACTGGCCGCCAGCAGCAGCGAAAAAAAAGCAGAATGAAATCCTGGCTGACCAGGATCAACCCTACGAGCGGCGAACGATTTTCCATGGGAAATCTAGCTGCGCGGGGTCAAAGGTCGCGAGATGAAACAGGTTGGAGTTGGATCGACACAGCCGACACCGGCCGACCCAATAATCCTATTCTACATGAGAAAACGCTCCCCCCCCCCCCCCTCTCTCTCTCTCTCGCGATACTCGCCCATCCTCTCCATTTCTTATGCATGACACCCCATTATTCACTCGTAAAAATCTTAAGGCTCGGCCCCAATTATTATTTGCATTGAGTATCGCCTTTCTCTCGCTAACGATCTCCCAGCTCCTCTCTCTCTCTCTCTCTCTCTCTCTCTCTCTCTCTCTTTCTCGCTCTTTTTGAGATTTCGTGTATTCTTGTTCTTCCAACGTTTTTCGCTAGGTTGATCGTTTATTTATTTTTCGTTTGGTTTGTGTAATTTGTTTATATTGTGCAGAATATGGTTATTGCCACGAGTTATAATTTCAAGGGTTGGCTTCAATTGTTATTTGCACTGAGTATCGCTTTTCTCTCTCTTTAAGGTATGATACTCTGATTCTTCTACGATTTTTCGCAAGATTGATCATTTATTTATTTTTGGTTTGTTTTGTATGATTTATTAAAATTATACAAAATAAGGTTATTATCACGAGTTATAATTTTAAGGGTTGGTCCCGATTGTTATTTGCATTGAGTATTGCTTTTCTCTTGCTAACGATCTTCCAGCTTCTTTCTCTAAGCTTTGATATTCTGATTCTTTTACGGTTTTTCGCAAAATTGAGCATTTATTTATTTCCATTTTATTTTGTACAATTTATGAAAATAATAATCACAAGGTTATCATCACTCGTTTTCTATTTTCTGTCTCAGGATATGCCTACTTGGGTTCGACGCTAGTGGTGGAACCATCCGTGGCCAGTACAACGAAAAAACGGTGAGTTTCTTCATTTTTAAGCCATGCAAAAATTTGTGCACAACGTTGCTGAATTTTCTAGAAAATAATTCAGGGACTCTGTTTTGGTTTAGAAATTAGCGAATATGTAATTGTACAGCGAGCGTTTGTATTGATTTTTCTATATTTTTAAACCTATGCATTTTTTATGCTAACGAAGGAATAAAATAATAATCGTGTGATTGTGTAAGAGCAAGAAGAATTTGCAAAATTTAATCTAAATCAAATTAAAAAATCAAACTCGCACGAACCCCTTCACTATTTTTATTTTCATTTTAATATTCTTTTTCAAAATGTTCCAAAATAAAACTCTAACCAAATAATTTTATCTATACAAATTTATATAGATAAAATATATTAAAAAATTAGCGACCTCACCCACATAACCTTGCTGTATAAAAAAATTAATGCCTCCACATCTACATAAATGTCCATGTGTGTGTGTCTATACACTTACCATCGAGACACTCGTTGGCTCTCGATTCCAAAATAACGAATAAAATTCCCTCGAATCTTAAATAATTAACCCTTGACACAGACTTCTGCACAAGTAGGTATAAAAAACCATGAATAAAATTTAGATTTCTCTGCGCATGCTTTCAACATGGACTAAAAATGGTACGTATATTTTTTCATAAATAGAAAATTCCAAGCATTTCTTTCCAACGCTAACAAATCTCGTCAACCAAACAACCATACGAGTCTGATATACCAGAAAAACAAACGACTAAATTTTTTTCAATTCTACATACATATATATATATATATATATATATATAACACCGTGTGCAAAATAATTGGTTAAAATATATTTGATTAGCATTATCGCTGCGTGAATTATGGTTTCGAGGTGATTAAAGTAATGCAGGAGGAGACTCGGGTAATATGGATGGTTGCGAGTCTCGTTGGTGCTGTCCAAAAACAATTGGGAGTTGCTGAAGCTCGGCCGATTCTCGATGCAGTCAGGTATATAAGGCTTTGAAAAAAAAGAGAGAAAAAAATGTGCCACCTGCCTTATTCCTACCAGCCGAGCCTCGTGCCGACACTGCAATCTGTTACCCCCCCCCCCCCCCCCTTTCATGTGTTCTCCGTAGACTCTAGCTAACCACACACACACACACACACACATATGATACACCCCCTTTCCATCTTCTTCTCGCCAGTGGCGTTGCCCTCCGCTACGCACCACTCGCGAGTTATATTATCGCCGATTCTAACTGCAATCACCATAATTTCTCACTGCAGCTTAAATATTTAGCTTTCGGTAATTGGGATAACTGCTGCTTGTTAGCCCCAATATCCCTCGAGGTAACGCTCCGAGGGTTAGAAAACTTTATACGCACCAGAGATTCGCAATAAGTCGTTCCGAATTACACGCGATAAATTCTCTCTTGTGTATATCGTTTCTTACGCATATTTCTCGCTTGGAAAAGTATAATTTCGAGCAATTAGTCGATTTTTCTGTATAACACATCATTTGCGAAATTTGAATAAGAATTTTGTATTTTGTTACCAGAGTGGAGGATGGAGTAATGAAAAAGAAATATGTTTCAACGAAAATTCTTGTATACTGCCTCTTACGTATATTTTTTAATTTGATAATTTTAATTTCACAAAAATTGGTCGATTCCTCTGTATATTGCATTAGTTGCAAAATTTAAATAGTAATTTTATATTTTATTACTAGTGGAGGATGGAGTAACGAAAAAGTAATCGTTGAATAAGAATTCTTGTATAGGAATTATTTCTCACTTGGAAAAAATATAATTTCTTCGAAATTAATCAACTGCCCTATATAACACATCAGTTGCAAAATTTGAAAAAGAATTTTGTATTTCGTTACGAGCGGAGAATGGAGTAATGAAAAAAAGAAATCGTTGAAGAAAAATAGCTTATCGAAGAAGGGAATCTCGGTTGTTTCGATTCAAGTTTGCTCGGACAATTATTTCATCTCGAGCCGTGTGCATAAAAAACCATCCACGTAAAATTAGCATATGATCTATGTATATAATGGTGGTTGAAAGAGTGCGAAGTTTGAAGGAGTTTTGAACGAAGTAGGCGTGAGGAAGAGGAAGAAGAGAGAAAAGAACGGAGAGAGAAACGCGCGCGTTAAAGTTGCATTATCCAGTAGTCGAGGAGCCAGATAATCCAGCTACATAAGCAAATGAATCAACTTAAACTCGATTTACATGAGACGAAGGAGCAATGGAGCTTTCCAAGAGTATCGGTTTCAAGCACGGTTTTGTAAGAACACCTGTGAGAGGGGGGGAGGGGGCGAAGAAGGGGTGAAAGGAGAGCAGCAGCGAAGGATCGCCGGGAGAACATTGCTGCTGATGGGCATTCGCGAGCAACATTCATGGACGGAGAAACCCCCGACAAAGCTGCTACTGACCAGAGGGGAAAGGAGGAGGAAGGAGAGCGTTCTTCGTGCGCGTTTCCAAGGTCGATATGCGCGCGGCTTAACATTAATTTCCATATAAGCCGATATGTTTGAAATGCAAAAGCATCCTGGTTTAATTCTTATGTACTTTGGACGAAGACAGAAAAAAAGTGGAAAAAGTAGAGAGTTATTGGACCTATGCTTCTTATTCTTCCACCTCGTCGGCCCATGTGTGTGTATAGAGGCGCGGGTTTGCGTCTATGAGGGAGAGAGAGGAGGGGCCAGAAGAAGAAGGACCGAGAGAGAGAGAGGGAGGAGGACAAACGAAGAGAGAAGAGACGAAGAGAGAACGGGTAGAAATGGAAACTAGTTCTAGGTTGGCCAAGTGGCACCCCTAGCACTTTTTAGAAATACAATGCCATCGTCCATGGGATCCGCAAGCTTTTGCTTACTTTACTCCTCTTCTGCTCGTGCCCGCCATCTCTCCGACTGTGAGAACCAACTCCTCGACCATCGACCTTCCCCCGGGATCCCGAATTCGAAAATGCTCTTTGCTTTTTTGATTGGGGAAATTTCGGGGAGTCGATGAGAGACCACGAGGAGGGGGTTTCGTCGGGATATGGCGGGTCGCGAGAGGGGGTGGATATTGGAGGAGAGGGGAGAGTTCAATGTCATTCGGTCAGTGTTGTTGGACCGGGAGAGAAGAGGGACTGGCGCGGAAAGCGAAAGCAACAGTTTATTGACGCGTCGCGTGCTTCGAACGAGCCCTGGCAGCCCCAGTCTCGACAATTTAGCCAATATTCCTCTTGAGAAAAGATCGCGCGGAACCACAGATGTTTACAAACCGCAGGAACCAGACGAGGGACACAATCGCGCCGAGGAAACTTCCCGCCGCTGCTGCTGGACTTTGCGGTGCGACTCGCATTATTTGCCGTCCTGCGCAACCGGCGCGTCCCTCCTGTGTTCCTCCTGTATGTCCAGACTTTAGGAAAAAGGTTGGAGGAAGCGAATTGGATCGGAAGAACCAGCCCGGTGTCCTCAAAACTCAAACAAAAAAATCTCTACATAATTCAATTTTGTTGCATGAATAACAAATAAATTGTATTCAATTTAATATTTCTCATTTATAATACACAGTATCAATAAAAAATTAGCTCGATAACGACTACAATTTTCCTATAATTCTAATACCGCTTCCTTTGCAATTAAATCGATCACTACAAATACTCGAGTGAACATTGGAGGAATGAAAAAATTCTTTCGCGGTGTCGTTTGCACGTGCGACGACTAGTCGCATGGTTAGCGAAGATTGTGGGCAGGAGTAAAAGTGAGTGAGAAGGGGGAAGGGGGAGGGTATGAATGGCGTGTGTGGAGAGAGAGAGAGAGAGAGAGAGAGAAGAGGCACTTGGCGTGTTTCGTAGCAGGCACAGCGCACGTGGATTGCTCAAGTCGAGAGAGGGGGGTAATGTCTGCATTCCCGTATATGCACTCGCCCTTGCACTCTCCTTGGCATTTGCATGACAAGGTCGCTGCACCGTGTCGCGCGATGCATAAGGTCAGTCAGGTTGGGTGCGGTATAGCACCGCAAAAGGCACGCACCCCCCCCCCCCCATACTTGCACCATTATTTACACCATGGTACCTATCCCCTTCCTCCCCCCTAAACCGATGCACTTTACTTGCATTACAACTGTTCCTCCGCGCGCGCGCGCGTCAACTCGCACAGCGGATCAGCCTGTTTGGTCAGTTTTATTGTTCTTCCATGCGGAAGTGTCACCCCAAGAATGCACATGCTAATCGACGGGGAATCCTGCTCTTCCATTTCCTCTCCCTCTTCTTACTTATTCATATATTTTAAATTCATTTTATTCATTTTCTTTTCAATTATTCTCTATCTCCCCCCCCCCTTCAACCCCTCCCTTTTCTACGAATCAGTGTTCACTTTGCATCGTCCAGTGACGACTGCACGAAGATATTCTTTGGATTGTATTTTTTATTTATGCATCTCGCAGTGGTCGTTGGACGAGGAGTGGGGGAAGGAAATGAGAGTATAATGTATATATATATCGCAAGGGAGGGAGGAAGAGAGAGAGAGGATTGTCCCTTTTTCTCGTTGCATTCTTCTTTTTTCGCCCCCCCCCCCCCCTCCTGGCGTTTCGAATGCATTCAGCGCGTGCCAACCTCGTGCTCACCTTCCTTCCCCCTCCCTCGCGCCTTTTCCCCTCCACCCTTCCGTGCCATCCCCACTCTCGCTCCCCTACCAGCCTCTGGCTAGCACGAGGTGCATCCAGCATGCACGCACGCATGCATTCATGCACTTGTTGCGCTTCCTTCCTCTGCCTCTAAACGCCACTTCCAATTTCACAACTCCCCTCCCCCCTCTTACACACACACACACACAGCCTCCTCTTCCTCCGCTTTACAAACAACACTCAAACCCGGTAAAATTTTCTCTATCACCATCAAATTTGCAAATTAATTCCCGCCAAAATTCACCAAACTCATCAACTATGAGACGATCCTGAAGAGGCTGAATAAAAATCAGGAATTTTTCAAACGTTGCACAAATCTACCACAGTAACGTGTTTGCGAGAGGACATAATCACGTTTCTGCCATCTACCTGCCTCGTACCTCGCAAAAATCGCTCTTAGAACTCGAAAAACGCTTTTCCTGCCATCTTCTTCGAATAAACGAATCTCCCCTCGAAATTCTTGATAAACCCGAAGAGTGACTTCGCGGGAATCTCCCTGAAATGTTCTCAATGATCCTTGACCTTGAACGAATATCCTTTATTCTTCCTCTTCGTACCGAGTAAAACCTGCGCTTCCTTTCAAAGGTAGGGGGAAGGGGGATAACGCACCTCGAGCATTTCGACAGAGAATCGCTACGCGCGTCTCGGCTAATTGTACGCGATTGCTCGTGCAGAGAACGAAACCGCAGCCGTGACCGTGCGTGCGTTCGCCAGGTTTCCGCGTAAAAACCGACGCGGCGTCTTCCTCTTCGTCATCCCCGTCGACGAGGAAGACGAGCGAGCAGCTGGCGAAACGCGCGAAATGGTGAAAGGAGAGGAGATTGGCGCGAGGCGCACTGAAAAAGCTCCTCTCTTCAGGTATTTACCGATGAACCGTGACTAAACGTAAAAGCGGCCGATAGCGAAAGGTCCGGGAATCGCGCGAGAAAAACGCGCCCCGGAGGAAAGACGTAACAATTATTGCACGTCAGCGTTATTTCATTTTAAATTAATTAATCCAAACCGCACCTGTTCTGCCTTACACCCTGTATGTATATATATATAATGTATGCTCATATTTATCACACGAGCATCACTCGCGAATTTTTTCCACAAAATCTTTTACGCGAGCAGATTTTGCACCGAGATACTCTTCGGCACGTTTCCGACACGTTCCCGACACGTTCCTGACACGTCTCCGACACGTTACTAACGTGCGCATAGATTCGAGCTATCGCTGGACGTCGCAGAATGGACGTAGATGGTTCATTCGCACCGATGTAGCGATTAGGCCATTTCGTTTAAATTTGGAACGAGAGAAAACGTTTCTTTGCATGCTATTAGCATCGTTTAATAAATTATGAATGATGAGCGAGCGGTTAATTAGCGTGTCGGGAGCGGATCGCGGAAGAGGAGTAGCAGGTGGTGCACGGCGAGTCGCGATTTTATCGCGGTTGCGTTATTAATTCTTTTTCGGCGTAGCGTGGCGTGGCGGTTCCTCCGTGAATTGCCATTAATATGCAAGAAAGAGACGAGCCGCGCGCGCGAGGTTTCCAATTAAAACCACTGGAGAGAGTCCTCTTCTTGCTCCTCTCTCTGTACTCACCCCCCACCCCTCGTCCTTCGCGGTGTCCTTTGCTCCGACCAGCTGTTTGCCTCTTTTCACCCCCCCCCCCCTCTCCTCCCTCTTTGAAAAATCAATCCTTTTTTGCAACACTTGCGGGAAACTCCGATTAATTATTTTACCCAAATGAGTAAACGCTTCTTTTGTCAGCTCCCATATACTCCGATAATGTTACGCTATTTTTTTTATCTTTCATCGACCGTCGATTTATTTTTACACACGAGAGATTTTCTAGATAACGTCGGAAAGATTTATTGTTGTACAGCGGGGAAACTTAAACCAATAATCTTATCGTTAGTTTGCACTAATATTTACTATAAGAGTATTGAGATAGTATAATCGCTGATAGATCGGTGAAACGCTGCAGATTCTGTAATGACGAATGGAGAGTTTTTAGGAAAATTGAGAGATATTTTATTTTTTTCAATGTTCGGTTTTTATTGAGAATTTTTCTTTTTTTTTGCGAGGGTGTAGTGTTTATAATTTTTTTTAAATGTATCATAATTATTTATTTTCTTTAAAATTGTTGCAAAATTTTATAGTGTGATCGTATTGAGATAAATGAGTGAAACTGACGGAAAAATTTGTGATAGAACCGTAACCGAGGTTGAGTTCCGTTAAAGTTGTTTTATCCTGGTGGAAAGCTTCGCTCCCCCAAAGGGATCATCCCACAGTCCTAAAATGTCCTAAAATACACCTTTTTCCTGGTTCCAGGGGTAACGGCACCGCCCAACCGGATTCCCCGGTCGATCAGCTCAGCAACAGCTGGAGGTGAGTAATTTTCCATCCTTCCACATTTTCCTTCAAAACTTCTTCCACCTTTTTCCCGATACTCTCCGACCTAGGAAAATTATAAATTTTTCTTTAGCAGAATTATATTGATTGATTTAGTGATTTTTGTCATTATACACCATCGCTTTATTCGTATATTTTAATTAATTGCATTGAGAACACTCGGCCAGAGCCACGAGTGACGATACGAGAGTCTAGATAAGCCCTGGTTCGCTCGAGAGCAGCGAAACTCAAAGAATTAAACCTGAAGCCTTAAAAGCAGCCAATGAAATTACGTTACCCTGTATCGACAAGGGCGTCTCAAAAGTGACGCACGAATTTAGAACGTATATATATAGCGTGAGAAAGTTTTATCCATTTGGAAAAATAGAAATTTTACTGATTTATTTTTATTAATTTTTTCAAAGTTTTTTAATTGAAAAATAATGCCTTAGCAAATTATCTGTGATTTACTAATGACACTAGTGAAAGGAAAATTATACTAGTGAATTGCAAAATGCTACGATGCATAATAACGAAAATATTGCATTATTGTCGTGGCAATTATTTTTATTGTCAATTTTTTTATTTTTTAAGTTTGAACTTTCTGTCTTTGAAAATAATAATCTAATTATTGATACACGGTTTTGTTAATTAATATTTTGACAATTTCAGCTTCATCGAATAAAGTGGAAATTAGTGAAATTAATTTTTTTTATAAAGTTGTTTATAAAAGCATTTGACAACAGTTAATAGAAATATAACAGTGCACTGTTGTTGCTGCAAATTATAACACTTTTCCTGGCAGAGATGCTATTTCTTATTTTTGGAGTCATTGACGATTGAAAAACTACCCTCAAAGTACTAATTTCTGATTTATTTTTGAATCACTTTGACGAAAATAGTGCAAATATCATATATTTATATAGAAAATTATTTAAAAGTGATCAGAAATTGGTATTTTGTAGTTCACAATGATTTTACATAATTACAAATATATATTTATAAGGCAGAATGCATAATTGCTATTCTCTCACTGAAAAATAAAATATTTATATTTTCGCCCTACATCTCTTTAAAGATGTATGAGTTAAAAATTATCCAATATTTGGCCCAACTTTTCACACACGACTCGGTACAACCTTTTCAACTCGGCTCGAAAAATAGAAATTAAAGCCACACAGTTTGACATTTTATTTAAACTTTTCAACCACTTGACAGTTTTACGCACCAACTAAAATGCATAAACAAACGAATACACAAAATTAAACAAACCAAACCTCATGAACAATTAGCTATTATTACCATAATCAAAAATTATGCAGTGATTAACTTTACACTTATATATCCAGCGCCTTTATTTTCTTAAAAAAAAAAACCCTGTATCACAAACAGATACATCTCTTTAATAATCAAGTCAAATAAAAAAGTATTTCTCAAGCAGTGAAAAAATAAAAGCTCGACGATATTTCAGTGAAAATTCGTAGTTTCTCAAGGACGACAATTTCGAGCGTTTGGAGGAACATCTAGGTAAAGATTTGTGGGATAATCGTGGGACAGGCATATTGGGAGATTTTTGGGAAAGTTAGGCCTGTATCCAAGGCATTTGGTGCGAAAATTCTCCAAGGGTAAGGTGGCCACTATTGATTCGAGGGACCTCGCTACCCTCACGCACCCTCGCCTCTCTCTATCTTGCCAAACCCAGCACAATTCCCCTCGCCCTCCTCCCCACTCTCTCTCTCTCTCTCTCTCTCTCTCTCTCTCTCAGCCAACCTCTCCTGTCTCCTTACGGATCTTTCGGATCCTTTCCCCGAGGACCCATCCCTCCGCCGCGTACCCTGCACGAGATTACCACCAGCTACGTCGACTCTACTCTGCTCTCTCGCTAAATATTCCATACCACACGCTCTCCTCCTGACCTCCTATTCATTAAAACAAATTTCCAATCCCACTCGCGTTTCTTCCCAATGCTCTTCTTCTACTCTGGTCTCATCCTTTCTTCTCTTCATCTTCGCTTTGATCATCATCGTTGAGTTTGTTTTATTGCTCGATCGGAATAATAATTTAATTTTAATGATTTAAAATTCATTAAATAAATTTCCAAACGTTCCTCCCTCTCTCTCTCTACTAGTCTCGCCATTCCTTCTCTTCCTCTTAAATTTAATCATCATCATTGAGTTTGTTGCATCGCTCGATCGGGACAATAATTTAATTTCAATGATCTCGGGCATACTCCTCGAATCCTTTCTACGGGAATACTCGTAGGTTTTTCAGAGAAACTTATTCTCTGTAAGGACAGTATGGAGGGGGTGGGGATAAATTGAACGTTGCTACGTTCGAGTGCTCAGACACTCTTTATCGTTTCTTCCGATTGTACGTGACGATAAGTCGCGCACTTACGAAAAATTTTTGTTGGCAGCAGCCCCAACCTTTTCTATCTACGAGTAAATATTTCCTCCCCTCGAGCCTCGTCCCTTTTTCCTAAGCATTCATTGCCAAGTTCAGTCGCAGCCTGTATAATTACGTATTCCAGTGGGACTAGTGTCTCTGTTGGGTGACACTGCAACGAAAAATTCAGAAACAAATTAATTAGATTTGTTTGTTAAAAATGGATAATTTTTCAATTCTAGTGGGGACTAGTGTTTTTATTAGTTGACACTGAAACAAAAAAATTCAGAAATCAATCAACAGTTTCTTTGCCTATAATTGATAATTTTTCAAATCTATATAGTGGAACTAACGTCTCGGTTGATTGACACTGCGAAGAAAAATTCAGAAACAAATCAATAGGTTTGTTCAGCAAAAATGGATAATTGTTCAATTAGCAGGAATTTGTGGAGTTTGCGCGGGAGGTTACCGTGTTCTCAGCCTCGTATTCCCTAAGATGATTTGTGGGGAAGAAAAAGTGTAACGAGGGGGCGGTGGGCGCCTCGCTCCATGTAATAACAGTTGCGGTAGGTTAAGGGACGCCGGCGCCGAGTTTAAAGTTAATTAACAGTTGGAAGCGATCTCGCAAACTGCTCTATCAATGGAGCGTGGCATCGTACGCTTTTGGATACCGGCAAATGGTTTCCGGGGACGCATAAAAATTAATGGACTTTTGGCTGGCCTTCGGCTGGCAGGACCAATTCTCAAGGACGAATTGCGAATCGTTGGATGTAGGGAGAGAGAGGAGAGAGAGAGAGAGAGTTCCCTTCCACCCCCAAGCAGCACCAGGCGCCAATCGAGAGCCCTCCTCCTCTTCCGTTCAAGGTCAACCCTTGAGAGAACGGTATTTCCGGGTTTACCAATCCTCTTCTTGGTGGACCTTCCTTCTCGATAAGAATACAATTCAACGATAACTCAACCAATCAACAATTTACACCTTCCAGCCGAAAATCCCGGTAAAAAACCCATATTTACAAGTGACTGTTCTTCGGCGTCTCGAATAAAGATCGCATCATGTTTTTTATCGACGAAGAAGAAAGCGAGAGTCGCATGAACGCGTTACGGTAAGTTTGGCACCATCCAGGACGGAGGAAAGTTTGGTTTTTGGCTCGCGTCGAGCAGAGACGAGTGCAGGTGGTTGTTGAAGGAAATTTATTTGGCTGGTGCAGGGGGGACCGGAAGTTCCGGCTGTGGAATGTGCGAGAGGGGTGGAAAAAATGGGAAGAAAATAATAAGGTGGTTCTCAAAAAACAGGGCGCGTGCAAAATTCAAATCGCTCGCGCAGTGATCGCTCCTTCGATACGATCCGTGAAGCCCACTGTAGCCCTTGGTTTCAACTCTACTCTCCCCCCCCCCCCCCCCCCTAAATTCTTCTCGCCAAAACGTATAATTCGGTGATTCGTAATCATCATTTATTTCCTGTTGGACACGAGATCGGGAAGGATAGGTGACACTGAGCACAGGTGTGCGGTCATTCAGGTTGCGAACCCCCTGCGAGTCGGTGCGAAAAATTGGTCCCCGTGGGCTAACCCTCTCTCTCTCTCTCTCTCTCTCTCTCTCTCTCTCTCGTCCCAGACGAGAGTCGATTTTCCAAACGAGACGACGCTGTGACTCGTCCGAGAGCAAAAACTTCCGAGCGAAACAGTT
Source organism: Prorops nasuta (assembly GCF_024137725.1). NCBI lineage: Eukaryota > Metazoa > Arthropoda > Insecta > Hymenoptera > Bethylidae > Prorops > Prorops nasuta. The sequence continues at coordinate 4,545,161 of NW_027116814.1, forward strand.
TTAGAGTACTGCAGGGACTTGGTTGGGGGGGGGGGGGGGGATCGAATGGCACGAAACGAATGATAAATCTGGCCCAAGGACGACACCCTCGTCATTGGCGAAGATAATGACGAGCCAGGGTACGCCGGGCACGGAGAAAAGCGAGGTCGGGCTAAGTCGATCCGCAGCCATATACCTGCAGGTATATGCGCGCACAAAGCAACACCCAATCGTTTCTTTCCTTTCTACCTGGCCAAACAAAGAGAGTTTCGTAATGGAATCAACCCCCTGACTTACCTTCCTCCCCCACTTGCACGGCACAAGCCACCGCAGAACCACTCCCCCCCCCCCCAATCCTTTATCCACTTCCGCTTAGTTTTGTCCTTTTTCGAACAGAACCAAGATGGAGGAAAATTAAAACTGTGTTATTTGGAATTTCGTGGAAAAAGAGAAGGAAGGAAAAAGGATTGCTTTCGAGAGAGATTCGATAGACGCGAAAAATCTGGTCTCTACGAGTATAAACACATGGTGGAGGTTTTCAACGAGCCCGATGTTGTGGCAAGATTCGAAGAAACGCCGGAGGATTCGATTGTTGTGAATATTCGAGTAAACGTACATTTGTATCGAGGCGATTGAAGAAACAAGCGAGGAGCGTGTGCCGAGTGCCGTGTGTACGTGTCGAGGCATCATCGCATTGTTATGAAAGAGCCGAGTGTAAGCGCGTATTATTCCGACGTATGTAAACGAAAGCTGATCACGAGAACAATGAAGATTCTCGGTACGCTCTCGCGTGTTTTGCTCCCCGTTCGAAATTCACGAGTCGATCTCGCTCGAGAGCTCTTGTTTTCTCGAGAATCGGAGAGGGGTGCTTTTTTCGGCACCGCCGTCACACTCGAAGAGTGTACACACGTTGGAGTTAGAGAGAGAGAGAGAGAGGTAAACACACGAGCGGAGCAAAGTTGAGCGAAGAAAACGTCATTCCACAATCGATCGAAAGGTTTTATTTTGCCAAGGATGAGAGGAGAATGTAAATAACGCAACGCTGCGGAGGTTCGAAGCGTTCCTTCGGTGTTCCATGTGTATCGAGGCGTAGGCTTGGTTATGTAGTTCGTACCGGCGTCCGCCAGGTGGCACTGTGCTCCGCGTGCTAGATTTATCCGAGCGGTGCGTGCATGGCGCTGCGGTGGCGGAGAAGCGAGGAGTACTCGAGGAGAAACGGCGTCGTTTACGCTATTTTTGGGGGGAAAATGAAAATAGTGGAGTCGGGGGGGGGGGGGGGGGAGGACGGGTGTCATCGTGCGCGTCTGGTCGTGCGGCCAATTTCCGTCTTTGTCTCTGGTTCGTTCGGTCGCCTCGCTCGCGGATAGAGAGAATTCGGTGGGGAAATGTATATATAGGAGTGGAGAGAGAGGCGAGGAAGAACGAGAGAGCGCGCTGCGGTGGCTTGTTTGTGTGTGTTGGCGCAGGGGAGGGGCGGCGTTTTCTGAGAAGGGGTGATGTTGGTGGGGAATGGTGGGGGGGGACTGGGCGCGGCCTACGACGGGCGCGTATCGCCTTCTTATAAAAATAATATCAGTATTCCAGCGTGCTTTCTCGTTAGATATCATCCCGGCAAATCTAGCCGCGCAACTCGCCGCGTACTATTCCTTCCGCGCTATTTTCCTCTTGTCCTTTTCAACGGCTCACGCATCCCTCGAACCATTCCTCTCCAAAACACTGTCACACGTACACCACACACAAGTCCCCTTGCCAAAAACACCTTCGCCGAGACTCGCTTTCTCTCATTCGCCGGGGGAGAAAACGGAGGAAAAAACGAAGAAAGGAATCTCGTTCGAAGCTTTTCCTCCTGGCCGTGCGCGTCGATAGAGGCTCTGAGAGAGGGAGAGTAGCCGCGTTCAAGAAGGCTTTTCAGCAAGGTATTCAAAAGTGACGTCTCCTCTGTAAACCTAAAAAACAACGACCAAAACAAACACACTCGGAACAAAACAAGTCTCGTCCTACTCGCTCTTTGTGCTCGCTGCAACAAAATAACTCGACGGGATTTCCTAGGAAAATTTGTGATTCTCCGGAAGACGCTGAAGAAGAAGACTCGGTCAAACGAGAGAGAGAGAGAGAGAGAGAGAGAGATACATCCACGTGTGTGCTCAAAGAGGAAGCATCTTTATAGAGAGAGAGAGAGAGAAAGAGAGGGGACTCTGACACAGAGCAGGCACTCGAAATTCGGATCGGTGTCGACCAATAAAATTCGAGCGTTGGGTACGCGCGTTTGAACCGAAGGAGAGCGAGCGAGAGAGCGAGAGTCGGTCGACGTGGAGAGAGGGAAGAAGAAGAGAAGAGGCGAGGAGGCGGAGGAGGAGCGGTAGTTGAAAGGCAAAAGGCGAGGCAAGCTGTGTGTTATAGCAAGGCGAGGAAAGTTGTCGAAGCAGTTCCACCCGCGCGCGCGCGCGCGACTTTTCCTCACGTTCGCTCGTTTCCTCGGCTATTCCGGCTTGCTCGAGGAGAGAGAGAAGACCTCTCGCTCCGTGTGCGCTGCGCCCTCTCTCTCGCACGCTCCGCGTACTCGCTTCGTCGCTCGCGCGGTTTACCAATTTTCGTCTCGACAAATCGCGCCTCTCCCCGTGTGTACATACAAGTGAGTGTTCAGTGTGTGAGTGTGCGCGCGTGTTTTCTCTATTTTGCACTTGTCGCGCGCTCCCTCGAAAGCACGCTTTCTCTTTTTCCCTGGAGTAGCTTGGCTCGCACGCGAGGAGGGTGGAACGGAACCACAGAGAGAGAGAGAGAGAGAGAGAGGAACAGTGGTAGTAGTAGGAGCACAGTATTCGTAGGAGAGGGAGAAGGTGGCCCGCTAGTCGAGAGAGAGAAAAGAGACACGCGCGAGAGGCAAAGGAATCCTCTTTGGTGCGAGAAGGAAGGAAGAGTGGCCAAAAGAGAGAGAGAGAGAGAGAGAGAGAGAGAGAGAAGGAGGGTATTGGACGGTGACCGAGAGCAGAAGCACACAGTGTCGTCGTGTGTTTGCCGACGTGCGGGCCCCACTACGTCCTATTTTCCTTTTTTTTTTCCACTCTTCTCTACTCACCGAATTTTACGTTCGCGCGTGAGAGCCAGTGTTAGTGCCAGTGCGGTCGGCGCTTGCTCACGGCGGAACATCCGTTTTCGCTAGACTTATTATTATTATTATTATTTTATATATATATATATATATATATAACTCGCGAAAAAATCTATTTTCCTCCCGTGTGTACGTTTCTCTCATACGTATATAGTTTTATATGTAGATATATATTATACACAAATATATATATATATATATATATATATATCGAGAAAAATCTGGAAAAAGAGAAAAGTGCGCGCGTAGGTGGATCGAAACTCGCAGTGCGAAAAAGAAAAAAGCAAAGAGTTTTAAATCATGTCTCTGGATAAATACACCGAGGGCATGCTGCAGAAGGAGATGGAGCGACTCGAAGTCGAGGAGAAGAATGGCGAAGGCTCGAGGTAAACGAACTTTGAACAATTGCCTTTTAAAGCAACTGGACGCTTTTTTCTCTCCCTGCCGCTCGCGCGCACCGCTATATCGCCGACTTTCCCTCTCCTCCCAATTTTTTCCTCGATTTTGCGCGACCCAGTCACGCACGCGCTCCTCTTCAAGGTCCTTCCTTCCTTCCCTTCCTTCCTTCCTATCGCGCTACGCCGCGTTCGCCAATTCCAACGACTCTCGCTCCGTATTATCGGTTCAAGGTCACGCTCCTTGTTTATAACCTCCGAGGACTGCGAGCGATCGCAACAACGCTCGCGACCGTTTCGTGTACTCGCTAATGTTCTCCATATACAGACGCAGTTTTCGTAGAATTTCGAATATTAACGGATCTTTTTCTCCTCCATTATACTCGTTACGTATTGATTACAATGGATTTTAAGGATGAATCGCGTCAGTTTTTTGCCGCAATTCGTCGCACATTTTCCTCATTTTCCAACTTCACCTTCGCTAGCTCCTCCCCCAAATTGTATCACAACCGTTTACGCCCCTCCCCCCCTGATCCGCCTCGAGACCAATTCGCCCGATAATTACGTAACGAGCAAAGCCGTACATTTTAATATCTTTCCACGTGTTCGTCGAGTGCTGCTGCCCACATTACGGAAACTTCGAGAATCTTTTTTCTTATCGTGAATAAATAGCGGCCTTCGCTCGCACGTTCCCACTTTTTCTCGTACTCAGCTTTTTCTCCAATTTATTTCCAATTTCCGAAAATATTCCGTGGGTCCTCGGCGATTCTCGTGCAACGTCTCAGGCGTCCTCCACGCACAAATTTCATTATATATATATATATATGCTTGAGTAGCAATCGATAATTGCTCGAACGTAGTTGGGAACGCGTCGAAACGACGTCGAGAGAGAAAAGTTTAGGCTCCTCCCCCTTTTCTCATCTCATCGGAGAGTGCCGCAAGTGATGCGTGCAAGTTTTAGCCCCGACACTGAAAACTCTGCTCGACCAAACGCGCAACTTCCGGTGCGATACACGCGTGTTATCGTGGATGTGACGTATGCAGCACGCGAGCACCTTTCGGGAGATTCTGCCTCATCCACGCGTGTCGTCATCAACGCAGAATATCTCACGACCGTTCGCATATATAGAATTTGCTTAATAAAATCCTACGTCCATTTTTAATTCAACGCTGTGCTCCTCTTCCGCTTTATCTTTGCTTTGTTCAGGATTTCGTCTCTCTTCTATCTTCGATGCGCGGAAATCATCGTTCAGGAATGTTCACCTTTCCCGCTCGAAAATATCTCAACTCCTCCCCCCCCCCTCACTCTTTTTTTTCAGTCTTCACTCGATTCCCTTCCTTATCGCTCTGTCTTTGTCGCGACGACAAAGATTCTTCGTTCCCCAAAAAAATCCTCCTTTTTTGTCTAATCTTTCGAGCCAACCGAAATTCGTCGAATATTTTCTAGAGTCATCAACCTCGCGCAAGCTAATCGGATTGATAAGAAAATCGAATTACGCGTTTGTGGTGTACATAGGCTTATACTCCAGTGTGGATGAGTCGAGGTTCTTTCTTAATGAGATATTTGGCTGGATCAACAGTTTTCTTTATCTTCTTGTGGGACTAGAATGTGAATTTTTCTACCGGTTTGTACATTATTTGGTGTTACAGGAGGGGAAGATTCTAGGAACACAAAATTTTCAGAGACACTGTTGTTGTTGTTGTTGATTATTAGAAACACAAGGAGGATAATTTGACTGGATCAACAATTTTCTTTATCTCCTCGTGAAAGTAGAACGAATTTCTCTACGAGTTTATACATTCGTTGAGCATAATGAGAGAACATTTCTGAGACACCGTTTGTTGTTGTTGTTGCCGATTATTAGAAACGCACGAAGGATTCGTTTCTCGGATAGATCGAGTTTCATAATCGCGAGCAGAGCCGAAAATAGAGACAGCGGTCCCGAAAGAGAGAGAGAGAGAGAGTTATATGCGGGTAATAAAAATAACACGGAAAAAATAGACCATATTTGTACGCTGCTTTCCTTCCCGTACGTTTCCACGAAAATATTACCAAGATTTATAAGAAGAGTCGTGATTCTTTCGCGCCCATTAAGCGATATCTCGCTTTTTCAAACTCTCCAAAAGCCACAGTTTTATGCCCATTTTCCCTCGCTTTCCACTCGCATTTTCACGGATTTTCCGCCTCATAGTTCAGACAGCTGTACACTCGGCATCAAAGCATTTTATTTCGTCTATTCAAACCTGCCTTTTTCCTTCTCTGAAATCTCTCCGACCAATATAAACATTTCTCTCAAAATATTTCCAAGTATTTTTGTATCTCGTATATCGGAAAACTCAGTTTTCCGATTTTCCAAGAATTTTCCTGAATTTTCATTTTTTTCCACGTGTACTCTTCGTGGAATTTTTGAATTTCACGACGAGAAACCAAGCGTGGTGTTACAGATTCGGTATTGGAAATTGTGTGCGTGCGTGCGTAGAGGCGCGCGCGCAAGCTTCGTTGTACACGTGGCTCTATCTTCTGATGAAAATCCGTACCGAGCCTTTTCCACGTCGGTAACGTAGCTCCTCCTATTATTGGAAAATTTCGCTTTCTACCAACCAAGTTTCTCTCGCGAAATCGCAGCAGTCTTTCAAATCGATCGACTATGATTCCTCTGCTTTAATTACGTTACAATCTATTCCTTTAATTCGGACGATAATTTACTAAATATTTTAGTAATTTTACCGAAAATATCCCACGTTTCCAGAATTCGTAATTCTGTCAAATATATGATTTTCCTCTAGTGATATAGACTTAAATATATCAGCCCTGTTAACCAATTTTCTTCCGAAATTACTTCCACCTCTCAATCTCGCAAAGTTCATCGTTTGATTGAATAAATATCGAAGAGAAAACTTGGTTTCTATACAAATTCAAATTATTCCTTCCAGTGATACAAATTTAAACAAATCAACCACGTTCGACCAATTTATTTCCCGAAGAAAATTAAAAGTAAAATTCTCAGTCTCGAAAAGTTCTTTCTTCGAATGAATAAAACAATCACACACACATACACACATTAAAATCAACCCAGGCTCTTAAAAAAAACCATAAATTCAGCAACAAAAAACAAAAACCAAGAATACTTTATTATTATTATTTTTCAATGCAAAGAAATAATAGCGAGGGTTGCCGAAAAAAAACACGAGGCCGTAAAAATGGCGTTTGCTCAACGAGGAGGGATGGAATGATCCGCCATTTTCAAATCAATCCCTCTCATCTCATTTGCATGCACGTTCGTACCAGTTCACCCTAAGCCACTGATGATGGATCCCTGTATGTGTGTGTGTGTGTGTGTGTGTGTGTGTGTGTGTGTGTGTGTGTGCTTCACGTTGCGTATCTAATAAACACGTACATGTATGCGTGCACCTATAAGCACACACACAACAAAGTTATCCCCAAAAAAGCAGAATTCTCAACCAAATTAATTTCATTGAATTACTAAGAGTTTAAACAAACGAAAAAATGCAAGAATCTTCAAGTTGGAACAAAGAAGAAAAGATATAAATTTGGTTCTTTGAGTCTCTCGTAAGTTTTCTAAACGCGTACAGAAATAGAAAGTGATACGTTGGAGTTTTATCAGACTCGCCTCGTGTCATATCCTTGCAGTTCGTATAACGAAGGACCGTCGTGCGTTAAACTCGCGATAATCGTGGAATTTTCATCGCTCAGCTTCTCCAAGTTCCTTGCACTTGCTTTATCTTATCCCTGTCGCGAGAATCGCTCAAGGCTAACTGAATTATAATTTCTTTCACTGAAGATTCTCTCTCCCTCTCTCTCTCTCTTTTGTGTCATCGATCAATCTCGATTATCTCTACTGTATAATATATATATAGTCGCTTATTTCATTGAGCTCGACGAAAGAATTTGGTCAACGACAGATTTAAAATTAGTACCTTGTATACACACACACACACATATATATATATATATATATATATATAGTGTATATTCATGCATAGTCGATTCATCGATTCTCGAAATGTTCTTATTTTTGAGCCACTCGAGTGGCTTCTATTCGTAGTATATTAAAGGGAGAGGGTGGGGGGGGGGGGGGGGGGGTAAGTTAATAGTAAAAAAAATGATAAAAAATATAGAGGTCCAGCCTCGTCACTACGATTATCGTCACCGAATTTGCTTTGCTCAGCTTTTTGCAAGTTCTTTGCACTTGCTTTGTCTCTGTTCCTCCTTAGGAAGATACAAGGACACGCGTGTCTTCCGTTTGCCATTGTCGACTCTGCGGGCTTCAGATTCGTTCCAAGAATTCTTAGCTGGAACGCCGAAGAATCTTCCAGCTGTTGGCAGCATTAATTCTCTCTCTTATCGCTTCTCAATGAAATCTTCGGAAATAAAAAAACTAGATGAGTTTTTTTTTGCGATGCTCCAAATTCTTCGACTTTACTCACTTGTTTTTTATTTCGTCGATTATACTGTGTTTTGATTGGTTTTTTGTTCTTCTTCGTGGTAATCGAACGGAATCAGTATTGATTTCTCGAGATCTCGTCTTTGCAAGAAGCACACTCGCTTATTATTGGTGTAACGCGATCGAGCCACTGTCCGGCCGGTCGTTGTTATTTATTCAGCAGTCTAGTGTTCCACTTTGAGCATTCTGCGGCATTCTGTAAAATGTTCATTTGGAGCAAGTGGAAAAAGCAGTTTTATTATTATCGTTGTAACTCGTGTGATCTCTTTAATACGTTTTTAAACTGTGTCTCTTATTACACGTTTTTTTAGGATTTTTTCACGATTCGATGAAAATTGTGAATACTTCATCATAATTTAATATAGTGTGTAGTGTAATGTAGCAGGAGGAAAATTTTGTAACGTCCACTTGGAGCAATTGGAAAAATCAGAGTTTTCTCACCATTGCAGCTCTTCCTCATACGATCTTTTTAATATTTTCCCACAATGTCCTCTACGCGTTTATCAGGAAAACTTTTCACGAATCAATAAAAATTGCAAATACACACCTAATTAAAATTTAATACAGTGTACATTATAGCATAGCAAAAGGACCACCTTAAAGACTCGCACGCGGTATATTAATTTTCAAATTTAATGATTAATGACGTTCCGTAATGACGATCGCTTTAATTACACGGATGACTTGTAATTCGCACTTTCCTATCATCTTTTCCCTCTCTCAAAATCAGCAAATGTAAACAAAAATCAGACGTTTGTTAAATTAAAAATATTGAGATTTTGTTTTCCATTGTATCGAGTGCTCTTCATGAACGATTATATCACACGATACGAGTCTTCGGGTTTGGCTAACGTTTGCAAGCTCGTGGAATCCATCAACCGCATCCAATGCGTTTAATTAATTCCGTGCAGCACCGGTGGCAGCGTCTCGCCATTTTGTTTACCCCCCCCCCCCCCCCTCCCCACCGTATTCTCTCCACACTCTGGACTGGTGCCACGCCGCTAAATAGTCTCGTTTGGTCTGCGACGCGTCGCGCATTCATCGCTCCCGAAAATTCGATTAAAGCCCTTTGTCCCGTGGGAGAGACGCGGGAATTCCTGGATCCGCCCACGCCACGCTCTTTTAAGACGCGCTTTTTTTTTGCCTTTTAACAATCGTTCCATTTAAACGCGTCCAGCCAATACGTTATTAATTCACGCTTACCGTTATTGTTACGTGCCTCATTTTCCTGCCGTTAATTAAATCCCTCCCCCCCCCCTTTACACATATATGTTATATATACACAGAACACGTTTCAACAATAGAAAATCGTTCGTTTCGCAAACTTGGCTCGAAAGTTGATTCGCCGATGACAAACAAAAAATATAAATATTTGTAAAGAAAATTCAGGCGACCTTGAACAAAAAAAGAAAATAGACATTATAAGTAGACAAATTTTTTGCAATATTAATAGGGAGGAAGAGGGTGAATAATAATAATATGGAAGAAATTTTGAACAAGTGTTTTTGCATCTGCGTGGGTGGTGGATGTTGGAAAATCGCGGGAGAGTAGAGACGAAGAGAACCAGCAGGAATTTTTCCGCAAAGGCGCCTCTGCAAAGTTATATATATATACATATATATATATTCCCCTTTCTCATCCCCTCCCACTGACCAACCTAGGAACCTGATCAATACCGCGAAAGGTGCGTAAATCTCTCAACGCGAATGCTTCCCGATCGATCGCTCGATCTTTCGCCCATCCATTTCCGGTCCAAGAGTCTCAAGGTCACCCAGAAAGGCGTCAATTTCGCGCGCTCCCCGTTGCGAGAAATCCCGAAGAATCCAATTGTATATACGTACATATATATATACACACACACACTTACGTATAAATAGAAGATACGGGAAATCGAGTTGATCGCGGAATTTTCGTTTCTGCCAGCGAAGGCTAATGACTTTGAGGGGGGGGGGGGGGGGTGGCGTTTGGGTTTTTGCGCCAGGTAGCCGAACCCCTCGCGTCCCGCGGCGGCCGAGCGACGAAACGGTCGGGCGGCGAACAAACGGACGAGGGTATAAAGGAGGAGGAGGAGGAGGAGGGGGGAGGGGGGTGGCAGGGCAAAGCGGCGGCAAACACGTGTATGATATATGTCAAGTCTCCGCTCGAAGCTGCTCCTCGGGACCGCTCGACTTCCAGGAAATACAGAGCTCTGCGGTCAAATTATTTATGGCGATGCGAAATTAAAGAGTTTCGCCCTGCTTGAGATAGAGAGGGGAGGGGGGGGGGGGAGAGGAGGTCTGTCGATGCCGACGACGCTCTCCTCTCTTCCTGCTGGCTCCGGCTTCCTCGTCCTTGGATCTCCCGAGAAACAAATGCAAACGGTGCCGAAACTCTCGGCCTTTACCGAGAAAACCAAACGTCTTTCCCTCTTCGCTTCGATCGTTACCTCATTAGAGTAAACGAAGCCGCCAATTAATACTCCGGACCGATCCATCCCCCCCCCCCCCCCCCCCCCTCTAACTATGAGCACCTTTCGCCGGACTCTGTCGAACGAGCTAAATACCGATTCGCAGGAAACTCCTTTATTCCTTTGTTGTACTTTTGTGTAAGGATCCTGAGGATTTTAAGACGCTTATCCTTGTTTGAGCTTTTCATTTATCGTGTACTGGTTTATTCGAATTTTTCGATGATGTACAGTGGGATTTTTACTATATATGCTTGTTATTTTTCAAAGTCGTTGTTGTAGGTTTACAGAGATCCTGAGGATTTTAAAACGTTTATCCTTGTTTGCGCTTTACAATATTTTTCATTTATTCTTTATTGGTTTATTTGATTTTTTCATTTATTCTTCGTTGTGGTTTATTCTAATTTTTTTAATGATGTACAGTGGGATTTTTACTATAAATACTTGTTATCTTTAAAAGTCGTTGGTATAGGTTTCCCGTCAGTCCGACCGAGTGTATCGTCCTCCGATTTACCCTAGAATTATATCAGGATCGTCGATGTTGTCGCGATTCAACCGTGCCAGGCTAATTGTATTAAGCGCCTTTCAGACGACTGATATATGGCCGTGCATATTATGAAATAGCCAACAACGAGACACGATAGAAAGTTAACTTCACCCCCCCCCCCTCCATTCTTCCACAGACTTTGTCCACTTCTCTCTCTCTCTTTCATCATTTCATAATTCCACTCGTCACACGCGAATTCCTAAACTCCACAAAACTTTTCTCTAACTCTGCCACACTTTGTCGATTTTACCACCAATTTCGCTACTTCGCCACTAAACAACTCGATTAACAACTCGTGTATCTTTAAATTGGAATCATCATTTATCCATCATCATCTCCTAAACTTCGTGACCTTGAGATTTCCATCAGATTCCTCCATCTTGTACATTTTTTTTAATTTCTCCTTGAAAAAGTTCACGACGTAATTAAAGGATAAAATTGTACATGTATACGTATATATAGCATATATATAAATATGTGTGTGTGTGTGTGTTTGGTAAAGGCGAAAAAGAGCGGTGATGATAGGGCCCGTTGGCACGTAACGAGAAAGATGGGAAGGAAAGATTGAAAGAAAATTGGATTGGCTTAATCGGTATTCTAGATATATGTATATATATATATATATATATACATGTTTGGTGCTGAAAAGAACACACCGTTTTGCTGCCTAACGGCACATTCCGGAGACGTTCACTCTTGACCCACATTTCTACTGGATATCATTAATAAGATAATAACGAGCGAGATTGGTGAATCGTCGATCGACGACCAAACAAGACTCGATCCTCCTCGTCTTCCTATTGGCGAACGCACCGAGCATGAAAATTCTCTTTCACCAACATTTCCCCAAAGAAAATCGCTCATCTTCAACAATCCTAAAACCCTCTCGACGATCTCCCCTGTAAGAAATTTTTTAGAAAACTTGCAGATTTTTAATAATCTATTCACTTTAAATTATTGCTAATCATCTTCATCCTCGTAATAACATGAAAATCCAACGAATGACGAATTTTCATCCCGAGACTGATCAAACGGTCGATGTCATTTAAGGGGTTTTCGAAGCTTCGACTTTTCAAATACACACACACACACATATATATATATATATATATATGGAAGTTTGGTTCGCAGGAAGGTTTTCACCGAAAGCGAGATTTTAGGGGATGAAATAAATTGATGTTGAGGCGGAAACGCGATAAGGGTGTGTATCTGCCGTGGGGGAGAGTTGGAGGGGGGGGGGGTGTAGAGAAATTTTGGGAAAAAGGACCGCGAGGTGAGGTGGTACGAATGACGAGGCTGGTTTCCGTTATCAGCCGGCCGCGCGTAATCACTTTGGTACTAGGAACTTTCGTAGTCTCGCCGAATCGATCCGTCCGCGCTCGGTTCCGTTCCGGCGAACCGCCAACCACCCTCTTTTTTGCTCCCCCCCCCCCTCCATCCCCTTCCGCCAACTCTCGTCGCTAATCCGATGCACGCAGCCATTAACACCCCCCCCCCCCCCCTCTCCTCTTTCCCGTCGAATCTCAAAGCACAATGACAACACTGCCGTCCAGGAAAAACCCTAAAAACAATTGAAAAACGAGGAAACTCGAAAATTTCTCCACCTAACCTCCATTCTCTATTTCTGTTTCAGGTAAACTACGCTTTTTTGGATCGCTCTCTCTTCCGATCTTCGCAATGATCCAATCCGTCGATTATCCAATTTTTTGTTCTTTCGCTCAGTTTTTATTGTTATTATTTTTTTTAATTTTTTTGAAAAAAACTTTGTACACTATGTTGCTTTCGATTTTGTCATTTTTTTTGGCAATTTTAATCAATAATCGACGCATGAAATCATTGGGTGATTTCGAAACACAGGCATCAATATTTTTCAACGTTTCGGTGAGTCTTTGGCTTTTCTGTTGGCGAGAAACGTTTATGCGGAAGGAGCGACGAGTTTTTCTCGAAAATTGCGTGAATTTGGTGAATCGTGCAGTGATTGGACGAGACACTGTGTATGTGCGTGTGTAAGTTGGCCGGTCGAGTTTTATGATTCGTTAGAGTTTTGGCCAGGTGTAAGGACGCGATTCGGGGAACGGTGGGTTAAATGAGACGGAATCCATTAATTGGTCGCGAAACGCACGAGGCAAGTAGGCGAGGAACGGCGAAGAGTAGCAACAGCAGCTTTTATTTCAAAGCGAGTCCAGTCGTTTATAGTTTAGGCAATGAGCCGGTGTGCAGCCGCTTCCCACCTGTCGCGCCATTTTGATAGTCGCTATGCTAGTCGATTTCGAATTCTCTCACGAGAGAGAGAGAGAGAGAGAGAGAGAGAGAGACGTAATTTCTACACAGGCTGATCCGTTAGAGACAAACGTGCAGAGTCTAATTTATTTTACTTTTGTTGCCAACCCAATCGAGATGAACTCTTCCTATAATGTATATATATATGTTGGCAGAGGAATTTCTATTTATAGAAGACGAGCAATCTCCTTCGCTTTGCACAGGTATTATTGTTTCTTTTCGCGAAGCTTCTGATCAATCGTCCAGGTTCTCCTTTCATCCCATACATTTTCAAAGGTAATCTCGTGTATCGATCCAATTATGCAAATTACAGAGGAAAGTTTGAATGAAGCAATTTTCCGTAGTTTGTCAAACGGATTATTATTGTTGCTCGTGGAGTGGAAGAAAGGGAAAGATTGTGGAAAGTTTGGTTTTGATGTTGTTGAGACGAACATTGTTGGATCGATTCGTGAGTTGTTGGGAAATAGAAGGTTTTTGTGATAAACTTGACTTAATTCTGGTCAATTGTTCAAGTTGGCTTTTTATCTTGTACGCTTCCTCGGTGATCTTGCATATTGATTTAGTTTTGTAAATTATAGAGGAAATTTTGAATGAAGCAATTTTCCAGAGTTTGACAAATGGATTGTTATTGTTGCTAGTGGTTTAGGAAAATGTAGTTTTAGTATTGTTGTTGAGATGAACTTTATTGGATCTAAAGACGAGTTGTTAAAAAATAGAGAGAAAGAAGGCATTTAATAAATACAACTTAATTCTGATCAATCTGCAACTTTGTAAATTACAGAGAAAACTTTCAGGCAATTTTTCATAGTTTGTCAAACGGATTATTATTGTTGCTAGTGGTATGGAAAAATTATTTCGCGTGTAGTTGTTGACGCGAACATTGTTGGATCTACAAACCAATTATTGAAAAGAGAGAGAGAGAGAGAGAGAGAGAGAAAGATGAAGAAGGTATTTGATATAAACGCAATAAGGGTGGAAAGGAAGGTTGGGATAGCTGGGCATAGCCAGACTGAAAATCGATAGAGGTCTGGCAGAGCGTGGGAAAGATGGAAAGTAAGAGGAAAAGGGGAAAAATAAGGGTGGCTTTGGAGCAACGTTGCTTTCTCGCGTTGGCCTTGAAATTTCGCTTTCGGTTTGCCCCTACCACTCGTGTCGGGCCAACTTGGACGCCGACGCCGACGCCCGACGCCCGACGCTGCCATCGGCGTCGTGGCTCCGCTCGTTCGATGAAAATGGGCGCGCGAGGATGAAGAAGGGCGGTGGCCGCTTGGCTCCTGCTCTTCCTCCCTCATCCTCCTCCCGGAGGAGGGTGGAAAAATGCCAGTAGTCGTAACGTAGCGATGGGCCTCCCTATGCACTCCACAGTAGAAAACCCCAAAATTAAGCAGACGCGTCGAAACAATAAAATGCAACAATTTCCACAAAGTGCTCGACCTTTAAAGACAAAAAATACGAAAGAAAGGAAACCATCGACGAAACTGAAAAACACATAAGAGAGTGGAGCTGGGAAAGAAACGTCGGATGAAAAAAGGTGGGGATATGCAACGACGCGGTAAAAATAATAATAATAATATACAACTAAGTGGAAAAACAAAGGAATGCTCGGCGCAGAAATAAAGTAAAGAGATGTTACGTGGGAAGAAAAATGGAGGATAATCGAATGGGGTATAAAGAAACGGAGAGGGAAGGGTGGATGTTGGAGCAGAAAGTGGTAGCAGGGAAAAAGTGGGAGCACACGCGGGGGTAAAAACGTTGGGGATGAAAAAATGGTAGGTGGACTTGTAAAAGGAGAACATTGCGAGTGATTAGCAATAAACTATAAAGGGAGGTATGGGTTGGAAAGAGGGGAGGTGTTCCAAGGGAAAAGTAGGGAGGGGGGAGGGGGGAGGGGGGTTGAAGGTTGATGAGGAAAACTAGCACGACGCCGACGCCAAGGCCGTCGGGACGCCAGCGGTGTTCCCGAGCAGGGATCGTCCTCGGTTGTGAGCGAAGGGGTGAAATAGGAGTTCGTGGAGAACTAGTTGGAGGGGGGGGGGTGGATGTCGGAGGGAGCCACGCGCCACTGAGAGGGTCGTTCATCCCTGGGTCAAGGTTACCCTTCTCATCTCGCCTCGTCTCGTCTCGTCTCTCGCCGAGCTCCGCTCTCTCGCAACTGCAATTTCACGCTGATAACACATTCTTCCTCCCCACCACCCCCCCCCCCCCCACCCTCCACCCAGAAGCACTCTTTATCTCCTAATTAAATCCCAGAAAAAAGCACGTAGCAATCCTTCGTTCAATCTCCTTGACACCATTTACCATTTCATTCTTCGAGGTGGAAAATTAAATTGTAATTTTTTTTTATTGTTTATAATTTTCTTTGTAGAGTCTATATATATGTGTGTGATAGGATCCGGTCAGCATCGAGCTGCGACTTGAAAAATGTTACTATGCTTCTTTGTACAGTCAGCCAGTTGGATATTACCTTCTTTCCTCTCTCTCTCTCTCTCTCTCTCTCTCTCTCTCTCTCTTTCATTTTCACGATCAATCATAAGAAGTGCACTTTGGTCCGATAAATTACATCACTTCTTTATGTGTGTGTGTGAGAACTAGCCCCTCGATCAATCCCTCATTTCCTGGAGTACCCGCGATATCTAAAATCCTTGCCACTTTGGGTCAAGTTTAAAATCTCCCACAAAATTACTTTTGGTTTCAAATCGACAAATTTCCCTAAATCGAAACAGATTTTGCAACGTTTATAAATAAATACAACACACGCAAGAATTAAAAAGCTGAAGAACGAGACTCTAGAAATAACAAAGTGGCAAAGTTATTTCGTCCCTCATGAATATTTGATCGGTGATATTTCAGCGATTTCGTGGGGCAGGAAGAAGGAAAATGCACGAGAGTTGAACGCGTGCATAATCGTCGCTGCGAGATGCACGCGTTCTTAACTCCAAACACACGCGCACATACATGCACACAGTAGCCTAGCGAGGGGTGGTCGAGGTTTTCCGTAATAAGAGGGTGCGACGTTGCACATGAGAAACACAGGGGAGGGAGGGGGGGGGGGGGAGAGAGTGATAAATAAGAGAAAGGAGAGAGTTTATAGCGAGCAAGAGGGCTCTTCCTTCCGTGGATTCGCGAATTATGCATCCCGAGCGAAGTGAATGCATTGAAATTGATGGGAGACCGGAAGTGGAGCGGCGTCGCGACGCCGGTGCGTCGCCGAAATGTTTCTGCTCGTTACGGGACGATGAAACAAACGCTCGTTCGTTACACGTGTTTATTATTTTATTTTCCTTTCGCGTTCGCCGATATCGTCTCCTTTCACACACACATATGTATAGTACTGTAGATGCTGAAAGAAAAAACCGCTATGAGACGAAGCATCAATAAAACAATCTTATCCGACGCGAGCCCGCGAGCATCGAGCGTAGGTGGTCTTTGAACTTGACGCGAAAACGCGTTTTGTTTATGCGCCTCGCGCTATCGCGAGAATCGAGTTTCGTCCACGAGTTAAATGACACGGATACGAGCCCGAAGACGCGAACAATCACTTATTTTTCACCGTGCGTGCCCGCAGAGTTCTTGGCGTGTGTGAGTGGAGTATCGCTTTTTGCGCGTACGTGTGCGTGTCGTGTCTGGCGACGAAGGAAAATGGAAGCCGAGTGTGCAGAAATTCGTTCGAGTTTCGAGTTCGACCGTGAGGACACGCGCACTTGATATTTTGTCCTTTGAGTGCAGAGATACTTCCGAGAAGGGAGGAGGGGGGGGGGGTGGAGGTGCGTAGAAAAACCGGGGGTCGTCGAGCGAAATCGTTATTGCCTTAAGTTGCTAATTGGCCTCGGCGGCGTTTCGGTGACTTATACTGAAAAGTGTGTGTGTGTGTGTGTGTGTGGCGCGCACACACGCGTGTACCAATAGAGATCCCTCGTATCGCAACCTCCCACACCCTACCCACCCTTGCACTTCCGCGGTGCCCATTGTCGAGTCAGACCCTCTGGCGTTGAAAAAAATTCGCGATGCACACACACCAACCGAGCTGCCAATCGCTGTACGTACGAGGAATAACTGAGCGAAAATCGAGGACTCTGCCGTGCCTCCACGAGGAGGGTAAACTTTTCGAGGGTTCTGCGATCGGTTAGAAAGGAAAACAAGCGATTTATATTCGATATTGTTGCTGAATTTCTTCGAAAATATCGTTCGCATGTTGGGAGTCGAGGGTGAAGAAGGTTTTCGTCATTAATGATTTTGTGTTTTGGCGATGATTCGATGACATTGATCGAGTAGCAACAAACATCAATTTGAAGTTTGCAAGAATTCAGCGATCGATTATAAATTGGAAGACTCGATTCGAGCTCGACGCTGTTGCTGAATATCCCCAAAAATATCATTTGGATAACAAAAAAAGAATACACGGCTCTTGATCATCGATCAATTCACGTTTCGATGATGATTCTACAAAATTACTCGAGTAGCAACAAACAAATCGATCTAAAATTTACAATAATTCAGCAATCGATAAAAAAACGAGAAGACTCGGTCCGAACTCGACGCTGTTGCTGAATATCACTGAACAAAAAAATACCTCTACCGTTAGAATCCAGTTAAAGGAAGTCTGGCCAGAATTCCACATGGAGGAGAGAACGCGATTAAATTCACCCCTTGAAAAAATCCACCGAGAAAGGATCCCGCGAGTGCGTGGCAACGGAATTTGAGCAACGGAATTTGAGGGGGGGGGGGATGCACGCGGGGGTGGAAGAAAAATAATCGACGGATTCGCGCGCGGGTCCGAGGGAGAGTTTCGGCAGATATTTTAAGAGATATAGAAGCGAATTTGAAGAGCCTGGAGAGGGGTGCCGAACAATCAAAAGAGAGAAACCAAGAGGAGGAGGGGGGAGGAACGGTCGGAGATGAAAGCGAGAAGAGTCAAGAAAGGGTAGAATTAAATTCCCCCGTACACGCGAGTTTACCCCCATTGTTTTCCCTCGGCGAGCGAGAGAACGGCTGCTAAAACTCAACGAGACCCTCCTCCAGTTTTTCCTTTTTATCCCGCAACTTCATTCCCGCTCGTCCTTTTTTCACCCTGCGCTACGCCGGTCACGTGACGAGCGCTCACGAGAATGGGGAGGGGGGGGGGGGGGGACCACGATTTTCACCTGCCAAAATTTGTCCGGGCCGCACGATCCTCGCTCGGCCCGCCTCTTATCTCGGCCCGTACAGGCCACTTTACAAGCGTTATCGAGGTTCCAGCGACATTTATTGAGGATACAACGTAATCGCGTCAAAATTTAAACGTTAAGCCCGCGTTCGGGCTGCTGGCGTTGCACGTTCGTCGCTTAATCGACCGGCCAAGATCGAGCAGCGCGTGTACTACCAGTCGTTATGCTAATTAGACCGGAGATAAGCACTCGCTAAATTATTGCTTGCCTTCGATTCCAATTTAATTGGGCCCAAATTGAAGCGAGCCAAGCTTTATCGCTCGTCGTTGCTTCTTCCAGCGTCCGCATCCTGCGCGATCGTTGCCAACTCGAGGAATGTCTGCAGAGACGAGAAAGGGGGGGGGGGTGATATTTTTTTAACTGTTAATTTTGCGATTCCTCCAGCGAGTCTTGCTCGACTCATTCGGGGCCCCAGAGAGCACGAGTGGGGGGGGGGGGGGTATACGTGCACAAGGTGCTTGTTTTTCTCTCTAACACATGGCAAATCGCGTAGAGAAAGATTCTAAGCGTCCGTTTGGCGCGAGCAGCTGCTTCGACAGCTGTTATCTACACCGACGCATCGGAGGCAAACTTTACACCGGCCTTGCCGCTCTTTTTCCTTGATTTTTCGTCTGCCGCCGTGTGTACTCTCCTATTCGCGGTACTCGCGTGCGAGTCCGATCGGTGCAGGATTAGGTGGAGAACGGATGTTGCCGGATCGTGGGTTTTCTCGGTGCGATATTTTAAGCCCGTGGTTTGCCGAGCGTGGACGGAATTTTTGGGACAGCGTGAACGACGAGAGGATGCTTGCCAAAAATGCGACGCGCTCGAGGGTCGATCCACAAGTGTTTGGCTGGGCGTACGAGTAAAGTCATTTCCTCTCTCATCCCGCTACGCCGCTGTTGGTGCACAGCGGGGGGGGGGAGGGGTAGAGGGGGGGGGTGGCGGCTCGCGGGTATGCGAGTGTGCGCGGCGCACCGGCAGATTCGAAATATCGATTAATTAGAGCGAAATTCGCGCCGAAGGGAAAGCAGCGAGAGATAAAAATGCCGGCGAATCGTGCCAATTTAAAACGCCACCACCCCCACCACCCCCATTCACCGCTAGAAATCAAGCCGAAACTGCTAGAAACGCGCGCTCGCTTTTCAGCGTCGAATAACGCGTAGATCGGGCTCTGGATTAACCGCAGTCACGTGACACATTGATTTTTTTGCGCCTTCTAAATTGACAAGGGAGGAACACTGGAAGCGTGGATACATATATATAAATGTGTGTGTGTGTGTGTGTATAAATACGCGTATTTATCGGACACGTCGAGTCGAATACATTTTTCAGCAGAAGCACGAGAACCGTAAAGAGACTTTGTTTACAGTGGCAAGACCGAAATTGGAATAGGGGGGACGTTGGTTTTTGTTTACTTTCCCTCTCGTGGAATCCCAAGTGACAGGAAAGATTCCTCGAGTGGTTAAAAAAGCGTGCGCGTCGCAGCCTGCGAGAGTTAGCCTCGCCGCTCTCTCGGAGTCAAAACAATCTTTGCGCCAGTTGACTCTCGACAACCGTCGTCCGCAGCTCGTACGCGGAATCGACCACTACCAGTTTTTGCTCCTTCCTTCCTCGACATCCTCGGAGGCCGAGAGCCACCGGCTCGCGCGGCTGCACGTGGATATTATCGGTAATAAGCACGCGCGCGCTTAAAAACACCTGTTATTAAAACTTCTTCTCTCCAATCCCCCCCCCCCCTTCCCCTTTTCTTCAGAAAGAAAAACAACAACGAACCTAAAGTGTCCGGTAATTTGTAGCTACTTTACCCTCGCTATTTATTAGAATATCGCAAGTTTTTCCAAACTGTGCATTACTGCTCGAAGCAATAGGACGAAAAATATTTACACTTTGCCGCGTGTTTCTCGGAACTTCCAGCCCTGGAACGAACGATTATTCGCTCTGAAAAACTTGTATAAAATATAGAATTTAAACTCGGTACAAATTCAAGGCCTCGGATTTGATAATAAAATTGATAAGAGACTTGTAAACAAATGGCGAATAAGCGAGAAGAGATGGCTCGTGCATCTTCGGGCATCTTCGCGCTCGCTCGTTTCCAGCGATCCCTACTCCGCCACTCTCGTGTGCGCTTTGTCGACAAGCTCGTGCTCGCAGTTCACGCCGGGAGTCCAATCTGCGCGCTTCTTTCACGTGCTCGCTTTTTCAAGCTTTTTCAGTTACTTCCACGAGAAATTACCACTGCCATTCAGTCTCGATCCTTCTCCAGACGCAGTCAATCTCTCTCTCTCTCTCTCTCTCTCTCTCTCTCTCTCTCTCCATCCATCCATCCATCCATCCATCCTATCCAGTCCATCAAACCAATCATGTTCTTCCGAACTCGCATCGTTCTCAACGTGAAAAGTTTGTCGCGATAAAAATAATCCTTGTTTATTTACACTTTGCAACGAGCGTCACGAGTCACGTTGGCTAACGAAACTACGAATCATTCAAGCTGCTGCTGCGATACAGAACTGTCTCTGAAAAGTCGAACGTTATACAAAACTCAACGCAGCAGCTCGATTCAGCGAGTCGAGTTCCTCGAAGTCTTTCCTCGACCAAAACAATCTTCGCTCAGGGCTTTCGTGACCGAGCAGCTCTATGTAAACAAAACACTACACCCAAAGCTACGGATTCTCAACGAGTAACAACAGTGCTCCAGCGATCGAACCGTGTCTCTGTTCACAACTGCGTTTGCTTTGGACTGCAAAAAAAAAAGTGTAGAGAAAACATTGTTCTATTCCTTGAGAGGAGTGCCATCTGGTAGTTGAAAAGTCAACTTTCGTTGAGAAGCTCGTTAACGTACGCGCGCTGCGAGACACAGTCGGGAAGGTTCTCAAGTGAAAATTGACACTGTTAGTGGTGAACGGCTCTTGGAGATCTCTGCTGAACGTTCGATAGAGTCTGTGAAGTAAAAGCTGCATTATTCTCGTGGGAAGTGAGATATCGAAAAGGCTCGAGAAAACGGTAATAAAGGAGGAGGTTGAACTCTGTCCTACGCAGAGGAGCGAGTTGAATTATTGGGCCAGAGCAGATATATATATATATATATATATATATATATAAACGGAGAGAAATATCTACTGCGGATTCACGAGTCGAGTGTGAGTGCGTATAAGAGAGGCTTGTTTACATCCGTTTTCTTTGCGCTATCGCGCCATTCGAGAGTCTTCCCTCAAAACACAACACTCGTTTTGGGTCGAACAAAGAGCTCGCTGTGCACTCCACTCTTATCGTCTCGATCTTTATCTCCCTCGCTACGAGCGCCCGATAATTCCTTTTCAAGGTCATTCCCATTACTTCCGATTTCCATCGCGACTCAGCCTCAACTCCTCATTTACACGTCTCGCCACTTTTTCTCCCACACGAGTCCCGTGCACTAGCAGCCTTCTTCCTCTCAAACTTATCGCGATAAACACCCGTTAACGCTTATGTAGAGCATCGATATAGTTTTATCTGCCCACTTGGCGCGCACGCAACATTCCAATAAAACTATCTCGAAGGCTGTGCAAACAGTAAAGCAGAAGCGTCGCGCAGTATCGTCGGCCGTAAAAACAGAGTAAAAATGGCAAACGGCACGACGAAGCAGCGTACGAGAAACTCGGCGACGCTTGGAAAGTTGGATACGTCGCGCGCTGATTTTTCTTTATCGCCGGGAAATGCCGGAAAACTCGTCGAGCGCTGCCCGTCGACTCCTAACGTCCTTTCGCTCGTTGTCCTTCGCGCAGCGCGCTAAAAATCGCCTTTCCGATGTATCGGCGCCCCTAGCCGGGATTCGGGTCAGTGTTTCGAGTTTCGCAATGGTCGCTCGGATGACTGTGTTATTTCGCGCTCGCGCGAGCAACTTCACCGCGCTTTTCTTTCCCTCTGACTCCCCCCCCCCCCCTCCAATATGTATATATGCACCTCTCTACGACATACATCACACTCTCCGCACCTCCAATAGACCCACGAGAGTCGATCCACGAAATTCTCGAAAAAAGTCTGGCTTGTTCCGTAGCGTCGTAAAAATCTCATCGCGCTACTCGGCTCCGAAGCGACGCGCATTATCGTTCGGCAATTTAACGGAACGACGCGAAAACGCGCGTGGCGCACACGTCGTTCCGAGCGCCGTGCACAGTGATTCAGCATAATCTCGCCTAACGCACAGTCTCTCTCTCTCTCTCTCTCTCGCACCAGTTGCCTTCCCCCCGTCTTTTCCATCGCTCCACATTTTCCAATAGCTCGAGTCACGCGACCAAAACAAATCGTAACGCGACCCCGAGTTGTTTCTCTCCGATTCCGCGTAGTCGCCTCGAGAGGATTTTAGGGGAATCCGGCGATCTCTCGCGTCTCGCCATTTCTCGGTATTATTTGTTTACATCGCGAGTCACCTCGACTCGTTTTCAAAACATTGCTCGCCTTTCGTTACTCGAGTACCGAAACAAATTCGGTATCCTCGCCGTACAATCGTCGAATATTTCAAAATCCTTCGGAACAACGGCGAGGGGGGGGGGGGATACTTTCCTCGCAAATCCCCCCCCCCCCCCCCCCCCCACATCGAGAAACGTCAATGTGGAGCGCGCGGCAAGAAAAGCTACTCGCTATAATTCGTCGTTCAGAAATATCTCGAGCTCGTCCGTGGCCGGATCGTTATTGCGAATTTCGCCATCCTAGAATAACCATTTCGGAGTGGAGGGGGGGGGGGGGGGGGTACAGAGAGAAAGAGAAAAGCAGGAGATCAGCCGTCGCTCGTGGCAACGTGTTCGATGCTTCTTAAGAATTCTCCAAATTGGATAATAACGATTCTGTTCGTTCGAAACGAGTCTTCCTCCATTTTGATCAATTCGAATTCCGAGAAGAGTCGTCTCGCTCCGACGTTGATATGCAGAGTGCGGTCCCGTGCGGTTGGCAGGATGCTCGTTGCGACTGCGAATGTGTGGGAAATCCCTCGGAGTGTCTCGGCCGCGTTGAACGAAATTTTATCTCGTTTTTTTTTTTTTTAACCAACTTCGGACTTTGGAGAGCAGCGAGCAACCACCGAGGCTCGACTCTGACCTTTATTTCGCGGTCGCGCACCAAAGCTCCTCTCGAAAGATTTTCGTCGTTGCGTTGTTTTTTTTCTCGCAGTGGGGGGGGGGGGGGGGGGGTTGTACGTATATTCGGCTATTACGTCATAGCACGCGTGCATACGCTGTAAAGGCGGTAAAGCAAATTGGCCATGATTCGACGCGTTCGCTCTCAAGTTGAATCATCCAATTTTCTTTACCCCCCCCCCCCCCCCCGCCTCCTTTCTCTTTGTCTCGCGTCGAGTCCTTCGCTCCCGCACGGAGTGTCAATAATTATATATATATATATATATATATATACTAGATTTTTTTCATCTCACGCACGTTGCTATTGGTCCGCTTCGCAATTATTTATTTATAATTCGACGACCCCGAGAGAGAGGGACGCCGCGCACCGGTGCTAACGAATTTTTCAAAGTCCCAATTAGAGCGAGACTCATCACGAAACGCATTTGTTAATTGCCAGGGCGAAACGTCGTGCGTAAGTCACGCGATAAGATTGAGAGATTAGGGGGGGGAGGGGGGAGTTTTCGTTCGGGTCAGTGTTTCGTCTGGCCCGAGGCCCGTACACACACGAAGCAC
The DNA here is from genome assembly GCF_024137725.1 of Prorops nasuta. NCBI lineage: Eukaryota > Metazoa > Arthropoda > Insecta > Hymenoptera > Bethylidae > Prorops > Prorops nasuta. Next base: position 4,569,229 of record NW_027116814.1, read on the forward strand.
GCGAATAAAAGCGCCGAAATTTCAAGGAAAATCTATACTCGACGATTTACGAGGCCACCGCAGCGATGTCTAAGTTTAGAATCGAGCAACGTCGTTAGGGAAATTGCGCTGCTGCTGGACTCTCCGTGTCTCGCCGCGGGAAAGGATTGCTTAAGAGAGAAAGGCTGATGTATCGATGCAAAAGCTAAATTACGAGAGAGAGAGAGAGGAGAGAGAGAGAGAGAGAGAGAGAGAGAGAGAGAGAGGATTTTTTCAGCTCCCGAAGGAGTGGAACGAGCGCTCCTGCCCGATATCGACGCACGTTTTTCTTATCGCGCGTTAGAAGAGCGATAGTTTGGTCAAACCTATGGCGATTATCTTATCTGATCCAGTCGTCACGCGGATCGTTGGTAACTTTACGCTTGCAACCACGATTATGTCCACTTGGATTATGAATTTATCTAAAATAATGCAAAAGACGATTTCTTGTTTAATTATTTTTTTAACAAAGTTATAAATATTGTGGGTTTTTTTTTTAATTATTTAATATTTGTTTTGGGCGTGAATTTATAGAAATTTATAACGAAGAGAAAACGTAATTTTTTTGTTTATATATAAAAAAATGGTAATTTCATAGTTTTAATAAAGAGAATTTCTCCAAAATTTAACTCGTTAAATTTTCTGATTTATAATTTTTGGGTACCAAATTTAAAAATTAGTAATAATTGTGGTTTTGCGGTTGAGATTATTTTTTTTCGCACGGTGCGCTTGTATATATCTGTATATACACTTTTTCGCCTTGATGCAAGTGTATTAGTGTGGAGAAATCGAAGTTTCTTGATATCCACAAAGCTAATTAACCGTTTGACTGCTGAGGAGCGCTATCGCGCTTTTCTTGTAAATGCGAAGTTTCTGTAAACAATTGGTATTTTTTAATTTTTGTTGTTGCAATGCAATACAAGTGAGTTTATTGCACGAAAAGTGTTTTACATAATTTCCCATACACACGCAATTAGTGCCAAAGTTTTGGCATATGTCCGAAAAAATACGTCAGCAACCAAACGGTTAAGAATCGATAGAAAAAAGAGTCCAGTAGTAAGTTTTACGTAATTTTCAACTCTTATCTCGCACCTCCCGTGTACTCGACCAGCAAATTTCTGCAAATCTCGCTAGAATTTAGTCATCGGAATGCGGGTTATCGTCTTGTGATCTACCAATTAAGCAACAATTGCGAATTCTACAATCTCCGCTTTGCTGCTCATTATATATACACAAACGAAAATAAAGGACGATCCATACTTTTCTCGAATATTAATTTATAAACTGGTGTCGAAGGTAAATAATTCTATATATATATATAGCAATGGAGAACCTTTCCCATGATCAAACTCGAATTCCCTATCGATAAAATTTCTTGGAATAAAATTAAAATTCGCAAATGTGTGTGTGTGTGTGTGTGTTTGAAATGGTCGTCGATGGAGTTTTAAAGATACGTCGCGAACACACGTCGGTTTATATTCATAACGAGGCCAACCGTCTATCGTCCGTCGCAATGGATTAATTCTCCTATATATATATATATATGTATGTATGTATGTATAATTTTGCATTTTTCTCAATTTTCCGCTTTTAGTCTCATGCATTACAAATGCGATTTAAATCCGTGGAAAATCGCCAGTTAAATGGAAAAGTATCACGGGAGGTTTTTCCAGGAGGAAAATTTTCTCCATTCTGTGAAAAGCGCTGATACAAACAAAGTGTGTGTACGTGCGAAATTGCGGAAAATCTTTTTGGAAATCTTTTGGCAAAACGAACGAAAGGAGCGAAATGAACGAGAGTGGCAGACACGGTAGTGATTAATTGGCAGGAACGAGGCTCGGGTCAAAGGTCACACTAAATGGAGAAAATGGCGATTAACTGGCCGAATCGCCAATAGCATTCGTCGCTTTCTCACGGAAGTGCGGGAAAAACGAGAGTGGTAAGAGTAACTCGAGCCAGACACGCGGAGATAAAGCTACTAAAACGCTCGTTTTGTCCGTCGACGACGACGCAGCCAACAACGCGATTGATTGTCCGCAATAACGGAGCCATCGACCCAATAATCTCGTTCCAATTTTTGCATAGAGATACGTTGATAGCACCCCGAGTCCCTTGTACACTCTACCAAAACCAAACATCTCTATTTACGCGACATTTTCATCGGAAAATTAAAATTTTCCTTTTTCTTGCTCGGAAAATTATATTCGACGAGACTCGATTTTCTTTCTATTTTTTTTCATAATTTTCCACGTTTCATCGTCTGCCGTTGGCTCTTCGAGAACGAGCCGGAGAGACCTGGGTAAAAAGAGTGGTGGAATTTTAGGTTTACGAGGTGGGGGGGGGGGGGGGAATGTATTTTTTCTTCGAGTCGCGCCTGAGTTTGTCGGCTTCCTCGCGTGGCTAATATTTCCAGTGGTGAGTCACATTTCCAATACGCCCACTGCGTACCAATTGCCATCGGTCGCTGACATCGCTCGTCAAGCCATCCAGCTTACGCTTTCACGAACCTCCTCGTGGAATCGATAAAACTTCATCTTCCCACCGTACCGACGCCGCGAACCCCCCCCCCCCCCCCCCCCCCACCCTCTTCTACTCCACTTACTCGCATTACACTCGGCACGTGGCATTCTTCGTTCATTGATACATCGCCTCCCCCCCCCCCTCCTCCACTTGATCACTCTCATTAACTTAAATGTATACCCGATTACGCCCTCCCCCCCCCTTCCCGTTCAACCGATTTCCTCCTTCCAAATCCACCGGAATGTATATTTTCGAGTAGATAATACCCGCTAAGGGCAGACCAGTCATTCCTCGCATTTGAAATTCTCTTACCACTTTGCGCTTGCTCCCACAGCACAAAGAGGCATAGCATGCAGCGTTAGCCACAAAGCTTCGTCGTAAATTATCGAGGACGCTGAATGGGAACCGAAAAATAAAGATTATTACGTACATGTGTATATATATGTATATAGTATATAGGACTCGGAGAGATAAACGTCGACGTACACACTGTATACGAGCAGCAATTTACTTGACGACCGATCTTTTCTGTCCTACTAAGTCTTATCGATCCACTCAATTGTACTTTATTCGAGTTTACTCGAGCATTCCAACTTTTGTTATTCTCCACAATTTAATGAAAAACTGTACACACTTGGAGCATTCATAACAATCGTTGTTTTTGTTTCGTGAAATTCCACGTAAAAACCGTGCCTCGATTCCGAGACTGCTCGGGCAACAATGTTGCTGGAATTTTCTCGGAAAGAAACGGAGGGTAAACAAAGTTGTTTACCCAGCGTTCCTTCGCTGCTTCTCGCAGTGTCGCGCGTCACATTCTCTCGGGCTTTTACCACTGCGCGAGACGGCGGACGAGCCAGCGACTCCCGAGCCAAACGTCTCTTTCTACTCGTCGCTAGACGCGCACGCAACTCGATCGAACCCAACGCGAAGCAACAAACGAGACGGGGAACGAGTCTCGCTCGCGTTAATTTCGCCAAAGTCACGTTGCGCGTGCCTCGCAGCGAGGGATCAATCGCGAGCTCGATTCGAGAACGGTCGACGGTCTCGCGTGCTGGAATACGAGCGTCGATGGAAAATGTTGGAAAATGCCTTATCGGGGAGGTGGGGGAAATTCGTAGGAATAAAAATCAAAAGAAGCTCGCGCATTGTCGTGTCATGCTATATATATGTGTGTATAGGTACTACAGATACGTTGGGAGAGTTCCAGTTGATGGTAAACGAGGGGGAAAGAGAACTGGGGGGGGGGGGAGGTAAAGCGATAGAAATGGTGTCCCTATAGTGTACTTTTGATGCATGTCAATATTAACAACGCAACCTTATCTATGCCACTGCTGATAGCCTACAGTTGTGTCAATTCTATATATTTCAGCCTTTCTATATTACTCTCAGCTCTGTCTTCCTTTTTCTTCCTTCGTAATACACACTACTGCACCACGTTTCTCGCTCACTCGTATATTTCCAAGCCTGTTTGAAATATGCGATTAGATAGTTGATTGGATTTTTTTCTCTTTTTTAATTCTATATATATGTGTGAATAAATGTGCGGGATTAAAGTCTTAATTAATGACGAGTTTTGTAAAAATGCATAAAAATTGAATCTAGTTTTTTTGTTGTAATTCTTTGGGGGTGGGATTATTATGGTTATTTTCGAGAAATTAGTTTGTTATAAAAGTGGAGAGCGGTTGTAATTAGTGGAAAGCGGATGTGGTTGGATGTAAAGCTTATCGAGCTTGCAAGTCGGTATAGGAATTATCGGAGAGTAATGGCGGTTAATCAGGAGAAGTTGCAGCGTGCAAATGCACTTTTTGCACAACACCTATACGCTTCACTTTCCCTTTTTTAAATCGATTTTGGCATCGCTCGCTCGTAAAGCGTCGCCGACAACGACGACCACCGCGATTATTTCTCAACTTCCCAGTGACGTACACGTTTAATCCTCAGCCCCGTGCTTTATTCGTTTAAGAAAAAATGCGATTTTTTTTTTATTTTTCACCAAAAATCTCTCTCCCGCGTCTTTAAAGATTAATCAAACATTATTTTTTTTTCAACAATCGAAAACTTTTTAAATCGGAGAATGTGGAGTGGTGCGCGTGGAACCACAAAAGGGGTGCGAGTCTATTTAAATATTCTGCGTCGTAAATAAGCCGAGTTGCAGGCGAGACCGGGGAGACAATTACGTTCAGATTTTTGGAGCCCTTGAATTTCTAGAGCGAGTGGTGGGGGTGAACAGGGTGCATCGAGGGTGCAACGGCTCGTTAAAAAAAGGGAAGAAACTGCCCGAAAACAAGACCCATCTTAAGCAACATCAAAAGCGCTTCCACGGGGGTGAACCGCCACTCGCGTCCACCCCTGAAACGTCTAGCTAAACCCCTCCCCCTCCATTTAACTCTCTCTCCCTTTTGTTTTTCTATCTCTCCCATCAACTCTCTCTCTCTCTCTCTCTCTCTCTCTCTAATACAGGTAAATTTGAATTTTCCTTTGATAACCTTACCAAACGACGCTAATTAAACACAAGTTTTTAAATAAAAAATATACGCTCAAAATTTATAATAAAAAAACCTATGGAGCCTTTTAAAACTGGCAACGAGTCATTGCAGAAAAAATGCTGATGTTAGCGTGTGTTTTGGTGGAGTGCCAGTGTGTGCGAGGATTGGGACGTTGAGGACAGAAATGAGAGAGGGTTATCAATGTTTTCGAGGATGGGTTCGCAGCTCGCACCACCGAGTGCCGCCGAAAATCCCCAAAAGCGCACGAAACAAAGAGATTTTCACTCCCTATTTTATGTACGCTTCTTTCTCCCACACACACACGCCCGCGCGTATGCGTAAGAACACGGATCGCGCAGCATTACCGACACACGCCTAAGCTTCGACCTCTCCACCACCAGGAAAACTTTGCTTCGTCCCTGCAGCAACCTTCTACTTCACCTCTCCCCCCCCCCCTTAATTCGTGCCACTTCTCATCCTCCATTTCTCTCTTCGTTCACTCGGTATTAATTATCCACTTCTTTTTCTTTAAAATACCTCTCATTCGTCATCGTGAATTTTTGTCTCATTGAGCATCGAGAAAATCAATGTGAAGTTGCATCTCGTTACCCTTTTTGGTTATGCGAATTGTACCGGCGCTGAAGGAAGTTGATATATACATATACTCGACGTGGGTCGAGTCGAACGAGCTATTTTCGCGTACATGACTGATGTTTCGCGTCTGATTCTCACGACTCGTTGATTTTTCTTAAAAAATGCATTTGGTCTGATTATATTAGTTTATTCGCTTATCGATCATTCGTTGTATCTTGTTCCTTTATTTTTTATATTCTAAAATTTTTCTTTTCATATGAATTTTTGTCCTATTACTTTTGTGTATAGTGTGTGAAAAATGATTGCAAGCTCTCAATATTTTAAAGATTTACTTTTTCGAAGAAGGTTTCATTAATAATTTGAGTTGATTTTAACATTTGTTCAACAAGTTTTTTTTTGTTTATCTTTGGATGGAAAATCAAAGGCGTATTTCGGATGGAGGATAAAAATCTAAGTCGAAAAGTCCTGATAAACTTTTTGCTAGCACCCTTGGTTAAAAAGTTATTTGAAATGAAAGATTATCGGTTACAGTAGGCCTTCTTTAAGAGTAAGATTGTTTTGGTCGTGTTATAAGGCCAAAAATGCTAAGGTTCTGTGAATTAGAATACTAAGAAAATCACAAAGCTAAACATCCACTTGAGTCTATGGTGTGTTTATGTTTTGATTGTTTTTATGGCGCTCGCACTCGATACAGTCGATCGGCCTTCAACCACTTCAGCAGGCTCAAGTGGATGTTTGGCTTTGTGTTTTTCTTAGTATTCTAATTCACGGAATCTTAGCATTTTTGGCTTTAAAACACGACCAAAACAATCTTCCTCTTAAAGAAGGCCTACTGTAATCGATAATCTTTAATTCCAAATAACTTTTTAACTAAAAGTGCTAGCAAAAAAGTTGTTAGGACTTTTTTACTCAGATTTTTATCCCCTATCCAATGGTATTATTGACATGTCCATCGTTCGTGGGACACTGTTTATACATATGTAAAATAAATAATAAAAAATACCCAATCGTGTGTTAATTCGATTCTCGAACAATTGCCAAACGATAAAATGCATATGCATAGTTCGCAAACCGAAATCATTCGAAATACAAAGAGATTTTTTCCGGGGAGCTTTGCCAACGTTTTCCTCAAGGTTAGCCGAAAGCGGCTTGCCAGGGTTGAATGGGCCGACTGGCTAAAAAATCGATAAGCACGAAAGTGAGAGTTGACCGCGCGGTGGTGCGCCCTCCTTTTTGTTCCTCCCCCTCCCCCAACCCGGTCACACCCCTCGAGTTTCCATCATTTCATCGCTTCATCCCCCCCCCCCCCCCCCTCTCCCACGCTTCAGTTCAACTTCAAACTCGGAATTTTCTCTTCCCTGCTTCCTCAGCATCTCTCCTCATTCACGATCAATCACTCTTCTCCTCCCACGTTCAATGATACTCTTCCGATCATCATTAGTAAATGACTTATCGTTCGCAAAACTCTCAATATTTTTTTTGCAATTAATTCCATATATATATATATATATATATATATATATATATATACTATATTCATAACTTTATTGCAGCGTTTATCCTAATATACTCGAACCTACACAATAATAATAACAATAAACCAAAAAATTCCAAAAACTCACTCGTTCGGTACCCAATTAAATTTAGCAAACTTAACACAAATTTGCCGATTTTACGACGCGATCCTCAAGCTCGAAAAATGGCAAATTATTCGAAATATCGTAACATCCTCAATCAGAGGAGCGGATCACGCGAAGAATGAAAAAAATCGCGCACGCTTGGTAGTGAACGAGCGAACACGTGGCAGAGGAGAAAAATTAGGAGAGAAAGACGTTAAACGAGAAAAATCCTCCGTGGTACCACAACTTACAGCTATTTTTAGTCTAATTTAAGAGTCCGAAGAAATAATCGACTGTGCCTGTGTTTCTTCTTCCTCCTTCCCATAATCAATAAAGAAAGCAAAAATATTGTCCTCGTGTTGTTATCTCGAATATCCGACGGTACGGACTCTTTCCGAATAGTTTTTTTCATGTAACACCCCCATGATAATAACAATTCTGTCCGCAGAGAGGAATAAGTTTGACTCATGTAGAAAATTTGTTTATTTTTATAGCGGTTCCGGAGCGAAACTCCTAGTAAGCAACATACCAGGTCATACCAGATTAGAGGAGGTTGAGCTTCTTCTCTCGACTTACGGACAAGTGCAAAACGTCGAAAAACTGTCGTCGCGCGATCCTAACACACAAACGTTCCTCGTCAGCTATGAGACGCAGGAACAAGCACAACAGTGAGTACATTGTTGTATTCTTAGAGAGAAAAGCGCCGAGACGCGCTTTTGAAAATTTCGTTGATGCCTGTGATAAACACGTGTATTAAAGAATTTTTTTTTCATTGCAAAATTTTTATAACACTTATATATATATATCGGTATACAGCATTAGCAAAATAATCGAAAAACAGGAATATTGATTTCTTTACTCGTTTCAGAGCTGTGAACCAGTTTAATGGCTACGACTACGACGGAAGCGCGCTGAAAGTGGAAATGTCCTCGGCGGAGAGCCGACGAAGAGGACGCAGCCAGCGAGGCGGCGTCGCCTTCTCAGGTCTGCCAGGATCCGGTCGACAAACGGATTTCCCGCTGCGGATCCTCGTGCAGTCCGACATGGTGGGCGCCATCATCGGCAGACAGGGCTCCACCATCAGACAAATAACGCAGATGACGAGGGCCCGCGTCGACGTCCACCGCAAGGACAACGTGGGCTCCCTCGAGAAGGCCATCACCATCTACGGGAACCCTGAGAATTGCACGAACGCCTGCAAAAAGATCCTCGAGGTTATGCAGCAGGAGGCTAACAGTACCAACAAAGGGTAATTTTCTACCTTATCGACCTTGGAATCGATCCACAAGGATGTTGAGATCCTTAATAGCGTGGATCATCGTCACTCGTTTCGATGAATTTGTAGGAAAAATTGTTCTCACGGTCAAATGTAGGTCAACCATGTTTCGGTGTCAGTTATATTTGCGTTGCGCCCTGTGAATAATCGATGGGAACTATTAATTTTTCCGATAGGTCAAAATGGCGAAAATCCACGAATAAACTTTGTAATTTTACCTCGAACCGGATTCTGACGTTGTTGGGTTCCTACGTGAATTCTGTGCGATTGCGCCACGCGTTTCTGACACGTGTACTCTCTATATGCACTATGTGGCTGATGATAAATCTGTTTTCAGTGACATAATTCTGAAGATACTCGCGCACAACAATTTAATTGGGCGTATCATTGGCAAGGGAGGAAATACCATCAAGAGGATCATGCAGGACACCGATACGAAAATCACCGTTAGCAGCATTAACGATATCAACAGCTTCAATCTCGAGCGTATTATTACCGTTAAGGGAAGCATCGATAACATGAGCAAAGCTGAATCCATGATCTCTAGCAAATTGCGTCAAAGCTACGAGAACGACTTGCAAGCCATGGCAGTGAGTTTTCCAATTTTTTTTTTTTTTGGTTTGTCAATGTAGAAAATACTGATTTTTTTCATTGGATCGTATAACATTAACTCCATGTCCACTTTGTGCAGCCACAAAGCATGATGTTCCCTGGACTACACCCAATGGCCATGATGTCCACTGCAGGTATGGGATACAATTCTCGTGGACCCGGCCTCTACGGGTCAGGACCCGCCCCGTACCCCTACCAAGGAAGTCTGCCCACTCAACAGGGTGTGGTTGCCAGCGATGCGCAGGAAACTACTTTCCTCTACATACCCAATGGAACCGTTGGTGCCATCATAGGTACCAAGGGCTCTCACATAAGGAATATCATACGATTCTCCGGCGCGAGCGTCAAGATTGCTCCCCTCGAGCTCGACAAGCCTGCGGAACAGCAAACCGAGAGGAAAGTTACCATCATCGGTTCTCCAGAATCTCAGTGGAAGGTCAGTTGAGCCAAAGTGCTAAATTTTCGGTTTTGTAACGCTTTGTTGTACAAGCGAGAGTCAGTCGTCACATTGTTGACACATTGTAACTACTAGGCTAATGAGAGATTGTAAAGCGTTCAGCCATTGGGTACCTCAGTGGCGAGGGTGCCGGATTCGCGTCTAGTGGGACGCGGGTTCGAGTCCTGTCTTGGGGCTGCGTTGAGGGATTTGGAAGAGCGTATCCTGCTCGTTTGGGCGAATGTCGTATGTAGGCATTGGCTTGATGTAGCAGGTATATAAAAGAGTGCAGGGCCCCGTGCTGATCGCGGTTCATCCTCGTACGTGGATCGGCTCCGATTAACCCTTCAACATTGTTCTTCTATTTTATAAAACTGTACAAGGATTTATAGGAGCACGTAACAAAGTTGCAAAATTTGATTACATAGAATTTTGTATTTCAGGCACAATATTTGATCTTTGAAAAAATGCGAGAAGAGGGTTTTGTGACTGGCAACGAAGATGTTAGATTAACGATCGAGATACTCGTACCAAGTACCCAAGTTGGACGAATAATTGGGAAGGGAGGTCAAAACGTGAGAGAGCTGCAACGAGTGACTGGGAGCATCATTAAATTGTCCGAGCAGCAAGCAGCACCCACAGTCGACGAAGAAACCACAGTCCACATCATTGGACCGTTCTTCTCCGTTCAGGTAGAGCCCAAGAGACCACCTTGAGAGGGTAAATGGGATTTTGAATAAAATAATCAAAATGTAAAATATTGCAGTCGGCGCAGAGAAGAATTCGCTCGATGGTTCTACAATCGGCAGCACCGGGAAGCGGAACGAGCGGCCCAGGCTCGCGCGCTGGTCGTGGCAGTAGTCAAGAGGGTGGCTCTCGTTCCCGAAGAGACGGCAGTGCAACGTCCCAGCAAAGCAACTCGCAACAACAGCAACAATCTTCCTCTCCCTCCAATCAACCCCAACAACAGCAAGCGCAGCAGCAGCAGCAACAACAACAACAACAATCACCTCAACAGCAAACATCGCAGAATCAGTAACGTCGAATGAAGAAGACCGCACCGACGCCGACCAACGCCCCACGGAATCCGTTTTACTCGCCGGGGTGACCTCGTAGATCGTAGCGTTTGTACTTTGCGCGGAGAGAGCTTGACAAAGTCACGGCCAGTCTCCGATGGTTGGCGCGCGCACGATCGATCCCGCGTCCTCCCTCATCCCGTGTTCAGCATCATCCACGGGAGGCGAGGACGCGACGCGCATATTTCGGAGCCACCATCAGCCGCTAGCCTATATCAATTAGCGTGACCATTCCGTACGTGCCAGTATTTCGAGGTTCCGTCTGGTCGCCGAGTCGACGTCGATGATTATAATTTATTTACAATCTACCTCTCGCTCGCGAGACGCCTACATTCTAGTCTGCAGACACACCGGTCGCCCAAGATCCTTAACTCGCTCCACCTTTTTGGGTTTCGCTGGCAAACCCGAGAAATTTGTGGCTTCTGGAATCGCGAATGTCGCAGCTAGAACGTTGGAAGACTTATATACATATACACTTATATATATATATATGTATATATATTTATATATATATAAGCGTTACGTTGCCATGCATCGCGCTGAGAAAGATCTTATAATATTGTTGCAAGAACCAGACGGATTCCGCAAGAATAGCGATAAGCTGTGAGTCCTGTACTTTGCTGAATCTCGTAGCTTCGATGCTTCGGGTCCGGTTCTTCGGTGGAGGACCAGAGTTTGTCCTAAACATCATCATTCCGTATGAGCCAGTATTTATCGCTGGACAGAAGTTGCTATCGGTTCTATTGAGCTGGAAAAGTGGATTAGGTTTTGCGATTGCACGCTGATCCCGTCCCCTCGAGATTCCATTCTTCGTCGCTACCTATAGACGTAAGCGCGATTTGATAAATGAGCAGATGTAAAGAAAGAAATGGCGAGAGAGAGAGAGAGAGAGAGGACGGTGAATCGTAAGAACGCGCAGAAGAGGGATCAGTGTAGAACGAAAGAACGAGAGATCGAACAAAGCCACGAAACTTTTTCAAGCATTTTTACTTTACCATGGATGTAATAGTGTGTGAGTGTGCGTGTGTTCAATAATACTATTAATCTATAAGTAATTACTTATTAGTAATATGGCAAAAAATTGCAAATTTAGGATTATTATCGCGAGTATAGAAGTTGTATGAGAGAGAGAGAGAGAGAGAGAGAGAGAGAGAGAGATGGGCGAATGAAGGTATCGGGCAGCGCGCGAATAATGGCTGGTGCCTGAGAATTTTCAATTGGAAACTCGTATCGTTCGCAAGCGTCTCAGAGGAGGCCCGTGTGCAGGAGGAGAGTCGAGAGAGGAAGAGAGGATCGCCCGGTGGTAGCGCGACGCCTTGCAAACGATATGATCTCGTCGAATGCGTATAATCGGTCTTGATCAAAGTATGCTAGAAATTCGTCACACGATAAAATTCTATCGTGTCCTTGAGACAAATCGTTGTTGTAGCCTTTAAGGAAAAATGTTGAGATTAAAACTTTGAGATATATTCGAAGATAGTATTTTCGACCGAGTATACGCGCCGCGCGATAAGCCAATACCCAACGAAAGACGAGGGAGAAGAAATGTAACAACGCGAGAAGCTTGTGGGGGGTAGACACGCGGTTGCGAACGGCCGAGTTCTGGTCTTGCTCGCTTTTCGACACGGGCAACGCGCTAGATGTAACAATCCTAACGAGGCAGAGTTCCAACTGCCGAATTTGCACGCTCGGCCCGCTGTAGATCCGAGCGAGCGCGGTCCACCCGTCGCAAGCTAATTGGGATTTCAATGGAAAGAAAACTGACCAAAAAGATACCGCATATAAACGCAGATACACATGTATATTAACGAAACGGATTGAGACGAGAAATCGGCTCTCGCGTCACTGGGTCCTTCGCGAGGATCCCCGGGAGCATTAGCCGGTTGTCGAAAGCATTAACATTGGATTGCGAGCGGTCCAACGCGCAGCTGGAGCAGCGATGAACGTTGCACAGATCGAGACGACGCGCATAGGGGGAGAGCGAGTCTCCCGGGAACCGGTTAACTCTTTCTCGGACGAAGAAAAGCAGCAGCGGCGCGTGGTCGGTCAAAACATATTTCTATTAGTAGAGAGAACCTTGCTCGAGGTTCTCGCGCCGAATGTACACACGAGCGCGCCGGTATTTTTTTACTAGCTCCACAGGCTGGAGGTAAAAGATACCTCGACGCGTCTCTCGCTCGGCCAACTTCACGGCATTCGGAATATGCATTTAGTACAAAGTTTTTCGGCGTAGGTTATAGGTTAACTGGAGCCCCGGTGGGGCCTGGAATTCTCCAGGACCGCAACGCGAACCTCTCGACACGTTTTTTTCTCTCAACGATCCCAAAGAATATCATAAAGACAATCGAAGGTTAGACTCTGTGCAGGAGTGCGTCGAGAGGGGGGAGGCCATATGCGTTGTAAGGTAGTGGAGAGTTCCAGGCGTAGGGGCTCGATTGATTCTGGAGTGTGCGCACGAAATCACCGGGTGGGTTTATCCAAAGGAAGGAAGGGAAACGCAGAGAAAAATAAACAGGGAAGACGGTGTAGAGTTTATATTGCTTGGCTCCGTGTGTTGCGCTTTTATACCGAGTGTATCCAGGCCGCCATCTCCTTCTTGCCTTTTTCTTTTTCGTCTGCGGTGTATCGCAGTAACGGAGCGCGGGCATTGTAGGGCTAAGAGAGAGCGTGTTAATAAGGCAGGAAAAAAAAAGAAGGAGCTTAATAACGCGAGAGGTATTAGGGAAAGATAAGAAGGGACTGCAAAAGTGTGATAGGGAGAATGAAAGAAAATGAGACTAAGAGTATAAGTTTATTTTTGATACATTGTTGGGGAGATCCAAGTGATTCTTTTTTTTGTCAATTTTTTTGTTAAATGTTTTTAATAACTTAATGAATTTTAACGATATTAGGGAGAGGCGCGAGAGCGAAGGAACGCGATTAAATTTTTAATATAGATAAGAGAGAGAGAGAGAGAGAGAGGGAGGGAGGGAGAGAGAGATCGCGGAGGGAGAAGCACGTAATAGTAGGGAGATGATACGAAGCGAAGTGTTTTTCGTGAAAAAAAAATTAATTAACTGTGAATTTTAGCGGCTCGACGGGGGCGCAGCTTTTTGCGCTGCGGGTGCACCTCGTCGGTCCAGGCCATTTCTCGCGGGGAGAGTTACGATAACGGGGATTTTTAGTCAGATATAAATTGTATAATATATTTAATATATTTCGAGAAGACGGTGGCTGTAAGGGCCTCGCGCCCGGTTCCGGGGCCCTCCTCCTCGGCTCTCGGAGCGACGAGGCGATCGGCCTTGCAGTTTTATGCGACGCGAAATTCGCCTGGTCGCTCCTGTCCGAGCGGCCCCGAGTGCCCGCGAGAGCCCTCGGGTCCCCGTTGTTATTTATCAAACGTAAATATTTAATGAAAAGTTTTTAAGAGGGGGATGAGATCGGAGGGAAAATCGACGACGGATTATCGATTCGCGGGAGAGAGAGAGAGAGAGAGTGTGTGCCAAGGGAAACGAACGGGGACTGTACCGACTGTGACGTCACGATACTCTTACACGGACAACCGAACGGATGGACGGACTCGAATGCACGCGACAGGATCGAGCGAGGATCCTACCATTCCTAGCAATCGCGAGAGAGAGAGAGAGAGAGAGAGAGAGAGAACGTCAAGGGAAACGACCAGGGACTGTACGGACTGTGACGTCACGATAATCTTACACGGACAACCGGACGGACTCGAAAGCACGCGACAGGATCGAGCGAGGATCCTTCCATTCCGAGCAATCGCGAGAGAGAGAGAAAGAGAACGGCACAATTCGTATACGCGGCGCACAAGCGTTTTTTTTCGGCCAAAATCAAAATTATCGTTAATAAGAAAAAAAAAGGAACAAAAAAAGACAAATTTTAAAATATAAGCAAACTAAAGGAATATCTGGCTATCGAGAGGAGAAAGGATGATAGATATATAGACACACGCTTCAGGGATAAAAATATCATACAGCATATATATATATATATATAGAAAACACAGAGAAGCACGACGCTCCATTACGAAAGCAGGAATCGCGTTTGTCGAGCGAGCGCCGCTCGTCTTGACTATACTTCAACCCCCCCCCCCCCCCCCCAATCATCATCATCAGTCCCCTTTCGCAATATCTCTTTCCCGACACCGGGAAGCGAGATGGACGGTCGAAATTTGCAACCGGAGGAGAAAGAGACGAGAAACAGCAGACTCCGCACGTCTCTCGCTCGCTCATCTAGTTTTCATTGGATTTAAGTTTCTAGTTTTTTCGAATCACTCAGGGGGGAATTAAAAAAATAAACACACTGAGAATAGGACGCTTTACGAAAAAGATCAAGCGGGAATCAGGGACACCCTTCGGACTTCGTTGCTCGCTCAAAATCCTTGTACACTCCAGGCAAAAATTGTCGAAGCGGAAAAATGGACAATGCGAGAAAAGAGCAGCCGTGAAAAGAATCCACACACCGGAAAACACAGAAGGAACAAACGCATCAGTCTTGTACACACGCACAGCAGCCAATACCACCGCGAGTCGGGGATTTTGCACCAGAGAGAGAGAGAGAGAGAGAGAGGTGCTCGAAAGGCATCGGGATCTCGCCTCTCTCCATCGTCACCTCGCGGTGATGACACAGGAACGTCTCAGGACGATCCCACGCGCATTCCCAAACTCGGACCATTTTTTTCTTCCGGCAGACTTCTCAACACTTTGGCCGCCGTGGAAAGGGAAGAACGGACGATCGTGTATATCGCGACGCGAAGAGAGCACTCTGAGGACACGCTCGCACGCTCGAGAGAGAATGTACAAATGACAGAGAATAACAAAGAGAGATTAAGATGAATGCGAATAGAAATTATTAATGTAATAATGATAACTTAAAAGATTTTTAACGTTATTAAATTATTATCTACCGCGCGACATTGAGAGTCGCGCGGTGACTTAATCTATTTGGGCATGGATGGCCCAGAGAAATGTACAAAATCTAAATGTTAGAGTATTCTAGAGTATTTTACCGTGGATCGTGCTTAATCGGTTAGGGGAAGGTGCGAGGAGAGAGTGGAGGTGTGTGTGTGTGTGTAGGAGCAGGAGTAGGGAGGAGGTACGCAGTTGGAAAGAACAAATGGTAGACTCAGTGATAAGCAGACCTTGTTATATGTATACACAGAAAAAACATTTATATATATATATATATATATATATATATATACATATATATTCGTGCGAAGAACCACACCACAACCAGCGCAACATTGCGAAGACGAGAGAAAAAAACACACAAAGATTCGACTGGGCGCACAGCCAAACGACGATAAATATCGAGAACGATCCACCCATCCGATTTTTCTACCGATCATCCACGGGAAAAACGCGCGTAACGACTACGCGTCCAGGACACAACACTTTTCCAGGTGTTTCGACAAGGAACAATATTATCACGCCCCACCGCTCCGGCTCTCTCTCTTTTTTAACGAAAGAGAGACTACTCGAGACATATATATATGCATATATATATAGCTTCACGCGGTTTCGGGAAAACCGCGAGTTTTCCAGAGCAAAAACTCTACAAGTTTCTTACGTCGCACTGCCAATTTCGAGAGAGCTTTTCACAATGATGAAAAACAAAAGACTAAAGAAAATTATTAAAAAGAAAAAAAAACAGATGATTTCTCTAAAAGAATCGTTATCGGATCCACTGCCACCCTGGTCGATGCGATGTTGAAGAAAAAGGAGGAAAACAGTCGATCAACCGAATTCAATGCATCAAAACGAAATCCGGTTAGCGAGAGAGAGAGAGAGAGAGAGAGAGAAAATAGGGAATCACGCTGATTTTTTTCATAGCAAAACGAATTCAAACGCTGAAAATCGAGATATCAGACAGGAGAGAGTGGAAATCCCGGAGATCCGTATCGGGACTCTCGTCAATCATCAACTCCACGAATTAAAGAAATACATAGTAGATTATAGAGAGAGAGAGAGAGAGGATGAATGAGAGATGGAGAGAAAGAGAATGAGAGAGAGAGAGAGAGAGAGAGAGTGAGGGAGAGAGAGAAGACAAACCAGGACACGTCCACAGTTTGTTGAATTTATAGCTAACAAGATACTTTAATCGATAATAGTAGCGTTTAATGAATAGTAATAGTAATAAGTAGGAGGGAGGAGGGCGACGGTGATAGAGAGAAAGAGAGAGAGAGAGAGAGTGATGTCGTTGAAGGGAGGGAACGACAGAATCGCGCCTGTTTTCTGATTATTTTGGGCTTTAGTATTAATACGTTTCGGAACACGTGGACGCACAACGATCCGAGGGGAAGGGAGGAGATAGACGAGGGAAAAACAGCAGGGTGTATCCTCAAAATGAAAAATTGATGCTAAATTTCTAAAGGAGGTTCGAACTGTACTCGTGGATCGGAGTAGAGGGCAAAGAGAGAGAGAGAGAGAGAGAGAGAGAGAGAGAGAAGGTTGAAATTATAGCGCGCGTGGCGTTGAACTAGGGCCTTATTGCACACAGTTGGGCATTGTTGTTAATGTGACAGGTTCGAGTGATATCGCTAAGCAGATGATATATATCAGGTAGCGGGCTGGACGATATAGACGAAAATTAATATAATGTAATAAGCGTAGGTCGAAAGAGAGAGACTTGTGATCGATGGAGTTTTAATATATTATCTATTATTATCCTATTATATTGCCAATGATGGGCATTATGAGAAAACCGTGCGGGTATCTAATACATAACTTATTCTTTACACACTTTGCATTTATACAGCTCTGTACATGCGAAACGACTCTCCAATACCACCACACGCATACCCTGTAAATGTATACCTCCCGAAATAGAATATTAATGTACACACGAGACGACAAACGCCACACTTGTACACACCCACACACACATACATAGATATACGCATACGTTATACGCCTGTTGTACATAGATATATATTATATGTAAACCTAAAGTAAAAACTGCAAGATAGTCGTTGTACCAGCTGTAACACTGTACGAGAAACCGTATGCGTTAAGCGAATCAACTGTAACGAAAGCGGAACGAGCAATTAGTCGATAGTTTTTCATATAATTGGCCGAACGCCCGGTGCTCTCCACGAGGCTCGTCGGTTCCCAAGTTTTTCCATCAGCAGCCACATTGTATACACCTATGTAGAAACACTTTGTTGCGATCCGATGAAATCTTCTCCAGTTTGTCATTTTCTGTCTCTTACACGTTTATTTGTCCTTGGTGCACTGCCGGGACAAAGGAACATCGCAGACGCGTCTTTGCCACGTTCCCTAACGACGAGCCTCGAACCAGCCAGCACCGAGACACGTTCGTCTCCCAAAGGGCATACACGCAAGACGAAGCTTCGCTATATCTATACTATACTGCAAATAGTGACGAGATTTATAATACTAAAACCCAAAATACCTGGCCCCTCGCGAACGGGCGGGACAGCAGCAACCACCGCGAGGAAACTCGTACAACAGGGCATTTTGCGCGATATACGTCGTACAGAACCAACCAAGGTTATGGCTACTAAGGAATCGTTCTCAAATTGCTACCTCAAAAGCGCACCGCACGATGATATTCTATGGAGAGAGAGACGCGAGCAGATGCATGCCAAATTTTATATATATATATATATATCCTCGACACGCGAGTTCATTTTCTCTGCTTCTTCTTTATATTCTTATTATTATTATTATTGTAAGGGAGACAGAGAGTTTTGTGGAAAACCCCTTTTCTTCATATATATATGTATAAACTTCTCTTTTTTCTTTTTCTTTTTTTTTTTATTCATTGCTGCAAGATATTGTCTTCTATGTTTCTCTCTTCTCACTGTTTTTTTTTTCTTATTTTTTCTTCTCTTTTCTCTCCATTCGTCAATTGTACTCAAACTGCTCGCTTTTTCCTTCGGAACCTCGTCGTGCTCGCGCACGTTGCGCTAGCATTTTCTTTTTCTTTTTCATTTCTTTTTCTTTTCTTTTTGTAATATTACACTTAGAATTATTTTACGCGTTGTCACAGCAAGAAGTTTATTAGAATTTATAACATTTATATCATTGGATCATTTACAGTTTTAGTTGATTTTTCTTTTCTTTTTCATTACGTTTTGTTAGGTTGTTAAGAGATCAAGCATCGTAATTTTTGTAATAGCGTAATAGTGTGCTTCAGCTCGAAATGGTTGTAATTATGCGTCAGTAAGCTCACATTGTTATGTTTATACAAAGGAAACGTTGCCCGCTCGTGCCGATCACGTCCAACCAATATCGCACGCAGAAAGAAAGCTAAAAAGATACCTGTGACAAGGGACCATTACTCTTTTAACGATCATCGTCGACGCATCGTGTAATTCTCCGCATATGGCACGAGCTGGAAATGTTCGCAAAAACTAATAATTAATTCTAAGACCGACTATAATTAACATTGACAAATGTTTTTAGCTACTTCAATTATTTTTGTCTCGATCAATAAATATTCTTCTCACTTCCATTTCGATTTGTGGTACATCTGCATCCTCGAGCATGTAAATTGACGTATTCAATACGAGGATCCATTTAGATATACAATTATGCAAGCACACAATTCCAATCGAGTCCTCGTACGATATCACGAAAACGTATATTAAAGAGGCTAAAAATACCACACAAAAAAATCTATATAAATAAATAAAATTTGACAAAAAAAAACACACTCCACGAGATCCACGTTTATTTACACGCACACGTGCAAACACACGCGGAGTTTTCGAACGACGAATCGTCTCTGTAAGCGCGCGAGCCAATCGCTCCACGTTAAGATTCATTTCTCAACGTGTGCCATTCGTTCATTCTTCGTCTCTAATTTACTTTTTTATTCCTAATGTTCTAATATATAATTTTGCCTGTTATATGAATATATATATATATATATATATATATATATATTTGTATAATCAATGTTACTAAACTATAAAACTACTAAATTTACTACTAATATTACTACTAAACTAAACTACTACTACTGCTACTATGTACTACTACTACAGATACCTTTCTACATCTTTTTGTACTCGAGAAATTTCATTTTTGCTACTTTCTCGTGCGATTCGATATATTCCCCGAAATTCATAAAAAAAAAAAGAATAGATTATGCTGGTCCTTTTGCAACGACGACGAAGCAAAAGTCGACAAAGATAAATTGTCCAGTGCTTGAGTTCAGTCTGTAATTGCGTGCAAAACGAGTATCGCGTAAAATGGCGAACGAATTTTTGAAAAAAAAAAAAATATATTTTGTACATGTATCTTTAATTGCAAAACTTTAATCTCCGATTCGCGATTAATTTTCATCTTCCAATTATACGTGTCGTCGATATTCCAGACCACGACGCGTACTTGACAAAAAAAAATTACCTACGCGCGAAACTCATTTGAATCGCAAAATCACGAAAGAAAGCACGCAAAATTTTGATCGATCGGTGGAATTATCAAGCCAAAAAAAAAAGTTGTACGGTACCTATTTTTAGCGTGTAATGTTTAATGATTTACCACGTACTATATGGATATTCATTATTAAGTACACGAAACATAGAAGTGTAACGCATAGATAAGGGTAAGACAGGAGAATAATCACGAATAAGTCTACAAACAAGCGAGCTTCCCTCCAGATGCAAAATTCTCAATTTCAGCCTCGTTTTAGGGTTCGATGACGCTCCTCGGGATCAGCCTCGAGAGGCACATGGGTGAATAAAAAAAAATACAGCAAGAAAAACCTTAGAAGATCCAAGGACGATTCAAGGAGAGGGAAAAAAATAAATTTTCGGAGCTTTAACAAGGTCGTCCCTTTTTTCATCCCTGGAGGGAACGCAGTCGCTGTTAAATCGTTTGGTTTGAAATTTATATGTGCTAGATAAATGTGAGGAATTGTCCTGTATCGACGAAACTGCCAACCATAAGGAGCGAAGACAAAATTATTAACGATCGTGTGACAGTTATGATAATGATTAATAATAATAAGTAAGTAACGCTTAGGTATGGCATTAAACGCAAGGAGGACGAAGGAAACTGTGGTGAACGTACAGAAATTTTAAACATCACCCGTGCACAGATCCAATTTCGCAGAGTTCATTCGTATCATTATTATTATGTCTAGAAACGTTCAGGCAATATTTCAAAACTATATATACAATAATCACACGTCGTATATCGTCATTCTCGTGTATCGTACCGCGATACGTCTATACGATATCTATTTTATCAATTTTTTTCATTGTTTATATAAATATAGCTATTACAGATGTGGCATGCGAGGAGGAAATTAAATGTTGATTTAAGAAAAAAAAAAAAAAGGAAACGGGAGTTATTGTGTGCGACTACAAGAATATCGGATGGCATTCAAACGTACCTAAACTTACATTTATACTATATATACGTATCTTAAGGACATTCCTACGAATATGGTTAAAGGTGCCTATAATTTTTTTTTCTCGCAAAACGTAAGTTTTGGAGCATAGCTGTATCGACTCGATACATATGTATACACACACACACAAGTACAGAATAACTTTTACTCCTCTCTCTGCTGTGAGAATAATAAACCTATATGTATACACACACATATATATTTAATAGAATGCAATAGCGATCCTGAAAAACACTGCTTTTTTATATAATGATATATAGTAATGTTTACAGAATTAGTAATTAACAGAAAGCATTGTTGTTATAAGAATGCAACGTTATTATTGATATATACTACTTGCAAGAACCATTTATTTCCCTGCGAATTTGCCAAATATCGATATAGGACCGCCATTACCAATCGCTGTTGGCAAATTCCGTTCGACTGTGTAACGTTAGCCGCAGCTTGTAAATTATTATTGCTATTATTATTATTATAATAACTTTGTTTATTCCCAGTGCAAAAATAGCTTAAGAACGCTCTAGACTCCGCATCAGCCTGGTACAATCACCCGATTCATTTTGCATTAGTTTAGAAATTTGTCCAACGTTCGAGAAACCTGAAATTGTGACGAGCCAAAGAGAGAGAGAGAGAGAGAGAAACATTGTAAAATATACGTTATGGATGCAGAAAAACATGCGAGCAAACGTCAGATGGAATAATTGTACCAGGGCTCGAAATAGAGATCGATGTACAGTTACGAGAATAATTTGTCGATCATTCCGTTCCTCTCGACAAGCGTTCCTCCAATCAAAACACGGAATACCAAGCAACTGCCACATTAATTTGCTCCGATTGGCTTCCTCTTGTTGATGTTACAGCGTGACGTCACTGTCGTGCCTGGTTTCCACCCCCCCCCCCCCCCCACCCCCACGATGCTGCCAAATTAGCATAATACTTCATTTTACAAAGAAACAGTGGAGGGGGGTTGTTGAAGAAATCAGGAACGACGAGGACAGAACCGATGATCTGTTATAATATTCGGTCGTACGGACCTTAGGCTCGGTACACACGCGTGCGTCTCCCCCGATTTTCCGATCGTTCGGCAAAGGTTTAATATATACACATACATATATATATATATATATACCTGGGGCGTCGATAAACTCCACGTGTGCGCCGAGTTTTCGAGTACTTCGAGCGAGCGGTACTTCGCTTAATTCAGGGCTCTGAAATTTGTGCATATTTCAGTTGTTTACTATACTCACTAATAGGAAATCCCTATTAGTGACTACGGTAAATAGCTGGAGTGTGCAAATAATGCCGAGTTCTGGCTTAATTGTATCTCTTGTAACCTACACGCTTTGACATGTTCCATCGTTCCAAGTTACTCGACGATCCGTTCGACGACACTTTGTTATTACACCGAAATCTGTTATTTACCTTTTTTTGTCATACTAGCGTTAAACGTAAAATGGAAATAGTATAGGCTCGCCATTGTGATCCTTTCAATCTCTTATTGTGTTTCGAGCTCGGAACGATGGTGGAAAAAACAGGGATAGGTTTTAGCGTCGCTGTGTATGTATCAGGACTCGGAATTGTTTTTGCACATTCCAGCTATTTACTACAGTCACTAATAGGGATTTCGTATTAGTGACTATAGTCACCAACCGAAACGTGCACAAATTTCCGAGCTCTGCTGTATACAATAGACACGAGTTCTGACGTCACTCTGTTTACACTTTATTCCTGTAACGGCCAAGCGACCACTGTTATCGCTCGCGCACATCAACTTCCACTTTTTACTGACAGACGAAGTTTTCTCGAATTCAATCTTTCTTCCGATTCGCTAATTTGATTAATGATAGGAGTGGTCGCGTGGCCGATAACGCAAGCACGTAACGATATTACAGCGATGAGAAGGAACAATTCCTCACAAAAGAATCTATTCTAGAAGAGTAAAGACAAACGATAAACGTAGCGAGTCGGATTCGATCGCTGATTATTTATCACCCCCCCCCCCCTTTCGTCTAAACAATTGTAGCTCTAAAGATAAATTTCTGTAACGAGTAAAAAAACACAGGAATGAGAGGGTGAACCGTATATACATGTAAAGAGTAACACAAATATTAAATATATTTATATTATTTAAATATAAATATCATATGTAAATGGATGATGAATGAAAGCAAGCTAAAAAAAATACTTCTCATTTGTGCTGTTTTTAAGGGGAGAGCTCTGCTAAATTTCTTTTCTCTTCGTATTCGATACATATAAATATTTCCTTTAGATATACTAATCGACAAGCTAGAAAAAAGAGAGTGATACATTAAAAGAGAGATAGATAGAGATATAAATATATATAGGGAGGAGAGAGAGAGAGAGAGAGAGGGGAGAAGAGACACTCGGAGATGGAAAAAAGAGCGAAGAGTGGTCTGCTCACGGCTAAAACTGTGCTTTACCGCGCAGATCGCCTTTTAATTCTAACTGATCAAAGGGCGACGTTGTCTAAATTCAAAGGGAAAAAGAGAGTAGGAGATATCGACGTGTCTCCCTTTAACGTCATTTGTCTTTGTTTCTTTTTTTTTTTTTTAGTATTTTTCATCGTATAACTTTTTGCAGCAGCCCTTTGTTAGAAGCTACCCAATTAAATTTATCGCTGTATCCGTAGACCCAACGCTTGCATGGGTAATTACGAAGAAGGAATGCGTTTCGTTAAATGCATTTTCCACTTTTTCTTTCATCAAGCCAGTCGCTTGGAACGATTTTTCATGTTCGATCGCTTTATTGTTTTTCATCAGGTTTTATTGTCTCGGTTAAAAATTCATGGGTCATATCTATTCTCCATCCTTCTCTTATTACAAACGTCTCTATCGTAAACAATGCGAAAACGAGAGCAAAAACGATACAGTTTGTGTGCAGCTACGCTCAAAGCTACTTTTTCCCCTCCATAAGACGTACAAGCGATGGGAAACGGCGTACCTCATGTTCGAAACAGAGAATTCATTTTCCGAGTCAAGCATATATTCACGAGGACAAAGATATAAACAGACCATCGATTTATATTGAATTTATGCGTAACATTCAATTAAGGATTGTATGTAATTGTATATATATTTATATATGAGTACAATTCAGTCCATGAGTTAAGAAACATTCTCCTTTTTCTACTATGAAAAATAAATTATTCTAGTTAATAAAAAGGGTTTGTGTTTATCATTTTTAGTATACTCAACCTTTACCACAACCTTTCAGCAGCATAAGTTTGAAAAACGTACAAAGAAATTCGTAGGGATTTTCATATTTGACGACTTACATTTATTTCTGTCATAGTGCGTAGTTTACAAGGGATTTTCTAACTAATTACAGAGTTTCCTACAGATATTCCCGATATTCTAACACTTTGTATTACAAACATCTTCGAATCTATACGTACACATTTATATTATTATTAAATTCTAAAATATTAATGTATTTACACAGTATTTAATATTCGTGATTAATATAAATTCCATAATTTTATTTCATATTTGGCAACGTAGCTATAAAGAATCTCACACGTTCAATTAATGATTATTATTTTTATTGCAATATCCGTCGTCACTCTTAAATGCTATACATCTTGCAATTACTACGCGCAATGCACCCTTGAAGCAAACTGATTTTCGTTCATTTCGTTTATTCGTAAAATAGACGGTACAAAGACGTCCAGCAATTGAAAGGTAACAGTCACTCCCAAACCGACTCCTGAATCGTGATTTTCATTATTTTTATTCCTTCACACACATTATGGTACTAATTGCAGATTTAACGCGAACAAACTTTATCAACATTTACATAACCTGCGCTCCCTGCATAAAGCGCAAAGTGAGAGTAAAGTTATGCGAGTATCCCTAAGAAAAACTGTCCAATTGCACACTGTACTCATATTTAAAACTGCGTGCTCATCTTTGAATTTTTACTTTTTCAATAAATTCGCAGATCTCATTATTCCTACACTCACAATCCCCTCACTCTTTTGACACACTTAACAAAAAGATTCATGAAAAATCGTGAGATCGCGGCATAGATCGAGATCTACCAAATAGAGACTCGAATTATGTAGATTTATTAGTAAATAAATACTATGATTTAGAGCTTTAAACTCATTAAAGAGATTCTCAGTGTGGCCTCAGCACGCCAACCATATCGCCCAGCAATCTTTCAATACTGACATCACCAACGGTCGGTTTGAATAGCAACTCCTGAAGTGTAGAACGGCAAAGCGCACGCGCAGATGGTAAAAGCAGTAGCAGACGACCTACTCTACGAGCCTCCCTCTCGCAGAACACTGCCACGGTTTGTTCCTGTAATGCCGACACAGTTTCGGCATCGCTGAGACCTCTTGCCTCTACGAGTGATAAACAGGTTAACAAAGTTACACATTTATTTCCATCTTATCTCAATTTCAACCACGAATCTTACCTCCTTTGAACAAGACAATCGTTTTCAAGCAAGCATACTCGGAGTAATCGACGCGAAGTTGCGTGCACTTATTCAAAAGCTCGCGAAGCTTTCGAACTTCGTCGTTCAACGCTTCGCTTCTCTCTGCCGGTAAGTCCCTCGGGATCAGAGTGCTCTCGTCAACGGGAAAATTCCACTGAGCTGCTGTAAGTATAAACAATTCGCTCCAAGATTCCTCCAATAATATCGTTTGATCTCTGAACGGAAGCTGTAAAAGAAAACATTTTTTTTCTCATTGATCAAATATTTCGCAGGGCAACTGTTTCCACAAAGGTGGATTTTTTATTTGTTTTAAAACCTCGATGCGTTTTAGTCTGCATCCAGAACGGTTTTAATCCACCTTTGTTAAAAATGTATTAAATTTAATTTTATCATATTACTTGTAGAAAGGAGTGGATACTTTTTGCCCATCTGACGGCAAAAAATAGAAGCTTAGCGGCGAATTCGTAAGTGTTCTCGGCCGATAAGAGAGACAGACTGGGTAACATGTATTCAGTAGGGAGCGACGCTATGATAGGTGGAGCTCTTCTAGTATCGACTGATTCGTCCGCTAAGTCAGAAGAAGCATAGGTTAGGTGAATCGATATTTGAATCATTTTCTCATTATTCTATCGTAAAAATTTCAAACCTCCTGCTTTTAGACGCTTCTCGGCACTCTGAATTTCTTGAGAACTCGAGACTTCGTCCTCTTTGCCGGTCGATGCTGTTAAGGACTCCATGGAGGGACGTGGCATAAAAGGACCTAAGTATTTATATTTTTTTAAATTGGTTTCTCCTAATGTTGACAAGTATATGTAGCGCGTATCGATTTTAGCATCTTTTACGAAATAAATGCTACGTGTTAATTTCGTTATTTCTTACCAACAGCTGGAGCAAAAGCTGGCATCGGAGGCTTAAAGGGAAAGAACGATGGACAAAGTAAAGGATAGTATGGATTGCCTCCTGCGGGAAAAATGTGAGGAATTCCTGGATAAATGTTGGTGGGACCTCTTCGTCCTGCTGCAGCAATTGTCGCCGGATTCCTTGGTGACCTTTCGTGCTGGACCGCTGCAAACGCAAGTCACAAAGATGTTTTTATCTCAATCTTCGACTAATATAACTAATTACCTCGTGCCAAATTAAGGCTGTAAAATTACGAAAAATGATTTTCTAAGTTTTTAATTTACTCGAGAAGAAATATTTAAGTTGAATGTTTTTATCAAATATTGGTGTAGTGCACAGTAAAATCTGTGATGAAGATAGATGTGGGAGCACGAGGGATAGTTTTTCATCAGTGCTGTGTAGCATTCAAACGTTTTTTTATACCTCGATCGGTCAACAATATTGGCCGAGAGAGTACCGGGACTCTTAATGGGACCTTTCCCACCCTCCTATCTCTTATGACCTAGCCACCCCCTGCTAATTGATATCTCGGTGCAATCAAGTGTTTGGATAGCCCCCATCCAGCCACAAGAGGTGTTTACAAAAGCTGTGAACGTCGGACTGTTCCTGACACTGTCCGCTTGTCACGCGTTTTGCCATTATATTCGTATATTAAGAAAGTAGAAAAATCGAATCTACTAAAAATGTAAAAAGGACGCTAAACAAAGTATCCATTAGTTCGTAATGCTTTACTCGATGTTAAAACTTAGCTAAGCACCTTTTCAAATTACTTGTGTAATTTTGCATCCTTGACTAATTAAATAACCCGTCGAAATTTGTTTACTTTTTGGGGTTCTTTTTTATATTATAAAGAGAAGGAGGGAGGGGGGGGGGGGGGTTTGGCTGTATTGTTTAAGCAATGGACAAAAAAATAGATCTTTAAATACCAACGTCCACCAGGAAATGCTGGTACTCTCTGTTAAATATGCATGTGTTTGAAGTAAGTGGTTTTTTTTTGTCGTAACTAGAAATCTCTCGTGATAAAAAGTAAGAAAGTGTATACAGTTTCAAGCGGGTCTGCTAGAACCCCAAATTTTTATGAGGGAACAAAGACTATTGCGTCCCTATGCATTATAATGTTCTCTGGGAGGAGTGCTCGATATATTTGCTTTGGGATATTGCTAAGCGGCAGGCAGCAACATCTGCCAGAAGTGTGTATCGGTTTCTGACGCTGGCAGCTCTCACACAACACAATCGGGAATCTTGCTTGATTCGTTGGAAAATCTTTACTCGTGAATCGTAGAATATTTACCGAAAAATAACATTCGACAGTTCCCTTCGTAAATAACAATTACGTTTATTTCAATCAAGTCTGCTTTATCAATTTTAATATATCTCTACCATTTTTCAACCATTCACAGTAAATAGCTCTATAGTTTAAATAAAAGACAAATTTATCCAATTATCTCGAGTTAATTTTGCCACACTGCGAAATCAGTAGCTTAAAAACTATTCGATCGAATTATTTAAGAGTGCTGGTGAAGACAAATTTTACCTTAATTTCTAACATGAATTTTGTTCGAGCGAGTCTTAGAAATTCAACTAAAATTTAATCACCATTGAAACGAAGCGTACCGTCTCGTTTCATGTTGACCTGAAGACATTTGGTGAAGCGGCAAGCTTGGCATTGATTACGTCGAGATACATCTACGATGCAGCGTCCGTTTTCCTTGCAAACGTAGTCTAAATTTCTGTAGAAAAAAAACATCTTTGTATAGTCGCTCGTTGTTGAAGAAATTTTCATTGTTCAACTTTATTTACTTGCTTTATATGTAAACACGATATCATTTTAATATCATCAGTAATTTTGAACGATTATGAAAAAAGTAAAGATTCAACTCTACCTCAGCCAAAACAGGCTTGCTTATTTTACTGTTATTGAGAAGAGGACGTCATTCGTATATTTGTTTACCTCGCATACCTACGGATCGACCGTTTGAAAAAACCACGACAACCGTCGCAGCTCGGTACCCCGTAGTGTTTACCAGAAGCTTTGTCACCGCAAACCTTGCAAACAGTCTCGTTCCGGTTACTCTCCTCCATCTTCGGTTTTGTATTCTGTCAAATAAAAACAACATTAACCTTCGCCTTTCCCAGTTATTCGCGTAGTGTATTATTTTAAGTGTTTCTTTCACGTGCTGCTGAATCATCGCACAACTACGAGTAAGTATTATTTAATAAAATATTAACATCTTTTTCTGCATTATATTTTTCACGTATCGTGCGTTTTTTATCAAGCGTATTAGGCTAAGTTTTTCAAAGCGAAGCGGAGTAGTTAGGGTCCGTTTCAAAGTCTTTCTGTGTAAAGACAATTTACGACGATACGTATATGAAGTATTAAAGATAATTTCCGAGTTTCCTTGTACAACGTATATACACACCGTAATTGCGTTATACTGCTTTAAAATTCTTTTTGTTAACCTCTCGGTTAACAAGAACCATTCAACCGCTTTCACCTCATCTTTATTTTATTACCCGTAGCATGAACTTATTAACACTAAATCTATCGAGCTGGTCAAATGCTTTTTTTAATAAACAATTAAGATGCAATTATACACTCTTAATTAAAATATTAAAAAATATTTAAATTTATACTATACAGAATTTGACACTTGATACGCTTTAAAGTACGTCTATACGAAAGTCAACGTAAATTTATCAAAATATTGATAAAAAATCAATCTTTTCGTAGAATTCCATTCAAACTTGAATAATCACCCTAAATATTAACTTATACACACTTGGAACGATTTAAGCCCTGTTTTCTGTACATTAAAAATTTAATTTCAATAAATCTCAAGAAATTCCAACCAACTCACTCGACAGTTTTAACTTATCTTTTTATTCTTAAAAATTCCTAAACTACCAAAATCAAAGATCGCGTCTGTTTAGAAATAACAAACAAAAATACACACCCTTATCGAGTAAATACGCAGGTAAAAAAAAGTTGCAAGAACAAAAGTCGAGGGGGAGGAGGGGGGGGGGTAGGTTTACGATCGCGAAGGTCACAAAGTCGTGGATCTTGCGAGCGTGTGGCGCGTACTCTTAACCCTCTCCCGACCTGCTGGCTACGGGGTTGGTCAGTCCTCCCCGTCACCCCCGAGCCTCCGCCGGTGCTCTTTCACCCTCCCCCACCCCTCTTTTCCCTCTCTTTTACCACTAATGGGAGGGCGGTAATAGCGAGGGGCACCTGTGGAGTTCCCAGGCTCAATAATGCATCCGCGACACGGACATGGAGCATCGGCCAGTGGCGAACCACCCGGAGAGTCCTGTCTTTCCTTTTTCTTATCTCTCTCTCACCCCCCCCCCCCCCCTCCCTCTTCAGCACGAAGCACACACAGTCCTCGTCTCTCCCAACGCGCGCAACCCCTCGAACCCTCCCCCATTCCACACAATCCCTACTTTTCTTTTCTCTCCATATATTTTTCCCCGTGACTTCCAATAAAGCTCTCGTCCTTTTCCGTGACTTTGAATGGCTGTTTTTCCGTGGTGGCTAGCGCTCGCCATGCCAGCCACGACCGAGGGCGTTTAGCGTCGGGCCGCGCCTGACTCTTTCGCGCTCTCTCCACTGCCTTCTCGCATGCGACCGATAACCTGTCATAATATTTTCATATCTACCCACCACTTTCGTCTTTCCTCGTATAATACGCGGAAATCCATGGATAGACATTTCTCTCTCTCTCTCTCTCTTTTATATCTTGATCTCTTTTTCCAATCAAGACGTCATTTCTTTACTCTCGTCAATCAAACGTACATTTGGATGCTTAAAAAAAAGTTTGTTTTTTATATAATGCTTAAATAACTCTTCAAGGTTGTTTTCTTAAGACAATTTCATGCATTGAATATGTGTGGTATACAAACGTATATTTAAAGTTTAAAAAATATATATATATATATATATATATATAGGTAGTTTTTTTTGGGAAAAGTAGATTATTACTAGATTTTAAGGATTCTAAATGCGTTTCTTTGTTTAAAACAACAAGAGAGTATTATTTTGAGGATACACAATTTTTCCAATGCTCGAGGAGAGACGAGGACCCACTCGGTACCACGGCGTTATTAAAACAGGAACGATGATCGATCAGCATTTTTTTCTGCGAAAGGATGCACGTGACGTGACGTGTAAAAAAATTAGCATAGAAGCCGCTTAATTCTCGCGTTAGCGACGCCTCTCCGCGCAAGACTCTTCTCTTCTTTTCAAACTATCGAAAACTCGTAAAATCGACATTAAGGCGTCCGCCGTACTCAAATTCGACTCTTCGTGATCGATGAAGCGCCTTTTTTCAATTTCCGCCTCGTCCATGTTCTTTTACCTTTCTTTTTAACTGGATGAACCTCGCAATACAGAACTTCCGGTGTAATCGAACAAAAGCGTACGAAACTACATTATAATTCTTTGGAACACGGTCGTTAAAGGTAATTCTTAATGTGGTGAAAGCTGTGATTTGTTCGTAGCGCGTGTCCCGTTGCATGAAGCGAAACGACTCGAGCGTGGCATATGTCGTCCCGTGTGTGTGTGTGAACCCGGAAGGACACGCGCGGCTAATACTCGCATATCGCGTAAGTAGCTTCCGATAAGTATTTCGTCAAATGACGTAGAGACTCGATTCCCTAGTATTTTCAATTCTTACGATTCGACGCGTCGCGCAAGTGAATATCGCATCGCGTAAACAGCTTCCGATAAGTATTTTCCCGTAGCGGAACGTTCGTAAAACGATACAGAATCTCGGTTCTCCAATATTTTCAATGCCTACGATTCAACGCGTCGCGCAAAGCGAGAAACTTGATTTCTTTGGATGGAAAAATAATTTAAGGGGGGAGGGGGGTGTCAGCATCGAATGAAAAGTGAAACGCGTGAAGGGTGAAACGAATAAGTCACGATGATAGAAATCGCGGCAGCGAATGGCTTTTTAATTTGTCCCGTGCGTGTATGCGTGTGTTTGTTTGGTCGTGCGTGTACGGGCCCCAAGAGTCAAATTCGTAATATGGGGTGCCCCCCCCTCCCCCTGAGGCTCATTGAGAAAAAAAGCACATGGCGCCAGAAACACAGCGACAAACCAATGTCACGCTTCACTTATACCTGACTGCTGAGTAATTTTCACCTGGTTAACATTTGCATAGAACTTTTCCCTGCCATCATTCTTGTCGCCACAATATAGCATATATGTATACCTCTCCGTCCAATAATCTGCGAGTATAATTTACTCTCTTCCATATTTTATTTATCTCGCTACAATTTTTCTCTTAAATCGTTGCTCGAAATGAAACTGTTTTTTGCAGTTATTCGGAGCCTTTGAGTATTTTGTCGAGTCACTCGAGTGGGTTCTGCGTTTGGAATTTGATAGATTTTTTTTATTCCCCATTCTGTGTTCTAACGAGATATCACAGCTGGACCCTTTTTTTTAGAGTTTAAGGTTAAAAAATGTGTAGCTTCTCCAGTGGTGAATTAATGGATTTTTTTTTTGGCGATTCTTTTTTTTGTTTCGAAAGTACCCAGCGTGAAAACGGTCGAGTCAGAATGTAAGTCAAAGGGCTGGTGGGCACACGTGACTTTTGCTGCTCAGAGGGCTCGTAAGTGCAATTAGTGGTCGTTGAATAATTAATCGTTGGCGTGTGCAGCCGAAACAAGATTGTCTAAAATCGACTGGAGTGGAGCACGTATTTAACCCCCTGTTTCTTGCCACCGGAAGTCCCCTCTTTCGCACAGTTTATGGTTTTAAAATTGTCTACTTATTTAGTTGTGTGGAAATTTTATGAATTTTTATAAATTATTTAATTAAGGAATTAAATTAGAAAATAATTTATTTATACAGGACAAAATTATTGTTTTATTTCTGTTGGTAAATATAAAGTGTTGTCGAGGCAAATTGAGCGCCCGAGGTGAATCCGAGGAGAGTCGAATTTCTGATCGGGGGCCAGCACGTGCCAACTTCGCACGAATTTATATTGGTGCTAGTGTAACAGTGATTGCGTGACTGCAATGTGTGCAAACCGTGACATTACCAGACAACAGTACTTATGTCCTTTCTGCCACTGCTAAAACCTTTCGTGCACCAGCAATTTTTCCCCACTTACCTTTTACCTACATCCTCTTTTTCCAACTAAACATAACTCTTTATCTTTACTCATTTTTCTCTGTATTTTCTTTCCACCACCTCTGCTTCGATCGTTCTAAAGTTGCACGGAAAAAGTTTGCACGTTGCTTCGATCAACGCGAGAAAATCTTTTTTTTTATTATTATTATTCTTTGATCAAACTTTTCATTGTTTTTTTTTTTTTTTTTTTTTTTTTTTAATAGTTGATTCGTTTGGTGTACGATTGTCAATTTCGATAAACAATTTTGCAGTTGTTGAAAAATCTTGTTACATTTCTATATAGCATGCAAAAATAATTGAATCTTTCATCCAAACGTTTAAAAGTTTTGCACGAACGAGGCTGGCATTACGGTTGGCTTACGCGAGTCAGCAATCGAGTGCATGTAATTTAATATTAGTACAAGCGTGTAATTTTGCCTGGACAGAAAACTTTGTATTTCCCGTTGAAATCGTTAATTCGCGTTCGCAAGTTGACATCCGGTGTGAAGTAGGCAGAAAACTGACAAATTCCAGCTGCCGTCCCGGTTACATTGAGAATAAGGATCGCGCGCGACATTTACACCTCCGCAGGCTGCAATTTTCCCAAGAAATTTCGAGCTTCCTCCGCGCGCGAGTAGCCAAGTGACTCCGAAATTGCTATCAACATATGTGCCGCTGCTTGCAGCTCCCTTTTTTTCGGCATATGTCTCTAATAATCCACATTGGAGCGCGTGCGGCCTTTACAGGTGCTTTTACGCGTGAGCAATTAAATTTGATACCTGCCCAACACATGTCGCGAAACTACCAAAGGGGGTCCATTTTTTTTTCTACGTACCCTCGGAAACTCACTCTCGAAATTTAGTTTTCTTGTATCAAACGCAAATAGACTTCTAATTATATCTTCAATTGGGATTAGTTGTTTTGTCAGGAAATTTTATTTTTTAATTCTGAATTATGTTAAAGTATTTGGGAATTTTAGTGGAATTAAGGGGATCTTTAATCACTCGAGTTTTGGTCCCTGCGAATTTTACTTGTGAAGTCATAATTGGTGTAATTTACAAAGCGAATTTTATGTAGTTTAGTCTTAAATAATTTGTATTCTTCTATGCAAATTTGATCATTTTTTTAAGGATCAAATATATATATATATATACACGCTTTATGAAGGATTTGTGTAGCAACTTTAATAAGGCATAGCAGGGGCTGTAATTTTAAGCAAATTTTTTTAACGAAATATAGGTCATTGAACTATTAAAAATTTATTAATAAAATTACAAATTCCTGTATTTTTGGTATGACCGAAATTTAATTTACACATAATATTTAATCATTTTTAACTTTGGGTATGTCGACAACCATAAATATCATTGTTCTGCTTAGGATTGCATCGATCCAAAAATGACAAAATTTAACAATTTTTAAAAATACTTTGGTAGTTCAACGACCTATAGTTTATTACCAGAAAAACAAACAATTTTTTAAATTACTTCCTCTTAAAGTTTCTTAACACGAGTCACGAATACACCTTGTATTCAACTTATAGCTATACGATTAATGTAACCTGCAAATTTATTACTGGTCACATATGTGCAAGGTACCACCATGGTCCTCTAAACGTTAAACAATTTTTCTCGCGTTCGTATAATTATTTAGAATCCACTTGTCTAGTTTTATTTATCTTGCTTTCTATATATATTTAATATTTGTTAAATTGCAAATTCAATATACACACCTAACTCTGTGTACTTACAACAAAATTGATCAGCTTACAAATTCTTGATCCACACTTCTTCAAATGCTCCTCCCTCGCAGTTTAAAGTCTTAAATCACTCGATGTTGACGATATAATACACCAAATTATTCCACAGCCTTCTGTCATCTTTTATCAACCACGATGAAAACTTTGGACGAGTAGTTTAAAAAATTGTATATAAATAAAAATAATTTTTCTTTCTCGAAGAAAATTCTATTATACATGAATATATAGCAATAGTTTATCTCTTCTATTTAAATTATTCTCTCCTACATTTAATTTAATCGTAAATGCATTTTTTCATCGAAGAAAAATCGCAAGATTTTAAATTGCTCGAAGAATTTTCTGTATTTTTTATTTCGAATAATTATAAATTTAAAAAAAATAACACGGTTGTTTTATCGGAGGAACCTTTTTCACGAGAGATTCGGTTGCGAGTGATCCATAGCTCGTGGTTTTCGATTTGACAGCGCTCAGCCACCTTCGAGGGATGACCAGCCCTGGGGGTGGTTCAGGAACGCCTAGCCATCAAGGGTTGTGCTGGCGAGTCGCCATCTCATTGGTCGACGGGCGTATCTCGATTCACCACCTCTTCTTTCTCCTTGGAGCTCACCCTAAACTCTGCACCCTCGTGTGCCGCTTCCACCCTCAAACTTGGCCGCACGATACATCAGAATTTTGCCAAAGACCACTCCCAGTTTGACTTCGGTTTACCAGTAAATTTTTTACTTTCATTTTTATATGCGTTCAATTTTTTCTCAAGTCAATTGT
This sequence comes from Prorops nasuta, assembly GCF_024137725.1. NCBI lineage: Eukaryota > Metazoa > Arthropoda > Insecta > Hymenoptera > Bethylidae > Prorops > Prorops nasuta. The sequence continues at coordinate 4,604,262 of NW_027116814.1, forward strand.
TAGTTTTTTAAATCTTCAATTTCTGAGAAATATTAAAGTGTTGAAATGATCATCTTTCCTGTTTTCGCAATAATTGTTTTTTATGTTTGAATAAATACAGGGTTTCTTTATATTGATCATTAGTGGTCACAATCCGGTGTGTAGCTTGAAGTTTTTAGCAAATTCGTTTTTAGCTCGTGGTAAGTGCAAATTTATCAGAAAACTCGCAAAAACTTATTTCTCTTTTCTCGTTTCATACTTCGAACACGAAACATCCGTTTTCAAGCCGTCGGCCATATTTGAGAACGAATAACTTACACTGTAAAAAATGATTATTTGATTCTAATAAATCTTGCATGGAATATACTCTTGAATAAATATATTACTTAGTTTTCATAATTATTTATTTAAATCAAATAATTTTTTTATTACACAGAAATGCGTATGATTATTTGAGTGTAAATAAATTTATTTAAGAATTTGATCCAAATTACAATATATATAGAAGATTTACCAACTACAATTATTATTACCAATTATCTTTGAACAAAGATATTATTGAAATAGAAAAAAAGCTTTAAAAAATTCTAATTAGCAATAAATAAGCAAAATTGAGACTATTCTTATTCGAGAAAATCCTTATAAATAATTTATTTCTAAATTTCGCCAAGTGAGAGATTAACGAGGCACCGAAGGACATTCGTTATTATAGTTGATTTAACTCGTTAACAATCACGTATACACAAAGACCGCGTGACACTATTTGACACAATGAATCGATTTCTCCTCCCCAAAAATTGATTTCAGACGAATTTCACTAGAAGCATTTCCTCGACTATTCATATATTGTACGCAAATTACACATTCAAACTGAAAATATACAATATTTCTAGTTCGACATATTCACATATAACTACGAGTCAAAGTTTCGCTGATTGATTACGAGTACCAGAAGCGTATCTGAGGGATTAAGTTAACGCGACGAGAATAAGGCAAAGGTAAAAATAATGACTCGTCGCGCGTGGATAAAGACCAAAAGGCAGGCGAACTTGTCTGAGCCAGAAGGAGAAAAGGGAAAGGGATAAGAAGGCCCTCATCGAAGGAAATTTTTCAAAAATTAACAAATCCACGTGACACAATTTAGCACAATGAATAAATTTCTCCTCTCCAAAGATTGATGTAACACGAATTTCACTAGAGCCATTTCCTCGACTATTTGTATATTGTACAAAAAATACATATTATACCTGAAAATATGCAATAATTTCTAGTTCGATATATAATATCCATTACCAAGTCAAAGTTTTGCCGATTGATTGCGAGTACCAGAAGCGTATCAGGGATTAAGTTAACACGACGAGAATTAAGGCAAGAGTGAGAGAGAAAATAATGACTCGTCGCGCGTGGATAAAGGGACCAAAAGGCAGGCGAACTTGTCTGAGCCGGAGGGAAAATAGGGAAAGGAGGGGGGAAGGGATAGGAAGGCCCTTATCGAAGGAGGTTTTTCGAAAGGCAACAAAACCGCGGTGACACCTGCCCATTTCCCACGACTCGTACAGTGACGTTACGGTTACGCGAGACAAGCGTAATAGCCCCGCGATACACACTGAATATTTCATTTATTATTCGCTGGAAATCAATGATCGCCATCTCTCGTTCTCCTACCCGCGGACAAATGTTAAGCGTCCTAGCCACTGGCTTATTCAGCAATGATACAGATTATAGCCACCCCGTCGCCCATCAACTACGTCGCTGATTCGCTAAACGGACTTGCACGATTTCACCCTTCGCACGATTCGATCCGACTCGCAACCCTGAAGAACACATTTTCCTGCTCCTCCCTCGACCGGCTCGACCCAATTTTTACTCCACTCCTGTGTGATTCCTCCAGTCTGCACTTTTATAATTTGCAAATTAAGATGTTTTTCTGATTTTACGAAGTTTTCAAAATGTTGATTCTCTGGATCCTCCACCCCCACTCTCGAGAGACCCAATTAAAGCATAAATTTTTACCTCGGAGGATCGATGCTCGAAACTAAAAATTTTTGCACGTGCAAAATTTACTGCGCAATTTCATGACTCTCGCCAATTACCTCGGCTCGACTGCACACATGTCAATGGGCGTAACTCGGTAAGACTCGAATCGCCACGCAACGACTCTCCCTTTACACCCCTTGCGATTACAATATTAGCAAAACGTGATTTTAAGTGGCAAAAAATTAGAAACTGCGTTTAATCATCGCGATACAATTTACAAGCGTTTTATTCACGGTTGAAAATGAAACAAAACGCTGCAATCCAGGAGAAAATCGTGTAATTTATTTGGCGAACGATTTGAAAAGTTTAATCGTACAGCGTGGATGGTGGAGAGTTGAAAATATAGAAAATAACGTGGGGGATATTTGTTGACGGCACAAAGTGGGATTAAGAAAGAGCCAGGATATAAGGATGGGGGGGGGGGGGGGAGCGTGGTGAGGGAGGTTTAGCAAACAGGCAAAACGTGTTTCGATTGCAACGTCGCTTTTCCGCGAGTTCTGTACTTGATGGCTCGTAGCAGAAGAATGCTCAGGGTCCTGAAGGACCTCCTCGAAGCACCAAGGAGCAGGAAATCGCGTTGAAGTGCTGGCGGTCGGGCTAATGGCTCGGAGACGATATTTTGTTAAACAAGGAAACCTTTTATCCCCCACACTACCACCTCAATCGTGTCAGGGACGCGCTTCGACGCGCGAAGACCTCCCCTCGTAAACCAATACACACAGCTTACGTCATATATCGAAATTAGTTTACGAAAAAACATTCGAGGTATTTTATTCAATTTTTTATTCGCTGTTTAACGTCTTTTATCCATTTGGACTAATTTTACTCGGTTGAAAATGTTCTCGAAATAATTGCTATTATTATTTTATTTTATTTTATTTTAAAAATTTGGAATTGGTTTTTTTTTTTTAGAAAAAAGAAAGTGAAAATTGTTGAATGTTTTCTTTGGTAAACGAAGATCAAAGCTTTTTTCGCGGTTTTTATTAATCGGGGGGCCATACTAGATACGGCCCTGACATCGACGCTCCGAGAAAAGTGCGAACCGCGACAAGCCGTCATCTGATTTTTCCCACGATACGCCCACGCACATCTCGCGAATTCCGAAAGGGACTATCCAGAATCATCCGTGGAATCGATATACGAGCCTCTTATTCTTTTAGGCATCGTTGAACACAGTGAACGAGAGTGTGTTCGCTCTTCCGATCGTTGTAAAAAGTCTTGGAATATTCTTGCGTTATTTTGAAGAAATTAAAATTGTTTGCTTGTGTGAAATATTCGCGTGGTTTTATTGATTAAAATTTCCTTCTAAAGAAACGAAGAGAGTGTAGTAATTAGAGTGAAAAAAAAATGTGGTTCCGGCCGGGATCGAACTGGCGACCTTCTGCGTGTAAAGCAGACGTGATAACCGCTACACCACGGAACCAATCTTGTAAAACCTGGTGATCAGCGAGTGGCTTTTTGTCTCGTGCATAAGTGACATTAATCATGACTTGGCGTTATTAATTAATTTTCATGTATTTTCGTAGGTATACAATTTTCAATATTATTTACTTTACGCATGACGAATATATATCTAATTTACTATTTGTGAATACTTTTTGGTTCTATACATAACAATATTTTTAGATCAAAATTTTGTATATATTTTTATGGAGCTTAGATAAATACTAATAATATTAAAAAAATTGTACGATTTTTTTATAGATATGATAATAATGATGGAAAAAGTTTAATAAATTCTTTTTTATATTACTAATATTTTTTAAATTATATAAAAATCTGTATAATTTGGAATTTTTACTTTGATAATTTATAAAAATGATTAAAGCTTTTTATTATCCATTATCGTGTGCAAAATAAATTATTCTACTCGGACCAAGACATATTTTAATATAACTCGAAAAATATTAACAATATCAAAAAAATAGACCAGTATTTTGTTCTCAAAATCGAGCACTCTATCTATTTTTGCAAGGAAAAAAGTAATTGGTGTTACACCTCGTATATTTCATAAAGCAGTTTATTTAAAAACATATTAAAAGTTAGGCCCGTACTGTACATATCATTAAAAAGTATATTCTTATATTCTATTGGCAGTGGAACCGTCATTGAAATAGTAACATGCAGTTGCTCTTCTTATACACGTAGAAATGACAATCATTCTATTCTTAAACAAAATTGCACCATTAACATTTTAAATAATTACAGCTCGACGCTTCTCTTCTCTATAATAGTAGGGGAAAGAAACGGTCGATATAAGTACGCGGAAAAATTTTACATTTTCTTACTCGTGTTAATCAAATTGAGTGATGAAATTGTTAAGAGTGGAAATTTCAATTATTTGAAGCAGACTGGGCCTACGGAAAATCCAAAAGCTTGTTGTGGCATCCCGTAGTCCACTGGATAAAAATCAATTATTGGAAGTTGTTGTAACTTTTTGCTATGCAAGAAGAATACAGTTTCGTCTTTGCTCTTTCGACTTTTGCAGCCGTCGTACAAAATTTGAGGTCTCGTAGTATTGTACGAAAAGACATCTTCGTTAGCTCCCAGTAAACGTATAGATAAATTGTAATTCTCGTCAGCAGTGTTTTCCCAGCCAACACTATTAATGCAAGTGTAGGTAAAGTTCTGATAAGCCTCTTGACTAAGCAGACGTAGAAAGTTCACTTGAACAACGCCAATCGATTCATAAGTAATCTGCAAGAAAATTTCAAGAGTGCAATTTAATTAAATTATATGTAATTGTGTCTTATGGCACTAGTAACCTTTTAATATCGAAAAATAAAGTAATTAGACATTAATTCAAGGTAGTTTGGATCATTCAAGATTTTTGCTATAATATTTGTGAATATTGTTTGAGATGAGGAAAATTTGTATTTATAGAGCTATCTGTTGAAATTATTAATAGATTTATTATAGTTTATAGAGTATCATTGTCTCTTACTCGAAAACCCCCGCGTAAATTAGAGTACCAGTCAGTTTTATTATTGTCCTTTCTCCAAGGGATATTGGGCATTTGACTGCTATGAACATCGGGAAAGAAGCACGTTTCACCCATATTCGTAATGTTGCAAAATGCATAAACTGCATCATCTGGCATACCGAGATTCGGATCTATCCAGTACCAGCCTAAAAGAAATTGTATATTTCGTGTAATTATAAAAGAAATGATCGTAAGGACACAGAAATGTTTTTATTAGTTCAAAGAGTTACCATCGGTAAAATGAGGATGACCGAAATATAAATCTTTGCAAGTTCTTGCAGGATTCTCTCTACTTCCGGTTGGCTTCTTTATACGATCAATTTCTCGTCTCATGGTGTAGATAGAGTTATATATGTCCAAAAATTTGCTGCTCAATTCGTCTTCTTCCTCTACTTCCGCATTTTCTTCAGCTTCTACTGTTCTGTAAGTGCAATTCAAGTTTAATTATCGACGAAGTTGTAGGATATTTGGTTTGTGATAAATGGGCTCTTACTCGTTATCAGAATTGCGTCGTTTTCTGATCAAATGTTCCTTCGCGAATAACAATTCAGGGGGTATCATTGGCTGTTCAGCTGGTGGTCCCGGTGGACCGGGTGGTCCCATTGGTCCCATATCACCTTTGGGACCATCGTGTCCCGTAACTCCTTTTGGTCCTGGTGGTCCTTCCATGCCTGGCAATCCAGGTGGGCCTTCCGAACCTTTTGGTCCCGCTGGACCAACTATTCCAACGCTTCCCTTTAATCCTTCTGGTCCGATGGGACCTCGCGTACCCTTATCACCCTTTTCGCCCTGATCCCCTTTAACTCCTTGATTTCCCAAATCACCTCGATGTCCCTTCATACCTCTTCTTCCACGATCACCCTTCGCTCCCTTTGGACCAATCGGTCCAGCCTTACCAGGATCTCCCATCCCACCTGGAACTCCTGGAGGACCGTTTTCTCCCGCTGAACCAGGAAGTCCTGTAACTCCTGGTAAACCCTGAGGACCAGGAGGACCTTGCGCTCCTGTTCTTCCTTGTAGTCCTGGTGCTCCCGGTGGTCCAATGTCACCTTTCTCTCCTGGTGGTCCAGTGATCCCTTGCATACCTGCTGCTCCTTCCGGACCCTGACGTATTAAATGTTGACATAAGGATATCGTGGAAAACTTTGGATCAAATTTCTTTTTCGCAATCGTATATCGGTATAATCACCGGTTTTCCTGATGGACCAGGCAATCCTTCTTTTCCTTGTGGGCCAGCTTCGCCAGGTGGTCCAGAATCTCCTGGTTCACCATCTTCACCAGGTTTTCCAGGCTCTCCTTTGGGACCTAACGTGCCTGGCTCTCCAGGTGGTCCAGGAAATCCTGGTGGACCAGCATTACCTTTGGCCCCTTCTGGACCAACTACTCCCCGGCTTCCTGGAGGTCCAGAAGGTCCAATCTTGCCTTCTTCTCCTTTTGGTCCTGGTGAACCTCTCTCGCCCTATATTATATATTGTTATAATATAACTCTGTTAATGATACAATCTACATTGAATTGTTTCACAAACCGATTTTCCTGAAGGACCTGTAGGTCCAGGAAGCCCAGTAAGGCCAGTTTGACCTTTATCCCCCTGTCGACCTTCCAGTCCCGGAGAACCTTGTGGTCCATCATCACCTTTAAATCCTCTCGGTCCTGGCTCACCACGGTTACCAGGTGGTCCTATTGGTCCCATTGCACCTCCATCACCGGTTTCACCTTTTAATCCTGAAGGTCCTGGTAGACCTTGCGATCCCATTGGGCCGGCAGGACCTGCAGGTCCTGCTGGACCATCCTCTCCCTTAACTCCATGTCTTCCTATTTCTCCTGGAGGTCCTTTTTCTCCTATAGGACCTGCTGCCCCTGGTTCCCCTCTAATTCCTTGAATACCAGGAGGACCTGGTGCTCCCTATTAAAGTTATATTTTTTATGTTATTGAGTCAAATAAAATTTTGTCTTCGCGATACGAGAATTTCGATACTTACAACATCACCTTGAGATCCTTTAAAACCTTTTTCTCCCGGAGGACCAATATCTCCTTTATCACCGTCCTCTCCTGGAACACCTACAGGTCCAGGAGGACCAGGCAGCCCTCGTTGTCCAGGTAAACCATCGCGTCCCGTAGGTCCCGGCAAACCGTAATCTCCCTATTAAATTATTTCTTTCGTAAATAACAATAACTAATCGATATCGCTCTAATTAACGAAATAAAGATAATTATTGTCTACCCTATCTCCTTTTAAGCCTGCAGATCCTTCTGGTCCCTTTTGACCTTGTCTACCCTCCGGACCAGGAGGTCCTTCTTTCCCAGGCTCACCCTGGGACCCCTTATCTCCTGGTGGTCCCAACGCTCCAACAGCTCCCATTTCTCCTTTCAATCCTGGCATTCCCTTTATAGAAATATCACTTAAATTTAAGCACATTAATTATAACCAAACGTTTCAAAAAATACGTATATAAATTACTGGCAATCCGTTCAGTCCACGTTCTCCTGGAAAGCCAGGTAATCCTCCCGGTCCTGGAGGACCATCTTTCCCAATTGGCCCTGGAGGACCAGCGAGTCCTTCTTTTCCTCGATCCCCAGGTGGTCCCGGTTCTCCAACTGATCCAGGAATACCTGGAATGCCTGACTCGCCCGGAGGACCTGGTTCTCCAACCGGTCCATGGGGACCAACTACTCCTGGAGCTCCTGCTGGACCGATTGCTCCATTTTCACCTTGAGGTCCACGCTCTCCCGGTGGTCCTGGTGATCCGTCTTTTCCATCGCGACCCAACTGACCGGGTAGCCCTGTAAATCCTCGTGGTCCCTCTACTCCAGATGGTCCTGGTTCTCCCTGTGACCCAGGAGGTCCAGGCTGTCCAGTGTCTCCTTTTGGTCCTGGCAAACCTTCCGAGCCCCTTCTACCTCGAGTTCCACGAAAGCCCTATGTTTAAACATACATCCATTTCATATATTTTCCTTATTGTATACAATATTTTCTCTTCCTTCTTATTTTCGCCACTTACACGTGGGCCCATTTCTCCTCGCTCCCCTTGCAGTCCATTATTACCCTAAGAGAAATAGAATTTAATTAGGACTCTAGATATATGCTTAAAATTTTCTAATTGAATGAAGATAATAATTACGCGTTCCCCTTTATCACCGCTAGGTCCTTGCCTACCAGATTGACCTTTGTCACCCTTTTCTCCAGGATTCCCTGGATATCCAGCCAAACCAGGAACTCCAATTTTTCCCTTTTCACCTGGCAAACCGACTAAGCCCGTTTCTCCACGCGGACCCTCGAATCCTTTCGGACCTTCCGGACCTTCCATTCCAGAGACTCCTTGCGGTCCTGCTAGTCCTGGTTCTCCTTTCAAACCACCATCGCCCTTTTCACCCTCGAAACCCGTTTCTCCCTTATCACCACGATCCCCAGAAACTCCACGTTTTCCTTCATCGCCTTTCACACCCCGAACACCAGGAAACCCAATCGATCCTTGTGGTCCTGGTGGACCTTGGTCCCCTTTCATTCCTGGACTACCTGGATTACCTGGATGTCCTGGTGAACCCTCAGCTCCGGCAAGACCAGGAATGCCAGGCTTTCCTTGTGGTCCCTTTCCAAAGAAAAATATTTACTAGTCGCACTCAATTTTTTCCTCTTTCTTTTTAATGCATTTACAATAGTAATTATACCACTAAACCCGTAGGACCCAAAGGTCCCTGTGGACCCGGTGATCCAGTTGGTCCCACTGGTCCAGCTTGACCTGGTACTCCTGGTGGTCCCATAGGACCAGAACTTCCTTTTACACCAGGTGGACCTTCACTTCCAGGTATTCCTGGATTACCTGGCAAACCAGGAAATCCTCGTGGTCCCACAAATCCCCTTGGACCCTATACAAAAAAAAACATTTAATTAATAATATTTTAGCTACTATTGTATAAGAAACATAATAAGCTTAATCTTTGCCTTACCAGCTCCCCAGGTAAACCGGGTAAACCCGGAGGTCCATCCTCACCCTGCATTCCCTCATGGCCAGGCAATCCTTGTTCTCCTGTAGCACCTTGAGTTCCACGTTCCCCTTTATCACCCGGTAACCCTGGCAAACCCTGTACTCCTTGCTCCCCTTTAACTCCTGGAGGACCTGTTGCCCCTCTGTCACCATCCCTACCTGGGCGACCTCGTCTTCCCTCTCTTCCAGGACCACCAGGACTCCCTAAAAATTCCAAATTATAATAATATCAAACTAATAAAGTCGACCATCCTACTAAACCATCTATTTTCACCTCGTTCTCCTCTTTGGCCACTTTCACCAATATCACCAGGTTCCCCTTTCTGACCTTGAGCCCCAGGAGGACCTTCCGGCCCTGGGATTCCAGTAAGCCCCGCTGGTCCTTCCACGCCTCTCATAGCTAACATATGTTGAGAAAGTATCTGTCTAAGAGCATCGGATTGTGTATCAGGACCTTTCTCATTTCCTGGTTGATTCAGTGGTATCACAAATACATGCCCTGGTGGCCCAGCCACTCCTTCCAAACCCGCCAATCCATCTCGCCCTGGCTCTCCTTTTGGTCCCGGTGATCCAGGAGGACCAGGGGCCCCTGGAAATCCCCTTGGCCCTGGTGGACCACGCATTTCGTAGTAATTGTAATAAGACCCCTGGCTAGAATTCGTATACTTCGTAGGTTCGTATATTTTTATATCAGGGATTTCATTCTCTAACGAAGAAGCTTCTTTTTCATTATTCGTCATAGTGGTTTCTAAATTGCTTTTGTTCTATATGATTAAAATTAAAAGTTTTCATATAAGTACTTATTGTTAATTATTTTATAAAAAACAAATGAGTTTAATTATAAAACTCACCGTCACGTTTATACTTAGGTATTCCTTGGGAGGTTCGACAGTGGGTCGTAGAACAAAAGTATAATTTCCCGAACCGTATGGTACTGTATAGTTCCTGTTAGACGATGTCAATTCTTCTTCGAGTCTGCTACGATTACCTTCGAAACTATTTCGTCCACTCGAAGATGAACTCCAATTTAACGACGAATCGTTTCCAGCTGATACTGAAGGGTTGTACCCTGAAGAGTTATAGGGACTTTTATTAACGCTTTGGTTAGTAAAATTTGTAATGTTTCTAGGATAAGTTTCTTTGTATCTCGAGCTCTCGCTTATTTGACTTTCATATTTTCTGTTAACCGGTGCGTGAACTCGGCTCTCGTTGTGTCTTGATCGAGAAGAATACGAAGACTCGTAACCTCTCGAATCCTGAGCGTTAGTGTCATTGGGTCTTGATCCTGAAGGATTCGAAGATTCATAGTTTCTCGAACTTGAAGAGTAGCTCTCGTTTCCTCTTGGTACAGAAATACCGTAATTTCTCGAACCTGAAGAGTGAGTCTCGTTTCTATTTCCTCCGTTAGAATGAGAGGATTCATAATTCCTCGAACCTGAAGAATGAGAAGCATCGTAGCGTCTCGAATTCGAAGAAATTGTATCATTCTGTCTAGACCATGAAGAGTACGAAGGTTCAAAGTTCCTGGAACCTCCTCGTCGATCCTGACTCGCGTCGAATCTCCTGGATCCTTCGTACTGTCCCTGCGAAGGTTCATAATTCCTGGATCTCTGCGGGTAAACCGAAGCCTGATTCTGTCTGGACCCTGAAGAAAGCTCATAATTTCTAGAATCAGAAAAATTCGTCGAGCTTTCGTATCTCGGTGTCGAATTCCCCTGAGTCCACGCTGTGTTCTCGTATCTGCGATACTCCGCGAATCTACTGTCGTTTCCGCACATTTTAGCAAACACCGTGCAAATCTCATAGGCTGCGTCTGGAATGGGTGAAAATTTCAGCAACTCCAAGCTCCCCTGCGACGAAAAAAAAACTGCATTGAACGGAATATTCAACGAGCATGACAAAACGTGTCAATGACGTCGCAAAATAATGTTTAAATACCGTGTACAAAGAACCCTCCATCAGCTGTTGGCCTATAATAACAATACCACTCGTGCTAATAGTTTCTGCAAGATTTCTGTCCAATTTTTTAGTAATTTGCTTGTCGCAATCCGCAATTAGCGTGGCGGCGTCACCTTTGACGCTGAGGCCCAATCTGTGCCACTCGCCATCGGCCACGTTCAGCCCGAAGGAAATTGTTTCCTTCTGCTCGTCCGATGTGCTATATAGCAGTGTTACGTCACTCCCTAATGACAGTGCCAGTTGCTCCTCGCCGCTGTCGCTGTAGATGGTGAACAGGGCCGAGGTGGAATGATCTGATGGAAAAATAATCGCACGAAAACTGTCAATTGAATGGAGAGAGCGTAACTTGCGAAAGTGAAGCACGAAGTGCGAGGTCTTGGAGGTTCGACTTACGGTTCCTGGGCCGAGCAACGACCAAAACGGAGAAATCCAGGGGAACCCCGGCAGGAAACAGGGATACTGTATTGGTCGTTAACAGAGCTGTGTCGGAAATGATGTAAGAGTTGGTAGCATTTTCGTTACAACGACTCTCGGACAGGTTCACCCCTGGAGGCTCTTGGTACACTCCTGTACCCTCCATCAAGTCCACTATATTTAGTTCTATAAGCATAAATTATGTAAAAATTTTTTAAAATAATTAACGAACTTCTTATACAATTTTTAAATTATTATTTAAACATTCGTTTAATTAAAAGGATAATTGCAATGTTTTTATTTTATAGAGAATATTTGTTGCTTCTGTGCGCGAATTCTTCTTCGAAGAATAATGTTCTCAGGATTTAAGGAGGAAAGAAAGCAGAAAAATTGAAAATGAATATATGCAGCTGTGTTGATACGAACAACTGGAAACCCAGTAACCTTTGAACTCGAGGGATATAATTTATGTCAGGGTAATAAAAGCTTTAGCCTATGAAAGCTCGCTAGATTGGACAGGGTGGTATTTAGCGTCATTTGGGTTTAACGCACAGTCGACTCGTTGCACTCTAATTAATCCAATAGAGACCACTTGGCGACTCTTATCGGCGAGAAAAAATCAACCATCCACACTGTAACGTTCGTCGTGTGCGTCTTATGCGCAAAACTTTCTCATTTATATTCTTGGAAAACTTTTCGAGAAAAGCTCCTCGATATTTCTCGTCTCAAGAGCAGAGTAACGTAAAATGATATACAAGTGTTGCAAATGTCTCATTGTGTGCAACTTTAACCATATCGATACTCTGGAAATTTGATTAGAAATATTTGCGCGAGGTCAATTTACCGATATCCTGGTGGTGCAAATCGTCCCCCAGGACAAATTGCAAATCTGTCAAGGTCATTGCGGTGAGGACGAATCCAAGAAGAAAATTGAAAATTCGAGCCACTCGCAGCGAACTCCATGGCTGCTTCGCGTGGTCCCGCAGCATGCTACCTCGGGCTAACTTTTTACACGTCAAATCATGTTTAGCCCAGACTCCCCCGTCCAGCGCAGTTTCTCTCCTGTTAAGGAAAACGGCATACTTTACTTTTGTATCAAATATAAAAAGCAAAAATTTAGCGAATAATTATTATACAAGTTTTTAAAATAACATTCTTATATATTTCATAAAAAAGAAATTATCTTCGTTTGTGCGTAACGCGTTTCTTCAGGAATGTCTGTGATTATAAGTGGTTGAATTTCGGACGAAAATACAGCGAAGAGACGATCGAGTAAAATTTGGAACAAGAAGAGAAATAAAAAAAGAGTAAGAAAAAATTCTTTTATACCTGATTTGTATTGGTAGGACGAAAGGAGAAATCGCGAGATGAGAACTCGTGACAGGCTTGTGCCTTTACAAAAGGCTTCTGCCAATAATGTAAGTCATACTCCATCGGCAGTCTCCCCTATCTCTGTGTCCCCTCTTGTTCTTCTAGTTCATCTTCTTTCTTGCAGCTCTAGCCAGGGATCGACCCCCTTTATCTTACTCTCCGTTTCTATCAGCGCATTCCTCACATGTGCGCTTTTTAATGGCAATTCCGTCTCTTCTCTATATTGACACTGATTCTAATAACACGTGTGGCGCCTGGCGCACGCAATAGCTATGCCACAATTGTTCGGTGAAATGCGACTCTGTAAGAAGAACTTGCAGTTAAAATGCATCTTAACTACAATTCTCCGTGACTAATTGCGATTCTACTGGCTTCTCGAGAATTCAACTGGACGAAATCCGATATTCGTGTAATATATAGAGTGCAGATGCAGTATATTTTTCATATTTATTCATTTTTTGTTAATTGTTATTAATGCGATTTATAATCTCATATGTACGATCAATTGGATGTATATACGCTGATAAATTAACTTGTTCGTTATTAATGTGTCGTGGGAGATATGCTTGTTATTGTAGAACTTGACTATTTAGACTTAATTAATGCTAATACTTCCGTGTATTTATTACCCCTTTTTCAGCTCTAATTTGTCTTATGTTAATTTAGTTCAAACGAAAGTTATAAGACAAAGTTTTGTGCAATTAAATAAATTTAGTCTTTTTGCTTTTGCGTTTATTGGTTTGATATCGGAGTAATTGTTTGTTTGATCAAATTTTATGCTGATTAGTCGATTTTTTCTTTTACGCGCGAATGTCAAAAGTTGCATAGACTTCTCGGCAGATGGCGCTGGTTCTGAGACGATCATAGCGCCATCTTTGAAGCTTGGATTACAACATTTTCCATGTGTATCAATATAATCTGATATAACCTAAGAAATATACAAACGACATAAAAACGTGTTTTCTCGCGCATTCTCGCGTGCCGTCTCTGAAATGGCTAAAGATAAGAAAAAGGTGAAAATATTTAGGAAAAAGAAACATACTCCAGAAAGCAAAATTATTGAAGAGCTGCAGGCTAAGTATGAAAACGTGAGTGTTGGGGTTTTCAAATAATTATATTTATGAAAGCAGCACTTTGTTCGAATTTAATGTTTATTTCTGTTAATTGTAGATTGATGAAGGGAAAATCACTAAATTCACAGACTTGCCACTGTCACAGAAAACTCTTAAAGGCTTGAAAGGAAATGATTACATTCAATTAACAGATATACAAAGACAAAGCATTGGCTTAGCATTACGAGGAAATGATATTTTAGGGGCTGCGAAAACTGGCAGTGGAAAAACCTTAGCTTTTCTTGTTCCGGTAAATAACACATTTTATAGCTGCTTAGACCTATTATCAGTTTAATTAATAAATCTTCATTTTTTCCAAAGATTCTAGAGAGTCTATATTGTAAACAGTGGACAAGATTGGATGGAATAGGAGCTTTAATAATTACTCCTACTAGAGAATTAGCCTATCAGATATATGAGACTCTCCGTAAAGTTGGGCATTATCATGAAATTTCAGCCGGACTGATTATTGGAGGGAAAGATTTAAAGTTTGAGAAAAAACGAATGGATCAATGCAATATCATTATTTGTACTCCAGGTCGTTTGCTGCAACACATGGATGAAAATCCATTATTTGATTGCATAAATATGAAGGTAATAGTCCATTTTAAACGAATAACATCTATTAAAAAAAGAAAAGCTTAAAACTAAAGCTTCCCTTCGCAGATACTAGTTCTCGACGAAGCTGACAGATGTTTAGATATGGGCTTTGAGCAAACTATGAATTCCATCATCGAAAATTTACCTCCAAAAAGGCAAACATTGTTGTACTCTGCAACACAAACAAAGTAATTGGAATTACAACATTTTAAATCAATAATCAAAATAATTACTATAATTATAATACTATATTTTATAGATCAGTCAGGGATTTGGCAAGGTTAAGTCTTAAAGATCCACTATATGTATCTGTTCATGAGCATGCTACCCACACTACACCGGAAGGACTTCAACAAAGCTACATTGTCTGTGAATTAGAGGAGAAAATATCTGTTTTGTGGTCTTTTATAAGAAATCACCTAAAGCAGAAAATAATCGTTTTTTTCTCTAGCTGTAAGCAGGTATTTAAAAAAAATGTTATGCTATTTTATTTTTTTCTTTTATTTATCAATTTTTGTTCCTAGGTAAAATATATTTATGAGTCATTTTGCCGATTAAGACCGGGAATTAGCTTACTATCACTTTATGGAACACTTCATCAATTGAAACGTATGAGTATTTATGAATCATTTTGTAAAAAGCAACACGCTGTTCTGTTTGCAACTGATATTGCTGCTCGAGGATTGGGTCAGTAAAAATGTTTAAATTCACTTTATACTGTTGCTTGGTTGTGAGCAGTATTTAATTTAAAAAAGAAACACTGATTCAAATCAATAATTTTAATTTTATTAGATTTTCCGACTGTCAATTGGGTGGTTCAGATGGATTGTCCAGAAGATACAAATGCTTATATTCACAGGGCAGGTAGAACAGCTCGATTTCAAAAAGGTGGAGAATCTTTATTAGTACTATTGGCTAGTGAGACTGCAATAATAGATCAGTTGAAAGAACGAAAAATTCCCATTTCCATGATTAGGTAAGAAAAATTCTAATATTTAAAAACTATAACATCAATGTTTAAAATGGTATTGTTGAAAATTAATTAGTTTTGTGTAAATTTAGGATCAATATGGGCAAATTACAATCGCCACATCGAAAACTTGAGGCATTATTAGCTCGAGATGTAGCCTTAAAGGAAACTGCTCAAAGAGCATTTATAGCTTACATTAAATCTGTCTTTTTAATGAAAGATAAAACAGTTTTTAATGTACATAAACTGAATACAGATGCATTTGCTAAGTATGAAAATGTTATTTTCCTCCTTCTTTTTTAGAAATAAATCAAGTAATAAATTTTTTCATGACCTCTAGCTCCTTGGGCCTTGCTGTGCCTCCACGAATTAGATTTTTGCAAAAAATGCAGAAAAAAACAATTAAATCGGAAGAAAATACAGACAAAAAGAATAATGTTAAAATCGATACAGTCGGAGATAATAATCAATTGATGAAAAGCGAAGAAATTTCGAATTTCAAGAATGAAGCCAGTAAGAGTTACGCCTTTAATGATGGTAAGTAAAAATATTCTCGATATAGAAAAAATATAATGTTATTATTTAAATACGAAAAATATTTTTGCTTTATTAAGATGATAGTGACGACGACAGCGAATTGCTAACTGTTAAACGAAAGAACGTTGATGTTGATGATATTCCAAGTATCCCAGAATTAGATGAGATTAATTCAAATTCTAACAAAATAAAAGCTATTACAAAAGCAGCAGTAGCAAAGAAAATACTCAGGAAAAAGATAGTTCCTAATAAAAAGATCGCCTTCGATGATGATGGACAGGTATGCAGTTAATCTTTTCTCTTAATTCAAAGCGATTTATTTATTTCATTTAGTTTCTGTACATATTTTCTTCTTTAGGAGGTAATCGACACAGCTAAATCAAAGGTTTCCGAACTAGCAAGGAAATATGAAACGGAAGTAGAATCAGGAATTAATATAGAGTTGGCTAAACAAATTTTGCGCGAAGAAGACCGCTTTGATAAACAAAGATTCCGGGAAAAGATCAAAGAAAAGCATAGAGAACAAAAACGAAAATTAAAGGAAAGTAAGAAGCAAAAGGAGAAAGATAAAGATGATGAAGAACAGGAGGAAGATTTTGACAATGATGTGGTTAGTGAATCAAGTGGGCCAGATACTTCATGGTTACCGGATCCAGATAAAATTTATGGCAAAGAAGAATCATGCCAATCTGGCAATGATACATCCGATGAAGAAGCCTCAACGGCTTCCAAAGATTCAGATGATAGCGAAATCAGTCAAGTTCACAAGTAATTGTCTTTTATATTATACATTCAGTGCAATGTTTACTTTTATTTCACATTTTTTTTATATTTTAATTTATTTCACGTTTTTATATTACAGACCCACAAAACGAAAACTTGTGACGATCGAGGAAGTTAAAAGGAAAAAGAGGAAAGGAAACCATTCTGAACTAAAATTAGATGAAGAGTTGGCGCTACAGCTATTACAAAATTGAAGTATGATGTAGTTACATTAACAATTATGTAAATAAATAGGTTTATAAACACGACAATCTATGTAGTAAATTTGATGCAAAATGAAAGTACTGCTTGCTTAACAATAACTAATCTTTATGTATGTACATCACTCTTCATAAGTTCTGCACTTGTAATTATAAATGCCACTATTCATCTATATTTACATCTATTCTGACATTTTAACGTAAATTAGTTTTCCTACAAAACTACTATCTATATAATATTTACATGGAGGTCTAAAAATTAAATAAATTACCTACTTCATAATACTTACAATATATTTTACAAGAAACAGTTTTTGGTACAGCTCGTGATATTCATTCCCTACCATACAATGTATAAGCGTAATTGCCAAAAGTATACGCATAATAATTTACTTTACAATTTACATGAGTATGTCGACTTTTAAAATTGATTACATGATGTTAAGAGAAATCATTTCTTACTAGATTCAGGTATTTCATTAAAATTGAAATAGCAGTGCAGCAATTATTTACTTAGTTACATCACAATTATTTTTTGAATGATTTTACAGTAAAGGTTCTACAATATTAATTACTCAGTCTTTTTAAACAGATGCAATTTTTATGTGTTTCATAATGCTATCAACTACTTCCCTACTTGTAGCAGAGCCACCAAGGTCACGCGTATGAATACCTTCGTTAATTGTTTTATTGATAGCAGTTTGGATTAAAGCAGCGTGATCTTTATGCCCTAGGTGACGTAGCATATCTACCGCAGCATTTAGCATAGCTATAGGATTGGCAATATTTTTCCCAGCAATTGCTGTACCAGTATTACGAGTACCGGGTTCAAAAATCGTGTAATGATCTCCATAATTTTTACCAGCTAAGAGGCCAGCACCTCCTAAAAGGCCGCATACAACATTGGAAACTATAGCTCCATATAAATTAGTTGTAACAATTACATCAAACTGATGGGGATTCGACACCAGCTGCATACAAGTATTGTCAATAATCATGTTGTTATGAGTAATGTCAGGAAATTCCCTGGCTACTCTCTTAGTGGTTTCCAAAAATAGACCATCTGAAAGCTTCATTATATTGGCTTTATGTACAGTGGTAACCTTTTTCCTACCATTACGTTTAGCATATTCAAATGCATATCTTGCTACTCTCTCTGAATTGGAAGATGTTATAACTTTCATGCTCTCCACTACGCCGTTTGCACTTTCATGCTCTAGCATCGCATATTCACCTTCTGTGTTTTGTCTTACAATTACAATATCTATATTCTTTTGACGAGAATTAACACCTTTATATGAGACACAATGCAGCACATTTACGTAAAGATCCAATTGGTTGCGGAGAGCTACATTTCTAGACAATACGCCTGCTTCTGTGCTCCTTGTCTCGATATTTCCTTTCAGTGCTACTCCATTTCTGCGAATTGAAGTTATTGCATAATCTAAATCATCATTGTTATCTGCATTGGGGTCAATCTCAATGTCTTCAAAGTCAACTGGAACACCTGCATATCTGAAAACCTAAGGAAGAACCAGATATTATTAGATTGATATTTATTTAGACTATAACTATACACTCTAGACTAAATGAGCAAATATATCATTTCTTTATGATATTCAAATGAAATTTTGCCGAAGGTTAACGAGGACTAAATTAAAAACATTCCAGCTAATGTTTACCTACCTCTTTTACATATCCCATCAGCTCGGGACCAATGCCAGCACCAGGTAAAAGGGTAACAGTATGGCGGCCACCATAATGGGCCTTTGGAATTGGCATAACTTTTTTAATAGTTGGAGTTTTATGTTGAATTTCAAATGCTGATTGTGCGCTAGCACATCGGTATATTTGAAGCCCTATATTTTTTGGCTGTAAATACTTAACAACAGATCGAGCAGCCATTGTTATAGTTTGTCTACAAATAAAATATCGCTTAATCCTATTTCTTTTATAGCCTTTTATAAACAATTTCATTATTCATTACATACCCTTAATTTTTGCAATGTCTATTTTAAAAATACCTTGAAAGACCTTGCCAGCCACTTATTGCTTCTTTGCCAATTTCACGTGAATTTCCTAAGTAATTGCTAGGAATAAAAGCTAAATCTCTAGGCAGCGTTGCCAGACTTGCCAACTTTGTAGGGTAATTCTGATAACTCTTAAACGATCGGTATCGTTAGGCAAAAATTAACAATAAATATTGGTATTCGGTACGTGTAATAATAAATGTATATCCATATACAATCATTTTCGGTCCGTATCGGCCTTTCGTTAAAGTTACACAATACGGGGTCTGACATTTTGAAATTAGCAAGTGACTATACAGGGTTTTCTCTATAGGGGATCGGTGGTTGTATTTTTGAACACGCCCACTAGATATGCTTATCAGCTTGATTCTGAACTAACCCGACGAATGAGTGTAGCAGCGATGACGAGCAACATGGCGTAACAAGATGGCGATTGACACATAGTTTAAGTGATACCACGTTAACGAACTTTAAGTTGGCAACAACACTAGTCATAATGTATACTCAAATTGAACGAACTGTACTTAGCCGGTGCACATGCACTAACACAATGTATATATGTATATTACGGCCTTGTAATGATGTTCAACCCCTTATAAATGTCAATCCCGCCCACACTCTTTCTCTTTGTACAGGTGTTACTAACTGGACAACTGGTCCATGCACCTAACTCTTTGGATATTAAGTCCGACTTTTATAATTGGGAAAGGAAGTGTGAATAAAACGGTTGTAACCAGAAAATTCTACGAAAGACATTTATTCTCCTGATTATACATAAATACTACATGAGAACGTCGACAGCGCCGCTTGTCGGCATCGAGGTAGATTTGTTCAACATTTCATAACGTTATTTGTGTCGCTATCTAGCGACAAACTAAAGAATTAAATTTTAAAATTACAAAACTTAACCTGAAAATCTTTTATATCTTTATTAGACTTTTAATTATTACTCGGCTATTTAAAATAGTAGTTACGTGCATTTTAAAATACTCCTAATTTTTTTTATTTTTAAGACATACTGTGTTTAATATAGTTCTTTTTGAGGTTAAGGAGAGGAAAATAAAAATACAAGTTGAAATTCTTTCTATCTTTATATTCTTCCAAATTTTGACTTTCTGCATGTACGTTAAACCCTACAAAGAACACTTCGAACTTCGAGGTGGGGTACTGAAGTAACTAAACTAAATAACCATGATTTGCCATGAATTTGCATACCTATTAGGATTGTTAGGGAAAAAAGGCAGGTAATAAGCCGATTCAAAGTTCATACGACTATGCACACCAACACAATGACAGTGAGATAAGAATGTATATTGGTGTATATGCATACTATCAGCGCAAACTATCGGTCAATTTTCGCAGTTTTTGAGTGTAATTTATTTATACGTATACAGTTATATATTGACACTTCGCTATCATTGTGTTGGTGTGCACGTCGAAGCAATAATACCACAAAACAAACGGAGCAGTTAGTCAAGTAGCAAAAAGGAATGTAGACATTTCTTTAGACTTTTACTTCAATCTCACTGGTACCGTCCTCCTCCGTACTAAGAATAGTAAAGGCTATTTCTCAGTTTTCTCTATCAATGCTTTGAACATTTTAATTATACAAATGGACTTTGCATAACTTTGATTACATTGCAGAAATCCAAAAATATTCAGTGCAATCTTATCAAACTGTTTGGTGGTACGTCCTATCTTGCAAAAATAATTGGAAAGGTTGATGAAATCTTTGTCAATCCGTGAAGTAAGAAAAAATGTTGAATTCTGTGAAGATATTGGATGGTGGATTTTCTGCCCAATTAGGGATTTATGTGGGTGCGAAGATTGATGGAGATCCATTGTGGACTGCCAGATTTTTGTCCACAAATCCTGAAGCTGTCTACAAGACCCACTTGGATTTCTTGAGAGCTGGGGCAGATATCATTGAAACAAATACATACCAAGCTTCTATTTCAGGTTTAACCAAGCATTTAGGAATATCAGAGAGTGAAAGTAGCTCTTTGTTATGTAAAGCAGTACAGCTAGCTAAAAAAGCTGTAGAGACATACAAAGGTGAAATAGTAAATAATGATAAAGTTTTTAATAACAATCCGCTAATAGCAGGCTCCTGTGGACCATATGGAGCTAGCTTACATGATTATTCAGAATATACTGGGTCCTATGGCAAAAGAGTGTCTCAGGTGACTATAAAGGAATATCATAGACCACGTATTGTTGCCCTGATAGAAGGTGGTGTGGATTTATTAGCTATGGAAATGATTCCCTGTATAGAAGAAGCTGAAGCTATCATAGACTTGCTTAAGGAGTTTCCTCAAATCAAAGCATGGATGTCTTTCTCTATTAAACCGGATAGTCAGTCTCTAGTTGATGGTAGTAGTTTCAAACAGGTGGCAACACGCTGTTATAAAATGTGTTCTCAATTAATTGCTGTTGGCGCTAACTGCCTTGCTCCGAAAGATGTAACTAAGCTATTCAAGACCATAGTAGAAGATACTAATGAACAAATACCTTTAATAGTATATCCAAATAGTGGAGAAATATATTCCTTAAATAAAGGATGGACAAAGGCTGATACTTTAGATCAATTCCAATCACTTATCCCAGAATGGCTAAATCTTGGTGTAAAATACATTGGTGGATGTTGTAGAGTCTGTGCTGATGATATTACTTATATTAGAGAGACTGTAAATACATGGGAGAGAGAAAAGGCTTTAACTAATTAAAGAATTATCTAATTATTATTTTTATCATGTGATTTATATTTTTGTATATAGGTTGTAATAAATTTATATAGATAAGATATAAAATAACAGGCAGCACCATGTCCTTATACTTCTTACATTTAAAAAATAAGATTTCATGGTATAAATATAATCACTGTATAAAGATAGTAAAGATAAGTTATCTTTTGAACATTAATAATAACATTATTAATGTTCAAATTCACCAAAACTGCTAATTTTCGAAAACAAAATTATAATTTCAAATGACGCAAAAAAAATGATCTATGTGAGTTTAAATTCCACTTTGATCAAGTTTTATCTCGGCAGATTTCGAACTGGACTTTGGAGTAAATACATGCAATAAGATGAAATTTTAAGTGAGTCGCATCAATCGTAAAGGGATGGCTGAAGTAAAAGTGTTGGACGGTGGTTTCTCCACGCAACTATCGAAATATGTGGGTGAAAAAATTGATGGGGATCCTTTGTGGACTGCCAGATTCCTCGTGACTGATCCTGGATCTGTATTTGCTACTCATTTGGACTTCTTAAGAGCAGGAGCAGACATAATTCAAACCAACACCTATCAAGCCACATTGAATGGATTTGCAAAATACCTGAATTTTTCTGATGAAGAAAGCATAGGTCTGCTTCACAAAGCTGTAGAGTTTTCAAAGAAAGCAGTTGAAATTTATAAGAAAGAAACAAAGAACTTGATAGTTGCAAATAGTGAGCCATTAATCTCAGGCTCTTGTGGCCCGTATGGAGCTTCTTTACACGATGGATCGGAATACACTGGTACCTATAATAATTTAGTATCGGCTAATTTCATCAAGGAATGGCACAAGCCGAGAATAAAAGCACTTTTAGACAGTGGTGTCGATATGTTATCGTTAGAAACAATACCTTGCAGAATAGAAGCGTTTGCAATAGTTGAGTTACTTAGAGAATTTCCAAATGCTAAAGCATGGCTTTCTCTTTCATGCAGAAACGATGGAAAATCTATTGCAGAGGGTTCCAGCTTCCATAAAATTGCTGTAGAATGTTACAAAAGAGCGGCACCAGGGCAAATATTAGCAGTTGGAATGAATTGTATAGCACCTCAATTTGTTACTCCACTTATAAAAGGAATCAATCAGAAAAACAAAGAATTTATACCATTGGTAGTTTACCCCAACAGTGGTGAAGTTTATACAGTTGCAGAGGGCTGGCAGAAAAAAGAAGAATATTATCCTATAGAACAATTTATTCCAGAATGGCTAAACCAAGGAGTTAGAATTGTTGGAGGATGCTGTAGAACTAATGCTACTGATGTTGAGAAAATAAGAGCAGCGGTAGAGAAATACAGAAATGAGAATTTTTAAATTTTTCTTTATGAGGAAAAGCAATATATTTTAGATAAAAAATGGATATTAAATTTTGATAAATAATTTTATTAAAAAGCAGTATGATTTTCTGTTTTTAAATTGTACAGTTTCATAGAAAAAACTTTGTATCAGTGGAACATTTGTAAAATTATTGAAATAAAATTTTTATTCAATTAGAATAATCTTTATACATGAGTAGTTCAACAAGTGTTAAAGAAATTGTAATGCATCCAATATTATAACGCTTTTAGCATAGTACTCTTTTTTACGGCAATAAATAAGGCAACATATCACAAATAAAAATAGAAATGGTGATAGTTTTTTTTTGTTGACAATATTGAATGTATGATGCGTACAATCAATATATGTGATAAACTATTTTTTCTCCAATATTAAATACTTTTCCATCAGCATCCACGTCAATAGCTTTTGAATCTATATTAACATGGAAAACAGAATTTAACGGGATTTCCGTTAGACCTTCTAGAATGTTATCAAAGTTTGGGCATCTTCTTGGTCCCATAAGTGGATCATTGAAGCGATATAAATGTACAGATGTAGGATCTAAGGCTAGAATAAAAAATCGATATTAATGAAACGGAATAAGGAGAATACTGTTTAATGACTAGCAGTAACGTTTTACCTTTTATTAATTTATTGTCTTTTGCAATACGCTCAGAGATATCACTAGCTTTATCTCCTGATTTGACATTTACGAAAACAGTAAAAAGACCGGAGCATGCTTGCCTATTATAAGCCTTAATCTGAATAGCAGATTTAACGAAGAAATTAATATATGGAGAACCTGGACAACATTCTTCTTTCGTCTTTTCTGATGCCTCATCGGTAAATTTGATTAAGATCTCTTTAAGCTGTAAAAAATATTAAAACTAAGCACATAACATATAAATAATTCAACTCAAAATGTATTCTGAAGAAAACTTACGTCTAAGGTATTTTTAAGATAATCACTATTGCGCGAGAGGACTTGGAATTCATCAAAGTCGAGAGTTAAGTTGAGTGCACTAATGCCAGCTAATTCCATTTTCTCTCTCATCATTTGTACAAATGGCATTACTCTCTTCATATATTTCCGTAACTCAGATTTCTTACCTAGTTCTGCAGCTATTACCTTATTTTCTGGCAATTTACTTCCATTTTTCTAAACAGACAAATAAAAGAACGTATAAGAATAGAAATAAATAATTTCTCAAATCATATTGTTAATTTGAATACATACAGAATAAAACTCTTGCATTGTAGTAAGAACAATACTTTGCCAAGGTGGATAGGTTTTCGCGATCCAAATTATGCCTTGATTTGGCTTCTCAATAGCTTCAAATTCAGTTTTACTTTTAACTTTTTTAGGCGTTAAATAATTTTTCAAATTAATTCTAAATGAATGTGCTGCATCCATCAAATACTGTGAGGACTTTATCATGATGGGATCAATGATCCCTACTTTTGGCAACTGAGTGTTCAGTATAGTGCCTTTCTTTAAAATAAATGAATAATTGTTAAGCATAATGTAGACAAATATAATTGCTAAAACAATAATTTTACCTTTCCAATAAGTTCCCATATATGTTCAGCAACATGGGGGCAAATTGGACATAGAAGAATAACCTGGATCTCAACATATTTCATAATTAATGACCAGTTAACACCTTCCAAAGCGCTTAGTTGCAAATACTTGTCTCTTGCTGCTTGTAACTCGAAAAATCCTGTTCTTAAAGCTTCTTTGTAGAGCATTTTAGCATAATTATCATTAGTTTCTTTGATCTTTAAGTTTAATTCACTAAAAACATAGTGTATCACAACATTAATTTGCTCACAACAATGTAGTTAGCAGAACTTACCTTTCAAAAACTTTGTCATTAAATGTACTCGTGTCTCCGGTTCTAAAGGTATTTTTTGAAGCTAAAACTTCTTTTACCCACTCAATAAATGTATATAGTCTGAGAATTCCAGCATCGGCCATACTTTCTACAAAATTGGCATCTTCTATCGAATCACCGGAATCTGCCAAACATAATCGTGTTCCATCTGCTGAAAACTTTTGTATAGCCTCCGCGAGTGTTAAAAAATTTCCTTCCGATTTTGACATCTGGTTAAAAGTAATAATATAAAATATCTATCAGAAAAAAAAAAATAGATGAGAAGATGTAAAAAAGTGTTACCTTTGCTGAGTTTAAGAGCAGATGCCCGTTAGCACGAATACCCTTTGGCCACAATTCTGGCTCGTTAGGCCATATTGCAGTATGATTGTATAGGAAAAAAGTGAGATGATTCTGTATCAAATCTTTACCAGAAACTCTCAAATCTACCGGATACCAATAACGAAATTCATTTCGCATAGTCATTAATGCTTCTTTCTTTATATCAGTTTTTGGAAATTTGGCATCATTAAAGAATATATAGTCCCAAATCTCAGGCTTCATTTGTTCTGCCCTAAATGGATTTAAATGACATTAGTAAAATGTTCATCGTTCGATCATCTTAACGCATAGAATGAAACGTACTTAATATTTAAGGCATTTGGTTTGTCACCTTTAAATGTTCCACCTTGCAAAAGATGGGAGACTGTGTAATAAGCCATATAAATTGTCGAATCGGAGAGAGATTCTATCAACCAACTTTCATCCCATGGTAATTTTGTTCCTGAAAATTAAATAATAAAGTACCAGTATGTATATTCAGAAATATTTATTATCAACATATATCCTGGTTTAATTGTAAACCTTACCTAGACCATAAGTTCTCGAGCATGCATATTCATGAAGCCAATCGAGACATGCAAGGAAATTCTTCTTGACTTCGTCATGGAAAGTTTCCAAATTTGCTAATGCTTTTAGAGTTTCCTTTTTCCAAGCCTCTTCACCATAATCCAAGTACCATTGATTACACAGAGCTACTACACATTCATCATTAGACCTTGATATAATAGTCTTTTCGGGCTCGTAATAAATGACAGCCTCATTTTTATCAATCATCTCTTTCTGTATTAATTTCTTTATATCTTGCACTTTTTTTCCTTTATGCTCGCCAATCGTGAGAACACCATCATAAAAACCTTTAAGGTACACTAATTCTTTTGCTTCGGTCAACTTCTCTCTATCATTTTGTGATTGAATCTTCAATTTATCATACACCATGACAGCTGATAAATTACCGAATTCTGGTACATCTATTATTGGAATCTACAGTTTAAAGAAATATGTTATTGCAATTATAAAATGTGTAACAATAATAAATCTTGTAGAAAACTAACAGGGTCGAATGGTAAAACCATCTCATCTTTTATATTATATTTTTCTCTAAGTGGCTGCTTCTTTTTAAGATCCATGAGTGCAGCATAATCATCAGGAGAATCACTTGGTACAGAGGTTACAATGCCAGTTCCTTTTCCTTCTTTAATGGTAAGCATTGGTAAAGTATAGATTATTTTATTAACTGATAGAGGAGCTTTCAATGGTAAGCCTAATATGTCCTTCAGAAAACGAAAATAATTTTATTAATAAAATTATAATTAAAAATTGAAAAAGTTAATTTTTCACCTACTTGTCCTTTAAAAGTTAAAACAATTGATATCTCTCCTTCTTCCTTGAAAAATCCTTGGTAGGACATATTTCTAGCTGATCTTTCAGATGATATGAACACTTCACAATTTTCTAATGTGTAAGCAATATATTTTAGATCTGGGTGTATCCAACAATTTGTTTGGCCATACATGGTTTCCGGTCGTAAAGTTGCAGCTACCAGAAATACTTTCTTATCTGATAAAGATCTAAAAAAAACGTTGTTTTATTCCATAGTAAAATAAGATATAAAAATAAATACAAGACATACTTAAGACACAGTGGATAAGGCTTTTGCAGCTCCATTTTAACAAGTGTATATTCTTGGGGACCAACCCCTTCCCCAGAAGATCTATCATGATCCATACAAGGCTGTCCATCTTTAGGAGAATAAATTGTATAGCGTTTACCATACTTTATTTTATTTCTATCTTTTAAGTGCATAAATTGCCATCTTACAAAAGAATCAAAGAAAGGATTGGCATCAGTTGTAATAAATGTACGCCTCCAATCAGCCTATTTACAAAATTATAACATTAATTAAATTCAGTTGATATTTCTAATAACTACAACTTTTCTTTACTCACATGTAACCCAAACAGTTTTAAATCTTCTACAGCCAAAGGTGGAAAATATTCTAGCCAGTATGTTGCATCAGCAAACTTCTTTGTTTCTTCATTGCTCAAGCCAAGGCTTTGCATAATTTGCCATTGATATTTAGCAGTACCTGCTTTAGCCATTGCTTTACTCTAGAATTAATATTTTATTTTCATATATGTAATTTAAAATAATAAATGTTTTTTAAATAAAAAAGTTAAGTCCTGAATATATTTACCTTTTTACCCTTGCTTTTATCTAGCACAGAAACTTCATCCACAGTCTTCTCAATTACTTGATCAGTTTCAGGAAACTTTGGTGGATACCCATACAGTTCAATTTCTCTCTTCAACTTATCAGCGCATGCTTTGATAGGCATACCAGTGCAATGAAAACCAAATGGAAGAAGGACATCCTTACCCAATAGTCTATTATATCTAACAGCAAACTAAAATGCATGCAAAAAGAAAGTAACATTAATGCTTGAAAATTACACTTTTTAATTATAGATATTAATGACTCTTACAAACCTCGCACTTAGACAAGGAAAATGCATGTCCTAAATGTAAACGACCATTCATATAAGGGAAAGGAAATGTTGCCAAAAATTTATTCTTTATTCCCTTTCCATTCTTTGGTGCATCATTTTCATATACCTTTAAAATTTCCCATTTCTCTTTTACTTCTTTCTCAATCTTTTGAAGATACTCAACTTTGAAAGTTCCCTTCCTTTCAGCTGTCTAATAAAAAAAGATCATTTATATCAATAAATGCCACAAAAACGTCAAATGTGTTTTATGAGTAATACGAAATTCAGATAAAAGCGTAACAGATGTTGCTTAGTAAAAACCGGTACGAAGACATTTGATAAAAATAATGCATTATTAAATATCATCAGCTCAACATAATTAACAAATTATATTATTTAACATATTACCATTTTTAGAAATATTTTCTAAACTTTAATGTAATTTTTATTACATAAGTATGGCTTAACATATACTTTGTAAAAGCACGTGTTGTAATACTTTACCATTAGGTACAAGATACAAGTCATACAACTGATACAAGTAATTTGAGGTTATGAATATGATAAGGTTTGGTTAACGCGACTTATAAAAGGCCAGGCAAGCCAGCTTCAGCAGTTGTGATTAACTTATTTAACTTTTTTTCTTTTTATTTTAAATTTATTAAACATAAGTAATTATAGTAGCATCCTATTTTGATATATTTATTTTCATTAGAATATGAGGTCAGGAAGCATGTTTAAATATACATACTTTTTATGATTTTTTATAACAAATTATATATTCTTATATATTTCATTTAAAAAAAATATATATATATGTATATGTGTATATATGTGTATATATGTGTATCTGATATATTTATATAAATATAATAAGTAAAATTATACCATTCTAAAATATTGTAAGACTACACAAAATTATAAAAAACAACAATGATTGAAGTAGCATAGAATATAAACTTGATATAACTCTTTTTATCTATCTTTTTCACTATTTTTTTTCTTTTTTAAGTATCTAAAAACCTTTTGACGAAAAAATGTTGGACCATCCCATTTGCCCCTGAAAATAAAATTTAATGTAAATATTACAAGTATAGTTTTAAAAATTAATATATAAAAGTTAATTCATCTTACTGCAGCATAAAATTCCAATATAAAAAGGGGAAAAAGTATACTTTCAATAAATATGTAAAATAATACTCTTTTCCTTGATCTATTGGAAATGTCTCAAGTGGTTCAAGGTTGTAATCAAATTCTGCTAAAATACATTTTCCATATCCAGTAACCAAGGGACAAGATGCATACCCATTGTAACGTTTGAATTCCCCGACTTCATACATGTGGTACATTATATTGTTATATACCACATCTGCTTGAGCAGCTAAATTAGAAATCATTTTTTATTTTTTATAAAAATTCTTTCATTTATTATTAAAATAAATTCAAGTTTTGTTTACCTACTGCTGCCATAGTTTTAGAGTTAGGAGAATTCGTACAATCACCCAATCCAAATATATTTATATAATTGGAGTGCCTCAGAGATTCGGGATCTACAGATAAAAATCCTGCCTTATCTACTAAATCTGGATGATTTTTTAAAACATCGGGAGGTCCCATAGGAGGAGTTACGTGCAGAAGAGAGTACTGCAATAATTTAATTGTAATATTCCTTTTATGAAAAATTAAGTATTTGCCATTAAAACAGGTCAAAAATATACCTTTACTGTATCCATTTTATTTGAACCACCTAACTTTTCAAATGTTGCTTCTCTTTTTTCTGGATTTATACCTATCAAATTGGATTGAAGATTGACACTAATATTTCTTCCTTCACAGACACTCCAAAGGGAATCTGCATATTTTTTTACACCGAATATTACAGGTAGTGCTGTGTTGTAAATAACATTAATGTTTTGTCTCAAACCATTCTACAAACACATCTCCAATTAATCTACTACTTTTGTATAATATATTAAAAAATAATTATGATAATTTATAGCAATGATATATTTACTCTTTGAAAATAATCTTCAGCTAAATACATAATCTTTTGTGGTGCTCCTGGACATTTAACAGGTGAATTTGGAAAAGTAAATATTGTATTACCATCTTTAGTTTTTTTAATTTTATTAAACACTTTTGGAACAGTTTCTGGTCCATAAATAGAACAAACTTGAGCATCAGGATCTTCTAGTCCTTTTTTCAACCCTGGAATCTGTTAATTATTTAATTATGACTTTTCAGAGTTGATCAGATGAAAACATAAAGTAAATACTCACTTTATCCCAATTAAGTTGTAAACCCATGGCAACAATCAAATGTTTATATTGCACTAGAACTCCTCTACTTGTAACTACTTGACTTATTTTAGGCTTGATTTCAGTGACACTGTCTTTAAGCCAGCCTGCACCCTTAGGAATGACTTCCTTCATTAATTTCTTGGATGATTCAATTCTTTTGATTCCACCACCTATTAAAGTAAATAGGGGTTGATAATAATGAACCTAAAATGATTTTTTGTTAATTGATATAAGAATATTTGTATTTATAATATAAAAAGATTTAATTTGACAAAGGTGCGTTATAAACTTAAAAGATATAAAGAACTTACATCACTTGGCTCTATTATAAGAACTTCATGGTCGGAAACATCATTCTTGAATCTTCTTACAAATTTTGATGCTACAGAAATACCAGCCGTTCCACCACCAAGTACCAGAATTCGAACTCTAAAAGTTTTAAAAAATAAAAGGAAAATATTTGTTGGAAAATTATTAAAACTGACAACATTGCATTATTAATTATCAAACATACTTATAATGATATACTGAAGAATATTTTAAACTTACGAATAATGAACATTCCTGGAGTAACTCTTAAATATACTGCTAGAAAGCAAAGTGATACTGGGACTTGTTATACGTAACATTGTACAAAAAATGAATGTGTTGTTTGTAAAAATACAATATAATATATATATAAAATCTAAGAAGAGTTTATCCTATAATAACAATGTTCCAATTTTCAAGTGTATTCAATAATTTGTGGGAAACAATGATAATAGCAATTGTATACACATTTACTCTTTGCAACAGTAATTAATAGAGTAGTAAGTGTAACCAAAGTTTAAATTGATTTCTCTAATATTTTAAAATGATGCATCACAAATGCGCTTCTCTACACATAAGGTGTGAAAAATTAACGATTAAATCAAATTAATTATCCACCACTAAGTGCCTTTTACCAGTTACATTACTTAACCAAGTAAATACGCGAGTATCGGCTGACCTGGTATCAACCGTCTCAGGTCTCAGGCTCTTCACTCTCCAGGTATTTCTGTTCTGCAGTTCTGCACACCGAACTTGACAGATGACGCTGACGCAACCGGACATAACAGCCGATACAATGGTGTTATTAACGATAATAATAAGATAATTTAATATGAGCTCTGATATGAAAAACATTTATATTAAAATTCGAATCGACAATTGCGTAATATTTTACATACTTTATCTTTCAAACCAAATAATTGCAATCTATAATAAGATATATTGCAAAAATTGAACGAAAAAGAAAAGGAAAAGGCTAAACGGGATAATACAATTTTGTAAATAAATAAACGCAACTTGGTGAAATCCATCGAAAAGCCGCTTTGCTCAGTTAAAAATTCTGTCAATTTTAAAATCAAACTAATATTTAATAAATTATAATCAATATGTATTAATAATTAGGATAAAAACGAGCCCTGGTTCAATATCCATTTATTTATAAGACATATCGGTTTCACAAATTACAATGTACATATATACTTTCCAATAGTTTACTACAGTTGAGTAACCGGCAACTGTATTCCGTTTCGCCTGGTTTCGCCCTAAGACGCATTCACAATAATACGTAAAGCTGTTTACGTACGTTATATTTTTTGCGCTGTAGGTACTTAAATTGATTTGAAAAAGATCGTTCGTCTGACTGACTCCTAGCAGTATATTTAACATGTAAATCTAGAAGTTATTTTGGATGAGGAAGTAGTATTAATACCGTACAATATATACTATATAGAATAGGTACGGAATTTTTAATCAATCGACTAAGAATAGTTTTTAATACTCGATGTGCACATATCTATATATTCGTAATTTTTCACAATAATTTACGCAAATTATCTTTTAGTTTCTCTTTCCAGAGAGAATGATCAATTACTTCTTCACGCCTCTTGATTCAAAACACACGACATACTTCCAAACTCCTGGAAGCATATATTTAAATAATAAATTGTTAATTGATTACGCCTAGACTTCCGCTTTATCCAATCGGTAGAAAAAAAGTTTTCACAAGCAATCGTATTTTTTACGCATCACTCGTGATAAATAATTTAAAAATGACGAGACACAGACTTTGAGTGTTCGAATAACTCTCAATCCCTATATGCAAAATATAAACAAATGTGATAGATCGAATAAATACATAATACGGAGCAGTGAAAAGAATGGAATATTAAGTTCCGGTGTGTGAAAGATTATACAGATATCAACTTATAATTAAGTCGCAATCGGCTATTAAAATTGACGAGATTTTCTCTCGCATTCACAATAATATAGTATATGCTAATGCGTATAATTATATAAAGTATAATTCAATTAAGTAAATTGACTGTTTTAATTGAATTACGTCTATTAAATGATCTGGCACGAACGATCGAATGGCCTAATGGTTTAGCTTAATTATACTTTAAGTATAATATATATTTATAAAATATTATAGTACTAACAATGGTAAAGATCTGTAAAATCATACAAATCCTACAAACAAACAAAAAAGATAAATAATTTTTTATAATCTTTGAGTTATGAATCTACAACATACCCCCGTAACATGCGTACTTAACACATGTCATGGATAAGTGATACAAATAAAAATAAAGTATTTTTAAAAACTTTGGACTTCTCTATATTATATACAGTAAATAGCATTTAGTTCATTTCTTGCAGTCTTTTATTTAAACCTTTAACTACGACTGTCATCAATAAACGACGCAATGAAACTTTCGTGAGGTGTGACTGTCACTATTATTATAAGGTGTTGTTTATTTTATCTCGATTACACAAATAAAATAAATGCCACTAAATCATCCTGATTGTTGAATGTTGTTAAACACTGTTACAATTATGCGAGTATTTCAACTTTTATTTTTACATTGCGACTGTTTCGTCGAACGGCTTTGCGTATATATATATATATATATATATATATATCAGTGTAGTTAAAGGGTTAGCAAAAGATGACTTACCAAAATAAATACGTTTATGAACAAAATTGCTAAGTTTTTCTTTCTATAGGTCTGCTGTATACCGACACAATGATACTGTAGTAAAAATATGTAGTGGTGTATATATTTGACTTTTGTTTGCGTACGTAAAGTACAGTTATACATTTTCACTTCATTGTCATTATATCAATATGCAGTAGGTTTATAAAGACTACACAATTTATTTCATTGGTTTATGTAAAAGTAAAAAGAAAAATATCAAGAGCGCATAAGGCGACACCTAGTGACTATAAAATGAATATCACAAAGCAAAAGTAACTTCCATTAATTCGTCATGCTAATTAATGGCTAATATGAATTTCTCTTTTCTTAACTAAGAAGTCAAACTTTAAAGTTAAGAAATGCATATTTTTAAAGCAAATGTTCTGTCTATAATCCATCTTATTTACTTCCTATTCAAAGACTATTTAACAATAGTTCATCCACATAGCTTAAACAGATCGTTCTTTTTCCCAATGTTCCATAAAATATTTCTTTCGTTACAATTAATTACCTGAGGCTCCAATACTCGTCTCGTCTCTTGTTTCATCTCGTCTCTTATTATTTTTTTCTCTCTCTTCTTTTTAATCACACAAATCAGAACTTTGCTTATTCCAAGTTTTTGACTAAAATACCATAATATATTCCTTAAACTGTTGAGATCCATTTCAATCCTAAGGAATTAATTCGTTTACGGAATTGTTTAGTTTGCTAATCAATAAAATTGATTATAAGATAAAAAAGATTTTCAAACAATAATTGAACTGATGAATTATTTAATGAGATGAAAAGATCGCTAAATAAGACTCGTTTGAATCTTATTGATTTAATAAAACGAGGATATGACGAACTAATTTGGAAATTGCATAAGGTTTAATATTTTTAGGTTAACAACTGATAAAACTCGACTGAGTTCCAGTAACCTAGACCGATTTATCGTTTTTCTTAGTAGCAATCTCGTCATCTGCTTTATCATCAGCCTCATCGGGCGGTCTTTCATCAACGCGGTTTCTTTTCTTACTCGTACAGTCCTCGGATTCTTCTCCGATGTCCTGTTCTTGCTCAAGAAAGTCGGTAGGCACGAACTCCAACTGTTCCTCGTTATCGTTGAGGTCAGGCGGTCCTGGGATCTCGCAGAAGTTAATTTCCCGCTGATTATCGTGATTTCCATCGCCACCAGGATCATCCTCGTCGTGTATACCCATCAGACTCTCGAAATTGGATGCTGTAGAGCTGTCCTCGTTGTTATCCTCAGGAAAGATTTGTGTGGGACTGAGCGGTATGTCCAGAGGCTCCAATTTGACGGTGGTCGCCGGTGAGGCTGGTGTAATCGGTCGTTGTAAGCGTATCTTTGTGAATGGTTTGGGCTCCAGTGGACTTAATTGTTGTTTGCGCTTCTGACCGCGCTTAGGACTAGACGGTACCGTTGCTACTGACGCCCCAGGTTTCGGATCTTTGACTTCCGTACTCGCTCGAGGAGCTATTGGCTGGCTCGAAAGCGTTTTCTGGGGTATCAGCATCGGCGGTTTTTGGCTTTGGTTCTGATTTTGCATCTGTGGACTCGGTCCCGCTGCTAAACCTTTTACCTGCAATGCCTCCGCGGCGTTCAGCAACTGCGGCAGCTTGTCGTGGGCCACGTTCACCTCTCCTCGATACATAAACTTTACGAGTGCCTCCACTTCCCAGAATTTCAGATCTTTCATCAAAATAATAGGGTGTTGACATGGATTATCCCGCAACAGTTCTGCCAGGTAATCACTGCAGGACGACAGAATCATTTTGTGACACTTGAGAGAACGACCTTCACAGGCCAAGGTCACGTCAACGAACTGCTCAGAATCCAACAGCGATGGAAAGCTGTTCTGCATATTGCTATGATAACTGTTCCACCTCAAGCAAACCTACGAGATTATATCAATTGTTAATTCATCTTTCGACAAGAGAAATTAAAAAAATACAAGCAAAAATTATTTTACGTACAAAAATTAACTCCATTAGTCTAGTTGAAGAATCGATTTTAAACAAGTTGATGCCATTTACCTCTGTAGGCTGTTGATGAACAATATTCTGTGGTACTCCCTGAGGATTCTGACGAGGTGGCATTTTAATAGTGGTAGGTGCCACTTGTTTGACTTTTAGCGGTATCGTCTTGAGTACGAGAGTCTTTGCTTGTCGTGGTGTTTGCTGCTGTTGTTGTTGCTGCTGCGCCATTGGAGCTGGTGCAATATTTCGCATTGGCCTCATCAGCGACTGAGCTATTCTTATCGTTTTTCCGGGTGTTTGTGGCGACGTCGATTGTAGTACTGCAAACAATGAAAAACTGTTATTTCTAATTTCACTTGGATAGGAAAGTTAGAAAGAGAAAGAGAGAAAGAGAGAAAGAGAAAGAGAGAGAGAGAAAGAAAGAATGGAAGCAACCGTGATATCTTCTGCCAATGAGTCTTCCTCCATGATGAACCCTGAGATGCCTGTGAAGATTGGTAGTTCCACACTGCCTAGGATTGGCACCTCCACGTACAACAACAGCGCCGCAGATTCTGCACTGCGCACGCAGGGGGTCATTGGCGCAAAGGTCAAAGTGCGCCCAGACCGCACTGGGATTAGCCATTGCACGAAGACTCCTGGCGTGCGATCTTACTCTATGAGGAGTGTGTCTTCCGCCAGTAGACGGTGATGGCGGTGGCATCACCGTTGACTCCTCCAGGTAACAATCGTCCTCGTCTTCTGGTTCCTGTTTCATCCTAATATCTCCTAATGTCTCTGAGCTATTTGCCGTCTTCGTCTTCCCGAATCAGTTCTGATTCTCTCTGCGCGCTTCAATTTCTCGCCTGCTTCTATCCAGGAATTTCGACCAACTCCTTTGTTTCTTCTTAGCGTCTGCTATTTCTCTGCATTTCATAAAAACAAAGTGTACCTTTACATTACTCTTCTATACTTAATTCTAGAAAAATGTAAATAACTTTGAGAATCTATATACGTGTACTGTATTGTGTATTATAAAGTATAAAAAGTCTTATTCCGCCTATTTATTGTGACCATTCAGTCTGCCATGGTATGGCTATTGAAAAGCGTAAACGTCTTTAGGTTCTACGAAATAGGAGCTTCGATTATCGAAGTGCTCCCCAGTCCCCCCTCACGTTGAACACAAGTAAAGAGCGAATGAAATCATGAGGCATCAATCGTGAACAGAAAAAGATTAAGATGTAGAGTAACAGCTTACGAGAAAGCGAGGAAATGAAAAACGTGATAATATAGAAGGATCTGTTTCACAATGCAAAATTTAGTAGACGGCTTAGTATACTCTCATTCAACCACAGCAAACTTTTTGCTTCTAAATGATACGAAGAATACAATAAAAAGACCTTTCAACCAATTTAAACCATTAGAAGTACGCGCAGATGTACAATATTCGTCGTAGTACTCACAACCAAAACAATAAACAAATTGAAAACACGTGAGAAAAACTTGAAAGTCCTTGCCCTTGTGTCTGATAAATCTCGTTTGGTTTAAACTCGACTTGTAATTCAGAACGCGCAGTACACGCGACATTATTTACAATGATACTCTACGATGCAGCTGATCTCTTACCAAACGCACATACAGCAATACAGACATCGCATTCTAAATAGCTTAAAACTATAAACTTTATCTATTAATAAGAAATATAATTATTGTGAAATTAAGCTATACCAGCTTCCTGTATCTTGATTATAAAATATTATTCTATAATAATAATTAGGGTTAAAAGATAAATTTTTTGTTTGCAGCATCCTAATTGGACTTGACGATTGACACATAAAACATTGGAAATTTTACAATTGGTTAAAACATTTGATAATTTCGGAAGACGAAATAGGAAGATAAAAGAATGTAAAAGAGGGGAAAAATGTTACATAGTATTAAAGCGAAGAGCCTAAGGCTAAAACAGTATAAACTAAAGCCTCGTATTTCAATGATCCCCTCTTTCTCTTGTCAAGAACAGCCGAGAGTATCCTCCTACCATCTCTGCACTCCCCTCTACGTATATTGTAGCCCGTAGAAAATGGCAACCCTGTCCGACGCACACGCAGTTGCTCTATCACGCTATCTCTTATCTCTCTTTCTCTTCCTATCAATCGCTCGCTCACTCTGTCATACGGTCTGCTCTCTTTCTCTACCTCACGCTAGGAGACTCCACTCCACGCTCCACGCTCCACACACTACTCCACTCCAACTAACACACATTTGTATCGCCGGAGTACGAACGAACGAACGACGATAGGACGATCAGCAGACTCCGTGTGGCCTCCATCGGCGAGCACGAGAGTCGAGTCGACGAGAGACGCTTTATGACCGGCCACGCCAGCCGCAGCAGGCCACGCGACCAAAACTCTCCGTCTCCAGTCGTTCGTTTCACCAAGTAGTAACGAGTGACGTAGTAGCCTTACCGTCGACGTATTTTCCCCTCTCCTTCCCCTAAATGATCTCGAGTTGCACCAACCTGATGTCAGCTTTAGAGAGAGCCAAATCTCCCAACGGTCTCTCCCTTCCCCTCTCGCTCCCTCTCTTTCTCCTTCTCGCACTTTATGTGACCGTCGTGCGTTATCCTCGTGGTTAAAATCGTGCTTGGCGGTAGTCGCGTGTCCTGAGGGTGGTGGGGTGGGGGGCCAAGACTGCCGATTTTTCTCTCTTCTGACTAACGCCCGGACTCCCGGTAAATTTTCCAGGTTGTTTTGGATGAAGCGAGCGGACGGGCGGCGATTTTCCTCGAAGCCGAACCCGGGAGAGACTAAAATCGAAATCGGTGAACGACAGGGGCGCGCCGGGACGCGCATGTGCGACGGCGCCGCCGGTCGTCGACGCATATTGTCTGCCCGTCCGTCCGTCCGTCCGCCCATCCATTCGTCCTCTCATGAGCTACGTCGGTGCTGCTGCTGCTGCTGCTTCCTACACTACACTCTGCTCAGTCTGCTTTGCTCTGCTCTGCTTCTGCTCTTGTTGGCTTGCTTCGCTCGTTTGCTTTGAATGTGCCCAGTGCCACCACCGACCGCTTCCTCCTCTTCCTCCTCTTTCTCCTGCCCACACATGACGAGCGTGGCAGTGCATGCGTTAGTGTGCGTCGCCGTCAACCAAACCAACCCACTGCTACTAACCGGCCTGATCACGTTGACTAGCGAATTCTATCATCGATCGGCCTCACGACTCGCTATGCTACTACCGGTGCCTTTTTACCCAGACGCCATTTCAACACTTTTCTCTCTCTCTCTCTCTCTCTCTCTCTCTCTCTCTCTCTCTCTCTCTCTCTCTCCCTATTTATCTTTCTCATATATATACTCGTCTTCTTATTATAAGTTCTCCTTTTCGTCCAATTCACGAGAACCCTTCTTGTAAAATCTCCTTCGTATTTCCCACTTGTGGAACATAGAGCAAGAGAAACACTTCTTTTTCGTCAGATTTCCCTGCGTACAAATATCATAGGTTCAAATGGACATTCTTGAAGAGTTTCTGGCTTACCAGTTACCTCGAGCCTTTGCCATTTCGCATCTATTATTATGCCTTATCTACGCCGTTACGATTAAATCGAATGATTAGTCTGGTGTGACTATAAGGCGAAAACTATGCTTTGGAACTATCATGAAAGACTTCTTGTTTTTTTTCCCCTAAAATAATAAAATGCCTGAGATAATTTTGAAGAATCATGAAAAAAGCTTTGTCATTACTTAAAACAAGGAAATTCAAGGAGTATTTTTGTATAATTTACTGGGAAAATGTAGCAGTAGCTATATAAGATTGAATAGTAGGAATATAGCACGTGGTTTTTCAGGTGTAGATAGTAAACAATCAGAATAGTAACGGGCGTATGCCGATTTATTATTATCGAGTCCCAAATCGTTGCTACTGACAATAAACGGTGCTGCCAATGGCGCGAATATTGGTTCACGGCTCAATTGTCTTTTCCTTCGCCGATTAGATGAATTAAGCTAAATTAAATGCTAATTTTGTAAAATGGGTGCCCCACAAATTTATAGGAATTCCTTCGATAGCCAAATAACAAGTTTTTTTATATATTCTCCTCAGCTATTAAATTTTCTCAATATTTTAAATAAAAGTTATATAGGTAAATAAGTTTAGTAATGTTCATGTTACAAAGACAATAAAAATTGGTTTAGAATATTTCTCGTCGAGATATCATGCTACTTACTTTCTGTCATTGGCGGTTATTCATTAAGGTTATATGAAAATATATATTTCTATATCCGCTGTTTGATCTACTGATGAGAAATCACTCTAACGCACAGTATTATTCTTTTGATACCACTTGTAGCTATGATAACAATTCCTGTTATAAAATATACAAAAAACCCATTCGAAGCATTTAACTTCATTTATTCCAGTTTTTTATTAGCCGGATACGATTTTATCTGCAATTTTTCAGACGCTGTATATTAATTGAATAATTATTTATAGATGAAACATTTTTAAATGCCTCTTTAAATAATGCCTTTCATTGAACAAGTAAATTCAATTGTGAAACCTCACGCAGCACTTGGTTTGAAGATTCTGCTTGTTATCGACAGTGTAATAGTAGGAGTATAGGTCGTGTGCACATTGATATTCGTTCAGTGCTGCCGCTGGTCAAAGCTTTGAGAATTTTTCTTCATTTTATCATCAGTTGCTTCGTACATCCCTGAATAATACAAAATTAGGTCAGAATCAAAATTATTTATATTTTATAAAAAAATAAAAAATAAAAAAAAGACAGATGATATTGTCAAAGTTATGAGATAAAAGCAATCAATAAAATAATACAAAGTTTTTGGAAGAATACAAACTTTGATAATGGAAGAGAAAAGGGAATGATACTCACTAGAAGACTGCAGAAAACTGTATGACAGTAGACAAACCAATTGCAGGGTTGGCATAAAATAGTAATCGATAATATATAGTTTCATCAATTGGGAAATGTAACAGAGTGAAGTTTAAAAATGACGGGAGTTCTAGTATAATGAATTTTATGGGTAGTCAAAGGCAGAAAATGCTATTTTACTCGCGCTCAATCCATAAATGGCATTGCAAATAGAAGCAGACACTGCACCTAATTTCCATTTACGCCTTGGCCATCCTCCTGCCTCACTCTCAATATAGAAATCACACACACATATATATGTATATATATATAATTATTTAGTTTTTCTCCTATGACGCACACTTTTTAACCCATTTTCTGAAAAGTTGATTAGTTTATTGGCTATGTGCACACCTACACATTGGTAGTCAGGTAAGAATGTGTAGTGATGCATATGCATAATATCAGCGCTGACTGTCGGTAAATTTTGTCATTTTTGCCGGACTTTTTTTGTTTATGTATATTGCTACACATTCTTACCTGACTGTCAACGTGTAGGTGTGCACATAGCGAATAAGTAATTCGAAAACAAAATATCAATTTTTGTCATTAAGCTAAACAAATAAACAGGAGACGGTACACGCATGGAAGATTTTTTGTAATGGTTCATTGTTTTTAATGTGATTTATAATAGTATAGTATAATATTAATTAAATTAATAATATTAAATATTATTTTCTTATATGCATTGTGTGTGACCGGATAACATTACAGACGAGACTAGCTGGTGATGACCATCGTAGCGCTACCTCTTTATTTATTTCTCTCCTAGCGCTAAATGACAATTACTTTATTGTTTTTTTTTCATTTTTGTTTATGTTTCTTACATCAGTAATTAACTTTGTTTTAACTCTTCTATGTTTTTTTCTTCTTTCTTTTCACACAGTGTTCTCATTATCGTTTCTTGGCAGCGATGAACGACAGATCAATTAAACAATAATATTTCAAGGGAAGCCCACTCTGACTTGTATAACGAATCGATTTAATTTTTAATAAAACGTATTGGAAAACTCAGTGGTTGACTATAAATACTTTGCAGCTCAATTATCTCAGAGGCATAGGCAACGTGGTGTGTATGTATGTGTGTATGTATACATATGTATGGGTTACAGAAAACTTATTAATTATAACATTGGAATCGCGGTGTACAATATACGAAAGCTTTTTCATTCCTAAGTCTTATCCTTCCGAGAGAAGATCTCATAAACTCCTTTGGCCTGAATTCTTTAACAAGAGTAGTCTTAACAAGAGTATGCAATGGTTTAAATTAAATTAAATTTAACTTTAAACTAGCAACGATAACGATATCAAAGATTGGAGCAAGATATCGACTCTTGCTCCAATTAAAAAGTTACAAGGCTATTCGCAATTTAATCTCAAAGACAAGAAATTAACAATTGTAATAATTCTTCTCGTCACTGACATTCATAGTTCTACCGATCGAAATAAATATTATTAAATTTATTAGAAATTATAAAACAATTGATAAATCACTTCTAGAGACTTTGGCTGTGTTTTCTAGCTTATAAATATAAATATCTTTATATAAATATTAAAACCGACTGTTAATATTACTATACATTGGACAAAAGGTTTTGGCGTGCTTTCGCAACTCCTTCCTACGAACTTTTCTCGAAGCGTCAAGCAGAGCTTAACCATAGATTATAACACAAGAATTTATTATCGAACAATTGCGTTTATTGACTGTAGCCGAATCTCCGTTTATCTAGTAATTAGAAGAAAAAGAATGCCTGTAAGTGCTGAGGGTAGTAAATCTTTAAGCATGGGAATATTACTTATAGCTAATGCCTCGGTGAATTATTTGGAAGTTAACATGAGATTGGAATGTAGGCATTTGCCTTTTTTCCAATTATGATTTATGATACTCGATACATGACCTGCTGCATTTGCTCGAATTATATTATGTCATGAAACTGGTATATATTGGAAAGTGTTATTAATTATCGGAAGGTTCAAGGGTACATTCCATAAAGCAATAATCACAGTATAAAAACCTTGCTCTGCGCAGCATTGTCAATTTTGTATTTACAGTTGTATCCGTTAGAACTCGCTAAGTTCTATGCGCGCTCATTTTCATAAGCTTGGACAGCGATCTATTTTAATTGT
Source organism: Prorops nasuta (assembly GCF_024137725.1). Lineage (NCBI taxonomy): Eukaryota > Metazoa > Arthropoda > Insecta > Hymenoptera > Bethylidae > Prorops > Prorops nasuta. The sequence goes on from NW_027116814.1 coordinate 4,646,334, forward strand.
GAGTGTAGATTCAAAGCTAATTATTAAGTAGGAAAGATGCGATGAGAAGAAATCTCATGGAAAATGTAGTATTATTGGTTGCCAATGCCTTCGAGATTTCTATAGGTCCAACACTGTGACAATAATATCAGTAAGATACTTGGAGATATTTTTTACAATTATTTGTGGAATAGTTTGGAGTAATAGCCTAATCGTATGAGCTTTATTAAATGTTTTACCATCGTTTAGCCAGTCGTTGTTTCATAGATATTATGGCTAGAGTGCATAGCGCGCGTCAGTGGCAGTACCAAAAACCCGCTTTAGACATTGTATTTTGTACATTTTAACAAATCTCATTAGACAATATCAATCTATGCCTTTGCGCATAAAATAACTCAGAGGCATTTCTAAGTCTTGCTAATGAACGTTCTATAACGTATTTGCCTCTGTACACATTGTTACATGTACGTAGCAAAATATCTACCTAGGTATCTTACCAAATACTTCTGATACAAATTGAAAACAAAATAAATAATAAAAGAAATAATGACTCTTAATTTGAACTATCCTGGATCCAGCTTTAAAATCTCAGACAATTTTTGCAATAATAATTATTGTATACCCTTGCTTTAGCACACTTTGATAAATCCCAAAAAAATCGTTTAGGTTTCATTAACCAGAAATTACTGTCCTTCTATTGTACGATACTGGAAGCAATGGATTTTTGTTTGGTTTTTCAGGACCACCCAGTTTGAATCCAGAGAGTATTTGATGTTACGTCACAGAGTAAATAAAAAGAATGTCAGATACCGACAATAAAAAAGGCACGACTGACTCTAAATGCGTCGTGTTTTCTAACCCCTTGCCTCAATGACTCCTTAATCGAAAAAAACACCCCTTACTCTCACCCATGCACGCACTACAAATATCTAAATAGCTTTAAATTCCAAATCCATCCATTGCTAATATTGTCTTAGTATACTGGATGAAGATTTGAAGGACATTACGACGTCAATCGTCACTTTCTCGGTTCTTGAGCTAATTTAGGTTTACGTTATACTTATGGGTCACAATTACGACAGTTGTTTACGTAAGAAACAATGAAATCTTAAGCCAAGGGGTTGACAGTAGCTGACATCATACACATGCATACATGGCTTGCACATAACGCTGCGAGACTTTTAAAAAGCTTAATATTCTTAGCTCACCAGCTCGAACAGCGTTATTACTTGAAAATTGACATTGTCCGACTCTACAATACGATTTTTCTTATTTCCAGTTATATCAAATGCGCACCTTACCGATAAAAACTAATTATTCGCATATGCGCGAGCTCTCTTTCATCATTCTCCTTCCTCCTATTTCATTATATTTTTTTGTTGTTCACACTGATAAAAACTTTACAAAGGAAATATACCCAAGTTCAGCTTCACTGACAATACTACTTTAAAAACTAATACAACACACTATTTTTCTGTCTTGTGAAGGGTGTCACTTTAAGGAGACGGTGGGGCGTGCCCTTTTCACGAAGCGTACGAGAGACATTTTCATGATTTTATTCGGTAGCCGACACTCTTTAATAAACGCGCAAGGTCTCTAAACATTGCTAATTGATACGAGCGAATAAAAATATTGAGAAGGCCAACTGATGATAGCGAAGATAGCGCTTTATCGTCGGGGAGGCTGAGCAGTAGGGTCGAAGAACAATTCGCACCTTGAAATAATGCTCCACAGTTGGCTTTTGCTCCTTCTGCTTCATGCATGACTGACTACTTAACCCATGGTGATCGTCGATCGGGGCTCTGAGCCGTCAAACAACCATACGGCACATACGGAGAATTATGGATAGGAGCGAGAAACATGTCGCTCGTGCCATTGAGCTACGAACTAGTAAAACGCGTAGCACGATCAGCAGCATCCCAAATTGTACAGCTCGGTGGAGCCAATATAACCTGAGAAGAATGGAACAAATTAATTGTAATTCTTGTTAGATCCTAAACTCTAAGTAAAATATCTATAAATAACCGTCCGATTATTGGAAGAAGCATGATTTACTTGGTAATATGTGAGCGAGCAGCTGGCAGTGTGTCCGGGCTTTCCTTCATGATGAAGGTTCTTATTCCGAGGATGTAGTTCTCGAGGTAGGAAGGCCAATCGATTTGATTGACGTCGAACATAAAAGTCTGGCGATCTTCGGGACTGAGCTGTTCGCCCAATCTCCGCACATTGTCGTCCCGGAAGTTCCACTGTTGCGTGCTGAAATACTCCAGGCACGTAGCTGCTTTATCCAATTTTGCTTGGATGCGTACCATGAAAGGCCTGGAGCCCTTGAGCCGAGCGAGCATGTCGAGGATGTGGGCTGGTAAGAGATGCTGAAAGATGACGCATAGTCTGTTTATGATATAAGAATTACGGCAACATCCGCCCGGGAACCAAATTGCGTCGTTAACCGGGTGCATTCGACTATATTTGAAGGACAGATCGACAAATTGTTTCCAGGTAATAGGATTTTGCTGGCCTGTACAGCAATTGTAAACTTGAATCGTCTCCGTAGGCTGCGTCGCTGTTCTCCAAGCCGCGCATATCATCAGGTTTATAACGATATCAACCGGTACCAAGTCTGCTGTTTTATTCTCGTGACATAGCATCGTTCTGCGAAATATCAACATTATTTTATTAATTTATTTACGAGTGACGCTTGTCAATGTGCAATACGTGTTGGATATTCACTATTGACGATATTGTATAAGTACCTGAAGAAACCCTTTCCAGCAGCAGCAATGATTCCCGTAGGTCCATTCCAATTATCTACCCAGCCAGCGACTGGTTCCTTCAACGAGGATAGAACGATCGATGGTCTAACGATCGCAACTGGCAAAGATCCGCTTTCCCTCTGCAGCATTCTCTCGGCCAAGGCTTTCGTAAATGTGTAGGTGTTTGGCCTACCGGCTATCAACTTTGGTGTCAGGTCTTCGATAATCTTGTCGTCCATCAATTTCGTCCAGGCTATCACATCTTCCGGATCCTGCATCACCGGATAAATCTCCTCGGCCACGTCTTTCCGATCGCAATTGCAGTAAGCCGTCGATACGTGAATGAGAGCCTGAAAACATGTCAATAAATCATCGGATTCCATCAAGTTATTATCCCTTGATACGAAGATTCACCCTCGTTGGACCTTTGACATTATTAAATTGAAGTATTCCAAATATTACTATAATCCGCATAACTCACTTCCAGATTGTGCATCCGATGACAGAGTTGAACGAGACGTTTCGTACCGAGCATGTTAATGGTGACGGACAATTTCAAGGCCTCGTCGAACTTGACTGTAGCTGCAGAATGAAAGACGATCGAAACGGTCCTGATAAGAGTGGCCCGATCCGCTTCTGATATTCCCAGCTCCGGTTCCGTCACGTCCCCAGCTACTGGCACGATTTTCAATAGATCGCCCGGGCAATCTCGCTGTAGTTTCTCGAACAGCTGGAAAGTCAATGAATTTTTAAAAAGAAAGCTCTATTGAATCAGCGGACAATTTTCTCCATTTATTCATCGCGGGGACAGTTGAAGAAGAATTAGAAACTCTTATGGAAAGTTTATTCTTTTCAAGCCGAACTTTCGTATCGTTTAGTCATCGATGTACAAGTTCGTATGAAATTATAAGTGGGAGCGGAAGAATTTACCGGTGCTTTGAGAAGGTCTGCCAGCCTCTGATGAACATCCTGACCCTTTTTCGGCCTAATGAGCAAATATATGATTTTGATGCCTGGACAGGATCTCAGGAGCTTTTCAACAAGGACTTTGCCCATGAAGCCAGTTCCACCTGTGATGAGAATCGACCGGTTCCGATAAAAGTCTTTCACCGAGGTGTATTCCCCTCCTGCCATTGTAGCCATTCTAATTTCCTTATTGTAACAATCTACAAAAATATTCACAATTATTTCAATGAATAGGAAGCGCCACATTTATCCATCAACTGAAAATTCACTTACTAGCCAAAAGGATCTCGTCCAGTAAAGATTTGGCGCAGTGGATAATATCGCGGAAGCTTTTCTAGGAAGTACAAGAGATTCCAGTAGAATAAGAAAAATTTGAAGAATACGTTGAGGATGAAACTGTAATAGCTGTAGTTTCTCAAGTAGAAGAAGAGGAAGCAGAAGAAGATAAACTATCGCCTTTGGAATAATTCGTCCGTTGTACAAAACGGAAGTGGAGAACCTTTCTCAAAGACGAATATTATTAATCCTTTCTCCAAGATTCTGTTGCGACTGCCATACGTTCCCGCGGCTCCAAGCTTTGGCGGCTGGACTCATTTCGCACCTTCCACAACCAAGAGTTCCTCTGCCTGAAAATAAAACCATTCAAAAGTTATTGAAATCCCTTTCTTTATGGCAAAGTTAAGAATAAATCTTCTTAACGAGGTATCCGTGTTTCTACAGTTTTATTATCTAATTGAAGAAGGTTCGACTCGTTAAATTGTCTGATTAAAACTTGAAATTCTTGTGCTAAAACAGAGTTCACTGAAACTTTAGAGTTTCTGCAAAATGAATGTTTTATTATTTCACTTTTAATATTATATGTTTCTAATGATACAGATGCCAAACCAATCAATGCAGTATTCATGTATATATACACACACACGTGTATAGCTGTATATGCATTGTCAGGAATCCCCGAATAATCCAATTTATTAATATCCGTTTGTACCGTGCTATTTATACGTCCAGCAGCGTTTGCTTTTCAACGTGATAAATATTTTATGTCAATAACTTTCAAACGCAGACATTATTTCCAGCCGTCGTTAAAAAAAACACGATGAAACCATGCTTCTCGAATTGTCTACATATAAGAGGTTTCATGAAAATACGTCAATTTTCTATATATCAGAGATTCTACAATGGCGACCAATCAAGAATCCTGTGATCAGTAAGTATAAATATTAGAAAAATTGCTTAAAAAAATGATATTTAATTGCGAGTAATTGAAAGGTTTGTATCTTTTTTGCCTTTGCTAGTTATTTTAAAAATTAGACAAAGTATCGCACGAGCGGTAGATTGGTGGATGGTAAAAATGATGCATTTGTCATTGACTGAAACTGTTATTAGATAAGACAATGAAGAAGCCACACGGGCTACTAGTAATATAGTTTAATATATAAGCGAGGTCTTGCGTAATTCTCAATGCACAACTATTTACTTTAACAGAAACAATTCTTAAAATACAATCTATAAAAAATACATTTTGACAAGGTCAGTCTGAGAGAAAAAAAGGCACAAAGCCCTGACCTACACCAACGAGCAATCGTAAATAATCGAGTCAAGGGCTAAAAGAGTTCAGTGACCTTTTGGCATTACGTCAGAATTGGAAGAATCAGAGGATAAGGCAAAAGCAGGGGTCTGTATTTGGAATGGAGTTAAAAAGAAAAGAACAGACTCTGGTAGAGAGATTCACGAATTCTGATGATAAAAGTACTTAACCAATGGTATAGGAGAAAGACTACACGTGAAGCGTGTGAGTGTGTGTGTTTAGAAAGTATTGAAAATCGGTTTTTGCAGAAAAGTGTAATAGTACGACTAGATAGACAGTTGAACCATCAGTGTGTATGTGCCTGTGTGTCTTTGGGGCATGGGACATGGGATGGGACCGATGGGAGAGCGCGAGGTGGCAAGATTCTAGGTCAGCGTCCCGGCCTCGGCCACGGAACGAGTTGGAGCAGCGTGCAAGTGTGTGGAACGTGGAACGCGCGTCGGTTTAACAGGAGTGGAATCAGACGGGAAAGGATTGCACTTGGCCCGTCCCCGTTACATTAAAACCCGTTACGGCTTACGTTACGTTGTCTTGCATCACGTTACCCCATGTTGCTACCATTTTCTAACTCTCCACCCATAATATTCTTTCTAGATCAGCCAAATTTTATCCTACGATTACAAACACCAAAGCTTTTTGTTATCGGGTTAAATTACAATTTTTAAACATATTACCACGTTTATAAATATAAAATATTTAGCTCTGCTTAAATTTACATTGATTGCAAGGTAGCCGACTGGTATATCAATATCTTAACAATTAGTCGTTAGTTTTTAGTTAGCCGATTTTAAGCTTTAGAAAGAAATTCATCGATAAAATTGTTAACTGCTGCTTAGAGAGAATCTGCGTTGATAAATTGGCCTTTCGGTCAGGAATCATCATTATCAATCAGAATCGCTCGTACAATATAATTTTGTCTATATAGATATATACTAATGCGAAAAGCCGAGAGAAGCGCGAAGCAACGATTGGTGGGCTTTGCTTTCATTTAGGAATTTGAGACTTTCTTATCAAGTCGGGAAACAATCGAGCGTTCCACGACGAATTATCGATTTTGCCTTTGGCTCGCACCGGTTCGACTCGAGTAATGTGAACGAAGCTTCCAACAGTTTTAAACTTTGGCTTTCACGCTCTGTATTTTAACTGCGTCGAACCGTTGCCAGTGTTGCCAGTAGCCTTAGGGGCTGCTTGCACCGAGTTAACCACCATTTCACTACAGTATGTGTCTGTGTCTTTTAGAATCAACAGGGAGAGACATGGGTGGTATAAGCGTGGTTAACCAAAGCCAAGATGTGTGTATGTAACCAAGCCTTATATAGGTGCTATCCCTGAATTTCGCCTTTGGCTACGAATGCTCAATGAATGGGATTGTTGCGACGGTCAATTGGCCGATTACATTGATACGTGGCGAAAAGAGTAGGAGGGGAGGGGGCTGATGGTAATTACAAGAGGAGAAGGAGAAGGAGGAGGATCGATAGGAAGTGGCTTTCAGGCCTTTGTCAGTGAAGTATACAAGTTTGGCAGACAGCCAAAAACAGATGTTGGCTGTAACTAGCCGACTAATGGCCCGAGGCACCTTCCGATTGGCCGGGCATCCCCACCAACCTCACTTCTCTCATTATGAATTTCAAGAAAACTATATATGACAAGGCTGGACCCCGATTCCTATACTCTTTCTTAACGTTCCTTCCATCCAGTTTCCTAAGCCTTTATATCCTCGTTCTTCGAATCGCTTAAACTTTCTAGGGGGTTTTCCTTGGCATTTCTCTCCAACTTCTCCTTCTTTCCTTCAATCGTTGAAAACTTTCTACGATGTCCTCCTCTATAGAATCACCATCACTATAACTTCATCATTGGACTACCTGTAATTCCAGTGCAAAGCAAGAAATAATAAATTAGTTAGAGGTCTAACGAGTCGATTAAGCCTCGAATAATTCTTATAGAAAAAAATAAATGTTTCAAACACCATACGTTTTAACTCGATATTTTTATAAGCAATTGCTTGCTGAATTTTCTCTTCCAATTTCCCTCGAGAATTAGCGCGAAGCTTGGATGAGAAATTGTAGGAAAAATCGGCGCATAAGTTTGCAATTTTGGGAGTGCGAGCAATGGAGAGAGGATTTCTTTTATGAACGGCCGAAAGAGAGAAAAAGAGAGCACACGATGAGATTTGTCGTAGTAGCAGAGTTAGCCGGGCATCCTTGTGCCGCATTAGCGGTAAATAGGCAAAAAGACGGAAGTGAAAGAGGGAGAGTCGAGACCGGATGGCACACTGTGCTCACGCGGCCCCTTAGAGTCTCGCTCCACCTCTTACTCTAGCTACCTCATCATTTTCCTTTTTCCCTCAAACACCTTCGTCTTCCACCTCTCACCGATACTCATTTTCCTCCTCTTCCAACGTGTTAATTTCCATGGACCTCCTACCCTGAGAGCAAACTATGCCACAGGGCCATTGACACGACAATCCTTTTGTTTTCTTCGCAGTTGAAACTTTGTTAAGAATCGCGTGTACAAGGATTTATCAGCGTCCTCGAAAGCAACGTTGGAAAATCGTCAAAATGCACCGTTTGCAAAGAAAGAGGTAGCCCGCCGATTGCGCCTGAATATTTTTTCAATGGAGATCCGGATGAGTTTCCGTTGGCTGAAAAATATTGAAAAAGGAGATTTAACCGTTAATAAAATGGATCGGGCTTATGATCGGTGCGGAGAGTGTTTATCGCTGGATCGAATACCGTTATTTTTCGCTGTACCGAGCACGCACGTTCGCGTAGAAAGTGCGCTAGTTTTCGATTGGCCGGCTTTGCCTGGTTTGACGCTTCGAGTGACAGCGATATCACACAGAATCGCACTTTGCAATCGTAATTCTCCTATCTGTCCCTCTAGAATTTTTTTCACTCCTTTATAGTCCTTGCAAACAGTACGACCAAGGAACAAGTTTTCAGAGGAGAGAGGAACGATGAATCCCAATGCAATTTTTCCTCACATTTGATAGATTTAACACAATGGAATTAAATCTATGTACAATGCGATGCTTGTGGATGGGTCGAAACTTTTGTATGAATTTTTCAAATTTAACGAGCCAAAGTCCTATCGGTTAATCGTTTCATACCTGTGTAGTTTTTTATTGGTTAAAAATCGAACGTTATAGTTTTTCTTTGAAGTAAGAGAATGGAGTGGGCAGGTGGTGGGGGGGGGGGGGGGGGGAGTGAGTAAAGAAGCACCGACACCGAGTGAATTGGTAACCGTGACACTATTAGAAGTGGCGTAGCCTGCAGCGCGACTGTTACTGAGACTTGAATGAAAACGCTAACCTCCAGGAGGTCGTTGGCCATGACGTGATTTCATCAGGCCGGTTTATACACTATTCTCGTTAAACTTATCATTAAACATTCGTCCAAATCCTTCATCCCTGCACCGTTTCTCTTCTCCAATAATTTCAATATCACTCGAAGAAACAGCGTGATCGTTTATTCGACAAATAAATCCTTAATGCTTTGAAAATTTGAAAAATATATTCCTTCCTTTCCCTCTCGAAACCCGGATCTAGTAAAATAAAAAAAATGCACTACATTGCTCATTTCAATTGTTACGAGAAAACAATAATAATAATAACTTTCAAAATTTTATCGCGATTGACTTGCTCCTCGCTTTAAATTAAAACATTGCTACTCACGAATGAACGATTGAGTTCTCTGTTCCAATTTTTGCTTTGGCAAATTATTCCAGTGGAATATCAGAAAGAAATGAGAGAGAAATTATTAAAAACACCCACTTTTTTGTCGTTGATAATTTAGAAATAATTCAAAGAACCGTGCAAGAGTTAACAATTGAATGAAATTATGATAAACAGTTCACAGTAAAATTACTTGAGAATTGGCATGGAATGATGTAGAAATAAACGAACGACGAAAGGTGTACTGAGATTCAAGTGGCGAGAACAGTTCCTTATAGGTGGCCCCAATTGACTGATCCCACATTTTCCACCTCTCTTTCTCTCCTCAGCACCCTTCCCCACCCCTCTCCCTCTCCCTCTCCTACAAACTACAGACATTCTCCGTTTTTCTCGAATATACTATCAATGTGCAGATAAATAAAGCACGCAGATTATTGTCACTCTTACCGAAATTCGGAACAACTTCCTCCGAGATTATGAACCTTGTCAAATTGCAATAAGGAAGATCTCTTTCTCAGAGTTTCAATCGGGATTTCAGATCGTTTGAAATTTCCAGACCAATCACTCGTTATTGTTCGTAATTATTGGTCTATCCAAGTGCAGCTTTCTTGAACCACATGCGTATGTCACTTCCACAATCCTCTCACGATTTTCCTCTGACCCACAGTTCTCGAACCTGTGACGTTAAGGAGGAAGTAATTAGCCTTTTATTCGTTGTTTATATACGGTCGATTAAAATTGATGGATTTCGCAAGCAAATTGAATTTAAATTTTTCAAGCCAATGCACTGGAATCCCTGGAGAGATCTCATAAAAATGGCATTGTCATTCGTAATAACTCGCCTGTGCCACTGACAACAATAATACAAGACTCATTATGCAAATCACATGCCACAATTTTTCGTCACGACAAATACTCTTTCTATGATACTTGTAATTATCCACGTGTATGTCGAAGGACGCTCTAAAATGTTGTCGAGCAAAACTCAGTTATAAAATATAATGATTGTTCCACAAATTATTCGTCCCTGGGATAGAATGTTTCCTGCTCGAGGTAAATTTAATGACGCTATAAAAACAAATTATATACGTTAGATGTGTACTTAATAATTCTTTAAGATAATCGTAATATTAATGTGCGATATTAATTAATATTTTCCTTTACACTCGAATAATTCTTTTGGCGTAAAATTTAATATTGCAAGAAATTAAATTCGAGCGAGGGCTTTGCAACAGGGTATATAGAGGGAAAGAGAGAAGCTAAAGAAAACAAGCAAAAAAACTCGATTCAGAGAAGAGATAGCAAATTAAGAAAAACTGATCTTAGTAAAGTAATTAAATTATCATTTACTTTTCGGATAATCTAATTAAAAAAGATCAAACCCCAGTGGAGACTTGGAATTTTGACAAAGTACATTTTTGCTGGCGAAACGATGGAATCGAGTCAGAGTACCCCTGTCTAATTTGCTTCTCTGACAAATGCATCAACTGGCTCGAATCGGTTCAAACCGCTGGGTCATCAACGTTGAAAATACTCGCTTAATTTGAGCCCATTATATACACAATTGTTATGATAAAAATTCTTATCCTGCTATCCACCATGATCAATCTCTCGGTTGCGAGAAACATTTGGAAAGGTTCGTTTCAGCTTACTTTTAGCTAATAATCATTTAAATTCTATCCGTTATTGAGGGCAGTTAATAATATTTCGCTTTATTCTGGTGATTCGCTTTAAGGAGCACGCTTTGGGTGGCTGGCAATTTTTGTCCTATGTGGAGAAAATCGATAAAACGTACAATATACTATACTATATATAATACTATATAAGTATACGTATGTATAAATCGGAAAGAGCTGGCCTAACCAATATCCACTGGACGATAAACGAGATAACATTTTTATGGGTATCGATACGATTTGGAGCTTTATTACACAGTGATAAGGCTTGGCAAAATTTGGCCAGACTTTTAAAATAACTTTTAGCCATGTACGTTTTTGGAGCATGAAGCATACTATACAAACTTACGATTCTCCAAATATTTAGCATCGTTTGGAAATTGAGAGACAAGAGACAACGTCTTTTTTACCCTTCCACAAAAGTACAATCTACTCTTGGAACACCTTACTCGTATCTTGAAGGATTTTCACAGGTAGGTATATTTATAAATATAATATAACTCATACAGTTATAGATTTGCCAGTACAGCTATCCTGGAGAAAGCGAGTCTTTTCAAGAACATTATTATATATATATATATATATAGATAGATAGATAGAGAAAATGTGAGACAAAAAATGAGCTGATGATAAGTATACGACGATAAACTATCATTATCTTTTGCAAACGTTCAATTACCGTTTGCAAAAGATCTATTTTTATCGAGACTAAATTTGCGAAGAAAGATTAAAATGATTATGTTTGGTATAAGAGAAGGAGAGAACACGACGAGGGGAAAGAAAAGGGAGACTGTTTTTTTAGCAAAGTTTTACAAAACTTGGGTAAGACTCGGAGGTCCCAAGATGATCGAGCTATAGGAAAAAGCGATAAGTGGTGGAAGACCGCAAGGCGACTGTCGAAAGTAGAAAAGGTTGAGTTCTTGTCAGACATTGTAGCGTACACGAGTTTCAAATTGATAATATACAAGAATATTAATCCTTTATCCCTCGCGGATTATCATCGATGAACAATACTGGTAAAACATATTCGCGATTAAAACAAACGAAACTTTGATCGAGTCTTACGAGAAAGAGAGAAGGACGATGAAACGCGCTTGCTCCACTAGCAACTGCATTCCAAATAATTAGAGCGTAATTAAAACGATGCATCGTTAATAAATGACGGTAGACTCGCGTAACACGGGTCTTCGAGGCGAATGCCGAACATTTTGAGGCTTTCTGCAGGCGAGAATCATGGAACTCGAGAGAAGGTGGTCGAGAGAAAAAAAGAAATTATAACGTTCGACATGGATTTCGCAAGCGCTTCTAAACACTCTATAGGAAAGATTCATTGATTTTTTCTTCAATGGGAATTGATTTGCGGAGAATCACAGTCGAGGGGAGGGAAAGGTGCTCTGCTCAGTGGTAAAAGGAGGTTACCACCAGATACCGCAACATCAGCTTTAAATCCTAACGCTCGCATTTTCTATCGCTCTTCATCATCTCGATCTTTTTTCCAAATTGCCTCACTCGCTCCTACCACTCTTTTTCCAACTTTCTTCTTTCCTCCAAACATTATCCCACCCGTCATTAATCTCCATTCAAGTACCATTAACAAATTTCCCTTCGATTTCTCAACAGTTCTGCTTCCCTTGCCCTCCTTCTTTTTCCACTTGTTCCTTTCTTCATCGCAAACTCCAAATTTCATTAACGAGTTCAAATGTGCTTCTTTTCTTTTGTATACATGTATCTACACTGGTATATAATTTCGCTTTTCACCCTGCTTGTCGTTTCTGCGATGCGAAGAAAATCAACGAAGCCGGTGTACAAAAGATATTCATTCTTCAATGAATTACAATCTAATTGCAGAAATGGTAAATTAAAACGCGAAGAGCGTCAGATGTATCTGCAGCTGAGCTCTTTCGACTGTTTAGCATTTCCTTTCACGTAAAGAGCATTTCTCATTCGCTCCCCTCTCGACTGTTTCCTTCTCGCTTCGTTCCATTCCGTACAAATGTCCCCGTGTCTTCGTTTCACCCCCTCTATCCTTGTCATCATTCACCGCTCCATCCCTTTTACGCTTCTCGACGCTATTATTTCCCTCCTCTCTGTACTATTTCCATTAATCGGCGTTGCAAACATCGACTTAACCATTGAACGGCTTTGTACAAATAAATAAATTTCCCTTTTTTCATGACATTGGATTTTCGAGATTTGCATCTTCAATATTTTCCCCGTGTATTATCCACTGATAGAATGGTTCAACATCCTCCGCCCTAATCTTTTGTCTCTCTTCATACCGCGCGTCTAAAATTTCCTGTCCACTTTTAGCCTATTTTTTGCTATAGTTGAACGTGTTTCTTTCGACTTTGTTCTCTCTTTCGCACCCTCTAACAACCTATTTCTCTCGCCTGGTTTCTCCTCGTGTCTATTCAACTTTAACCCACTCCCTCCGTCTCGATTCATTTCTTTCCGATCCATGCTTTTGTCTCGCTTCATCCTCCTGGTATTATTCTCTCCTCAGTGTTCTCTCTAACTACTCACTCTCACTTTCCCTCTTTCTCTTACTCTCGCACATTCTATCGCTCCCTCATCCCTCCTCCAGCCGGATTTCTTTCTCCCTCACTCCATCGATCTTCCTCGTCCAGGAAAGAGGTTTCAGCCACAATCCGGCTTTACCATCGCCACTACGAGATCCAACCAAGGCCGATTTAATTCATAAGCGTTCATTTCTCCGGCGACCCTAAAAACGTGCCATTCCTACCGATCGATGTTGAATATTTTTCCATTTCCAGAAATCGAGGTCCACCAAAATTACAAATCCATCCTTCGTCTCGCATCTTTCCACATTTTTTTCACCAAGAAATATGATCCTTTTGGTACATACGTGTATCATCAGCGCCAATTAAACTTCGACACCGTTATTAGAGACCTGTGGGCATTGTTTAATGTCTTTTTAATGCTAATTGTCGCTCGCTGCTAGACCATAGAACACATGCACACACACACAAACACACGCACACATATTTATCCCCAGGGATTGTTTCCTCCTAATGGCGAAGGGTCGGAACTCGGCAGGAGAAGAGAATCCCTGGTGACCGGTGTACATTACAGTCAAAGCAAATTTGAATAGTAGGTTGATATTAGTTTAAAGGTGAAAAATAAGCATAGCAATATGAAGCACAGAAGCTCACGTGTTCGACACAACTGACGAATTTCAACGAAATTCTGGAATTCGCTCGCCTACCTCTGTCTTTTTCTACTTTTCTATTCAATATCATTTATAATCCCCTCTACTACTTTAGGCGGGGTACTCTACTTCCAATACCCATATTCGGTTACCACAGTCGGTACGCGATCCACCGAAGGTTTCACTTCCTGCACCACCGTCCTTTCTCTCTCGCGCACAAATTCACTCTCACCCCTATCATCTTGCTTAAGCTTTTACGTCACGAGAAGTCGATTGCAAACCCTGAGACTCGAGATTCACCAATGCACCGAGCAAGGGAGCAAAGGTGAAATAAGATTAAAGTACACAGTGTACACTGTGAAGTTCCTAGAGCTGTTGATCACACCGAGATTTCTTTTACAACCGAGAAGAAATTTGGATGGGAGAAATTGTGCGATAGAGCAATTTAGTTTAGCCAGCATTGACAGTGTTGTACTACTCCTCTGTCAGTTATATTGCTTTTACGAGAGTCGAAGCTTCACTGTGTCATCGGGTATAAAGCAATGGGTGACGAGACTAGGTGGGACTGTGCGTGGATGTAAAATAAAGGGGATTATCGCGAGGGAGGCACGGAGAGAGGAGAGTAGGTTGTAGAGAATGAAAAGAGAGAGAGAGAGAGAGAGAGAGAGAGAGAGAGAGAGAGAGAGAATTGGAAAGGGAAGAAGGGGATTCTGTGATAAGGCAGGGAGTCTCGAGCCGGTACACGCGGCTTGCGTTTCACCAACACACGTACCACACAGATACGCGTACACGCAAGCGCGTACCGCACCTCGTATCGCACGCCTCAATCGAAGGAAAAATGCGAGAGCGAGCTAATCACGGGTTTCAGGCCTCCATCCGTGCCGCTGCTGCTTTCTTCAAACTCACTTGCGTGCTTTCCTCGTATGCCAGCAGCTAACTTCGATCGCAACACAGCGCGAACCGTCTAACAAGCAGCACCATAGCAATTGCACACTGCTGCGAGACTCGACGATGAGCCTCGTAGAACCAGCATCGCCGCAACACAAAACGACGTGTTCCCTTTCCTCGATATTCCTCCTCGCTGAATAGGCTGACGATGAATCAAGTGTCTTCTTCTTCCTTCCTGAAATAGAAAATATTATCGATGCAAATACAGTTGGCTCACACTGTAATATATACATATATATACTCTATATATTTCCTAGCATTATTGTTATCGTTGGAGGGGAATCATCCTGCCTCCCTGCCCAGCCATAATAAAATTCGAATTCTTTTTACAGGAGCTTTCTCGCGTTTCGTGCAATTGGAATTTGACGAATATGCTTTCTCAGAACCACGGGATGGGTCGAAGTCAGAGAAGGATGAAATTAGGGAAAGCAAAGGTAGAAAAAGGTTTCTTTCGTAGGTCGGTAGATCCCGCCGCCGCCGCTGCGCCGATATCGACTGTCGCGTGCGGAATTCTCATCGCGTGATAGTCTCGAGACTCCCTTAAGAAGAGTGAACGGGCTGGAAATAGGGGAGGGGGTTCGAGGAACGGAGAGAGGGCGAGAGGGATAAAGATAGGCAGTACAGGCACAGCCACCAAGAGAGAAGGACGGAAAGAGGAAAGGGAAAAGCCGCGGAAGAAATTACCCCGAGACGAGAGCACGTCGATTATGAAAGCTCCCTGTTACCGCATAGACGTTACCAGCGCGTTAGCACACTCAAATCGCACAAACACACAGACACACGTACAGGGTGAGACACGCAAACAGTAACATTCAGAGATGAGGCCACTATTTTTGGCACTATCTGGTATCTCATCGATATTTGCACAGATAGATAAGGAATCGCCGAGAATCTAGCATGGCCAGCGCGTTTCTTAACTTTGAGAGATTGAGCAACGAAGGATGGAACAAAAAAATGTGATTGCCGTTTACGTGTACATTCGGTGCGTACGACTATGATAGGTGAATCGTGCAAGTAGGGGAGGCGGGGATAGACTCACCGGGCAGATCCTCGTGGACGGGAGAGAACGAGCGACGGAGACAGAGACAGAAAAAGAGAGAGAGAGAGTGCGCGCGCGAGAGAGAGAGAGGAAGCGGAACTCCCGGATTGCTCGAGGAGACGATCACCGGCGTGCTTTTCTCGCTTGGCAGTCGTCGACCGTAGTTCGCGACTGGCTGTTTTCCTCTATTACCGGATCTCGCGTGTGCACACACTCTCGCACGACGCACGGTACAAGAGACGATTGTCGGCCAGGAAGATCTTTCAGAAGAATGTTAGGAAGAGAGTGTATTAGTGAGAGAGGTAGCTAGAGAAGGGTAAGAAGGGAAAAAGGAGAGAGAGGGAGAGACTGTATACGTTCGCGTTGCAGGTAAACGTGGTGTGGTAGGCGCGGCTTTGCAGTTCCTCCGATTTTGCGAAAAGCGTGAGGAACCCGTCGAGAGAGAGAGGGAGAGAGAGAGAGAGAGAATATGTATGCGTGTGTGCGCGCGCGCGTATGTATGTTGCGTGATTTCGATGGTTGGAAGAGGACGTTTACACCCCGACTATTCGTCTCCTGAGCCGGCGCGGGCGCGCGACGAAGGTTCCTCAACGCAGGAAGCCGACGAGGAAGATTCCCGGGTTGTTCGGGCTTTTCGCGAGCGGTCGTCGCACGCCTAGCCAATACGCCATCTTGGCCTGACTGACAAATCCTCGTAGGCCAACCAATGGCTCGACGCTAAATGTCACTAGTCCGAGCCACCCCACGTCGCTCCACGAGCCCAACGAAACACCACCCCCTCTCCTCTCCCACCCTTTATCCCAGACCTGCGCTTTTGCTAGCTTTCGCCTCTCTACTCTAACGGCGCACCCTTTAAATAGACACTCGCCAGCCAACAATCCCTCACCCCCCTCTCGCTCTCTATCCCCTTCGCAGCTCTCCCTTCTTCATCCCTTCTCTCTTTCTCTCTCTCTTTACAGTATAGTATACTATATTACGATATTCCAATAATATTATTCTACGGCACAAACGCTTATTCATGTCCTATCTTACTTATTCTCTACCTTTAATTTACTTTCAAATCGCATGTCTGGCCAGAAAATCATCTACTACTTAAGTCTAATTGCCACTGTAGTTGGACACGTATTCGTCATTTGGATATCGATCCAAACTTTTATAATTACACTTTTTTAAGTAGTGTTACAAGATTAAAAAAGAACTCTTTGGGATAACTTTTGTGGTTTTATAAAGTTCTCAAGACTTATATTTGTAGAAGTTTCAATTACTGTCCAAACACTACAATATTTACCTCTTACTTGTAAATCTTTCATTTCTAACGCGTTCTTACTCCTTATAGATACAGTTTTTATTTTTCTCTAAACACTTTTGAAACACTCGCATATTTAATGCACGCTTTCATATCTTGGTTTGAGAACTGAACTGAGCTTAAACATGGAATGTCGAACTAGTACTTTGAACTGTGCTGGATTCTTTAAAGCAGTCGACAAAAAGAGACACTAATCGTTCTTAATCGTCAGCATCCGCAGTCTTTACAAGCTGTTCAACCGCATTTATTATTAAGAAGATTGTAGCAGTATTCGTTTTGAGGGAAAATGTGGAATTTTTTGAGGTTTTTCTCTAATCGGGCGATACGTAAACGTAGGTATGATTTTCTGGTCAGATGAAGCAAAACGCACATTTTGTCAACTCGTGCACGCAATGGCACGCACATCGGTATTAATAGTTTGGCAGATTTACCACAATTTACAATTCTCTCGACTAATTCGTCGGGTTTGTCCATTATGATTCTGATTTTTCCTTTCTTACAGCTTTGGAAACTTGACAAATTTTATATACCATTCCTCTTTTTATTCAGTTTTCCTAGATAGATGAACCACATTCTTGCCCAGTGAATTTCTTGGATGATTTTGAAGAATGTATTAGATAAAACCGGACTCATCGATGGCACCGACGCATGATCCCCACTGGCAATGGTATTTCGTGAAACGTGCACGAAATATCTAATTAGCGAGGTATGTCGATGATCCTTGGAATGACATCACCTCTCAGTCCACGTGGATGAACCTGACAAAGCACAAGCATAATTATTCATATATTCAATATTTAACCAGTGGATTACAAGGAAATTTACTAACAACTCCTTCTCCTGTCGTCATATTAAAGTTAAAAAGTGGAAATTCTAATTTTAACAGAATTTTTATAATGATTTTATAGAGAAATATAGAGTTTTACAAATGGGTCGGAGGATTCAAATAATAGAATTTTGCATGGTTGAAACACAGCATATGACATCTGGCGAGTAAGCAGATCCCCCGCTGGTCGCTACTCTCTCTTATCCATCGAGAAAACTTGGGAATTCTCTCGAGGGACCTCTAGCGAAGTCTTGACGAATCAGACACGTTACACTTTACCTTCGGCCTTGCATCTATCCGATATGCTGGAAAACAGTTAATCTGCGCATAAATATTCCTATATGCTTTTCTTTTAGATATGTATTTTTTTTAAAATTATGCCAGCGATAAGAAACAGCGAATATCGAATATGCAGGAATATTTAGAAACTAGATACATCCAAAAAGCTTTAAAAGGCAGGTTTTATTATAAATGATGGGAATTGGTCGAGTGTAGTTTTACAGGGAAATTCTTCATCGTTTTTCATAGATTTGCAAAAGCTCTCAAAGAAACGACTACTGAAGCTAAGGAACATAAGTGAATTGAGATAATGTCTGGAACACTGAACGATTTGCTGGCGGACAGTTGCGTTTTCATAACTGGGGTAACTGGACTACTGGGCTCGCTATTGTTACAACGTATAATCTCTATGAAACCCGGGCCCAGAGTCGTGTATGTGTTGATTCGAAAAAAAGGAACGGCGAATGCTCGCTTGCAGGAGCTCCTATCTAGCCCGGTAAGTAAGAAAATTTGAGACATTAACGATGAAATGATGCGAAAGATAAATTATTTGCCAGCTTTTCAAAGGAAACAATCCGAGTGATTTGGGGAAAATTCAAGAGTTGTCGGGCGACATGAGCAAACAGAATCTCGGTTTGAGCGAGGAGAATCTAGCCATCTTAATTTCCCAATGCAATCTTGTCTTTCATATGGCTGCCAATGTGAGTTTTGTAGCTCCGCTCAAATCTGCCGTGAAGACTAATATTTGCG
The DNA here is from genome assembly GCF_024137725.1 of Prorops nasuta. Lineage (NCBI taxonomy): Eukaryota > Metazoa > Arthropoda > Insecta > Hymenoptera > Bethylidae > Prorops > Prorops nasuta. Next base: position 4,665,286 of record NW_027116814.1, read on the forward strand.
GATCTAGGAATCTTTTAATTATCGCCAGGGAGATGAAACACCTAAACGCGATGGTTCACGTGTCCACATGCTTCGCCAACATAAACCATGGCATCCAGGATATTGAAGAAAAACTTTACACCCCCCTCTACGATCCAATGGAATTCATTGACATGGTTTGTCTTTGTTGAAATTCTTAAAAGAAAACGCGAGAAAGAGAATTGAAAACTTTTCGAAAAATATTACATTTTCTTCACTGATGAGATAAAACCAAACTCTCGCGTTGCTGATTCCTCAGGCTCGAATGTGAGAAGAAAAAATACTCGCTGAGAGCCTAATAAGAAAGTTGCTAAACGAGTATTTTTCGCCTAGGTGCAAGTGAAAGTGAGTTAAAAGCGTGGTTTCGTCTAAAGGCAAACATTGTAGGACATGACATAGAAGACATTTAAGAAACGTTGCGTCGCGTGATTATCTAACTCGTTAGAGAGTCTAGTTATTGGCGAATGCAAGTTATCTGAGGAAAATTTTGGTTTGAATCTCGGTAGCTCGATTATCGAACGTTCCTGTCCGGATAAAGCTTTCGCACTATTTGTAGAGCCGCTCGTTTAAATCCATTCTTTTATTTTTATACAAAGCTTCCCACAGACTGTTGAACCAGAGTCGCGATGCTTTGATAAATATATTGCTTGTATATTATTTTTAGAATAACTGATATTAATAAAAATGTTTGAAAAACTATTTATAGATACGAGATATGTCTTCAGAAGAAGCTGATAGGAGAACGAGAGAGCTGATAGGCAATTTTGCGAATACTTATACATTTTCCAAACAAATGGCTGAATGTTTATTAGCCAGGGAGAGAGATAACGTGCCATTGTGCATAGTCAGACCAAGCGTCGTTCTAAATACATGGAAGAAGCCCTTTCCAGGCTGGGTAACGAATATCAACAATAGTATTGTCGCTTTTACAGCTGGAATACAAAAGGGAATATTCCAAATGTAAGTACCTTTTCCATTATACATAGTAGGAGATAAAAATTCTTATATTCCTATATGTATGTATATAAGAAATAACAATTGTTCGATAGATATCCGATGGATGTTTTGGACAACAGGATAATCTATTTGGAATGTGTACCAGCGGATGTAACGGTCTCTTCTATTTTGGCCGCTGCCTTGTATTCAGCTAGGAATCCATCGGACTTTCGCATTTTTCACTGTGCCGGTGGAATTCTCAATCCTATTACCTTGCCCCAATACTGCCATTTTATCACCAAATACTCCAGGTTGCATCCTTGCAAGAACATCATGCTCTATCCGGACATCAGAACTCGCAAGGGACTCCGGTACTTTCTTGGGCTTCTCTTCCTCCAGATAATCCCCTCGATCATCGTCGATCTTGTCTCCTTTTGCCTAAAAAATCCGCCAAAAAAATCGTAAGTATTTAATATAAAAGTGCTCGTTAAAACTATAACTAATTTTGTATTCTTCTCATTCGAACTTATCTCTAATTTATTCATAATTCATTAAAATTACCCTTCCAATCGCAATGACTAGAATTCGCTTATTGGTTGGTAAAAATAATTTTGTTCGTTAAGAATCGGAATGAGAGTGGGTAGCCTTGAAAGGAGTTTTTCAATTGAATTTAACTACTTTGCTGGTTGCATGCTGGTGTACATGTGGAGTTATTTGTCGCTTGGTTGGCGACACAATGCAATTTCAGAATTAGTTGCTATTTTCTCTTGCACAATTAGGTCTAATTACATCTACTTTTGGTTAAGTTAGCCACGTTTAAACTAATACGTCTGTCCTTGTTCATCTTCATTCTTTTCAATATAGGGAGAGAGGCGCATAAGATTCGCTCTTGTCATCTGAACATTTTGTTTTTTGTTGAAGCTGTAGATTTAATGCTGCACTCGGTATAGTTTTGATGAAAAATACACAAAGTGCAAACAACGTGAAGAAACCTACAAAGTAGCTGCAGTGTCTGCTCGCCTGCCTTGCATAATTATAATGAGACGTCTATGAAGCACCTGGCGTGTTATAATTATTTTCAAGTAATCCAACCACGTGCGGGAAGATGCCATCAGAGAAAGACGAAATCTTCATGTTTTGCAGTTGATGAAATTTTTCTTGCAGTTTATTCAAGATGCAGCTGGCCTACAAAAAGACATGGGAGCGGATTAGATCTTTTGGTGAAAGGAGATGGTTTTTTCGCGTAAACAACTTGGAACTTTTGACGAATATTTTATCGCCACAGGAGAAAGAGGAGCATCCGATAGATATTAAGGAAATCGACTGGGACGATTATTGCAAAAACTGCGTTCTTGGCTTACGAGAATTTTATCACAAGGAAACACCTACGGATGCCGAAGATGCTAGATACCAGATAGAACGGTAATTTAACATTCTTTTTAATGAAAGAATAAATGCTCAAATTTTAAATTATTAAAATATTTTTCTGTTACTTACAGGTGGAGGAAAATCGTCAATTTAATCAAACTATTCCTGTTAGCTATTCTGTGGCTAGCCTTAACTCTTCTAGGACTGTCCATACAAAAGAGTTTAGCCATTATTGCGTTCCTCATTTTATTTTATACTTATTTGTGAATTCTTTCTTCCTTTCCAACATTCTCCACCAAAGTAGCGCGTTTCTTCTTTAACGCAGCCTTTTTTCTCGCCATCAGAAATTATGTTTAGCCATTCGGTAAAGATGTACGGGCGGGGATGAACGGGTTTTTTGCGGCCGTAAAGAGCCAAGCAAAGATTTGCCATGCACCGTTTGCTTTATGTATATGCAATTCAAATTTCTTCATAATTGACGTCATGCAGTTACAACAAATCTATCAAGTTTACTTATATGCTTATTGGTAGCGCAAGGTCCAAGGTATATTCGTACGGCACATCTCTGATTTCCTCTTCATACATCTCAGACGTGCTAGAAATAATTTGCTTTAATTAGGGATGCAAAGTATCAAAAATGCTGACGGTTCAGTGTAGTCGATTGAAAATACGCCAATCATCGTAATTTACAGTCATCAAAATATTTCGCTGATGAGAAGCTTCAACAAGCTGAGGCAATAAGAACAAAAAATTATAACCGATTCGCAACTAAGGAATGCAGTGTAAAACAATCCTGATGTAAAACTTAAGAAAAATACTACACCACAATTATTTCCGTTATAATCGCAATTCAATAAGTTTCATTACAGTAAGCAGTGCTTAGCTTTGTATAAACAGCTTCGAATTCTTGCCAGAGACTACCGGAGAGAAAGCTGGTAAAGCCAGTGGTCAATTTAACATCAGATTTACGCATGCTATTTACGTTATACTTATTTGAAAATTGCACTAACTATAATCGCAACATTAACGAACCTTCGTTAATACAATATTGACTGTATATGAATTGTCGAGAAATAATCTATTCGGTTCATTGAAATTTGTATAATTGAGCAATTGCGCAAAAAGAATAAATTTTTATAGAGGTTTGACGAAGCAAAGAGACGAGGCGTAAAAAGTCAATGAAGCGTAAAAGCCGAGTTATATTGCATAAAAAAGGGAATAGAAGATTGAAAGAGCTCGCTTCAGAATTGGAATGATGACCGATGAGAACTATTGGTCTGTGGAGAAGAGATGACCGTGTATTTCCATCCACCTTCCCTGTTTTATACTACCATTTTTCTATCTTTCTCTCTCCCATCTTCTCTCGCATCTCCTTCCCCTCCTCACTCAATTTCTTTTCTAACGATGCTTTTTTCTCGCGACAAGTTCAGTCAGGTAGAGGTATCAAGTTCCGCTCTTTATCCTTCTTCCACCTATGAGTAACGCCGTAAGTAGAGAGAAAGAGAGGGGCCTTTCGAATGATCAGAGTATAGGAGAGAGAGAGAGAGAGAGACCAGAAGCCGGCTGCCGCCGCGAGCCGCCACGCCACGTTGATACACAACGTATCGTAGTATATGTAATACAAGAGAACCGAGAAGTTACGAGTTCCGACCATAACCATCATAGACACCGCAGCAGCACGTTCTGTAGAGTGATACGCAATAAGTAACGGCTTTCAGCATCATTGAAACATTTATAATACTTAGTACGTCTCGTTGGAGAGATTCGTCAGATTCACTAGCCTATCAATTACCGGCACGTTTACTCTTCTGACTCCTCTTTGTTTACCAAAGTGTGTGTGCACTGTGCAGCTTTGCCAGGTCCGTTTAAACTCACAATTTCTGTTAACCACCAGTTTCTCATCATAACGGCTTGACAGAGAGAAAATGTCTTGCTTAATTCTGTGTTTCATCGTTCAGTTTTCCTCAGAGTTGAGATATTATTAAGATATTTCATCGATGATTCTTTTGTGTTTCAGCTGTGCTTCCTAAAAAAATCAATATAAATTGGTTAGAAGATTGCAAGATTAAGGACAATTACGCGAAAGTTTTTTTTTCGAATTGTGACATTTGTGCCAGTTTTACATAAAAAAAATCCTCTCATTCTCAATCCAAGTGCGGAATAAGTACTCAACAGTGAAGAACTGAGTATTTAACGTATTTGTGTTGTAGTAATATATAACGTTATTGAAAAGCACTACTACCAAAGATTGTTACTTATTATCTGATTCTAATTCAGAGAAGTTGGAATCAAGCTGCTTAAACTATTCGCTAGGCGACAAATCAGTGTAGATCACCGAGCAAAACGGATAGAAAAACGCTTCAACGATGGCATCAAACGTAACGGAATTTTACCGTGATAAAAATATTTTCATCACTGGAGGAACCGGCTTCTTAGGTGTCTGCCTCATTGAGAAACTTCTTAGATGCTGTCCGGATATCAAAAATATTTACCTCCTAGTGAGACCCAAGAAGGGTAAAAATGTCGAGCAAAGAATCGAGGAATTGGCTAAAAATTCGGTTTGTTTCTTTCCTTTTTCCTGCAAATACTAAATAAAAAATAATAATTTAATGGACTAAACTTATATATAAAAACGGACTTGTTTCAGTCTTATATTTAATTATATTATAAAAAAATTAATTGAAGATTACCTGCTTCTTATGTTAATTCAGCATTTTTTAGCTGTCCTGTATCCAGATTTGCATTACATAGTTGAAAATTGCGATTATACAACATCCGCGCATTTATTATCATATATTTGCCTTTCGTGCAAGATTAAATTATTTTCCATCTAGTTTTATTCTTATATTAGTTTTCAAATTTCTATTTATACATGATTCATTAATATTCTTTATTCTCGTAGGTTTTCAACAGGCTCAGGGAAGAAGGGAAAATTGATTCCTTGAACAAATTAATTCCTGTTGCTGGTGATGTAGGTGAAGAAAACTTAGGCTTGTCCTCTGTAGATAGATTAACATTGGTGGAGCACATCAATGTTATCTTTCACTCTGCTGCTACATTAGACTTTGAGGCAGATCTGAAAAGTACAACTAATATTAATCTTCTTGGAACTCGTAGAGTTGTTCAATTAGCTCAAGAAGTGAGAAGTCTTAAGGTAATGGTTTTTATGAGAAATAAATTGGTACAATTTACATAAGAAATTAATCAATTTTTACCACCTTAGGCATTAATACATGTATCTAGCGCATATGTGAATAGTGCACTTCTCGAAGTCAATGAAATTGTCTATCCACCTCCTACTAATGTAGAAGTGTTTTTACAAATGATTGAGACAGTAAGCAATGATGAATTAATTGAAAATACACCAAAAATTCTTCAAAAGCATCCTAATCCTTATACATTTACTAAACATTTGGCTGAACATGAGATTATTAAAGGAAAATTACCAGCAGCTATTGTGCGTCCTTCCATGAGTAAGCTTAGAATTATTTTATTTAAAAGAGAAGGAAACAATTTATATATTAATGAGTGCAACAAGGAATCAAATGTTTATATTACAGTTGTAGGAGCTTGGCAAGAGCCAGTTCCAGGTTGGACAACATCAAAGAATGGGCCACAAGGTTTTTTAATGGGTGCCAGTAAAGGTATTGTACGTAGATTGCCTGTGGGTAAAAGTTTAATCTATGACTACATTCCAGTTGATATAGTTGTTAACAACCTTATTGTTGCTGGCTATGCAGTAGCAAGAGATAGGTAAGAGTCACTTTTTATCTAATTAGTAGAATTTTGTAAAAAATCTTACCAATCAATCTTTTTTAGTGATAAAAATGTGAAAGTTTATCATTGCACATCCAGTACATGCAAGCCATTCAAATGGGAAGCAGTTGAAGATAAAATTAATGTTTATCTGCACAAATTCCCTTTGAAAAGTGCAGTATGGTATCCACATCTGAAGCTTGTACCATCTCTGTTTTTATTCAGAATTTCTGCTTTTTTTGTACACATGATTCCTGCTTACATTTTAGATACAGTAACTAAAATATGTGGAGGTCGACCAATGTAAGTAATTGGCATGTGTAATTATATTAGTTTATTTTTTACAATTTTACTAATTTTGTTATAATGCAGACTTGTGCGATTACACACGAATGTTAATAAATCGCTAGTTCGATTAGAGAAATTTATTTTTACTGAATGGATATTTCATAATCCAAAAACAATGGCGCTTCACGATTCTTTATCAGAAGTGGATAAGAAATTGTTCACATTAGATATAAGGTCATTAAAATGGGATAGTTACTTCATTGACTTAACACAAGGTGTTAGAACCTATTTGAATAATGAACATCCAAAGAGTTTGGATAAGGCACGAAGGAAAGATAACATGTAAGTGATCAAAAATGAATGATCGCAGAATTATACATAATAATAATTAACTTTTGATGTTTCAGACTATTGGTTGCCCACTTAATTCTGCAAGCATTACTTTTGCTTCTTGTATGGTGGATGTTCAAAGCTTTACTAGGATCGACGTGGACCAAAACTGGACTCGTAGTTCCAATTACGTATTTTCTTTTCAGTCAGCTTTAATAGATATTGTCTGGTTTTCTAACATCATACTATTTTTGTTACTTTTATGCTTTAGAGATTTGTTTTACCAAGCTGTTTGATTTCTAATGTTTTAAAATTTATTTTCAAGCAATGGTGTTGGGAAAAACATTTGCTTAATCTTAAAAAGACACTCAGATGAACTCTTTCTGTCAACATTTTTATTTTATTTTCGTTTTTAACAAATCAAATGAGCATACATTGTTGCACTTCTGACTATTCGTGCCATTTTATACGTTTGTGTTACATTGAATGATGCTGAAAGAATTTAAATATATGAAACTTAAATTATTAAATATAATGCATGAAAAGAAAGTCACGCCATTTTGCACGTATTTACTCTTTGTAGTTTTCATACAAGGAATAGAGATCTTTTTTATTTTACTTCTTATAAGGCTAAGCATCAGTATTGTTTTTCAGACATATTTTATTAATATATTATTAAAAACTGATTCATTACTTATTATTAACCTAATCTACATTTTTCAAATAATTATGTAAAAGGGCGTATCGTGTGATATATATTTTAACAATAAAATATATCTATGTAGTTGACAATGAAGCTACCTAACATACCGGCAGAGATGTATCGCATGGTAAGTAGGTTTCGCTGTTACCAACAGGAAGAAAAATGGCCTCCTCCATATCCCTATGTCTTTCCCGCACTAAAATATAATTCAATTAATAATTAATGTTGAGAAACTTTAATATGCTATTTAAAAATTTATATCAATAGCGGTTATTTGTTCCTTAAAAGATAATTTCATTAGAACATAGATATTTGTTTTATTTACCTTAAAACAAGTTTTTCAGTGATACAATTAGTATTAGAAAAAGTTGATGAGAATAAAGAATCCTTGCAAAAGTAGGTCACACATGGAAAATTATAATTATGTATTTCCTAAGAAAAACGAGTTAAGTTGCCTTCACTTGCATAATTGCAAAGGACAGTAAGGTTTCCGGTGTAAAAATGCGAATCTATGAATATTATTCAACAGTCGAATCGAAGCATGTCTTAAGGAAAAGATTCCCTCTCTATTTACGCAGATGTAAAAAGTAAATCGATTAGTAATCTAATATTATTAAGGCAGATTTTATTACAGAAGCATTTTTATAAAACCAATATAGTCATCTCAATTAAGAAGCGTCAAATATTTTCAACAACTTTACCTCAAAATGATGAAAAAAATTTAACTTTTAAATTAATTAATAAAATTTTGTACAACATTAAATCAGTTTGCTCAAATTATGTGAACGCCCGCGTGTTTTTCATTTCTATATCTGAATATCTGAATTGAGTCAGATTTAATAGATGTATAACGTTAGTGCAGGAAGAGAAAATACAAAAAAAACTATGGAATATTTATTTGCAAAACAAGCCTGATATGCGTCGAAGTTTCTGTTTCGTGGGTTTTTCCACTGTTTCATTCCCGGGGAAGTACCGAGGCAGAATGAGGTAAGGAAAGAGGTAAAGCCGTAGAGGCAGCAGTGTGATAGGGAAAAAAGGAAGGAGTAGGATACATCGACCCTGGACAGTGGACGAGACAATGACACCACGAGCAACGTTCCTCTTGACTAGAAACTGGCTTCTGCATAGCGTGGCATTAGCAAACACGAGCAAAACTGTTAACTGCAACAGGATAAGACGCTACTAGCTACTACCACCAGTACTACCCACTGCCCACAGGCCAGGCTTCCTTTCTACACTCTTAACCATCTTCGTCATCGGAATATTCAAGGATCGTTTTGAATCATCTTTGGGTTTTAACCAGTATTTCTTCTTCACGATACCAAGTTACATCACGGCTGATCTATATATGGCTCAATCTCTAAATACTCACATTATTTATCGATCATCCATGTATAATTATGTGCAAATACCCTGCGTTTTGAGCGCTTTCGTAATTACTAAAAAATTATATTATAATTAACGAATGGTACATAATAATAGTTTGTCATATCCAGAACGTAGCTGATCATTTTCTTAGATTCTTTCTTGATTGCTGCTTTAGTTCGGACACCGTCCAGTTTAGATTTTGCCGCATACTTAAAACCTCTTGATACCGTGACATTAATAAAGAACAATTCTTTTTTTGTTTTTAATAAAAAGAGGATAATTTATTAGTGTCTTGTTCTTCCCTATTTTAATCTTATTTCATCAACAAGACAGTGAGCAGTTTCCAAGAAGGCAGTAAAGAAAGAACGCAGGCTGTTGTTTACTCCAAATCTTGGCGTCTTTTAGTCAGAATTTCCGGGAAAAATGCTCTACGAACGAAACCGACATACAACCTCTCACGATACACGAAATACTTACGGAAGGAGGCTATAGATTTTATTCGATTAAAAAGGTACAATTAATCGTACAAAAAAGCTAAACTTTATCTGAAAAGTAATTATCTTTATATATACGGTTTTACTCACAGTCAAGGTGATCATGGCGTCCCTTGAATTTTGGCCTCCGCTCATTTTCTTTTCTTTCGCTTTCTAATTTCACTTTGCAGAAATCTTTACATTGATAAATAATATTTTCACTGGAAGACTCTCTCGAAGACCGATCGTAATCATTTCATTCAGGATCACGAAATAACGGAAGAGTACAAATTAGTTGTTCCTACTCAAACTTAACCGCCAAGATACAATGACCGTTAAACGGCTATAAAAGATTTCGGTGAGACTTCGGGATTTTCCGACTGACTTCGGTCGAGGGTCACGTGGGCCAAAGTGTGTGCACATATAATTAAATTCGCGCGAAATAATTTAAAAATGCAAATAAAAATCTCTACTTCTTATTTTTCATTTTAAAAAATCCATAAAAATTATGATTTTGATATGAAATTAATTTCGAGCAAAGTTTAAACGAGTTACCACGTGGACCGACGATAATTACTTTCGGAAGTCGATAAAATTCTGATGGCAAAAGTTGAACAATGATTTGAATCTGTGACAGAAGAATACATTATTATTAATGATTGGGCCGTCTCTCCCCACGAAAAAGCAAAAGTGATTTTCTCAATTGGTTTTCATGGCTTATCTTTTGTTAAAACTTTCTACACTTTCTGTTCTTTTTGCAGTACAGGAAAGACCATTTGAGAGCGAATTGATCGTAGAAACAGTTAGGACTCTGAAAGTCAAAGAAATGGATTTCAAGATTCGTCTGGTAGCGTAGCTGAGAAAAAACTAATAGAATTATAATCGTGGGTAGAAGATATATATAGCATGGTATAAGAAAAAGCATAAAGATAAATAAAGAATGCGAGTCATTCTGATCCTTTGAAATGAACATTCTCGAGTGTCCTTGGTTTGCGCTTCGAAGGTCAAAGGGTTGGAATCGTTTTATTTAAGAGTTAGGAGAAACAATGGTTGATTGAAGTGAAAAACAGAATTAGAACGAGACATTCTTACCGATAATTGAATATGGATGTGTGAAAATGATATAAATATGATTCTCCAAGGATCTATTTGTAACTGAAACATCGATCGACTGACCAATACTTTGCTTCCCTTCAGTTCATCGCTAGCTTATCACGGCTATCTTTTTTTTTTTACGATTTTCTAACAAATTACTCGATTGACAAATATATTTCACAGTTCACAGTTCTCCGAGATTTTCACAATTACAATTTTCATCCATGCATTTCCGTCTTCTTTATTTCCCCACCCTTTCTCTCTGCTTCATCTTTTATTTCTTATTATTTCCTCGTCGTATCCCCCGCCCCTCTTATTCTCCTCATCATCCCTTCCTTTGCCACGGTGCCAAACTTCTCGATGGTTATAGGTAAGGCAACGGGTGCGCACCTTCCTCAGTGAGAACCCACCCACTGGCGAGTACACCCGGTAAACCCTACCTACGGGACTCTTCAGGACTTTAACAGCTGCCCCAACCAGGTAAGCTCTTTACGGTCCGATCACGCACAGTTTTTTCTCACTTATCGCGCTTCCGTCTCTAGATTTACAGTGTTTTCGAAGTAATTATCGCGTGACGCATTTCGTTTAAACGTTTCTCCGATAAATAGCGAGACAGATAAATATTTTCTTCGAGATTTCGAGCGTGAAAATCCACTAATCGTAGTAAGAAAACTCACAGACAGTTTGCATTTACAGTGTACTTTTAGGTATTGTCAGTCGATTGAGTGCAGTGTTGAATTTTCAGAAATTGTTTATACAAAATAAGAATTATCATAAGAGTGCTCTTTGTACGTTTTACAGTCTTCGAATAGCAAAATAGGCAATCAGCAAATCGTCGAATTCTGGTTAGAAAGTCGAAGATATATTTAGTATTCGTGCGAGTGATATTTTTGCTCTTTAATCTTAGAAATCACGAATCTCAGATACAACGAACGCCTTTTTACTAGAAAATTACGAAATATCTAAAAAATAAATTTGGCATAATAAAAGAGATATCTGTGTCGTACGAAATACGTCCTCTATGCGATGTGTCATAAAACTAATTGGCCAATACTTTCGAAAAATAATTTCGGTCAGTTCGGTAAGAAGCGTTGATGATTAAGTCGAAAGCTGTCGTTTTGTTTCTTATCGGAAAATAATGACGGTGTAAAATTTGTTGAATCATAATAATAAATGAATTGACGAGGTAATTCGACGATTTGTTTAATTCTCTTTTTTCCTTTTTCATTTCCCTCTCTCTCTTTCTCAATCTGACTCTCTCGATTGAATAAATCCATAATAAACCATGAAATCGTCCAAATGAGTCACACGTTTAATGATTTTAAATTCGTGTTTTCAGAAATCGAATATAGAGAGGTTAAAAATAAGAGGGATAACTGATCGTGTTAGAAAGAGAAAAGAGATATGGCTGAGACGAGAGACGAGCAGCGAGTAACTATACCAGAATGGTTTCGCAAGAGGAATGTGCTGGTTACTGGGGGCACTGGCTTTATGGGGAAAGTCCTGGTTTCTAAGCTGCTCCTCAGCTGTCCTGACCTTGGCAATGTTTTCCTCCTGGTCAGGGAGAAGAAAGGCGTTAACCCGCAGTCGAGGCTAAAGGCAATCATTCAGGTAAGCCTCGTACTTGAATCCCATCCATTCGTTTCATCTCACCACCAACAACGTTGAACAATCTCTTCTTCGAGATCGTTTTCAAAATACTTCCTTCATTATCCTTGATCGAATCACAGGCACGCGGAAAAATTGACGAATCGATGACGCATATAATCATACTGTGTAATATAACTGAATGTAGATGCAGATTATATGGATTTCTTGTTCGGTTCCCTACACTTGTTCTTAAGGTATTAATTATTCCAGAGTGCATAATAATGCTTCAACCTGTGAAAAAAAAATAACAGAATTAAAAAAAAGTAGAGAACATAATGAAAATATAGGAATAATGGACATACGTCTTTACCAGACTTTTCTTGAATTAATGGTATGTGGAAAATTTCACTAATCAATGATGTACCTGCAGCAAAGTAAAGAATTAAAATACAGAAAAAATGGAAGTGCACAAAGAGCTGGCGTATACATTAACCCACAGTGCAAGCGTACGTTCATACTCAAATTTTATTCGATTTATCCCACGGCGCCAACGATAAACAATCGGAGAGCCAGGAAGAATTGACGTAAACGTTAATCGCCGGCTCAGATATAAAACGATCATTCAGGTAAGCCGCGCATATTCCAATCTCATTCGTTTAATTCCAGTCAGAGAAAGAAAATAATCATTTCTTTTCGGTATCTTTCTGAATATTTTCTCCATCATCCTGTAGTTAATATAGTGCTCGGAAAAATTCACCAATAAATGAAGTACCTGTACAAAAAAAGAAAATTAAAAAACAGAAAAAATATAGGAAACGACTTATACGAACGATTCGGCGATGTCTCGTGGTTAAGACAGCTATAAAAAACCGAAGTGGCAATCTCTTGTGGTTTTTTATTGTTGTTTTTTGTGCAGCTAAGAATTTGTAATTTTACGACACAACGAGTATGATTGTATTGCTGATATTTCACTACTCGATCGTTTACTCGTGGGACAAGAAGGAAGTCCTTCCTTAAAAAATTTGTACCTACGTTTGACGAATCGTTTCTTCGCTAAAAAAAGACACGCGAGATTTCATGTATCATGCGAGTCTAGATTCTCGACTATTCCAATCCGAACTAGACTATACATTTGTCGCAGTTTTTACGCTCTGATTGAAAAACTTCCATTTCAAACATATAAATATTTGCTTTCCTACAAATAATTTCCCATTCAATCTGTTAGAAAAGTAATCCTTACTAATGAATCTTGAATGAATTACTCGATAGGCCCGAATGGAGAGTTTCCTCAATTGAACGTAGATCAAAAAAATATTATCGCATTATGCAAAGAGAGTGTAGCGCTTATAAATTTATCTATAAACTTGTTATAAATACAATTTAGTATTCCACAGTTAGAGATATACTCTGTTTCTCCATTAAAATATTACAAAAATTCTAAACGATTGATAAAGACTGTATGTTTAACAACAATCTCATAAGTGATTCTCGAGTTGATCCGACTACCGCGATTGCTCAACGCGTGAATATGGAAAGAAGCTTGTGAATGAATTATTGGTGCTGCATCATAATTTTAAAACGCACTCTACGAGTTATTTTTTGCGGATTAGATTATAAGAGTAACGGAAATAAAATATCAACAAGTCTCCGTAAGGATAAAAATTTGAGCAGAGTTTTAACGTCGTTATAGAGTGTATTTTGAGTAGGCTTATGCTAATCTCAATGCCACGAGTGAGAGTTTCTTTGGTTTTGCTGCGCGATCGCTCTCGTTTCTTTGCAATAAACATTGGTCGCATTGAAAACGAAAAGTGAGGAGAGATGAAAAGGTGGGCCCGCGGGTCCCTTTCACTCGTCGAGTTAGAGGCTAGAGCTCGATTTGTTTGTGAAACCATCGTAACAATTCTCATTGAGAATTGTTACTTCAGCTCGTTACGTTATCTACCATTATCAATAGACGTTTCGTCACCGTCACTGCAATACCTCAAATTTCACCCAATTCTAATTTTACGGCTGACGCCAACAAACTTTGAATTATAATTAGAGAAATAGCGATAAAAGAGCGAGTTTCTAAAAATCCAATATTTTTCCGAGAATTGGGTAATTTTACACGGTATTTGCCGAGACAACGATATCTATTTGTGGTACCGATAAACAAAAGCGAAGGTTTAACGAGTGCACGAATTATTAGATTCCTATCGTTGAGTGAAGCAATCGTAGTGCAGCCTTTCAGCTTTTAGTCTGATCGGTGCCTGTCGTTACCCCTGTCGGGGGATTCCCACAAAAATACGAAATCTGCATCGAGATACCCTCAGTAGATACAGCACGGTATTAGGCAGACAATAAAACCTCTCATTATTTTCGCTTCTATTACAGACATACCATTAAAGTTTTAAACCATTCTCGAATTTATATTTCACTTTTGATTTATCGTACCTCAAACGTCATTTTCTTCTCGAACATTCCATTCAAGTTTATCCACCTATATACAATATTTCAATGTTTGGCCTAGCAAATCGACTTATCAATTTGGTTCATTGCTCGAGTGAAATAATTGATTTTTTCTTTATAATACAGATACAGTTGGTTATTCTTTCAGGAAGAGCCATTTAGAAGTCTCAGGGATAATCACAGCGATAGATTGAAAAAATTAATAATCGTTCCTGGGGATACGACTGTGAAGGGTGTTGGTCTTGTTCCGGAAGACGAGCAGCGCTTGTTTAACGAAGTAAGCGTAATTTTTCACATGGCGGCCAATGTCAGGTTCGATCTGCCCTTAAAAGCTGCCATAAAACTCAATACTGGAGGAACTGCAAATATTCTGGCTCTTGCCAAGCAGGTACAATATTTGCTTAGAACAGTATTGCCCTTCTAGACTAGAACGATGGATGATATATTCTGAAACATATGATCTTTTATTGACAGATGAAGAATTTGGATTCTTTCGTGCATGTTTCTACGTCTTTCTGTCATTGCGGCGAAAGAATACTAGAGGAGCGCGCTTACCCCGTTCCGGTAACGCCGGAAAGTGTTATATCGACCGTAGAGATGATGAATGATGAAGTCATCGAAGCAATGACACCAAAGTTACTCGGGGACAGTCCCAATACTTATGCGTTCAGCAAAGCCCTCAGTGAAGATTTGGTGGTGAGGTGTGGATTGCCAGCTGGGATTGCTCGACCTTCCATTGGTAAATCATCTCAAGATAATTTATTTACGATACGAGTGGCGACATCTGGCGTGATTTTTGTCCTGCCGGTAAAACAGAAAATCTAGAGAAAATTTGTAAATTTGAGGAGAAATACACGAATTATAGTCGAAAAGGATTTTCACTGTACATGTGCTTTGTTCATGTGAGATAATTGACAGTTTGGAAGCTACAATCTTACTCATCCATAATATACGACTTAAACTACTGCTCAATAATTTTACATTCAGTATACGACACTTTAAAATATTTGGAGTTCCGAATTGTCTAATTATACATTTTACGCAAGATGTTGTACCTGTCGGTAAAATTTTATTACTAGTTTTTATTGGCGTGAGCAAAGTATTTTTACAGCCATAAAGCTTTTCGACCAAAATTCCTTTATGGCATTATCCATGTTATACCCTTCAAAAATAATAAAACAAATAACTTAATAAATTTATTAATGAGACTGAGTAACAAAAATAAGTACCCCTGTTTGCGTCAATGTAGAAAAAATGTTCTTTTTTGCGTTATCGGGTTAATTTATTTGTTATCACGCTAGAAAACCTGATTTATTATCGGTGATTCAATTTTTTCTCAAATCCTACGTCATTATGGATCTATAACACTGGCTATTTTCCCGTTTTGTAGTGGCACTAACGAGTGTCATAAATTTCAGTGCTTGCTTCGTTGAAAGAGCCTGTCCCAGGATGGGTGGAAAACTTGAATGGCCCTACTGGACTGATGATCGGAGCCGGGAAAGGAGTGATAAGATCAATGCTGTGCAATGCTGACTATTTAGTGGACGTTATACCGTGCGATTTGGCCGTAAATGCAATAATAGCTTTTGCTTGGAGAATAGCATTGGAGAAGCCTGTCAGTCCAATTTTCTTGAACGTTACACAAAATGGGGAGAATCCTCTGACTTGGGGCGAAGCCATTGAAACCGGAAGGAGACATGCCGTGACCCATCCATTTTCCGGTAAACTCATTTTCGCCTAATTTTGAAAAATTAAAAATATCTTAGTAGAGAAAAAATTTAAACGAACAGAAAAAAATAAATAACATTTAATATTTATCATTATTTACACAGGACCATTGTGGTATCCAGGAGGAAGAGTAACATCGTCCAAGTTTTTGCACACACTGGCAGTGTTTTTTCTACATTTGATCCCTGCTTATTTGCTGGATGGCTTAATGTTTTTAACAGGAAACAAGACGTTCATGATCAAAGTGCAAAACCGGGTCTCCTCGGGACTGGAAATGCTGCAATATTACACAACAAAACCATGGATCTTCCAGTAAGTTCTCGTGTTTTGATAACGCTCGGCTAGAAAATAGATAAGAGAAAGAAATATTATTAGAATGAATTGTGTGAGAAAGAAAGCGCTTGGAGTTAAGTCTTTGTATTTTTTCCAGAAACGATGGCATGAAAGATTTGCAAAAACGTTTGAGCCCGGACGACAAGAAAACGTTTTTCATGGACATTAACAGTTTGGTCTGGAATGATTACATGTTATTTTACATATTAGGAGCAAGAAAGTACTGCATGAAAGACGATCTATCCACATTACCACGAGCAAGGAGGGTCTTCACTTATCTCTATATAGCTGACTGGTGTTTCTTCATTCTGTTCCTCGCTCTGCTAGGCTGGCTTGCATATTCATTCCTTACCCCCTTCAGGTCGCTTACAAAAACTTTGATAGCCAGTAACGAGATCTAACCTTCCGTTAGATAGACAGTAAAATCAATCAAGCATTTTCATCCGATCTTTCGATCCTTCGACCTTCTCGATGTTTATCCTCCTCCCTCCACCAGCAAGATATCCTGCAAAAAATTATATCACGTTACCGAATCGATCAATAATATGCTTAATAATAATATATTAGAGAATGGAGGAGCTACAGAATTACATTCTGAAAGATTTTATGAGACAGATTTAAATTTTACTACCAAATATCGTCGGTACTAATCTATATGTCGCGGATAGTACTTTTTATACTTCCGCCTTCGTAGATTTTAAGAATTTCAAATACCTTTTTACTGACATTCAAATCGAGAACTGAGAAAAAGACTTCTTTTATAAATAACAATAATGTGTTAATTCCAATTAGTATCGAAAATTAAGTGAATAAAAATTGAAAAAAGATATATTCGTATTTAGTCTCTCATCTTTTCACCCAATCGTCGAATTTATCACAGCGAAGTTTCAGAACTTTGATCCTTGATTTGCAAGAGCTCCTTCAAATTTCAGCATCATTCAAATAAATAAAACTTACGAATGCCTTAACGAATCAGGTTATTCAGATTTTTTTTAGTCAAAGAGCAATTTCAACCAACGGAAAGAGCACGCATAAAGCCTACTTTCCATTCGTACATTTGCTCTTACATTACAACGACGAAAAGAAAGAAAAAAATGATGCCTGTTTTTGTCACAAAAATGCAAAGAGATTCCGGATTGCTATAAAAAATTTCAACGAGAGTTCACCTTGGAATTTCTTGGGTCTTACGAGATTTGGCGCTCGATGGTTCCGCTGCAAATCTTTGACAATTTCATCGATCATTTTCTTCGGGTAATTTTAAGCACTCGAAAAACGTGAATTTCCCTTCTTGCGACAATTTCCAGAAACCGTAATGGACCACTGCTATATAGGAATGTTCGTGGGCGATAAATCGTCTGAAAAATTACGAGAATTAATGTACAAAAAATAATAATAATTTGGTTTGTTGCAATTATAAAATAGAAGAGAGAAAGTGTGTGTGTATGCGCGCGAGCAATAGGCGATTATGAGATAATCGAAGATTTAGAATTTTCGAAGAAACGAAACTCTGCATCAGAGCGTTTCGAATGGCATAGTGTCGCGCCGCGGTAAGAAAGTAATATTGCGTCATCGAATGGAGGTCGAACCGAGCCGGTGTTGCTGACGTCATATCTTTGCGTTCGTGAAAAGTAGTCTTGCCTCCCTTCCCTTTTCCTATATATATATGATACCACCACGAAGAATACCGTTTGCTACTGCACTGGTCATGAAAATGATCTTATTACTCTACTGCATGCGGAATCTTTCTACAGATTGCTCATTCGTTCCAGAAATATCATAAAATATCCAAACACACTGTTAATCGTTAAACCACAACAAGTCTGCTTCATTCATGGCCCACGTTAAATTTACTGTACATATATAGTGACACAATTCGAGATATATATTATAAATATCGATAAATACGTACGAGACCTTATTTTAAGTAGAACAATATTTGATAGTTTAACAGATGATATATATACTTGAGATCTCCTTCAAAAAGATCCTTTTTTCTATACATTAGTGTCTAATCGAGTTACAAGAATAATTAATCTCATTGGGAAAAGATACAAGATTATTAATTGGCAAAATTTCTAGTCCGCAACGCGATCATTTATAAATTTCATCGTTTCAACTCTGCACATTTATACAGTATCCGCGGAGACGAATAAAGAGCGAAAGTAGAGCCAAAGCTAACTGTAATTCTTAGGCAGAGGATAAATCGTGCAAAAATTGTGGGCATAACGCTGAAGAAAATTTTCGAGGAATCTAGTGAACCGAAGTAAACGAATAGAAAGGTAAAAATGAGAGGAGCGAAGGAAAAAAATTGCCAGAATGTGTACTAAATAACTCGGTAATTCCACATGCATGAATATTAAACATGTTTGTGGGATTAAAAGTTGGATAGAGGGAAAAACTTGATTAATTACCCTCCATTACCAATTTTTCTCTGCTATATCCGCTACACCAAGGAAAAAATTGCGAGATTTGACAATTTCTGATTTTAGGATAAATTCTTCTGATTAGTGGATGAAAGCTCGGTGTTGGTACACAAAGATATAGAGATTTTTTTGATAATTTGAGTGAGATGAGAGGAGTGATGAAATTGGTGAATCGGTGCCTGTGGTAGGAAAAATTCTAGGCAGACCCGCAGACGAGTGACCTGAGCGACCCAGACGACTCAGGTAGGTAGCTGCGTGAGATACAAATAAATGAGGCGAGAAAGAAGGGGAAAAAGCATAAAGAGAGAAATATATAAAGTTGCCGAACAACTGCAGCGTCGTGTTTCGCTGGCAGAAACTCAATGAAATCACCAGCATAAGCGAGAACGCCGGGCTAGATTTATCCTGATATGTGCGCAATTTGCATTTCGTTCGTCGATCAAACTTTTAGTCGGCCCTGGAAGCCAAAGTTTCTCCAGAGAGACACTTTTTAAACTAATCTTCACAGATGTAGGTACCTTATATTATTCTCGACGCCTACGTTTCATTATATATATGCCTACAAACGCAACTATCATGTCGAATTAAACATTCTTCCTCAAAGAATCACTTTACCAGTTTTCACCCTCTACTATAAATTTTTGCATCGTTCTCCTCTATTAATTAAATCCTTCGATCTAATCGCATATGCAATCCCGTGTAAAAAGTTGAAATTTACTCGTGATTCAGAGAGATCCTTAAAATATTTCTCGAGGTCAAAATTAATTTTCGCTGTAACCGCGGTGAAGGTTATTGACAGTGAACTCGGTGAAGAAATAGCTGCGATGCTTTCCCTCTCTCTCTTAAATAGTAAATTTGGCTCTCGGTTACAAAAAAACATGCCAAGGTCAAGAAGCGATGCCTATAAACTAAAAATCAAATTATTTTGAACTTTTTCATCAGCAACTAATGTTGGATTCTTGACCCTTTTACAGAGGATTTCTTCGTACAAATTAGAAGGTTTTTTAGAGTACAGTTATGTACCTACACATTACCATGTCAAGCCGTCTGAAGATTTAAAAGGAGCTAGAAATATATTTGTCACCTTCTTTCGTCAGTCTTTCTCGCAGGATTTCTAACTTAAATTAATTCGCTTTAACAATATTAACTCAGTGTCCTTTCAGATTTCTACTCAACTTAAAATCGTAACTAGATTACTTAACAAATGAGATCGTGGAAAGCAGTTAATGGTCACCGAGCCTACGTGGTTCCTGGAACGATTTGACCAATTATGAAAAAAAAAAGTTAACCTTAGTTATGGAGACGTGCGAGGACGCGCGTCTCGCATGTACTGATAAAAAAATCAAGAGTTTAAAATATATAATTCCATAAGAAGGATCACGAGATGTGATAGCGACATAAAAATGACAAAAAATTCGGTCTCTTTGACGTTTTTTTGCAGTAAATTGACTACTTGGGGAAGTGTTGATCGGAAGGAAAAAAGAGATTTACGTATAGCAAAGTGACGTATCGTACAATTCGTACTTGGAAAATGAGTAAAGTTCGTAAAAAAGCGAACCCGTAGGTCGTCGAGAAAAATATTTGCTTGGAAACTGGTAATGAATAAATTTTACTGGATCTCGGTGTTTCCCAAGTTTTTCACGAGAATCCAAATTTCAGGTCGTGACATTTTCAACTACTAGATGATCTACATAAGGGGGGAGAGAAAGCAGCTTTCCAGGCAGTAAATTTTTCAACGTTTGGAAAAAGAAAGGCTGAAGAAGAACAAGACCGAGTGTAAAAATAAACATTTGGAAGAGAACCAGTGATAAAACAAGATTAACGAATAGTGAAAAGTTAGGAATCAAAGAAAATAAACATCGATGTATAGTCAATTTTAAGAGCGGAGTTGTAAGAAAATAAGTTTTTCACCGCTTAAGATAAAAAGAGCCAAAGCAGAAAAGGGGGAAATGAGAAGTAAATTAGTACGAGGAAAAGAATGGATGAAAAAATGGGGTAAATGAATAGACGGAAGCTTACAGAGGAATAATTGAATTAGCGGACGTTAAGTGGGGCTGGATGAGCAGAGGGAGAAGGCACAGGATGAAAGGGGAGATGGGATTGGCGAAAGAACGAAAGAAGAAGGCCTGCTGTGGTAGCTTGGTAGTGGTAAGTGGGCAAGAAAAGATTGGGCATCGGAGGATTGGTGGACACCTTTAGAGCTTGGCTTGGCTTGGCTCACTCGTTTGCTCGGTCATTCTCATTCTCAGTCCATCTACGACGCTCTCGCTGTTCGACCACGCGTGTCTCTCTCCACTCGATTCCATACATCACTCTACTACACGCTTTTAACCCTTCGGTTACTCCGTTCATCCACGATTTACAAGTGATTATCGATCGTGTCTGCAACGCTTGGCTTGCGTCGAGGATTACTCGCGATTCTTGTAAGTGATTTTTCTAATGCACACATCCCAATCCTTTAAAATGTTCTCCAACCAAACACAAAAGCATGGTTCGACTGACGAATTCACTGGTTTGGTTGGCGAGCATCTACCGTGCAATTGCCACATCGACGGAGAGAATATAATCGCACTCTTCCAAGTTTCACGGATAGCTCGTGGTAAAAATTTATTTCGCAAAACGGCGTGCTGTGATTTATCCTAGTTTAACGAAATCGGATTGTGAAATAACATAGGCGATGTAAACGGTAGAAAAATATTATACATATACGAATACGCAATACTATATATAAATAAAATTAAACCAGCAGAGACAGGCATGGCCTGTGAAGGGACCAGAAGCATTCTTTTCTCTGCATGTGTATGTGTTTGATTGCCAGTGTAGCCTATGCAAATAAGAAAGCTCAGGATTATTGGTTTGCTCGATAAGCGAGCTCGGTGAAAATCGATACAAAACTGTATAACGTAGTAATGATGATAATTATAAAATAGGAGCTTTCCATGTGAAGCAATAGTTAAACGTAAGAGGCTAATTATTGATGCTCCGTGAACGCGCACGAACACAAAGACGATGACACGAAGAAGAACATACTTTTGGACAGAGAGAGCGAAATTTTCGTCAGTTTTGATGTAACCGATCGTAAGCCATTACGTATTTTTTAATACGTATCATCAGTCGATCTCAGTAAAATTATTCGAGCGGAATTATTGCATTTGGAGTCTCTGGCAGGTTTCCGCTCGGTCACGCGAGACCTGCTGCAATCGTTCCACAGGAAAAGTGAATATCGAGCATATGTACGCGTGTTTCTTGCCTTGAATTCGTAACATAAATTAAATTAAATATTGCTTTCGGACCAGAGAGGTAAGTGAAGCTATTTCTTATCATGCAAATATTTCCTAATGTCCATTGGATCAATCATGCAATGTAGTGTGTACATACTATAAGCATGTATAATAATCACCAGACCAGACCAACTTTCCCAAGAAAATTTTCGTTATAAGAGTCAATTCTGAAATTTTAATCCAAAACAAATTTGAGTCTTTGCTTGATTATCTAATCTAAATGTTTCTATCGAAACAAAAACTGAATAAATGTTCAATGACTTTATCCTAGCTGATTCACATCTCTTTCTACCCCTGCAATATATAAAAACACAATTATCTTTATAAAAAGGTCAAACGCATTTGATACATACCGTCTATACGAGAGCATCATTATAAAAGCACAGTAGATATTTTTTCTGGCATATGTAGGGCATAATAAGACTCTTCAGGGACGACTTCCAACAATTATTGCGCTAATTATTCAAAGTCTTAAACACTCACCACAGATTCACCGTATAATTTCCTCGCAGGATTGACTGGTGAGTGATTAAGTTCTAATTGTGCCCCGTGGTCTGATAATGACTTACGATCCCAATTAATGCGCAAAACTAACGGAAAACAACAATCTTGAGAAATTTGTAATTTCTTTGTCCATCTCTCTCTCTCTCTCTACCTCTTGACACTCATCAAATTGTTAGTTTCTCAGAACTCGCGTACGCTTCTCGCGTCGTTAGGAATAATGTACCAACGAAGAGAGAAAGATTCAGATTGATAAAAAAAGTATTAACGATGCTCGTACAATGACACTCAACTTGTTATTTCAATGAGCAAAAAATCAAAAACAATTAAGATAATGATCTGGAGCTATTCTTGTCCAATAAAACGCAAAATCAATCAATAAAATGGAAAGAAAGAAATATTCAGTGATACAGATCAACGATAGGGTTTTCGGGAGGAAAACTCAATGGTATATTTACTGTTCTATTAAGCTTGAGATTTTGGGGGAGGATGGGGTTGTTTTTAGAAAATTTTGTTTCTCACGATCGAATTAATGCGTCATATAATTGGTTCATTGACTTTTTAAAGTAGGAAACGAGCGTTGCCAAACGTACTTTCGAAATTCATTTGGATTCGAGTGCTAATTCGAGTGAGATTGAGCAATACTGAATGGTCAACGAGTTGTGCTACCGTGCATTGTGCTAGAATCGTATCACAGGAAATAATTGAGACGAGCTGGTGAAAAGTACGAAATGGCAATTCGCAAAACAAAACGGGTATTGCAAAGTTAACAAGTGCGATACGACTGTTCTTTTCACGAGTCAATCGCTGGGATAAATAAGGATGCTTCCTTTATAAGTACAGGGACAGAGTTTTGGCTGCAGCGAGTAAATTAAATAGCACCTTTCACGTCGGTCTTTAAGAGTCGATCGGTTGCGCAAAAGACTCGAGTCTCGACTGGATAAATAAAATAGTATTTATTTAGCGGCTTATTCTATTTCCAGCTGTTGTCTAGAATATTGTACTCGCTTGTTTTTCGATAAAGCTTAATTGGTTCGAACCCTCGAAAGTTTACTGATCTATATTTTATTCAAGGATCTTTGGATTTTTCCAGGACGCGGAACTTGTAGAGAAAAATGGCGGAGACAAAGATGGAAGATATACCGGACAGGATAGCAACCATGTTCGAAGGACGAGAGATCCTTATAACAGGTGGCACGGGATTCCTTGGTAAGGTCATGGTGGAGAAGATCCTGCGAGCCTTACCAAAAACTGGAAAAATCTACTTACTCGTCAGACCAAAGAAGGGCAAGGATCCCAAGCATCGTTTAGAGGAAATGTTCAATTCTCCCGTAAGTAGCAAACTTTACAATTCATATATTACTACTCGATAAAAGCGACGAGTAGCGGGGGCAAGAAATGCATTCCATCAAATTGAGTTGATTAAAAAAAAGCGCCGAAGCAAATTAACATACAATGAACCGAATGATAATTAAAAGATGACGAAAAAGAAAAGAAAAAACTCACTTCCTCATTGGTCATAGAGAAATCTTTTACGAGCGATGTTTATCGGTTCTAGAGAAACTTTTAAGAGATACGAGACTAAGATTGTTTGGACCACATAAAAAATTACACAAATTTCAACGCGATAATTAACCGGTTTGAACCTTATAACGAATTATATCAAATTTAACAAGAAATGAATTAGCCTGATTGTGGGTGCTGTAGCACCAAGAGAGAATCGGTTCTAGTCGCTTTCGAAGCATAGAAAATGACAAATAAACGCGAGAACGTTGATCGTGGCTGAGCTAATCACGCAACAGCGCGGTATTACGCGATAGGTTACTCGGTGTAACTGGAACACGGAGGCAAACAGGTCTCACCAGGGGAAGTTGGTCTTGCGTGACCTACATACAACAACCCTACTGACTTCTCTCTCTTGGAGCTAACAGCGAAACTACGGACAGCTTAAGTGGGTGAAGGACCAATATGTGCCATGTGCATAAAAACTGGCAATAAATAGGGCAGCTCGAAGATGCAGTTTCCAAAAGAAAGATTGCAGCAGGATTATAGCTGGACGCAAAGTGGCTATAAATACATCCATCGGCGCTTCGGAAGCTGTCGTTGCTCGTGCATCGAGTGTAGAATTTCTTGCGAAAGCGTAGAGAGCATCGTGAAACGAAGCACAAGATGCCGTTGCTGTTGCTGCGTTGCGCCGCTGATAGTTTGGCCATTGGACTATCGTCGTCCCGACAGTCTCGTGGAATGCGAATGCAAAACAAGCGATTGCGATATGCCGAAAGACGGCGATAATTTCCAGCGCAGAGATTGGCGCATTTTTCCCATTGCTGTGGAAAAATCGAATTTTCCACGTGGAGAAAGCTGAGAGGTGGTCGTTTGTGATCCGAGGAACTGAGTCAAGGCCTGCCGGTGAAAGAAGGAGATTAACGTTATTATTATCGGTGTCCGTGCAGTGAAAGTACCCCCTACCATCCATCGTGGAAATGTTATGTCAGCTTTGGAACCGGTGCAGCGACCTCCTTCCTACCCTGGTCGGCCCGATCGCGTCAACCTCGGTCTGGACTTCGGAACGTTTGAAAGGATGATCGTCGAATCTCCGCATACCCACCTAAAAATAAACATTCATTAGTCATGGAGAAGATTATGCAAGATGCGAATAAAAAGGAAATTGTGCATAAAATTCAGATAAAATATGGCCAATGAATTGCCGAACAATTCAAGAGGGTTACATCTTCGACGATTATGCCACGGCGAAACACGTGTCTCTGAGTAAACCAGGCAAACGACTCTTTTTCTTTATTCCTTTCTTTCCACATACGAGTCAAGTGCTACTTCTTAAACGCACTTTTTCCATACAAACACGCGACCCCTAGACTTTTATTATTCATAAATCAATGAGCGTCAATCCGTAGTACAAATGTATGTATAATTGTTGTATACGTTGGTTTCAAAAGACTACTCTCTCCGGGTTAAACTTGGCCATATTCGAGCAAAGTAGCGTCTCCGTAACTTTCGTTTACGTTTACACTTGGCCGGGCAAATAGGGAAAAGGATAAAGTATTACGTTGCACGATTACTCTCCATTTCACTGCCAGTATTGCCCGCCGCCGCCGCCGCCGAGTGAGATAGTCACAACACAGCACAGACTGTGCAGCTTAGACTTGGCATTACGTTACAGGAAATTCCCTACTTTCTCGCGCGATTATCGGCCGTTCGTAATAACTGCTGGCCTTGCAAAAGTGAAAAAGCCAGAAAATTTTCAATCGACCCCAAAGCCTCTGGCATTTGGCACGGATACCTGGAGCTTTACATAATAATATAGAGAAAATGTGCCAATTGCGAGTGCACATAGCATCGTACGACGAGTCTCCCAATTTTCCAAATTCCAGAGAAAAATATATCTAGCTTTTTCTTGCATAGATTCACTTTTATGTTATCGGGAAAAATTACTGAGACCTCTAGGCGCGCATCTCAAGGATTCTATGCACTCTGTGACTTATTAACTATAATAAAAATGATGAATTTCATTTGCCTCGTTACATATAATGAAGCGTACGTGGCTAATTACGATTAAAGACGATCCGTAGCCCCCCAAGGACACACAACAAAGATTCTAATCGCAAGCTTCTCTTTCCTCTATTATTTCACATTTTTCATTCTGGTTTTTTCGCAGTTTTAAGATAAAACTTGACATTGGAATATATATCAATTAACACTATGGCATGTAAAAGTTGACAGATTTGTAATGAGAAATATGCGAGTGTTTATTACAATCGATGAGAGGATGGATACAAGTTTTACACGGTTCAAAGAGGCAAGCTTTACCATTAGGATGAGCATCAGCTGAGAGTTCGGAGTAATTACATACTTTTTCCGTCACTTTCCCCCGACGCGGCATCGACGCGTAATTTGCTATTGCAAAAGATTACGCTCTGTCTGCGGCAATGAATTTCTCTATAAAACGACGGGAGGGGCTCTCTTTTAACATTCGGCGGTTTCTCATTGCAAATATACAGCGCATAATAACAGTAAATAAACGCAATGATTTGTCGATACTTTGAAGAAGAAAAATTAAAAGAGGGTTAGAGGGAGGGGGAGAGAGTAGAAAAGAATGAAACGCGAGAGAAGGAAGGAGAGATCATAAACGCTTGGTTTATACGGCCAATGGCGCAATGGATGTTGAAACGAGCCAAGCAGCAGTACCGAGATTTTTGTACAGCCATGTGTTTTCGTGAAGAGGAATGCGGCTTGCAATCAAGATCGAATTTCAACACTATCCTCACAGTCCTTTTCTATTAATTATTCTTATTGCTCGTTAGAATCGCCCACATTCTATCCGAAAATAGTGTACTACACGCCCACAGAAATAATGACAAATGCGGTAGGAAATGCACAGCTAAAATCCAAACCGTTTGCGAGGTTTCGCTATTGAAAGAAAAATCTCAGTACCGACGCAAAGTTGGATAACGAGAATAAAAGAGCGCACCGATGTCTCTCAAATCAAGTTCTCATTGTCGTGACTCTGGAAAAAATCCAATACTGGTTTTCAAGTATTGAAATAGTCCAGGTAATTGCGCAATATCTCGGAATGATATCGTTCGAGTTATTTTCGTTTGATGGACAGTAAGATTTCGCGCAAAGAGTAAATTAATTTGACAACAATCGACAAGGATCTTATATAACCGACATGTTTCTTTCAACGCGACTTATTAGTTTGCATGGTACTATAGAGAGTAACGCACGTTTCAGCATGATGAAACTGTACCGCAAGCGTGGAAATATTATTTGCAGCCTCTCGCAGTTTTACAAATAATGCTAGCTTTCTCCCTGAAAGCGTCGCCAGCTGCCCTAATGGATGACACTGCAGGACCAAATTGAATAAAAATAAGCCTGCCTCTTCCGCGTTTCGAGTCCCAACTCTGCTTCTCTTTCACAAAACTGCCAATTCATTAATTTTCTCCATTCACTTTTCACTCGCCTTGCGTGAGAAAAAAGAATCGTTACGAAAATTATTCGCCACACTGGCGTTGCAGCTCTTCGAGAAAGTGAGGACGGAACGAGGAATAGATGCCCTTCGGAAATCCGTTGAAATAGTAAGTGGCGACGTGGCCTCTCTGGGACTGGGACTGTCATCGGAGGACAGGAAAATGCTCTGCGAGAGAGTCAACTTTGTTTATCACGCTGCGGCTACGGTCAGGTGAGAAGGGATTCCTCCTTTCCTTGTTCCACTGCTGTACAAACTATGCAAAGACTCTTCCATAATTGCATGATCCTTTCATTTGGCAGATTCGACGAATTATTGAAGAGAGCAGTTCTTCTAAATACTCGTGGTACCAAACAGATGCTGGAGTTGGCGAAAGAAATGAAGAATCTCTTGTGTTTCGCTCATGTCAGTACAGCTTATTGTCATCTGGAAGAAAAGGTACATGATGAGAATCCACCCTCTATCCTTATCTCTACAATACTAATTATTTATAATAAAATAAAATCGATGAGAATCCAAATACGAGAAATTTCCAGGTTTTAGGCGAGAAGCCCTATCCTCCACCAGCGGATCCGCACAAAATCATCAAGTGCGTCGAGTGGATGGACGACGAGGTGGTCGAAGCGATGACGGATAAGATTTTGGGAGATTTGCCAAACACATACGCCTTCACCAAAGCTCTGTCGGAGGGTTTGGTGGAAGAAGCGATGCCCCACATACCAGCTATCATCCTCAGACCCAGCATAGTCATCCCAGTTTGGAAGGAGCCAGTCCCAGGCTGGACGGATAACATCAATGGACCCACGGGCCTCCTCATCGGCGCTGGCAAAGGCGTCATCAGGACGATGCACTGTAACGAGAGCGGATACGCTGATTATGTTCCTGTCGATTCTGCGGTCAATGCAATTTTAGCATGCACATGGAACTTTGTAGAATTCGAAAAAGACAAACGCGTCTACAACCTCACTAGTAGCACCGAGTTCAAAGTAATTTTTTCTCGGTCGAGACGATTATCGAGCACTCTGATATATATATATGTTTATAGAGGATCCAGACTAATTGACTTTTCTCTTCAGGTCTCATGGGCAGAGATCATAGAAAGGGGTAGACGCATAACTCAGAGAGTACCATTGAACGGAGTGGTTTGGTACCCAGGTGGAAGTATGAAGAAATCTCGTCTTCTTCACAATATCTGTGTTCTTTTATTCCATATCATACCAGCTTACCTCATCGATTGCCTAATCTTTCTCGCTGGACATAAACCAATGTAAGTGCAGTCACGAAATTGCAGTATTATGATTGTTGAGTGTGTGTATGTGTGTGTGTGATTTGTGCAGATGGCTTAATGGAACGAATCATAAATTATAATTAAATAATTATTTTGTCAGCATGTGCCGAGTTCATCGTCGTATACAAAAAGGATTCGAGGTGTTCGAGTATTATGCCAACAATCAATGGGACTTTGAGAATCAGAATATAATTGACATAAGGAATAAATTAAATAGCAAGGAAAAAATACTTTATCAACTAGACGGGGACGATATGGATCTAGATAGCTATTTCGAGGCCTGCATACGAGCAGCAAGGATCTATATCCTGAATGAACCCCCTGAAACATTACCAGCCGCACGACGACATTTAAGGATGTAAGAAGAATCATTCGTAAATTCTCGTGTATACCAACTCTTCTTCAATTTTTCCTTTACTTTCTTAATCAACTCGTTTCTCTACTTTTCAGCATGTACTGGGTGGATGTCATCACGAAGATCTTATTCTTCGTCTTTCTCATCTACCTTTTGTACTCCTGGAGCGACAGTTTACGAACACTCTTTTCTAGCGGATTCTCCATGGTCACTAGATTATTATCCTCTATTAATTAATTAAACACACAACCATGCGTATCTTTAATCTTAATCATTTTCTTCTTGTATCATAAATTGACCAAATAAAGTAATAACCACATATTTATCGTCGCAATGCCTGGAGAATGGCTGATATAGCTCGGAATAAAGTTTGCTAAGTAATATCACTATTATCGATGCTCATGTTTATATATATATATATCTATAAATTGTACGTATACTTTCATACATTGCTTTAATGTTAATGTAATACAGCTTTTGCGAGAGAAACTGAGTATACGAAATAAATTTCTTGCATAGTCAATCCCGTTATATTCGTAATACCCCTTTTAAGAATATTGCTAGTCGTTGCAGGATTCTTGTGTAAATAATAAAAATCATAGTTTGTACACTATAAAGCGGATTTTTTTTTTTATTTTTTTTAAAGAGTTAGAAATACATCCATTAGACGGAGGCCTGTACGGGTGGTTCGTAACCCTCTGGCCTGTCCACTTTGGATCCACTTTCGCCGGATTCCTCGCTCTTGCTACCACCTCCATCGCCGTGCAACTCGAGCAGTTTGCTGAGGTCAAACCGCGGCTTCTTCAATACTTTAACTTTGCGGATGTATACGTCATGAAGGGGATAGGTTCCCTGGCAAAGCTTTTCAATATCCTTAGCAATAGCATCAGGCAACAATTTATTAACTACTGCCTTGAGGTCGCCTTTGGAAATCTCATTTGTGATGATATCAACCATCTTCTTTCTGATTTTTTTTACCTACCGAGATAATAAAAATAACAAATATATATAAGATATTAACAACCATTTCTATATATAGAACATGTACCAAATGGTACCAGTATCAACTAAATTATTTTTAAAAACTTGGTTACTCACTCTGGAATGCTGAGCATAACAAGTTTTTCTTGTGCTCATTTGATCTTTATTAGTAAAGCCAATGCAGAAAACTCTTAATAAGTAGCCATCTGTAGTTTTAACATCGACATTTGCTTCGATCAAGGTCTGCCATTTCTTGACCATTGATCTTAACTTGTCGGTTGTCAAGTCCATCCCATGAAAATTGGTAAGAACGCTGCGTCCTTGTACATCTTCGGCGATCAATTTGAATTTTCTGAAGGATCTTTCTGCATCTGGGTCTCCTTGCAGATCAGCAAGAGATACTTCGAACACACGGTATTTCAGCCCTTCAGAGGCAATCTCTACAATAAAAAATCCAATTTAGAATTTCTTTACAGTTATATGGTAATTTTAAGTATTTTTAAGTATTCAAACAAACTTTTGTTGCAGAAGACAATGACATTGAATTCAAAAAATGAGAAAAGCAATGTGGTAAGTGTCTGCTAATTAATCTGTGCAATTTGAAACGCCATGGAAACTATTGATACATTTCTATGGAGCTGGATTGCACACATTCAAAGCCTATTTAATACAATAATTCACATTAACTCACTGGTTCCTTGTGTTCTATTTACTAATGTCTTGCCAATTAGACGGTTAAGGAACATGGAAGGGGCCTTAACATCGTACCAATCCTTACGGGTGAAAGGATCCACACTAAAATTAAATTACAATGTTAGAATAATTATGCTTAATCACAAATATTTTGCGCCAATTGCTTTACATGAAAATAATCCATAGCCTAAATTTTGAGGTTATGTTCGTAAACCAATAAAGTAAATAAATCTATTTCTCTTTTCATTAATAAAGAATATCATCTAATAGAATAAACGAAGCAAGTATGATTTAAGGAAGGAAAACACAAGTTTTGCAATAAACAAACAGCTATGATTGATCCTTATGTCAGGTGATTTTTCATCCACCATTACTGAAAACATCATAAATGAGAACATATTGATAATACATTATCCGAAATCTAGAAAAGCATTGACTTCTTATTTATACGATATGTTTTACTTACATCTTCTTCTTAACTCCTTTCTTGCCTCCCTTTGAGAGCCCCTTATTTTTTCCCACCGCCATGATTGAGGTTACAAACGGAAAGAAACACGTTGGTTGAGATACGGAAGTGGGCACAAGCAATGAAATCTAATAGATTGGAGAACCGAGCTGTATGATGAAACTTAAAAACATCCGCGCTATCTTTAGATCCTGTTTACAACTAAAAAATCTTCCAAACAAGATGGAGTATAAAAAAATTTATAATAATTTTTTTTAAATTTATCGCAAATACATTGAAAATAATGCTTTATTAAAATTTATGCTGATGATACTGGACAAGATGTATTTAATAATTTCTTTTTATTGTGGAAGGGGGGAAGAAAGAAGGCACGCTGATTCTATTCTATTACGGCACGATCACTTCACGTTTACAAAATTCACGTGCATATCACAAATTTTCAGATTTGAACAGCGAGAGCCGAGGCCAGCGAGTGTGACAACTTTTGACTAATTTCATTATGCTTTAAAAAAATATTGCAATTTGCATTCATGCATGATTTTATACGATCATGTCGACCAGTCGATCATCGTTACAAGAAAGTGCACATGATGTGCACTGAATTTTAAAAAATCTCCCACGCAGACTGATGCAGAAGTAAAAGTACAAAGCACAGACACAGAAAACAAAAACGCTAAACTGTGCAAAGCGGCGAGCTAAATTGTTAAATGAAATATCTTTCGTGGGATATTCGCGAAAATAGGCTAATATTGAAATTAATTGAGATTAATGTGAAATATTCTGAGCACAATCATGAACCTACAAACGCTTTTTCAAGACTTCAATCCAAGGTAGTCTCTTAACTCAAGATTATTGACCCTGAACTTATTTCAGAATCTCAATAGCTTATTTGTTGATGACAGTAACAATTAGTGTATCTTTATTTGCTGTTGGATTGTTTGTAATCTAAGATAACTCTCTCATCTGTAATATATATAAATAACTAATAAAGATCGGGTCATATTCAATTAAAAATTTGATAGCTATAATTCTGGTAATTCTAAAATTTGGTCTTTCTTTCAGTAAATTTTTGGTCCACACATGTCTCATGATATTTACTATTCTCTTTGCTCTGCGGCTTGATGGTTTTATTGAATGGAGCTATTGGTCTGTATTCAGCCCAATTTGGTTTTGGAAAGGAATGGTAATTCTAGGTGCTATGGTCGGAAGTTATGTGTGGTGGAGACATCCTCATGCAAGACTAGAAGGAGACTCATATATTCATTACAAAGCAATGTTAATTACTTTGGCATTACATCTAATTTTATTAATGTTTGAATTACTAGTATGCGATAAGCTGGAATCTGAAAGACACTTATGGATATTAGTATTCATACCACTGATTTTTATTTCAATAGTATCAATTGCAGTAAGTATTAACATTTTAGTTTATGTCCTTTTGCAAACAAATAGCTGTATTTCTAAATTTATTTCAGGTATGCATATGGGCAGTGAAACATGATAGATCTTTTGAATTGGAATTATTTTGTGCAGTGAATGTGTTGCAATTCATCTTTTTGGCACTGAGATTGGATGGTTTTATCACATGGAGTTGGGAAGTTGTATTTGTACCTCTATGGGCACTTTTGTGCCTGTCATTAGTTGGTGTTTTATATTTCATAGTATTTGCAGTAGTTTTGTTAAGAACACCACAAATAAATGCAAGACAGAGAAGAACTTCCCTAAACTCAGCTCTAGCATATACTTGTCTTGTGTTTCCAATCCTGGTCTTCCAGGTAAGTAATATTCTTGTTGGATCCTTCATTAAAATAACAGATTATACTTTGTAACTATAGCTTTTTATTATCATCAGGTTTTATTAGCAAATAAATTGGATGGGGATATATCATTACATTATACAACAGTTGCAATGCCATTAATGCTCTCACACATAACATTGATTCTTATGTCATTTGGAGCTAAAGGAGGAAACAGATGTGTGTGCTAAGTTTTAATTCAATTTTATTAACTTTCTAAACAGAATTTAGAAGTGTTAATCAATATATTTGTTATAAAGGGTGGTTTGGAATTAGAAAGGATTTCTGTCATTTTCTCCTGGGATTGTGTCCAATACTCCAAGAATATGGTAATATTTCCTATCAACCTAGGACTGACCAGGATCAGCCACCATCGGAACCAATGGTGTCAGACAAAAATGAGAGGCGTATAAAAAATATGGATTCAATGAAGCCTGTTGTGCCTATAGTTCCCATAGACATGCCTGACTGATCACTTTGCTTCCATAGGTATATTTCTTCTTTTCTAACAGTATGCCTGATATAATATATATCAGACACAATAACAGAAAAATATACTTGTTAATCAAGATGTTTCACACCAAAATTGTACACTGAATTGTAATACACACAAAGTGTATTGTTATTTGTACAATAAGTTTTATTATTAATTGAAAATTTACAGTCAAAAAATGTAAGCGCGCGAGGCAATCATTACTGACTTTTGTTCCCTAAATCTGAATTTAAAAACATTTCATAGGAAAAAATTTGGTAATATTTAAAGAACAGAATTTTCTCTTGCTTGGCATCGCGAATAAATCTTTTAAATAGAAAGTGATGTATATGTAATATATAAAAATTATATCGGCCTGTCAAGCAAGGTTTTAATCTACTTATTGTTATGCTCAATAGATAAATATCTCTCAGCTGATACCTCCATGAGCATTTAATTGCTTAAAAATTATAGTAGAATAAGAGGAAATGACCCGTCCATTTATTTCCGGCTTTCAATGGTCTACTATAATTTTAATTTTCTCATAAAATTACTTTTAAGTGCTTATATTCATTTTGCAAATACGTGCAATATTGAAAAAAAAGTCCTAACTTACACACAGTCAGGTCACAATGTTGGTGCTAGAATATTATTGTTCACATAAGTGTACCATCATTTAAGAATCTTTATTTAAATGAACAAATATGTTAATTATAAACAAATAATTAATTGTTTGTACATTCATACAAAAAATCCGAAGGCTCTGATATTCCTTAAAGTGCTACAATAATATAAAACATGGTTTAGAAACAAAACTTTGTCCTCCTAAGAGATCATTGCATCTCTATTGATGAGCAAAGCTTTTTAGTACAAGATAACTAATTTTAGCAATAATAAATTCATTAAACATGGCTTTGTAAAGATATTAAATAGAAATTTTACGACGTTTATGCGCAACGGATAATAAATCTACCGATAAATCGAATGATATGTAAAGTGTAAATAGTAGTTTTGTTAAATCATATGCGAACATGACAAGCATTTTGCTGCAAGCCTAAGCACAAGAGTTTATTTACTAAGTATATGTGAACAAAAAAATAGTTTCTGTACTGTAAAAAACATTAAAAGAAAAATATATAAATAGATTAAAAGGGATCGGATATATACCGTCTGGGATATAAGACTGAGCGCCTATAGTATAGCAGCCATAGATTGTAAGAATATAGAACTAGCGTGTTAATTGTAGCGAAAAAAGTTTGTACAAATATAACTGTTACTGTTATCAAACTCATGATACCAGATGTCAAATCACCTCGTGTATTATAGTTATAGAATATTGTACAGACTTTATTATAGTACAATAATATTATATATTACTTATTAGTTATTGTACACTGACATATCCATCGTAAGGCAGTTGATAAATAGTTGGTGATATATGTAGGATAAATATATTCTCATTTTTATTTTATATACAATACGAGAAATATTATTATGCATTATAATAAAGTTTATATTTTACCAACAACAAACGAATACGTCGATTTTTGTAATGAGAAGTACTTTTTTTGTTGATAACTTTCAAAGTATTTTGAAGATGGAAAATATTTTAGCATCTCGTTTGTTCGCAAACTTTAATTGCTTTATTAGTGATATAAAAAGAATTCAATAATAATTTTACAACGAAAGTTTGCTACATAAAGATTCGATGGTTTTTGATACTTCAGAAATATGAAAGTTTTATAGATACGGTGGTTATCGTGAATAGTTGAAGATATTTTTACCACAATGGAATATATTCGGGCACCCAGGTACGTCCTAGAAGTATCGAAACTTTTGCTGCCAGTTCTGTGATATCAAATTCAGCATCTTCCATTAATGCTGTTTCCCAAACGTATAATATCCTTAATCGTTTAGCACATAGAGTGACGAATTCAATTAGTTTGGAGCACCTAAAATATTAAGTTATATTAATATTAGTAAATCAACTGGCAAAGAACAATATCATTAAACAGCTGAATAAATTCATGGACAAAACTAAATGATCAGATATGCCATTATTTACTACAATTTAATGAATTGTAAAATATTGTTTTAAGACAGTAAATTATGATAGTTGGAAAATTGTATGTTGATTGTAAAACTCGAGTTACGAGTTTCAAATAAATGTTTTTAACGTACGTTACTTCGCAATCTCCTAAGCCAACTGATGTTAAACTTGGGCATCCACGAGCCACCGAGAGTAAAATCTCGTCAATGGTACCTGGGCCGTAAGTAGCGATTACTAACTCGATCAATCTCTGATATTCCCGACCAATCCGTGCTGCAATCGCTTCAGAAAGTGACTCGCCAAAGTACAAATGCGTTACGGGCAGATGGGGTGTAAACACTGAATCGAAGTCTGCCTCTTCCGTCATGTAAGACAATCTAACGTGAATTAGTTACACGTCAATATTTGCATTGACTGTTTCCAAGAGTGCGCGTGCCAGTCTAATTCCTTTATAATTCTCACCGTTTCTATAAATTGTATAAACCCCCCAATTAATCAGTACGTTTCTATAGACGGCACTAGACTCTTGAAAACTAATGCACCTTTTATCTGGTATACTTCTTTCAACAGACACACTCACAATTCGAAATTAATATGAGGTAACCGATTGGAAAAATTGTACCAGACTTTCTCACTGATTTTAGGAAGTGGTTTTTTCCCAGACTGGGCTTCCACGCGGAAAGTTTCGAGAACTAGATCATCCTGAGAGCTCAAAGCAGTCAGTAGCTCGTCGCTGAGTAAAGAGTATGACAGTGACAATTCCCGTAGACATTGACAATATCCAACTAGAGCCAATATTCCTACAATCGTCAAAGAATTAGCTTATCGCATCCTTCAATCGTGCATTAAATTGATTGATTGAATCGCAGTAAATGTAATTTAGAGAGTCAATGGAACGATGACGTATATAATATTGATTTCTTTAGTTTTCGTTCTTTAAAGTTTTTAAACTATTTAAAAATATCCTGTTTCTTCATTGACTCTCGAAATTAGAGAAAAACCTTCTGGAGTAAGGTGGGGGCATTCTTTAATCCCCAAAAGCTTCAAAGATCGTCTCTTATCCTCTAAATCCTCGCTCCTTTCCTCGGATATTCCGGATACGGTTAAAATAGATTTGAATCTCTCGTTATCCACGTCTGAGAATGCAGGCTTAACCATATTCATTAACGCCAACATCTGAAAGTGAAAAATTCAGTCATTTTGTTCGACATTTTAAAATTAATCCAAAGAGACTGACTCTGTAGAAAGAATTACGCAGACTACCTTTGATAATTGTAAGGATCATCCAAGAAACTTCTTTTAATATAACGTGTGAGAAGAAGGTGCGCGCGTCCCGCTAAATATCCGCGACTAATTGCGAGCTGCAAGACAGCAAGACTTGGCTCGATCCGTTGGAGGTTTCCGCAACTGAAGAAAGAAAACCAATTGAGCGCATAGACCCTTTCGAAAGGCGCGCGGTGCGCCACTCAACGAGCATATTAGTACTGTATGCATATGCCGTATGTGTATGTATATATATGCGTGTCTTACTTTTACGAGCGGATTCTCCCGCTTAATAAACACTGCCAAAGCTGCCTTTCCGTATGCAAGCCTGTAGCTTGTATAGGTGTAGTGTTTACGCCTTTCTACGTTTCGCGGAATCCAGTCGAATCAAGTTCACTCTTAACTTCTTATGCACTTTTCCATTAATAATTCTTTCTACGTTCAAAAATTGTCAACGAAAAAATTAAGCTAAAATGCAAAGGATGAAACTGATCTTTCAAACAATATTTAAAAACTCATTAAAACTTTCGTTTAGAAATCACCGATTTAATGTTTAAAAATTGTTGAAAATTTTTATTAATTTGAGAAATGATTTCAATCTCGTTTGGCTCTAAAATCGAGCTGGCAGAAACGGGCATATGTCCAGAAATAAAAATAACAAATTATAATCAATGTAAAGTATAGGGTGGAATTGAAAGGCAAAAATTGAAGATTTCAATGGGAAGAAAAAAAGAGAATATTTGTGAAGTAGGGCAGATTGAGAGGAGTGGGTCATGTCATTTGTCAAGTGTTTATGGCGCAATTGTTGGTGCGATTGATGCAAATGTTACGTGAACGAGTATTGGTGAATGCCAATGGCGGTTGAATAAGGAGAATTGTTGGGATAACGTACATATACGTGCACATACAATCTTGGTATATGCTATTTCTATAACATTTAGCTACAGATAGGCCGTTCACGTGCATTTTTCTCAAAGCACCAGAACGTCCATGACACGAATATGCGCGAAACGTGCAACGATCACGTGCACGAAAGGCTACTTTGCAGGTTCCAGGTGAACGTCGCCCGAATACTCAACAGTAAATAGGTTATTATTTACCTCAACGCACGTGACCGTATATAAATAGATAGTTACAACTGAAAATCTTGCCCTGAGAAAGTCGACATCGTCTCATGGTTTCACTTCGATAAGGAAACATCTAACCAATTATGCAATTCAACCAGATTAGGAATTTTCGAGTAAAAACATAACTGGATAGAATCCATTTCGAGTTTCCTGTTACGTGTACAATTCTTAATCACAAGTGTTGAATTTTTGCTATATCAGTGTGTGGTATAAAACCGTTGGACCGTGTCGTTCTTCGTTCTTGCAAAATTTACTGTAATGGTTATCCAGGGCAAAGCAGGAAAATCACACTGACACCGGTACTCGGTACACGTGCTCTTTACTCACGTGTGCACCAATGCCAATATATACATACTTCATGTAGCGCACTATCACGTTACATGATATTTTCTTCATATACATATATCTTATTTCTTTCACAACCCCAATCACATAATTGTGTAGCTCTCTTTATACATCCAACTTTCTATTGTAAAATTAATGTAATATATAGATTCATACCACAAACCGCAATTATTTTTTATATAATAAAATTATAAATTTATTATGACTTTTAGTTTCGTTTCCATCAAAAGTAGAAGTTGTACGCTTCGCCATATTTAAAAATTAACAATTAACACTGCATTTCTCCATTTAACAACATTGTAAGTTTTTACCGTTTTTACAGCTCACCAGATTAACGCCTTCAGTAGTCTAAGTGTTCCATTCGTTTGTTTTCCTCTCTTGCTGCGAAAATATATCAAATTTATTTTACGAAATTCAAACAATTTTCGTACTTTTGTACCAGTAACATTTATTGCGTGAAATATATAACGTACCTTTATAGGAATTTTACTAAAGGATTAATTTTTCTTTTCTTTTATGAAAACTCGATAGTTTTATTATTGCACTAATGGATAAAGTAAACAATTTTAATGTTATAGGAAAAAAGATGAACAATTAATATTGCGCGCTGTTGCGCGCTATGCACCATTGAAGACAACCGAATGGCCGTTAACTCTCCTTTATCCAATGAGTTTACCATAAAAAATTTAAATTGATCCAACTAGTCGCCGCGCCACGCCGCACCATCGACACGAAAGAAAGCTAATTGAACGTTCTAAAAGCTACTTAAATTTCCCACGAATCAGAATTATAAGCTACTCTGCTGGTCCAATACCTCGCTCTCATTGGTTAGATTTTGGGAGGCAGTGGGGGCGTGGGGCATATTACGTAAACCGCGTGACGCGCGTGCTGCATGGAAGTATGAACTACGATCGCTCCGCGCGGTAGCCACCTGGTGGCGATAAGTAAAAGTAAGGAGAGAGAAAAGAGACGGAGAAGAGCGTGGTGTAAGTGAGTGGTGTGACTGGTGTAAGACAGTGTGAGTGGCCCTACGCACGCGGAGCGTTGGTCAGTGTAGACTGTAGGCCTTCCCGTTAAGGGTGATACGAAGCCAGCAATTCTTATTATAATTATAAGCCATCGACTGATTTATTTATTTACCGAGAGATAGAAAAGGCTCGGAATAATGTCTGGAAAAGGAAAACAAAGCTCAAAAAAAGCGGTGGTGAAGGTACGGGAGAGTGGAAAATCTGCTCAATCCTCCTTACTCAGCTCTACTGATACCACTTCTGAAGGAACTGAAATGGCTATGTCTTTGCCAATACTTAAAATAGCTGATAATACTAGACTTTTACCAAGATATGCCAGTATACTACAACGTTCTGCAGAAGAAGGTGTGGGCATGGAAGACCTTGATATCCTACAACTGGAACTGGAGACTCTTCTCTCTTCCGTTGTGGTAAGGAATAGAATGTTACAAGATGAAATCTCAAGTTTGTCATCCTCTGATGAACGTAGAGATAAGAGATCTAAAAGTGGAAAAGGTCTTTCATTTTATTATAAAAAAGTGAGAGAGGAGAAAGTAAAACCTAAAGAAGTCACTAACAAAACTCAGTCTCCTCAGCCTGCTAAGCTTTATAAACAAAAGTCACTTGGAGGCTCTACAAACCAAATTGTTACCAATCCTAATGATATTGGTAAAATAGAAGGGTCAAAGTCAGATACACCAAAATTGCTATTACCTAAGAATGATACATTAAATAAATTTTGGGCATCGGTGGACCCTTATTGTACAGATATTATGCCTGATGATATAAAACTTTTAGAAGAATTAATTGCAACCCATAGTGATATTAATGACTTCAAAAAAATTCCACCACTTGGACGTCATTACAGTTTAATGTGGACACACAGTGATTTGCTACAAGAAGAAGATGCTGCCAATCCTAATAGAGATAAAAAGAAAAATCGTTCGGATATGTCCCTCTTAATAGCTAAAGGTGAAAAAAAAGTAAATGGCATTGCAGGACCCCTTACACAGAGACTGGTTTCTGCTTTGTTGGAAGAAAATGTATATGTTGCAAATAATAATACTGATAATAAGTTATTTAGAGATGGGGATCCTCCTGTCTTAAGGGATTTAACCATTCAAAACTCAATGAATTTGGAGTTGAGAATGCATAAGGAGCTTATTGAACAAGGAATATTGGAGCCTGACTCTCAGAAAAAAAATCAAGATGATGATGAAATTTACACTGAAATAAAAAGGTGTCAGCAAGAACTTTCTGCTTTATCTAGTCACAATGTAACCCAATTGAAAAGGTTGCTAAATCTTGCACAGGAAGAAAGTAAAAGGCAATCATTAAAGAGAAAGATTAGTGTTATAGATAATGAAGTTATAGAACATTATAAAAAATTAATCCTGTCAAAACAAATAAAAGTACCATTGATGAAAGAAGAGCAAGACAAGGCATGGGCATGTCTCAGGGAAAGGGAAAGTCTTCTGAATCAACTAAATATGTTGCCTTGTAATAACATAGGAGATACCGTAAATAATTTAACTGACAATGAAATTTAACACCAATATTTTAGATGGGAATTTCCGTCATAAATTATTCTCTCCAGCTATTTAATATTTAAGCTATTCAAATTAGAATTCTTTTGTTTGTATGATACATTACTCTGAGAATTCTATTGCTACTGTATATAGTATAAATAATATAAATTGTTGTATTCAGCACTTTAACAAGTCAGAGAATTGCCATTTGCTATTTGATTTTTATGCTCGGTAATTTTTGTACAGTAACAAACACATTTGAGATTAGCTTGAAACTTTATCTCAATACTTTCTTATTATCCTTTCATCCTAATTATTTATTTTAAAATAAATCTTATATATTAACAGATAGGTTTCGTAAAGTAATAAATACTTTCCTTTGTATGCCTAATTAAAATCGAACTGTACTTCGGCGATTGAAAGTTATTAGTGCACAATGAACGAGCGAATATCTGTATATAATGATAAAGTGATAATGTAGCGAGTCTTGAAAAACAAAAATTATCTCTACAAAGAGCATTTTGCCTAAAATAGATTCTTAAAAAATGAATAAAGCATGTGTAAGAATTTATAAACGCTAACAATCCTGGCTGATGTATTGTGAGGTTTAAGAGTAAAAACCAATTCCGAGATTTTAGTGAAAAAAACAGAAAAAAAAATATATATATATATATACATATATATATATATAAACAATT
The DNA here is from genome assembly GCF_024137725.1 of Prorops nasuta. Classification (NCBI taxonomy): domain Eukaryota; kingdom Metazoa; phylum Arthropoda; class Insecta; order Hymenoptera; family Bethylidae; genus Prorops; species Prorops nasuta. The sequence goes on from NW_027116814.1 coordinate 4,706,979, forward strand.
ATATCTGTCCAATGTAACTATCTCAGATATTACTATAATTACTGCATTAAAATGTCCCTATATTCTTTGTAATATATGGTAAATAATAATTGATCCCACATTAACGCAATATTAATAAAAGTTGAATGTTAAAATTGAAATAAACAAATATTTTTCAAATAACAAAAATGAGAAGCTTATTTTCTGTAGAATGGTAAAATTGCGGAGTGCTATTCACGAGAAAAACGCTATTAGGAAAGCTTACTACATGTGCAAATTAAAAACAATGTTAAGTAATACATTCAAGTATGGAATTAAATAAAAGGTAGTATAAGTCTTCTTAAAAGATATTTCACGACAAAGATGTTTATTCGGTATCACTGTACAGTTTTTTTTTCGCCAAGAATTACCTTAACAGCGTGCGTACACGACGGCATAACAATGACGAATCGGTCGGGTAACAAAAAATGTTTGTATTTTTTGTTTTGCTTATTATTTTTTTCTACTCGCAGCATTTAAGGTCTGAGCATATTCTTGCGTGCATATCCAGTGGTATGTATATTTGACGCTGCCGCGTTTCATAACTTTCAATATAATGTCTTATCCGTTCAATATTACACTGAAATTCATTACTTTATAACAATGTGAGTTACGCTACATGAGACAGTAGGCCATGAAATAATTGGGAAAAAGCTAGTAGGTTTGAGGAGGTCAAGACGGCTCGTGCGATGTTTCCTGCGTGCGTACAGCCCCGATTCGTTCATTGGCGCACCGTCGTCGTACCTCGTCGAACCAAAAATTCTGCTTCTCTAATGATTTCATGGCATCCCGCGCACCAGAGGCAGCTGCCATCTTGCCGTGGAGCCAGAAGACGCTACCTTGGCAGTGACGCACTAAAACTATCAGCAATTTCTTATGATGATTTTGAAGTTTAAAAGGCGAATAAGAGCAGGAAAGCCATCATGAGACAGAAAAGACCCATGGCTTCGGAAAGGGCAAAGCCCAAGATGGCATACGAGAAGAGTTGTTGTTTCAATGAAGGATTCCTAGCGTAACCTATGATGAGGGAACCAAACACTGAACCAATTCCCGCACCTGAAATTAAAAATAGCTGTAACTATAAATTTCTAAACCTGAATGACTATTAAAAAATTTTACACCAATTTCGTGTAACTATGATAGGGATCAGGGACAAGGAAAAAAGAGAGAGAAAGAAGAATAAAGGTTATGGAAAATGTAATGAAATTGGATTACTTTTAGTCAATCTTGTATTTCTTCTTATCTTATCGAACTGCTATAGGACTCACTGCGTTAGGAATTGGGAGAATACTTGTAAGGACGGGATTAAGAACCATACAACATGAGGAAAGCCATCATAAGACAAAAAAGCCCCATAGCTTCACACAAAGCAAATCCAAGGATGGCATAAGTAAAGACTTGCTGTTTGAGGGTAGGGTTACGTGCATAGCCAAGTATAAGACATCCAAATACAACACCTATTCCTATTCCTACAATTAAAAATTATTTGAAGTCAAAGGTGAAATCTAAACTGAATTTTGCATATAAGCTTGATATAGAAGTAAGGAATAAAGTACACTTAATTAAATATCAATCACTCTTGCAGAGGTTATAAGTTGGAACATTTTTACAGTTACGTAAGGATTGCATAATACAGCGGTTATTTGTAGAAAAATTTTAAGGTTACCATTTAACAATTTTATTGTATGATAAATGTGGAATTTCATAAAGTAAATTAAGATATGGGGACTCACCAGAACCTGCTACTCCTACAGTGGCAGCACCAGCACCAATGTACTTTGCGGCAGAGTCAATGTCATGGGTGGCTGCAGTAGTTTGGAAGGAGCGCACAATTGGTGACTGGAAAAAAAGAACTGTCATTTAAGCAGAATGGTTTTTGGAGAGGAACAAAGCTATACAAATATGGTTTAAGATTTTTAGAGATGGTAAAATATTCCTTATATAACCTTGAGTAAGGAAAGTTATGCAACTTATAAAAGTAGCTACTTACAATAGTGACTGGAGTCTGCTTTTGGTATGGTTGCAAGGATTGACTTTGGCTAATAACTGCACTGCTCAACGACCGAAGATAGGTGTTTGTTCCAGACATTAACTGGAAGATATATTCATAATTGAAGCATGCTGGGATTATATAATAAGCAAAGAAGAACGACAAGCGTACGTGTGCGTATGTAAGAGGGAGAGAGAGACCGAGGAAGATGGATTTACTTACGGTGGATTTGGCGACGGGTGCGATAAATCTGCTGCAGGCGAACATTTTGACGTTTAATGTGTTATTTACACAAGTAACCTGAAACGAGTAAGAGACACAAGCTTTAGAACGAAGCCGTTGATTGTACAAGTACCGAACGAGTGCGCGCGAGGCCCGTGGATATGATCGCAGGTCAGTTGCTTGAAGGAGTGGATTTTACGCGCAGGCCTTACGTAACCCCGAAATCGTCACCCTACGCTCTCAAGGATGAAACGAATAAGACTAACGACCAACCAAGAAAATTATGAAAATTCAGGGGAGCGAGCCTTTACCAATAAATAGATCCAGTCCCTTCATAGGACACCCTCACTGAACCAATTCTCTATTATCAGAAAATGGCCGTTTCACATGATCGCAACTGTCTGGAAGCTCACGTTTCGCGATTTTCTCAGAAAATATGACCTATTGTTATCGTGTGCAATTGCTACCTTGTTTGTCGATAAAATTTGAGCCTCATTTCATAAAACTATCTATGGGTTTTTGCGAAAATTTACTCACTTTTCGATCAGCAAACGGTCGGACTTACCAAAGAGCAGTGTCGGAGAGGCGGTAAGAAGAGCCGGCCTTTGGAATGTTGAATTCGTGAGTGACGATGAGACGGTTGAACGAAACGAGCGATATCCGACCTATCCGAGCGCCAGTTGAGAACGGAACAAGCTGATTTCCGTGCAATCGTTGTTCACCTCTTCCAACGCCCCGACTCCTTTATCGACCAACCGAATTTAGCCGAGAAGATTTTTCGTCTGCACACCGACTACACCGACTCCGATCGTTTCAACTTCCAAATTTCATTTCCGCTTAAGAAACAGACGATTCTTTAAAAATTATGCACCTTCTATTCTCCTTATTAAAAATTTAATCTTATTTTTTTCCTTAAAAATCAATATTTTCCTCTTTATTAATAAAGTACCGTGAACAAATTCATGGGAATGAATTTGATTTTTCATCTTGAACCAAAATGGTGGCTAATAGCTGTGTCAGTCTCAGTTCTCAGTCTCAGTCAATTTATACTCGACTCGCTACCATTAGAATAATCCACGATTTACCGTTATTTGAATGAAAAAAATATTCTTTATGCGTAATATGGCACAATCCCTAATTGAAATTTTAATGACTGCCAAGTTGTCATTGATAGATGATATTAACTCGTTTTATTTCAATCCCTACAGTTGAAATCCTAAGGACTTTAAATTTAAGGTTATGGTATCACGAAAATACAATTTTTACTAGATCCGTTTTTAACTTTTCACGACTTAAAAATTAAATAGGGGTTAAGAAGCGTTTTAATCATTCATAGTGACTGATAGGTATTTTAAGCTCCGCTTAATTACTAAAAGATTGTAGAGAACGATATGGAGAATTCATTGTAAAATGTACTTTTGAAGTTTCGTAACAGCAAATGAATCGTGGGGAAAAAATATCTTTTTAGCAATATTCAGCGTTTTATTAAAGGAAGTATCCTTTAAGTGTCGTAATAATGATCATAACAATTAATAATATATCAAAGAAAAATAAACTTACACGTTTGTAGGGCAATGAATTTATATATATTTTGTTTTTAAATATACATAAATATAGTCCACTATAATTATAAATGTTGAGAACTGTTAGGAGATTTTTTAGGAAAAAGGTAGGAATCGGAACTTTGTGTAAATATTTTGCGTGTATGTGTTTTTTGTCCTTCCCTTTCGTTTACCTATTATGTGAAGAACCTAAAGTCTAAAGCATTTTTAAAAGGGATGGTAATCATATAATTTATAATATATTAAAATTGATGTTAATTTTAATCACTTAAACATACTAATATCAGCTTGAACATTGCAAGCATCATAGTTATGTCCTTATGTGTTTATTCATCAGCTGAGAACAATTACCGCAATTTGATAATCCTTTCGGCGTTGCTTCGTAAATCGCATTTATCCATTTTCACGCATTCTTTTAATCATTCTAGCAGTTGACCCATTTGCACAGCTTCACTTCCTCTCATCCGCTCTTTTCATTTCCACTGCCATTCGTCGCTTCCAACTAGGCAAGATTAATCCAATATTGTATTACACTTTAGAAAAATATGCTATACCTAAAATAGGATAAAGGTCTGAAGGCAATTGCTTCATTAATATTTGCTGATAATCGGTGCGTTCTCTCTTTCTTTGTATTTGTTATCCTTCATCCCTCTTACTCTTCCTCTCCCTGTTTTGCCCTTAATTCCGATGCTGAACATATCATCAAGAAACAAAGAAAACTAATATTACTCGTAGATACAAGTATTGTCTATCAACAAAGCCCACGATCTGCCCGTAAGATTATGGCGAAAATGGTACATCATGGGTCAGGAGAATGATAAAAAAAAAATCTTTCTTCTTTCATGATGTAAATATAATTTAATGATAGTTACTGTCTTTGATAATTAATAGATTTTGTTGTATTTTTTTTTGTTATCTATCCTAGACTAATTGCACAATCTTGTTTTTGTCCTAATACGCGAATGTTCTTTGACGTATCAATCTTACTACATTTTAAGAAGCCATGAAAGAACTTACACTTTTTACGCTTGTGCACTTAGTGTAGAATTTTTACGTAGAACATATATAGCATACATATATATACATGTATATTTCCGTTTTTTTTTCTTTTAGGTACGTATATATGTATATATATATATATGTATATGTAAATGAAGGAAAGTTTGATACATAATTACTTTTAAAATCTCTAAGATAAAAGATACTAAAAGCAATACAAAAAGATATTTTTTACAGTCTTAGGTAAATTAGCTTAAGAAATATATGCAGTATTAGTGGGTTAATTTACGGGTAGATATGAGCAGCGGATCAATGAAGGAATCAATTTGAAAAGTGGAAACTCTGTTGGTGTATTAGTTTCTTTTGAATCATGTCAATGTTCTACTTGTGTGGTTTTCTTTAATTTTTCATTTTCTCGTTATGAATTGACATGTCAATGTTGAGAATGAAAGAAACTTTTCCCAGCTTACTTAACTAATGAACTTCTTTTTTATTTAAGAGGAAGAATAAAAACGGCGGCGCAAGCCAAACGGCGCCTTGTCCTATTTATCATAATAATATTAATAATAATGAACAAATGTAGTTGCTCCGTGCTCCTATACTGAACGAATTAGAAGCCTTTTTAGTTTTACAATGCGCGTGGTTATTTCCTATAATCTTCACGTAGAAATGTTCTATTGGAAGAGAAATTTACAACAGCTTATTAGATATACTATTACAATTGGCTCATCGAATGTACATAACGTAAAAATCAATGGTTAATAACACCCTTCCGACTTTAGGTCTTTGACAGTTTTATGCTAATAACAGTGCTTGTATAAACGACAAAGATTCAAAAAAATAAAAAAAAATACAATTTTCTAGAAAATAATTAAATGGTCTAACAGAAGACAAAAGGATGTAAGAATATACGAAATTTTTCTTTAAAAGTTCTTTTTACACATTTGCGTGTGTTTGAAGTTTGTGACATCTCTGTCTAATCTTTTCTTAATCATTTTTACTTATTTCTCAAATTGAAATTATGTTTTTTCTTCTTGGTGTTCAATTGACGTGGAAAGATACATAATACCGAATCAATTTGTATAAATATGCTGTTAATCTCAACAAAAAAAAGAAAGTAATGGAAAAGAAACAGAAATCTTATGCTACAAATGATATGGCTTCAGGTATCAACAAATTAACTAGAATCATAGCATAAAGCAAACGAGAAATTATTGGTTATATTTTGCTAGTCCAAAGAATCCACTTTGCAAAGATTCGCGGCTATGTAAATAATGTGTAAATAATTATTTGCAATATAATTTGAAATAGTATTTAATGAGTAATAATGCTGATTATATTCACGTGAGATTGGACATAAACACACAGTACTACTTATACTTCATTGCATTATTTATGAATCAATCGGCTAATGTACTTAATAATTATTAGACTAATTATTAACCTAGGATTGTGATCACCCATCAACGTCAGCCATTACCTAAGCAACATTCCTCTTTTCTTTATATAGAAACAAAACAATAATGTATAAAAATTTTTAATTGAGCCAAAACTTTTAACGAGATATTTTGGACTGACTGACTGCACCAAGTATTTCCATGTTTATCTCAATAGAAACATCTTCCGCGAATTTTGCTTTTAAGTAAATTAATAAACGTGATATATATATAATATAATAATAATAATAATAATAATAATAATAATAATAATAAAACCATAATAAGATAATAGGTAATAGTAGTAGTAAGCTGGCAGCAGTTAGTAACCAGATATATTCTCAAGTAAATTTCTCACTAGATGACAATCTGACATGGCACTGACATCCAAATTTGAATCATTCACACACAAACGCATACATTCCGATTTGTAACCTTTCATTCATCTGTCCTCTGCTGCATTTCTCTACTTGCTCGGCATATTTTCTATTACCGATTAATTTTGTGTTGTTTCCTTATCTCCGCGCTCTGATTTTCGTCTCTGACGTCGCGTGAGTCAGTTTCACTCTTCGGTGTGCAATCAGCTGCCAGATAATTTATCTCGTTTTCTCCGTGTTTTTATACTTTGTTTATATAGTTATATAACCATTTTCCCCAACGACTACACACTAAATAGTTCAAATTTTTTGCACTTTTTCACCAACAACAACTGGATTATTGCGCCGAATTTCTTGGGCACCCATTTCTCTATAATCGAATTTGCAGTCGTGCTTGTCACTGTATCGATGCACAGAGCAGAATAGTCCTCCACAACGACACTCGAATCCTGTATATTTCCAATATAATAATATTCATTAATCAATTATTGGCTAGGTACTTAGTGACACTATGTCAATATTAAAAATTCAATACTCACCGGTCAAACCAACTTTTTTGCGACAAACTGCACAACGATTCTTCTTCTTCTTAGATTCTTTGTCAGTCTCTTTCCCATCAAAACAGTCATCTGCATCTCCGCTACTCACAGATCCATCCGCTGTTGCAGTACTTGCTCCTACCTCACCTTCTTGATCATCCCTGCTTATCTGTTATTTGTTAAAAAGTAAAAAATTACCTTATATGGATCAAGAGATATGGTACTGTCTTAAAGACATGTATATATAAGCTGTCTAGCACTACTGTGTAGTACAAATACAGTATACTACCACAAGTTATATTTTTAAATCACATTAAAAAGGAAAATTTAAGTTTAAAAATATATATATGTTTACCTACCTCTTTGGGATTGGGCAGATCTGTTGTTGGTTGAGGTATAGTAGGGATAGTAGGTAGGGCTGTTGTGCCTGTCGATGCTGGATTGCCAAAGCCCCCTTGCAACGTGCCAGCGTTGCTAGAGGCGGTCTGTGAGGTTGGTACAGGAGCAGCAGATACAGGTGGTTGCTGTTTCTTCTTTAGGTTTTCTTTATAACAAAGGGAGCAAAGGCCATCTGTAGCTGGCGAGCCATAAAAACCACAGCCACTGCGGCATAGAGCTTGCATGGGATTAGATTCTCGTTCCATTGCTTTTGTTTTTCTCTGAGAGTCTCGTCAATTAAAGTGGTAAATATCTATAAAGTAGTTTTAACTGTCTTGAGAAACAGTAGGAAGTTGCAGTCAGCTTGGTACAGGGTATGTAGTTGTTTTCTGCCACAGCCCTCTTGCCAATTGCTCCTTCACAACCGGGTGTCACCATGTACTCACCTATTCCAAACAAACAAAACAATTGATCAAAATCAACTACGTTGTACCTAAACATTCCTTAAAGCTTATAGTCTTCATCACTAACAATTCAAAATTACTCTTTGATACAAAATTTTAAAGTATATACTTTAAACATATGAAAAATATTAATGCAAGTAGCTCCTTGACAGTCACCGGCTACAATAAGCTCAGATACACAATAAAGAAGCGAATACAGAGATGTAGCATATTTCCTTGAAAATAAAATCTCAAGTGTTTGGGCCAACGCACTGACATACAGATTCATTAGATCAGATAATTTTACATCCAGGGCGTGAACGTACATAACCGTAAAATGAAAAGGCAAATACACCAGAAATCAAAGGGAAATTTTAGGGACCTCTAAGGTAGAGGGCAATAAATTGGTCTGTATCATGTTACAGATGGGATTTACTCGAGACTGTACAATCACCCAGTGAAAGAAGATGCGATGCCAGGGGGCTGTCGTTACTTACTTTCCAGCACTCGGACGTGTCGCTGCCAATGGACAACATGGAGCGAGAAATTGTATCGAGCATTTAAGTGGGCTTTCTCAGCGTATCGGTACGTGAAGACACATACACATACATAGGACACGTAGCGTAGGCACGCACGAATGTACACATACACGCATGAACACGCACAGACGCACACAATAAGAGATGGGGTAGGACACACAAACACAAAAGTATGTACGGGACACGATAAGCTCGGAGGTATTATAGCTGCGACACGTTCTTCCAGCAGCTAGCTCCTTACTAGACTACCAAATGTAAACGAGTTCTTGCGAAAAGAGGCGAAATTTTCACCTACTCGATTGTCCTGGAGTTCAAAAGGATTATATTTTGTCGCTTTGACCGTGCGCACGATATTATTCCAATCTGAGGAGGCAGCAAGGACGGAGGAAACGGCGATAACGACTGGCAGCGAATGTTTTCATGATGGCGATCGGCCAGACGTGCAGGCTTCGGGCTGACGTGCAAGCGAACGACGGGAACGACGGGAACGAGCGGAACCCACAATCTTGCAACTCACGAACGAAACAACCTTAATTGCTTCACAATTCGCGCTCACCCTTCTCTCTCTCTCTCTCTCTCTCTCTCTCTCTCTCTCTCTCTCTCTCTCTCTCTCTCTACAATTACGAATTTACGAATATTCTTCGAATCGTTCTTCTCTCCCTCGCGCCAGAATTTCCATGGTTTTCCCCCCGATTTCCAGTCCACCTCATTCTTATTATTATTGCATCCCCCCCCCCTTCGCCTCTCCAAGGCGAACTTTGAAAGTCATCGGAGTATGGATAGAGTCATAAACGCGCGTATCATCGCTTAATTACGATGCACTTACTTTTCTACCATGGAAAGTCATTCTCTCCCTCTCTCTGTTTTTTAATGGAAAATCCAGAAACGACTGTTTTACCGACAAAATCTGACAGTTTTAATAAAGCGCAAAATGATCCTTCGCAGTTTTCGACCCTAACGATGAAAAACAAGAGGGGGCCATTGACTTTGGGACAAAGGATGCTAAAATTAAAGGTCATTTGTTCTTATTTCACACGAAATAGGTATATATGCGAAATCTGCTCTGTCATTTAACCGCAAACAAAAGGATATCAAGGCGTGTATTTTCCTTTTTTCTCCATCATGAAATGAGAGAGATCTGGCCTATCGGTCTATCCGTGATCTGTTTACAATTACGATACTATTCGCTATTTACGAATTATGCAAAAAACTAAGTGATAAAGCGTAAAAGAGGTTCGACGCTAATCGTACGACTATAGTGGCCTCTCTCGCCGTAATTAACGGGAAAGGTAGAGAGAGAGAGAGAGAGAGAGAGAGAGAGGATCCACTTCCGGGGATGGAGCTTCAATCATAGCACACGGATAAAATGACAAAATTGCTTATAGTTGTTCAGAAGAGATATGGTTCTTGGTTGAATCATGTAATCTGGGTATACCGCTAGTTATAGGAATAGCAAACAGTGCCTAGGACGGTCCAAGTCCAAGTCGGATCAGTCTCCCCTCTACTTCCTGACTGTGTTGGTGGCGCCACCATTTGTTTAAAGTCTTTGGTACATGCGCGGTGCGCAATGCGCAATAAGTATTGTACACGTGCGTGGATTTCATCACGTTGTAGATAGACGTATGTTCTGCGAGCCTGCAAGACGGGAACCAAAGCGAATCGTCTGGCAAGAATGCCAAGGAAGAATTCATAAGAGAGAAGACGCTTGAGCCAATTACAAATTGTCGCCGATAACGGTTAATCATCATTGCACCAAATTTTTGTTGTCCCGCCATTTTTGCAAGCATGTTTCTATTTACTGCCTCGATCATCTTTATCCGAAATTCAATTAGGAAAAATATAGGGTACAATTAAATCATTATATAGAATATGGACCAATCGGGTGCAAATGCTTGACCACAGTGTGGGAAAAAGATTTCGGATTTTGAAGATCCATGAGTCCACAGGGTTGATGCTGCTTCGGTTCTGATGACGAAACGGTTTTCACGACTACAGCTGACTATACCGAGTCCCTGAATAAAGACACCCGCGTACGAGAGAGGTGGCTGCACGCGCGCGTGTGTATGTGTATGAGTAGAGAAACCTTCGCCAGGTGCGGAACAATCATAAGGCCAGCCGTACACATACAATCACGTGTCTTTGTACTGATGCAGTTTGTCCGCACCTACACGTATCTACGTAACCAACATGAATACTACGCTTCAATCAAAGAAACCTACGATAAAACTGATAGAAAAGCCACATTTTGACACATGACCTTCCTGCTTTATATATACCAATCAGTTTATTAAACGGCGATATTGACTAATTTTTACAGTGAAAAACGATAATGAGATCTCTCATTGGTTTTTCTTCTGACTGCATTCGAACCGATTAAAAGAAGATATCCGGGGGCGAGAAGCTTCTTGGATCACGATCGATCAAATATATATTTCATAAATGAGGCAAATCAGAAATTTTATATTTCACGCACAACGTTTTCTCTCTTACGTCATAAATGTGTACGCATGGTACTTTACCACGTACTACGTGTTATATATGGTATGTTTTTTCCGGGCTGATCGTTAAATTATCACGGGACACATAGAAGAACGTATTAACATTGGCTAGGTCAAAATAAATCCAGCGAGAGAAATTTTCATACTTCTCTTAATTATTCTAATGAAGAGCAATCACTTTTCACTGTAAAACTTCATTTCCACGAAACGCGGAATCGATAAGACCTCTTGCGTAAATTTGCTCTTTACACACTTCCGTATTGAAGTATAAAAAGGTCAGAAAAAATGACGTCCATCGAAAATTCTTTGTTGAAAAACAATTTTGTTTCAGGCTCCTTATTGGCTCATCTGAGTCACGACGAAAGTTACATTGTGACTCGACACAGTTTTTTCATTGTTCCTTGTTTATCATTTTATTTATTTAGGATTCGTACGGGATTGCTAATAGAGAAAAGCGCGCGGGTTTTCCAGGTAACGGGTGAATCATTAGTGGCAGCATGTGCGTTGAAAGAATTCGGATTGGCCCAAACGGGATCGATAGGAAGGGGCGAGAGGGCTTTGAACTTGATTATAAAGGCCGTTTAAGGTCGAATAAGTCCATTTAAAATAGCTTATCACCTGATCGCGTACTTGGCCATAACTAACAAATTGCAAAAACCCTGTATAGCGATAAATTCATACCTATAATTCGAATTTTCTTGTTCATTTTCAAAAGAACGAAAACAAAACAACGTTATCAATAGCAAATTATACGAAGAATTCAAATAGAACGTCTCAGCCACTTGATTTTGGTCGATACGTTGTGTTTATTATGATCCCAATAAGCAGCACGACCACGTTGTGCCTTTAATAATTTTAAAATGCAAGAATCTTGCCAAGAACATATATGCTTGTATAGAGTACGAATAAACAACATGGATGGTTATATTTGTGAAGTTGAAGAGTCTTTTGGATGTAGAAAGAGAGAGAGAGAAAGAGAGAGCGAGAAATCCTAACCTAACTTTTTTGGGATGGCCCTGGCAAAATCTAAACCACTTTATTGCATCGATTAGCACAAAGCCATGTTTTTCTCGCGATAGTCCTTAATTAATCCTTGTTGGCAAGGAACGAGAGACACGCTCTCTAAAAGTGTATACCATTTCACATTCCCATGGAAAGTGAACCGAGGAACGAACGAGATTCTTTGAAAGAACGCTGTATAAGGCAGGCCAATCGTGGCTTGATAGGCGGTCAGGCAGTGTGTGAGGTAAAGAGCAAAGGAGAGAATGAACGAGAGAGAAATAAAGAAAAAATGGAAACGACAGTCGCAATCGGAACTTAAAATGATAATTTTTAGAAACGAGGGGCTTTTCTTGAAAGATTCTACGCATATGGGACAAGGAAACTCGTAAAGAGAGAGGTGGGGAGAGAGATAGACAGGCGTGTGCAGTGGGAAGGAACGTTCTTCTAGAAAAGAGGGAGAGAGACGCAGCAAAATTATTCTTTTGTAGATACTGAAAGGTCCGTAGCGTCGCGTAGAGTACGAAAAGAGAGATGGAAAAGGAAAATAGAGGAGAGAGAGAAAGATTAGAGATGAGGGAGGTTAAATGGGTAGGTGAGCAAGTGTGTGCACTCGCGCTTGTAGCGGCGCTGGCGTCGTAGGACGTAAACGAAACGAGAAGGGGCGAGGAAGAAAAAAGGGGAGGAGAGGGGAGGGCAGAAGCAGAGCAAAGCAGAACAGAACAGAAAAGTGAAGAGAGCAGAGCTCTCTCGGGATTTACAGAGAGAAAGAGAAAGAGAAACAGACAGATTATACATACATGCAAATAAAGAAAGATAGAGAGAGAAAATATACAGTATAGTAATAGAGCAAATTGAGAAGTAAAGAGATATATGGAGAGGTGTGGAGAGATGGCTTCCATCCTTGAATACGCACTTAGGCAGAAATTACGACGGGCGCTCCTTTGTCTCTCTGTTGGGTGAGCTTGGTGTGTAGCTGTGGACGGGGACGGGTGTCTCGCTCGAATTCGATATTTCGATATCGACCAAGCCGACTTAGCTTAGCTCGGCATCGCGGCGATAAAGCCACGGGAGGGCACAAGATCTAACGCGAGGCTTCGGTAAAAATAGTCCTCCAAGATGGGCAGGTAGCGCTATTGCGACACTTACCGAAGGCTGCTGCGGTGTAGCAGAGCGCAATATGTCAGCTGACTTGACGTGTGGCCGATCGCAATCTTGCGTCAGTATCCGACATAATTTTCACCCAAGCATCGACTCTTCGTCACAAATTCCCAATCTCCTAGAGCTTTGCTTCGACCGCTGCGATAAGCGATTCTTCTTCTAGCACTTTTCACTAGACACCAGACTTCTTTCTTCCTTTTTGTCTTCCTCTTCTTGTTAATTCCTAGACTCGCCTTTTCACTTCCATTAGACGGATACACCCCGAGATCCGATAAACTAAGTCTTCAGTCTCTTTTTTTCTCTCTCTCTCTCTCCTTCGTTCTTCCTTCTTCTCACACACGCACACTCTCCCTCTCTCTCCCTCTCTTCACACCCAACTTTCGATTACAAACCACCGAAGCTCCGCGACCACAGGAACAAATACTGCTGATGACTGGTGTAAAGTTAGATCTCCTACTCGACCCCCACCATCGAAGCACCGACGACCAGCTAGCTACGCAAGCATTCGGGCATCCGGAAATTCCCGAACTTTGTCAAGCCGCGCGCAATTTCAATATTCCATTTGGACAACCTGAGTGCGACTTATTATTACGATTTAAAAATTTTCAAATTTATTTTTCAGTGGATATGATAATTCTGAAAACTTTCTTAATAGCAAGGTGGAAGAGTGATCGGTAGTCGAGAAGAAATTTTGGAAGTTTGAACCTGGTTATATACTTTATAAACGTAAAAGCTGTATCGGGAGAAGATTATACTAGTGCAGGCGAGCCAATAGGAAACGAGCTAAGATAGTAAGCCATAGTCTCATTGGTCCTCACAGTTTTTCTTTTGATTCCGACCTATGCTGTGTGGGTGTTGAATACTGTGGAATACATGGAGTTTTTATGGCGTGGGTATATGAACAGCGTTGGATAGAGCCAGGCGGGTGATGGACAACAGAGAGTGAGAGAGAGAGAGAGAGAGAGACGCTGTGACGCGTGCGTGATGGTAGGGAAATACATACATATTGAAAGAGGGATGGGGACGATGGGGTACTAATGTTTTTTATGCTGGTTATGCTTGGCGTGACGGTGGCAGCACTGTACTTTATGCGTGCGTCGATTTACGATGTCCAATTTGAAAGCTTTGAAAGCTTGTGTTTGTTGAACTAATAATCAAGGATTTTTCTCTAAGAAATATTTTTATATAAAAAATGAGTCAAAGAATGCTCGATTGCTCCCTCCGATGTTTCTCGGGCTTCGATTAACAGATGAGGATAATCCGGATTTAATTATGAACTACTTCAACAATTTGTCGGGCGTAGGAGCTGGCAGTGATTCTGGACTTCAATTGAACAATGTCGAAGTATTGTACACAAAAGTACAAAGAGTTTATTTCAAGCCACATAACAAAGAAGAACGACAACGAGATCTCAGGGTGAACTTGGAGATTCACGCGGGAATCAGTCCGGTTTGCCGCAAGGTATACCCAATGAAACGTCAAAAATCTACTCTTAACCCCTCCCAATTTTACAATATGTTTCTGTCAATTTAAACATCTATTTTTACAGAGTCTCTGCGTTTTGTTATCCGATGACGAAGACCCTTGTTTTTTATATTCTTTACTCATCACAGAAGATGACTTCAAAGTCTTGAAGAGCCAGCAGGGTTTGCTTGTTGATTTTGACAATTTTGCTACTCAACTCATTTGCCTTTTTGAGCAATGCAGTGTACAACCTTCAAGTATGTCAAAAACTCCACCAAAATTCCTTATGATACTAGAAGAGGAATCTATGGAGTGGAATTTCAAGTTGGTGGAAACCAACAATTTCAAGCATCTTTGTCATCTGAGCTTGATTATTTTACCTGCAAGTGATTCTGACATAAAGACGCATATGGCTGTGAAAGTTAAACAGCTGAAAGAAGCAGTATCTCATAAGAGCCGAGATGTACTTAATTTGGAAACAAGAATCAATGACCTTTCTGCTAAATACGAAGCTAAGACAAAGGAGCTGGATGAGTTTGAGCAAAAATACTTAATGGAGAAGAATCAACTGCAACTTCACTCATCTCAACAGATTAATTTAGAAAAAGATAGGTTGGTTAAAATGTACAATTAGTTTCTGCTTTAAAATTAATAAAAGTGATTTGTTTGTAGATTGCTCGAAGCTAAATTGGAGTGGCAACGCCAGTGTGAAAAGGAAAAGATTGAAGTAGAACATAGGCACACGGAAATTGTTAAACAGTTGCATACTGAATTAGCTGGACTACGTACTCAAAATTTAACATATAAGGATAAGCAAATTCACCTTGAAGCTACCAACAAAGAGCAAGCTAAGCAATTGCAAAACCTGGAAAAGGAATTAAATTTGGCTGAGAGGGATCTTGCTCAACTTAAGAAACAGAATTCAAAGCTGGACTTGGACTATCATGATAAAGATAAAACTGTAAATACTTTGCGTACAAAGGTTGCTGTTCTTGAGCAAGAACTTAAAGATAAATGCGTGCTCATTACTAAACAGACAGAAATGTTAAAAAATGCAAAAGAGCAGAAGCAACATTTGGATGATCTTTTATCAGAAAAAGAGAGTCAACTACAGTCAAAGAAATGTTCCTTGAAGAATTTGAGTGACGAGTTGATGAAGGCTAATGAAATTATTACAAAGCTTCAGACTGAGCTGGCCTCTGTTAAATCTAAATTAAAATTAAGAACTAGCATAGCATTGGAGCAAGAAAGATTGTTAGATACAAAGCAAAAAGAATTGGGCCAGCTAGAGACTAAAATTGAAAGTTGCGCGAAAGAAGCAAAGGAGGCAAAGGCTGAAGTTGACGACTTAAAAAACCAATTAAAATCATTGCAGAATCAGTTGGAAGAGAAGGAAAAGATTATAAAGAATAATGATAACGGTAAATAGAAAAGAAATGTGGCTTCGCTAGCTTGTCACCGAATGATATTCTATTATCATTTCAATCTTTTATGTTGCAGTGATCAATTGGCTAAATCGTCGACTGGCGGATAATCAATTACCGTTACAAAGCGGTACGCCCGGACCTATAACTGTGCCATCATCAGTTCACTTAACTTTACCAAGGACGAATAAATTATTTCACAACAGATTTGAGACCCGAACGCCAGCCCCGAATGGCGTACAGCCAGTAACGTTGAACACATTGCCCTTTAGAAACCCAATTGTTCAAATTTCGAATAGCAGTCAGAGTAATCGCTCTACGACCCGCACTACTACCAACGGCATTACAGACAATACAGTTGGATTAACTACTTTTAATAAAAGTGGCCAAATCTCAAGTACAAGTACACCAGTGGAACGCGCTAATAGCCTGAATAAAGTGGCAGGTAATACTGGGGGTACGTCTTCGGCACCAACTATTATGGAAAACAATAGTCCCCCTATTCTGTCCAATACCTTGAAATCGAAGACAGCAACAGGTACTATGCAGGGTGGGCTTAGGCGGGCAGCTTTATCCGATAAACCGATTCTACCTTCCGCTTACTTTAAGTCCCTGCATTAACCATATTCTAAAGGGCAATAGATACTATAAATCAAAATAATTTAAATGAAATTTGTACAATATAATTAGGAAAAATAGAATATACTGCAAATTAGCAGTTAATATTAATGAAAACCTCATCTTAAGCGAAGAAGTACAAAATATGAGAATTGTTAATGATCTTTATAATCTTAATAATTAAAATTTTACTACTTTTATATGAAATGTCAGATATAGAACGGCTTAAGGGCCGGACCTACTCACTAAAGGATGGTCATTTTATAGATCATTAAAAGCAACCGTTTTTGGTGTTATTTATTAAATAATATTATTTATTTGAACAAAGTATTAATAGTTACAAAATAACAAGGTGATTTTCTATATCCGTACAATCGCTCTTATGACCAGTTATAGTATACTACAGCAATGATTATTTGTATTTTGCAATGTGACGCTATTTTTATGATTATGCGACAGAAAGCACAATGTGTTTTCAAGGTATTCGTACAAACGAATTATATACAAATACATTATTTTATCTTTGTATATATTTCATGTATTGAAAAATCCATCTAAACATATGACTGCAGTATTAACTATAATGAATGATAATTGTCAATATAGATACTTTTATATTTTAATACTTTGTATATAAAGTTTAAAAAAATATTATATACATTATATATTGTAATTTTGTATACATAAACGATTTGCATTTCAATAGAAATCACATAAGAATTTATACGAGATTATCTTAAACGTTATTAAATTAAGTTAACGCAAAAATTTAGAGGCTGTACAAAGTTATATTTTTATATATATACAGAAGCGAGAAGCTTTATCAAGTTTATTCTTTTGATTTCCTTTGTACAATAGGAGTGAAATACTGTAATATATTATGTCAATAATATTTGCTTATCAATTAACATTAACTACCGATGAAGTTGCGATTTCCTCCAATGGCTCAGAATATCCTATGTCTAAAAGAGGAAGGTCCGTGCGTTTACGTTTACGCTCGCATTTAGGACATGGCATTTTAGCATTTAAGCACGTAGAATGAAATACTGCATTGCATATGCCACACTGTAAAAATTTATCTTGGTTAACGATATCGGTTAGCGGAGGTTAGGATTTTTGTATATAGCTCTAATACCTACCCTGTATGTAGAGCCTACTTCAAAAGGATATATGACCTTTGGATTATTACATACTTCGCAGATAAATCCTTTTTGACTGCAAAGCCAGCAATTAATAACATGACATTTTGCAAATTCTATTACTTTTTGAAGCTGCTGTGCTAGGATTCCGTTATTTATATCAAGAAGATCCTTAATGGAGTACTGATGAATATGTTCATATAGGTAATCTCGTGGTGTGACCTTCTGATGTAGCGACTCTATGATCGGTTCGCGACATGTAAATAAATAAGCTCTCAAGAGATTTAACTGAACTCGTAAAGATTGCAGTTGCGCCATTGTGTCGACCGCCTGGTAGATTCTAGGATTTATTACTTTTAAATCCAAGAGAGCAGAGCAGTTTTTCAAATACTCCGCAGATCTCCTGGAGACAGTATATTGTTTTAAATCCCAATTATGAATCATTCGCGATGGTATCAAATATTCCTCCTGAGCCATGCAATTTATACAATAATAGTCTCCGGTGAATGAACATACATGAGCCTTTGAGAATGTCATACCAATTGCGGATCCGCATTCAAGGCAACTATAGTTTTGTAGATCCAAACCTTTCTCTATTGGAAGCTTGCCCAGCTGATCATCCAGATTTAACTCTGCCTAAAAATAATTATAATAATTTAAATTAGCGTTACGCTTATTTATTTGAGAAGTTCCGGTAGTTCATGTATACATACAGATTCAGTTACATTGGTACTGCTTTCAGATTTTTTTTTTTCCGCGATAGGCTCCACCTTGAGATACGTTTTCAAAAATTCATGCATGTCCGAGATATCGGAGTTTCCAGCACGGTGATAGCTTTGGATAAGAGCATCATAGGTGGGTCCATCATTTGGAGTCCTTGGTGTATCTGTACTATTCTGGGAAATCATTGATGAGTTTAAATCACCATCCTCAAATGACGTTGACCAACCTAATTTATTGAAGAGGGAATTTCCAACAGTTTTTGTCACTGCATCAGTATCATTAGCATCATTGGCTGATTCTAATTTTTTATCGCTTTCATTTTCAGCATTACTGATACTGGTACTTGCATGTATTTGCAAAGAGCCATCAACTCCAGCATAGTTTCTTAATCCCTCGCTGTGAAGATTTTCCTGTGTTTCATTTCTCCTAGCTCCATTTTCAACAATAGTATCTTTCAATGTTTGTACATTACTAGTTGATGGTATAGCATTCAACATTGATTTGAATGTTTCATCCTCTGTAAAATATGCCATATTATTTAGAGCAGATTGACTTGAAGCAAAGGAGCCAAAACTTCCAACAGAACTAGCTGTGTCAATCGTGTCTTTCATACTACTAATTGGTATATCATTAGTGATTGTTTTTGCAATGTCTATGGCACTAAAAATAGGACATGTTTTCAATGGTGGAGTCCATATACCAGCCATCATCAGAGGTGTAGTGGACCAGCAATTTAGAAGGCTGCTGTTACAAGCCAAGTCAAAATGAATATATTCTAGGCTCTCTATTAATCTCTCTGCTATTTCAATAAGGTCAAGATCTCTGATAAAAGCAAAGCGATTGTAATATGGCTTTAATGCAGAATTGTCCCTCCTTAATGAAGAAAAATAATTAGCTAGTATCCCTTCATTTAATGTAACCCTAATCCATGCTCTACAGTAACCAACTTCTGTTGATACTTGAGTTAAAGCCTGAATTTGATCTATTGTTTGTCTATGTGAAAATACCATCAAAGGGCCCCAAAAGTTTGGCTGAGGCATAGCAATGAAATCTGGACCTTTAAGGACTTCTGTTACTTGATTTAAAATACTGTCTTTTAATCCATGCAAAAAGATAGCCTCTAATACAGAACATAGTGCCATTGTTTCTTCGCAATTCTGAACAGCACCGCTCTCTGCATCTTTCTGGGCTCCTTCCATTTCCATTACAACCGTGTTTAGTTGCTTCTGTAAATATTCTCTCACCATGGCATTTCTTCGGGAACTCATGGAGTTCATTGTTTTCAAAAATGAATACATCTTTGCTTCTGCAATATTTTGACTTAATTATAATATCCTTAAAGATATTTCCTTCAAGCATTTTCACGTTTCACAGAACGTTACCTAAAATCTACCTGACAGAGCATGTTATTACATCGTCGCTCCAGTTGCATTGTATAAATTAGTCATTGACAATAAATTACCTGTATCGCAATGATTTTAAAAATAAGAAGCGGCCTTAAATTGTACTATCGCATCCAGATAAAAAAAGCATGCGAACTTTGCACCGCTCTTAGTACACATCTACGTTACCATGAATTTATTAACTCATTTTAGGTTAGAATATTTGCAATCCTAAACAACACTAATGATAATGTAGCAGACGGTTTATGAGAAGACTTACGCTCGTTATTGTTGGTTTGTTTCATTTGCGTCATGCTATCTTGAAAATATTATGTATATGATATAACTAAAACTAAATGTTTATCTAGATCAGCAGGATCTCCGGATGACTGACTCAGGCTAACTACAGCGGCTGTCTGGCGTCTACACAGCTGCTACAGCAGTGTCAGCGTCAGCCAGTGTCAGCAGTGACTGGACTGACTGGTATTTTTTTTAGATTCGATGCGTTCCATTATTTTCTGCCAGTACTGAGTACTGACAGTGACTGACACTATTGTCACATAAAAGATCAGTATACAACAGAACGCACTAGCACACACTGGAATAATCGGATTAATCATAAAAATCAATAAACACACTAAAATTAAATCGATATTTGATTTGATCAATTATATACATATTTCCATGTTATTGCGATTTATCAATCTGGAACAAATAGCGCTATATTTTCTAAATTTAATATATTCCTGTCAGTGTCTCTTGCGTTTCCACAATCCACATTCTATTTTTTGCTGATTTCTTGATAAATATAATATAGTTAAGACTCTAGTGTAAATAGATCTGCACGAAACAACCAATGGTTTTTCATTTGCATTTCGTTCTGCATGCCTATACGTAATTATTATTATTGCGCTTCCATAAAAAATACCAAAAGTGCATGAAAGTGATCCCCTTATAAATATATACTTTATTAAAACGTTTTATGGAAAGCCGAATCCTTTTCTAAGAAAATATTTAGTAAATACGTAAAGAATAATGGATGATTTCGAAGAATGCTCCATACAGAAAATTTGCATTCGTCATTAAAGTAAAAACGGATTTTGCTATAATAAAAGGTAAAAACATAAAATCTTTTTTATATTATTGGTAGTACTGATAGGGAAATTTCTAGTGCGATTGATAGGAAATAGAAAAAAAGTCGAATTTAGCGGGGTTTTGGTGACAGGTGGTAAATGTTCTCAACGAGCACACTGATTGGTTCGAAATTCGATCAATACGACCTTTGGTGTGACGCAAACGATCGAGCTTTCGTTTTCATTGGTTCGCGTGGAATGGGTGATAAGAGATTCAAGAAAAACGCGGCAACGGTGGGAAGCAATCCCTGACGAAAAAAAAAGCAAATTATAAACGCGAGATGAAAGAGTTTCTTAAGAAAGATAGAAAATAGGTGATTAGGAAAAACTCAGATTGTTTTTAAAGTTAAATGGTAAGAAGGGATAAAGAAATATACGAAATACGAAATTAAGTATTTGAAAAGATGGATGATTTGCCGGGGTTGATTGGAGCTTCGTGGTGGTGGGGAGGGGGACTTCGGGGCGTCGGCGCGTCAGCTCGATGTCACCCGATTTTACCCGAGCATTTACGAAGTTGGTCGAATTGAGCCGTCCTCCATCTCCATCAAACTATTTCCACAGTGCACTCTTTCTGCTTTCTACCCATCTGTGGCTGTTAAAGTCAAACACGAGGAATTTACAGTCAGTGATTTTGCTTTGGTCGCACGATTCTTAGAATTTTGGACAACGGTTATCTGCCTTGGACTTATTCGAAGGAATATAGAGAGTGACGAAGAAGAATAGAAAGAAAGAAAGAAAGAAAGAAAGAGAGAGAGAGAGAGAAAGAAAGAGCAAGAAAAGGATCGTGGTAGAGCATAGAGGGCAGATCGCGAATCAGTGGTACAGGCAACTAACAAGGGAGACGGAGGGGGAGAAGAACCGCATAATCGAAAAAAAAAGAGGAAAAAATAGAGGACCCTCTTGCGTGTGAAGAAAGCTCGGTGGCGCATACCTCTTTCTCTCTTTTTGTTCGCTTTCCAGCGACGGTTTTGACTGGGATATCGATTGGTTTGCCACATTTTCATTATCGACCAACCAGTTTTTCTGGGGAAATCTGAACGAGCCGGGCAATTCGGCCATATCGAGGCGTGTACGCAGCTCTGTTGGCGCTCGTCCTAGCACCATTACGATCACTGGAAAAAAGCATTCGCGTCTAATCAAGGATTTTTATCGGTGCTTGATACTTGGACGTCAGTTAGTGGCAGTGAGAGTGAGAGATCTGTTTTTACGCGATACAGTCAGTACAGTGAAGGATTCTCAGAATTTAGAGTGGATGGAACTATATAAAGGTGGCTCTGTCGTAGTGGACGTGTCGCATGTCAGTCAACCAGGAGGAACACGATAATCGTCCGATAAGTCCATTGGCGTAAAACTCGTTAAGATATTTATGTGTGTATAGCAACGTTATTTCGTGGGCCCGTTGATTCTGTGGGAAAAATAAGTATTTCTAGTGGAGAGAGAGCGGTTGCTTGGAGAGTACGGAACGGTATAGAAGAGTGTGAACTCTGTGTAGTGGTTTTGAGGTGTGCAAACGGTGTTGGGTCGCCCGTGACCCGTTTCCGGGATTGGATCGATGCACTTTTGAGTCGTAGGGATCCGTGCACCGGGTCAACGTAACCGTAGGTAAGGGGAGAGGAGAGAGGGAATAACGCGGCGGCGGCAGAGGCGGGGAGGTTAGGGGCATACGGGTGGATCCTGGTAGGATGCGATCGAGCGAGGGGAGGAGAGAAGAGCTGGAGGGGTAAAGTGGTTCGATGCCATCAGGGAAGCTCGGACGCTCGGCGTGGCAGGAAGAGAGAATGCGAGAGCCTCCTCAAAGGCAGTGAACATGACTTGGAACGCGGATGCCGCGGATGCTAATCCTACGACGAGAGATAATAACGTCGAGGACGACGAAGACGAGGACGACGAGGACGGGGACGACGAAGAGGAGGACGAAGACAAGGAAGTCGAAGAGTACAACGACCGGGAACTGTCAGAAGAGAACGTGGACGACCAGGTCGAGAACGAAAGGCGCCACGAGGAGGAAGAGGAGGAGAGTCAGGAACGACGCCAGCAGAAACATCTGCAGCGGGGACACCCATCGGAGGACCCAGCACAGTCGTCTACGTGGCTCCTCGGGATCCAGCCCAAGGCGACGGTCCCCTTGGACGATACTCTTGCGGGACTAGCGTAGCATCGCGTTACGGACGATTTCGAGGTGAAAGTTCAGCACACACACAAACACAGACACACAACCACACCTCGGCGGCGGATGTCATCCTCGCCATCCGTAGTAGTAGTAGTGAAAGTGTCAGGTTGGACTGGGTCATCCAGCAGCCGACCACGTGCCGCCGACGAGGACGACGACGACGACCACGCCGCCGTCCAACCGGATCCCATTGCCCGGATTTAACCCGGGGAAACCATCAGAGATGGAGGAATTTCCCGATATGTCGCACCTCACTCCGGAGGAGAGACAAATCATTGAATCCGTTATGAAGCGTGAGAAGCAGGAGGAGGCGCAGCAAAAAGCTATCATGCAGTAAGTTTCTCTCTCATTCTATATCTCTGTTGCACACACACACACACACACACACGCACACGCCTTATCCCGACTTAGTTTTTCACAACCGACAAAACTCATCTATATCGACCTTCAATAACAAAGACCAAAATAGCACATGATCTCTGCGCGAAGCCTCTCGGAGTCACTTCTTTTTATTCTTTCCTCTTTGTTTACTTCTGAACTATAGTCTTTCGTGTTTATTCAACCGAGTTTCAGATTCCGACGGTTGCATTCTTTCCACGAATTTTCTCTCTTCCAAACTCAAGTTTTTCATCTGGTGTGTGCGCGCTATGATTATAATTCACTGCTTCATTATTATAACGCCTTTTATCAGGAAACGAATTAATCGCTCGAATACCGCTCGTTTTTTTTTCGATGCGAGAGAAAAATTTTTAGTTTGCTATATTTACCTCTTATACGATATGCTCGTTCTCTTTTTACCAATTACCCTTTTATATAGCGTGGCGTTTTCTCAGTAGCCGTGCTTATTTTTGTACTTTAGCAGCACAGTATCGAGTCTTTTGACGATGGCTGCATAAGAGCCAATCGGCTTGCTGTGTAGCTTGTTGGAGGGTGGGGGGGGGGGGGGGGGGGAGAGATCAGACGTAAGAAATGCATACAAAAGCTTTTTCGCCTCCATTTCTCGCTACCCGGAGTACACAAACGCTCGACGTCTCAATGTTTATACGTCGACCGTTCACAATACAAAAATCGTTGGCTTCTTCCGCGAAATCACTCTGCTGCGTGACTTTGGTCCAAAGGTGCGCGCACACGACGCGTCCACTTCACGCGCCGTGTACCCGCACTTCAGAAGCCTCTTTATCCATAGTATATAATTATTCATGCAGATTTTTCATTCCGGTTATTCCGTTCTCCATTCTCTGTCTATAATTACGAATGGTATTTATGCTCGTTTTGGTTCGCAGGCAGAAGCAGGACGAGGTGCAGGTACTGGAGGAGACTATACGGGCTCGCTCGGAAAAACACAAAAAGGAAGGTGTAGAATTGAGCGCCACGTGTCACGTATGCCTGAAAACAAAGTTTGCCGACGGCGTTGGTCACCTCTGCAACTACTGCAACATACGGTGCTGCGCACGCTGCGGCGGAAAGGTCACTCTACGCTCGAACAAGGTAGAGGGACACTATACACAGTTACCCTCATCTCTTATTCTACAAATTTTCCCGAACAACCTCGCCGGTCGTCGCGATACGATTTTCATTTCTTAAGGACCGTCTGATTGATTCCAGACCCTCGCCCCATTCCATCGATACAGGTGACGAAGCCCTACAGTGGAATAGAATTGTAATTGTTTTGACAATGCGAGTAAGAAAACAACAAGCCATCTCGTGGAAATCGATATTCGTCATTGAGGGATTTAGCAGTTGAAAGAGCCTCGAAGTGGGGGGGGAGAACGATAAAAGTTGAGTCCCCTGGCCTCGTTAAATGTTCTTGGCTGGCGCCAATTAAGCGTTATCGCAAACCTTTCTACATATCGACGCCACTACGACGACGCTGTCATTCAATAGTTGTCCCATTTCCGTTGGCAACGTCGTAATTTCCTGGAAATCCCAATTCATTTCGTTTCATTATTAATATCCGATTTACAAGACGTAGTCTCCTCGTAATTGCCGAGTATATCCAGTCTTACTCAACCTGTATCCAGTTTTTAATACAGAAAATTCATTCGGTTGATCTATAACATGGATCGCGCTGTTGTACAGAAATACGATATTATAGGAGGAACGTTGGAGTTTCTATTTTGGTCGATTGGGCATCCGGTTGTGTACGCACGAGGTAGTTGGTGGAGGAGTAGGACTAGGGGGAGGGGGGGGGGAGGGGATAGTTGTCGCGCGCGCGAACATAGAGAGTTACGATGGTATCGATTGGTAGGCGTTATTCCTGCCCTCTCGCCTCATTTGCTCCGGCTTGTCGGAGTCCCGGCCTCCTCCTGTGAACATCCATCCGACCTCCCAAGAAATTATCCTACAAACCCCCCCCCCCCCCCCCCCCCCTCCACAACGCACTGGATGCAATCAATTAAAGCCTCTCACAACCATTCCACGCCCGTTTAAAACGACAAGAAAACCCGAAATTTATGCGTGTCCGCTCTGTACTCCCCGCCGGATCGTCAAAGGCTTGTTCTACTTGGAAGGGGAACAACAGTCGAATTGAACCGGCGCGACGCGTAAATCACATTGTCCGACTAGTCTTGGCATTCTCCACTGGTTGTTTCGAGTCTCCCTTCGTTTTGGACAAGAGCGACGAAGGAAAATGCCTATGAGGGCCGTGCAAGGAGTGAAAACCTCGTACGTTTAATTAGACCGAGTAAAAGGGTCTCTCTCACTCTCGAAAGATACGCCGTTAAAGATGGCGCTGTGATGTTTAATTAGAGAGCCTATTAAGAGTGGCCACTTGGTTCTTTACTGGCTGCTACGGGGGCGGGAGGGTCGAGGATGAAAAGGAGAAAAAGGAAGACGTGGTCAGGCCTGTGTAGGGCGAGGTTAAAGGTTCTTTCACACTTTTTTTTTATTCCACCACATTGAAGACGGTGCACTTTGCATGGATCAAGCTATTTTAAGCCAATTTGGTATAACCTTTAACATTGCACATTCAGGCTGCGCGAAGCTCCGCTATTAACGCGCGGCAGAGAAGAGAGCGTTAATGGTAAAATATAGCACGGCCTAATTCTGTCCATCAACCTTGAAGGATCGCAACCTTCTCTCATTGTAGATTTTCCACTTTTGTTCAAATAAGTAAAAGATGTATTGCGAGGGTTGTAATTTTCTTTTTCGTTGAGATTTCCAAGATTAGGGGAGCGTAGGGTATCAAAGAGAGAGAGAGAGAGAGAGAGGGTGGAGGGGAGGGTGAGATAGAGCGTGCGGCGTGGGAGCCTATGAATGGGGCGCGTCCCTGTCTGACGTCACGCTAGAGTAGGCGGCTGATCGAAAGGACGCCGTGCAGGGGGATACGTGACGCAAAATATTGATCCAAGTCTGGCAGAGAGCGAGTGCGAGAAAGGAAATGTCAGCACGCATAGCCAAAAAGAAAGAGGAGATCCAGAGGGAGGCACGCTTGGTCAGTGAGGAATAATAGCGTAGAGGGGCGGGGGATAAAGGGGAAGAGTGCTCGATCAAAACTAGAAATTGTCCGACCAGGCGTCGTCCCTCTCTACTTAATTCCCTACACATATCTAGTCCGCACACACGCACGCTTTCCTTTTCCGTTATCTCCATCCGAAATGCCCGTCTGCTTTATCGTCCACCTTCTCCACTGTCAATCGATAATTCGCCACGCGAGATCCCCCTCTCCCCTTCCCCTCCTCACTATCCATTCAACGTCGATCGTTATTCCATCGGTGCTTTATCGTCGAGTCGAAACCTCCCAATTGTTTTCTATGCGACTATCTCTCTCTCTCTCTCTCTCTCTCTCTCTCTCTCCGGCTGCAGAATTTAAAGTTCACCGCGTAAACGAACCACGCACTCGAGGTATGCGCGGGAGAAAAGCGGCTTCGGCTGACCCTGCGCTATCCCCTCATTGGTGTATAGTGTGTGTGTGTGTAAATCAGGTCAATCGTGCGACCTCGATCAGCCGATACTTCCAGTCAAATGCACCGTGAAATCCGACGGCCACTCGCCATCAATTATAGCCAATTAAGACGAATTTCGAAGGGAGAAATGTCGGCGAAAAATTCCATGTAAACTCTGTAGAGCGGACCGTCTTAAAAATGGATCGCTTTGCACGTGTATTCTTACCCGCGGCACGATTATTTCCTTGTCCCGTGATGCAAAAAATACCGTGGCTAATCGAAAAGGATATGAAATATTCAGCTTGGTCTGCCAGAAATGTCTTTTTCCACTGAATATTGAATATCGAATATCAAGCGAGAGCTGTCGAGGGAAAATTTATAGCTGGCCAAGATATGGATTCTTTATTGGAGTTTTCGGATGGATCTTTGCTAAATAACGTACTATAGACGAGTGCGTGTGTTTGCATCAACTGCCGAGACAGTATGCGCTCCAGCTTGATTTATGTAATTGCTCAGGGTTTCCCGCTTTGGCCTTGTGACGTAACTCCGACATTCGTGCTACGTACTCGTTCGTGGCTGACCATGCAGTGATACCCACCACTGGATATTCTAGAGAGGATCCTGTGTAAATTTTGATTTCTTTTTTTTTATCTTTTCAGGTGGTGTGGGTGTGCATCCTTTGCAGGAAGAAACAGGAGCTTTTGTTGAAGACTGGAGAATGGATGATGAAGACGAGACTGGGCAGCGTGGATAATTCAATGTTGATGCAGGAGGACATGCAGGGCATCGGCCCTCAAGGCCTCGTCGATCAGAGCCTGGACAAGAGGCCGAAACTCGAACGTGCGCACAGCGAGAAGGAGAACATGTCCCTCCTACAACAAAGCACACTCAGGAGACAATACTCCCAGCAAGAACAGGTCGATTGGACAGTTTCTTCTCTCTCTCTCTCTCTCTCTCTCTCTCTCTCTCTCTATCACTTTCTTCTTTTAATACGCGCAAGCACCAACCGTTCAACTCAAGTCGGACAGATCCGTGCTGTATCGAAAGAACGTTCCTCCGAAGGGGATGGATGACCAATGACTGATCTGTTCCACTTGCCTTTCAGATGCCCCCGCATCGCATGCAATCGTGCGACGCCGAGATGGAAATGTCCGTTTCTCCTCACTCGAGAACTCTGCCGACACCCCACGTCGTCGTCGATTCTTATCCTATGCAGCAGACACCGAGGCATCCCGCAGTATACCCCGAGGACGATCCACGTTTGTACCAGGGAGAGATCGACGGTCTCATGAAGAAGCATCCTCAGACTTATCCGAGGCAGAGGTCGCTCTATCAAGTGAGTTTCAACTCGGAATAAAATATTCAATTCCGATCCATCAGGGAAGAGAGTCTACGTCAGGCTCTCCGAGTTTCAGTAGAAAAACAATGGTTTGGTCGGACGGAATATTTAAACGGTGTCAGTCTCTGTGGGGTTAACACGCTCTCAACCCGGTTTGACCCACTGCTGGGTCAGCCGTTGCTCTAGTATAAATCCACTCGACGCGTGACTCGTGATAGATTTTCAAGGAAAACGCCTGTATTTAGCATTTTGTACTTTCAGGAACAAAATCCGGAGCTGCGGAGTTACGATCAGTCGATAAACGTTGGCGATGTGGCTGTTTCGCCTCATTTGGGAATTCACTCGTCTCCTCAGCAACAGCACGTGTTGCACGCTCAGCAATCGACGCTTCACCCTTCTCAAACGTCTCTTCAGCAACAGAGAAGCTTCAGCAGCAGCGAGGAAGAACGGAGCACCCCGGAGTGCGTCAGCGACGAGCCCGACGAGTCCGAGAAGGGTGAGTGTCTACGACGATGTAGTAGTAGACATCCTGCTCGATCCAAGCTGCAGTCTTGGTTACTCGTCCAAATTATCCCCTGTATCTCGGGCCTCTTATCATACCAACACCAGTAGCAAAAACTCAGCGATTATTATTGATCCAGGCCTTCGTCTAGTTTATTACTCGCCAACATGATCAAAATCCAAACAAATATCGACGATCCAACATTCCAAGGTTTCTCTTCAATAGAACAAAAGTGTGGACGAAGCATTCTCCATTTTCTCCCGAATTTAGCTGGGATCTCGTTAGGCAAAGGGTCCCTATTTGATGCTAATTAGCGATACTTTAAATGAATTTGTTAGGGACAATTCTGGCCTTGTAAGTTTTTAGCGAGAAACGGGAGGTTGGGGGGATTGATGCTCTTACAAGCAAGTATGTCCGCTTTAGCTGGAAGAAGGAAATTATATGAGGAGGAAAAGAACGAGCGTGGACAGACACGTGCATTTGTGTCTTTGTTTATAGCAGCTTGGAGCAAGAAATGCTTGCGAGTCATATACACAACACATATCTACGTTCCATCTCCTCCTCATCGATACATCCCTTCCCCAACTTTCTCATAAATAGCTGTTTCCATCGGACAAAAAGGGTAGTAAACGACCATTCGCTTTTGGGGGTAACAATTGGATAACCGATTCCTTGGTCTGAATAATTTCTTGGCTGACTCACTTACCAGTCTACTGGACAGCTGATTGCTTTGTCAACGAATTTGGTTGACTATCCGGTTTGCTGACTTACCAGTTTACCGTTTGGTCAACCAGTTTACTGACTGGTTTGCTTCTCTATACTTACTCCCTTCCAGTTATTTACGACCCTCCCTCTCTCCCCATGGCTCGTTAAGTCGTCTCTTGTTCCACTCGCTCTCTCTATACACACACAAACATACATACACACGCCTCCCCTGCCAATTAACCCCTTGGCTTAAAGCTCCCCATTTATCCCCGCCACTTCCACACTCTTGCCATCAGAGTTCATTCATCCGTATCTTCGCTCTAAAAAACTAATCCATTTTCCAAGTTTCGCTACTAAAAAATAATAGAGTCTCCGGTGAGATTTTGTCCAAGTGGTGAAAGTCGGTGTTTTGTCAGACGGACTAGTAGAAGGAGAAGAAGAAGGGGGGATTAGGAATCGAGCGAGTGGAACAAGAGCGTGCTTGGTAAGACGGGGAGAAGTGGAGAATGTCGAGATATGGATTGGTCGAGCCGAATACCGTTGACATTCTAAAATTACCGGCATCCTTAATATTCCGTCGGAGCGCTCGTGTTGGTGTATCGGTGTACACGGGGTGACAACGGTAACCTACGGGAATTCTCGTGGCTTGCAGCAGTTCTCCTGGACTGTTGCATCGATCCTTTCGGCCTACGCTGCCCCCTACCCCTCCCCTGTCCAGTTCTTTACCCCCCTCTCCCCTCACTCGAACCGTCGCCCACGCTTTAGTCCAGTGACGTCAGTCAGCAGCACGTGGGCGAACATTCTTCAAACGTTCTTCCTTCCTCCACCAGCACCACGCCCACCCACCCACTCCTATCCTTTTTCTACTTAACCAAACTTCCTTATACTCTTTTCCTCGCCGTATCCAACTCCCTGTCTGGAACTCTGTTTCTCCGCTGGCTCTCCTACTCTCTCTTCTTGTACCTTCCTCTCTCGTTACCGACCATTGCCTAATTTTATTAATACCCCCTCTCCCTCCCTTACTCTTCCCCATCGCTCACGGTTCAAGACAAGATTATTCAAAGGAACTCCCCCCCCCCCCCCCCCCAAAAAAAGAAACAAAGAAGAAACGTCGCGTAAAAGACCCTCTAGTATCCTCTTCTTCCATTATTATTATTATTATTGTTATTATTTATTATCCAGGTAACTGCGAATGTCATTGATGGAGAAATTGTGAGAGAATCTGTGCGACGAGGACGAGTTAGAAAAGCGACGGTGTTGTTGCTCCCATTCGTAGATGCACAATGCAATTAGCCATTAGAGATTAGTTGTGTAGAAGTTGACATGCACGAGTTTCGTGCGGCAGGAGGGGAACCCTTTAGATCAGTTTTCCAGGACGACCGAGGCTCATCCCTCTGGTAAACGTCGAAAGATCTCCGGAAACCACATGACTTTTAGGATCCTCGCAGCAAGATGCATGGCAACGAGAAATATCTCGCTCGAAATTGATCCTTCTCGCGATTTTGAGCCTCGTTCAGCTGGCCGAATGTAACGAGACGAATCCTACGAGTTCTCCCATCTACGACTGAATTTAATTTGAAATTATGTACTTTCCTAATTATGATAGAGGAAAAGACAAACGCTGTGATTTATCTCGAAACATTTTGCACACTGAGAAGAAAATCCTTTGGTCGAAATAAATCTTATATATTTATATAGAATAGTAGCAATTAAATATCTTCTTGGCTCGATTAGAGTACAGTTAATGAATTTTCTCACTATTATCGCGAATAACCGCTCTTGGCACCACTAAAAAAAAGATTTATTTGAATCGAGAGATTTTAGTCGCGAGTGCAGGTGAACGAAACGCTTGTTTGGAGAGTTTGAAAATGGGATTTGTTGGTTTTTGCCTCTGTCATTGATTTGTTTATTTAAAAGAGCTGGATGAAATTTTAGGGGAGAAAGCAGCGATCCCAATCACGTCGAGGAGCTCGAGGGAAATGCCTGTGGAGAGAATCAGCCGGCAGTACTTTGCGGTACTTAACAAATTTTTCACAGACACAACATACCAATTTGTTGTTTCTCACCAACATTTGGAAATTCCATATATATATATATTCTCCAATACAAACAACATATACCGATACATATAAACCATTGTTATTTAATTCTAATCGATGTATCTCTCTCTATATATATATATATATATATATATATACATATTAATATATATATATATATATATATTTACGTGTATCTGTGCATGCGCCTACGTGGACGTGCGTGCGTGTGCGTAAAATTCATTCGTCGTGCAGGAAGAACGTTCGCTCTTATCACTGATAAGAAACTTTCTTCTCTCTTTCCATCGATTCAACCAAATTTTTAAAAAAATTCTCTCTGAACGACGGAGAGACGTTATTGCAAACGAGCGTACACACACGCACGAGAGAGGCACGCATTTGCGCGTGCGCACACACAAACACGCTTGCACCCTTCACGTTTACTCCGAGCATCGGTGTTGGCCCCGATTATGCCTCGTGGTCTCGAAGGACGCTCTCTCTCTTTCTCTCTCTCTCTCTCTCTCTCTCTCTCTCTCTCATCGCATATAAACACGCACACAACCCTCCACCGATCTGTCCATGGTTACCACATCAGGTATATATAGAAATAATCAAATGAATCAACCAACTACCAGAGAGGGTATGGAGTATGGATGAAGATGGCTGCTCTGATTACAAAAAAAAATATATATATATACACACGTGCGAGGCGAGGTCTCGACGTGGATTCTCGAGACGAAAGAGAGTGGGGAGGGGAAAAAAAGTAAAGAGAGGAATATGAGGAGAATTGAAGAGAAAGGAGAAAAAAAACGAAAGTTTGGTACTGTAGGGAAGGGCTACTATCGTCAGCGTCATCCTGGAAGCGCCATGTCCGGAAGTGAGCCAAGGCAAAATGGTCATCATCGTGCTGCAGTGAGCGGGATCGGTATCGAGTATAACGGTCTTCATCCACCATTGGAAGAACTGCGAAGAGCGGAGAACTCTGTAGTCGGAAGAAGCTATCCGAGGAACACCGCTGCTTCCGCCGAAGAAGAGTGGCGATTCGACAGTAGGAGGTCTGTCTCTATCTATCTCTCTCTCTCTCTCTTTCGCTCTCTCACTCTCTCTCTCTCTCTCTCTCTCTCTCTCTCCCTCTTTTTTATTTTACAACTTCTCATCGAGAGAAAGGGAGAGAGAGAGAAAGAGAGAGGGAGAGGGGACTGTTAAGGTTGAGAGAAATGACGATAAGAAAAAGTTAGAACGAAACCATATTGGAAGTGCTTTTCATCAGGTTCACGGAGAAGAGGGGGAAAAAAACAGTTCGATTTGACGGAGGGACCAATGTCGGTGGCCTTGAGGATTGGGAAGCCGATCGGCAAGGTAGCCAAGACAGTGCGACCAAAGACTCCGGCATAGAAACTTGTAGCAACTTTACGAGCAGCGAAGACAGCAACAGGGGCGACCTGCCCAAGGTACTCGACCTTTCCTCAAAGCGGAACACTGCTGCGATGCCAGCCGGATAGAAGCAAATGGGAAAAACGCTGCAAAATTCCAAAGATACTCGCGTGTAGAGAATATTCCGATCGGCGCGCGCACACCAGTACGTTTCTTTAGCCGATCGTGTCCACGGGCAGAATTATACTCCACTTGACCTTGAAACCTTTCCATGCGATCACGAACAGCTTAGAAAGCTGAAAGCCAGCCAGTTGACTATATATAGCCAGTGGACTTTCATCCAAAAAGATCAGAGCTCTTGTATCGTATATCATATATATACTGTACCAATACATATGTATAGATTGTATAGCTTTTACCCCGTATACCTATCGTCAGTCGGAACATTCGTCGTTTCCCACAATTTCCTTCGATTCACTTTCTCTTTATTCATTCTCGTGAGATACAGAAAGCTCCTTCTCGTTACACCAGAAAGCTGTATATGCAAGAAGCACTATATACAACGATCACACTGGACCCTAAAAAACAATTCTGCATGATCTTTTCCAATTCTTTCTGATTTTCATTGTTCTCCACGAGACTCCATTTTAAATCTCCTTCTTTACAAACGGACTATCATTTTAAATCGTTCTTGTCGTGTAAACGTTGGATTGTTCTGGGAGCGCGATAATTGATGTGCGAAGATCGAATGTTAACTGTACGCAAAGCATGTGTCCGCATGTATCGTTTCAATTCTCAGTGCATGCTTGGCTGTTCACGACACTTTCACTCTGTTTTGCTCCATTTGGCGAGAAGCGCGGTCAAAGTTCACCGGTGAATTTAGAGTCGAAGAGAGAAAATTGTTTCTTTTTTTTTTGTCATTCTGTCGAATCTACCAAATCAAAGATCCGCTCAGGATCAGCTTTATACGGACGGAAGTACATCCTGTGTACCGGTACGTCGTATATATACGGTACTTCATTGTGGTAATCGTTTGTTTGTCAACTTCTTTTTTTGAAGTAACAACAGGAGGACAAAATGGGGGCGTTTACTTATCAATTGTGTTTAATCGGGAACCAGTATTAGATATATATATATATATATCTCATTTTACATCTATTGCCTGCCTCGTGCACGATCAGCCAGAGAAATGGGATGCTGCTAGATTATTATTGTCATTATTATTATTATCGTTATCGTAATCGATGTACATGTACATACACACAAATCTATTACTATATATCACACTGGAGTTTCGATGCAAGCTACAGGAGAGAAAGAATTATTTGAGACAGGAAGAATGTGGGAGAGTAGCGATATATCCTGAGAATTTCTTGCAATGTATATATGTATAGTCAGACTCGAAGGAACAGTGTCGATCCTTTCCTCGATCTTGCATCGCGAGACGCGTGTGTGGTAATTTTGGCAATTGTGAGAACTATGAATTGGAAAAGAGAGAAAAGTAGAGAGAGTGAGAGAGAGATAGAGAGAGAGAGAGAGAGAAAGCACAAAAAATATTCTCCGGGATTTCGTAGCATCCGTTAACGTGGCAACCGAGCAGGGACGGACGAAAGCTCATTCGTCACATGGTCCTGCGAAAATCATCCTGCTCTGGAAGCAGTAGTAGTATATTTGGCCTTAAAGTCGTCGGAGGAAAACTCTTGGAAGACGGTTCCAGGGGTGCCTTGATCGAAAAAGTCAAGCAAGGAAGCACAGCGGACGTGGAGGGCCAACTCAGACCTGGTAAGAGCACCATTTTAACCTTACACTCTTCTAATATCCCTCTATCGTGGTTTTTTTTTAGACAAAAAGAAAATAAAATCCTGTTTAAACACGCAAGATCAATGACCTTAATGCTCCATCTTCTTCGCAGGTGACGAGGTATTGAAATGGAATGGAAGGTCGTTGCAGGGTAAGAGTTTTCGAGAGGTCAGCGACGTAATAGCGGAATCCAGGCAAGAATCCCAGGTGGAGTTGGTGGTTAGCCGGAAATGGTCCTGTAGTCCAGGAATGATGAGCAGCACATCGTCGATACCGACTACTGCGTCGATACAACAGCCCAGAAGATTCTCAAATCCCTCTCAGTGGAGGCAATCCAGCCTGGCCACCCAACATCCGCATCACAAAGGTGATTATCCCTTGTGGAGAACGCTGCGAACAAAATTCCTCTGCAAAATATCCCACCCACCCACCCTCCCGTCCTCACCGAGTCAGTGTTTTTTCATCCTTGAGGAAAATGAGTCAACGATGAGAAAAGTCCAATGCTGCTCCCAATTCCGATTCTAATCCTGACGTTGGAATTAATTTTTCCTTCCTATGGACGATTATCCCTCTATCCAATTCCACTCCCTTTTTTTCCTCAATGAAACATCGATGAGTATTTTACGTGATTATTGATCAGAGACCCTGTATGTCGCGTGATTGCTCACTCGATTGCCAATTCCAATTAATAAGCGATAGAGAGATTTGACAAATGCCAGTACTAGTCCGTATAGAGTGATTTTGCGTTATTTGCATATGATATATAGTTAGTTTTAAGTAGTTTTTAATCCACTGGACACTGCTACTCTATATTATCACAGATTATATGATTTTTCGCATTGCAGGTCTTAAGAAATGTATCCTGTGGGGTAGGCCTCAATCTTTTTCACATTTCCATTTCAATGTCTTTCCCCACCTCTCTGTCGAGCCTCCGATTCTTTTAAATCATTGTCGTTGAACAGCTCCCCCTCCGAAGAGAGAGAGAGAGAGAGGCAGGAATTTGCAGCACTGATCGAGAATACGCGAATCCTCAGGGATTTACGGATTTTTCGATCCACTTTTTCTCTCTGTGCTTGGTCTTTTTTTTTACAACCAATCAAATTTGAAAAAAGAACAGTGTGAGATTGGAACGAGGGACGAGCAATTGTTTGGCTTTCTATGTTTTCAATATTTTAAGAGTAGAATGTAGAACAGTAGAATTATTGCACCCCTGCCAAACCACCGTACGATAGTCTTTTATGGGAGCAACAACTTTTCTATATCACATGTCATTCTCACGTCTATGTCTCTTATACATTTCTCGTCTGTAAACTATACTTGGTCCTATGTACATGTAAAAGCAAGGGTACCTTTACTTATTTGCGTAAATGAAGTACTATATTTACGTATGTATATATAAATGATAAAGTGTGTATACCTCCTTGTACACGTATTGGTATTGTTATATGCGCTAGGATTCAACTTTACAAGATAAATGTTCGCGAAACTGCAAAGATTTATCGCACATTTTCATCGTCGAGCCATCCGAAAGTTTGTTAAATGAAATCTCTCAGCCACGTTTCCTACACCTCTTGCTATATTCATCCCACTCTCTACCCACCGAACCAACTAATTAACGCTTACCGACCACTCTCTATTCTTGCGATATTGTACCACACGAAAGCTCGATTAGCCCGAAAAGCGACTCTGACCTGTGGGAGAAGTCTGAGAAGCAGAAGAGAGTTCCTCGTGCATCTACTCTTCTTCTGCCATCGTGGCTGGGACGTTCCTATTATTAAGAATGGAGAAAACTGATGAAAAGTATGAGTGTAGGAAGGTGAGATTTTTTATATGAGGGGAGGGAGGGGAGTAACCAAAATAAGCTGATAAAAAAGGTAGAAATCTCATTGGGTGTGGAATGCTTTCCTGCTCGGTTGTCGATACGGCCATGAATGCCATTCCCCATTGTCCCAAAACCCAATAATAATAATGTTCCCCGAAGTGACTAATTAAGCCTAAGAGAGATCAACTAATTGAGAGATTTTTGACGGTGATGCGCCATCCTTGCAGAGCTTTACGACGCGAGGCGCGAGAAACCGTCGGTTTTAGTGACCTCGCCTGGCTCGCCTGACCTTTACGCCCAAGGTCGTCGAAAATCCGGCCACATCCGGCTAACGGACAAACAGGAGCACGCTTGCAACATCGGTGGCAGCATCCAAATCAAACTCGGATACGACCACCTCAGCCTCCAACTGATCGTCACGATCCTCTGCGCTTCCGGTCTCACGCCAAGACACAATGGACAGCCCAGGAATCCATACGCCAAAATATTCCTGCTACCAGATAGGAGGTCAGTCCTTTTTATCAACCCCTACCCCTCCATCTCGTAGTACAAAGATCTCTCTTGAAAATATTCAAGGTCATATTGCTCCAATTGTGAAATGTCCTTCATTATATATACATACGTATCACACACATGTATATTAACACGTTGTTGCAATTTTCAGCGAAAACTCGAAGAATCGAACGGAATCCCTGGCGAACACCAACGACCCTAGGTGGAATCAAACGTTTGTTTACGATGGAATTAGAAGGTCGCAGTTGCTGAAGAGGGCCCTGGAAATTTCAGTCTGGGACTATAGGTATCAGGCCAACGATTTCCTCGGTGAGGTCATTCTCGAGCTGGCCTCGTGCCCGTTGAACGACGAGCCTGAATGGCACCTTCTCTTGGCTCACGGCGAACACCAATTCGAAGGGTACGATGTGCAATCCCATTGAACACCACGCACGAACGTGCTAATACCGATGATCCATCGATCGTATTGGGAGGAACCCCTCGGTTCTCTGGATAAGATGATTAATGGAAACAATTTTCAGGCGGTATCCCGATCCGGATGAGATGATAACGACGTCCCTGGATTTTCATCTGAGTCCGCCGACAGCTTCGAGATTGAGCGACTCTGACAATTCCGAGTGTGATAACACGGACTGTGATTTCACGAGGGAGCAAAGGAGAACCGCCGACGGTGCCAGTATTAGTAGTATCGGTAGCTCTTCCAGGTAAGGACCTTTCACCGCTCACCGCGATCTCTCTCCTCGATTCTCTCAAGCTCCTCTAATCGCGCGTCTCCTCAGGAGAGCCATGAAGAAATCTTTTCGACTCCAAAATACCAGCAATTTATTCTATCGACCAGAGTCAAATGGAAACTCGCGTGCGATTTTAATCTTTGCCCCAACTGGAACTTATACTTTTTTGTGCTTCCAGGTATGCGATAAACGTAAATTTTATCGGAGCTTTTGTCGATTGGAAAATACCCATGGATGAAAATGCGTTATTTTGAAGAACGCGGGAATGGAAATGCAGCGGAGAGTATGCTGGAAGAGTCGAGCTTC
The DNA here is from genome assembly GCF_024137725.1 of Prorops nasuta. Classification (NCBI taxonomy): domain Eukaryota; kingdom Metazoa; phylum Arthropoda; class Insecta; order Hymenoptera; family Bethylidae; genus Prorops; species Prorops nasuta. The sequence goes on from NW_027116814.1 coordinate 4,745,208, forward strand.
CACACTGTTTTTCCTCATTTTTCTCTCTCCTCGACCCATTTCTTTGGCTGAGAATTTCAAGTTGAAGAATCGCTGCAACGACCAATGATACACACTCTGCAGAGTTCGACGAACCTTTGGGGGAGGGGAATAGAGGGGGAGATGCTTGCTTAAATCCATCGCGCCTTCTCTCTCTCTCTCTCTCTCTCTCGCTCTTTCACTCTTTCACTCTTTTTCGCGCGTCATCAGCCTAATCTTTGCCACGACGCGACTCGCGAACAAGCTCCGCCTCTAGTTTTGCACGAAGCTACCAAAGTTATAAGCTGCAAAACTGGGCAGCAAGCCAATTGACACAAGCCAGTTGGCTGCTGAACGTCGTTTATCGCGGAACGCTTTCTCCTTTCTTCCAATTTTTCATTCTACTCCTATATTTCTCTTTTCTACATCTTTCTCTCGTCAACCTCCGAGCCCGTGAGTTTAGATTCGATAAATTAAAATTCTTCTTGCGAGCCACGCAGCAGTTGAAGATTTGTGAAAGTTCCAGTGACATTTATGAACGTGTGGACTTTGGTTAAAAAAATTCAAAGAAAATGAAAGTGGAAGGAATAAAATTGTGTAGAGAATGAGTGAGAATTTTGCATTGGTATCGATGGCTAAATAAGCAGTCTCTCTCGAATCGTGAGAAATTAGTTGGAGCGCATATTTAATAACCTTTGATGCATCGACTAATAGGATTATCCGAAAGGGTTTCACCGGTACATTAATAAATCCATCGGCGGGGAATCCCGTCGGGGAATACGGCACGGCGTACGACGATCGGATTACTTTCTTCTCTCTATAACGCACCCCCGAGTCTCCCTCCCTCTTTTCCTCCTTCATACTCGAACCACGAGCATCCCTTTCAGCGATTGGTTTTTCAACCAAGCTCTCGTCCCGTCGGTCTCGATGACGTCAAATCCTCCTCATCGTGCCTCTCTAATTCGCCAACTACGTCACTCCTTATATCCAGATATTTGCACGTGTAACTATACACGCAAGGATATAGTAGCGGGGTTCTCTCTATTCGAAGAACAGTTTGAAAAGAAAAAAAACAAGAAACTCGCCGCAGTTTCCATTTGGCTGTATCCCTAAATCTTCTTCATCCGTCCCATTTCTTTATATACGAATGCTTAAATTCGCGACCAATGGAACGAGCAAGAATTTTGCTTTTAATCGTGTACTCTGTTATTATTTTTAGGTTTCATAATATGCCGTCGAATTATAAGCGGTACGGCTACTGAAAATTCTATTTATCTCTATCACAAAATCCATGCTACACGCGATACGCATCAGTTACACGCTATAGGTTCTCATTAGAGCTGTGCGTAGCAGTGTTTATCGTGCGTTTCTCCAGATTAAATTTTTTCTTCATTCTCCAGCATTTATTTTGATCCTTGGCCAGTTTTCACGCGACGGTGCGGGGGCACCATTGATGCGCAGAAAATAATGCCAAGAGCAACGCGCGCAATTAACGAAGGAAAGCATGCCAAATCGCATTATTGCCAGCCCTCTTGCAGGGAAGGAGCAGGAATATCCATTCAAAATCCATTCTTCCTTCCAAGTTGAATCTTTGCTTGCGCCAATTGGTTAATTATAATTGTCAATAATCGACTTGGCTCTGCAAAGAATGGCTGTTTTTACACGAGTAGTTGTTCCTTTACCGTATAGATTTGTTAGATGATAGAATTAGCTTGATTCTGGAAAAACAAGGGGAAAGGGTGTTGTGGAGAAAAATCATTGATCCCTGGAACACATCAATGAATGGCAAGAATCCTATATAGTATGAGAGTGACAGAGTGAAGGATCAGTGATTTTTCAAAGTTAATTGCGCAATGAAATCAGTGTTGTTTTTATTACAGACTATATATATTGCTTGATAAATAGATTGTTTTCTGCGCCAGTGCACTATAGACAAATTTTGAGCGTATTGGCAAAAGAATCGGAGAAAAGAATATCAGGAAATGTTCAAGAAACATATATATATATATATATATATATATATATATACATATAAACGTTTAACGCCGTTACGTCATTGCTTTTTTTGGACATTTGGAGAGTCGCAGATTTCTAAATGTTTGTCGTAAAGGAAATGGCTTTCTAGAAACGCTTGACGCATATAGCAATAATAAGATAGGACCAGCGAGCAAAGGGCTTAAGAGCGTGCGAAGCAAATGAGAACGAACGACATTATATTCTCTGCAGGAAGAAATCTGGACAAATCGAGAGTTTTAAGGTTTTCAATTGGCGAGCGAGCTAGGAGAAATTGCTGCGAGATGGAGAAAATTTTTGGCAAAGATTACGACGGTGGTTGAGAGTGCCAAGTTTGTGTCGAGAAGTTGCAACGTGTTAAGCCCTTGTTTGATCCTTGGCCTTTCTCTGTCGTCGTCGTCGTCGTCGTCGTCGTTGAGAGTAAACTCGAACGCGCGTATCCCCCTCTGTCTCGTCGCAGTGGGCTACTGTGCGCCAGTGGAAAACCCGCTCTCTAGTCAGACGCGCTTACCACAGTAAACTCGGCCAAATTATTTTTGCTCGTTCGCCAGACTCTGTAATGGAGGAGGGAGGGGGGAAGCTTGGAGCCCTTTGGTCGCTGGTTTTGGAGGAGTAGCGCGCGAGATCACGGCAGTCGCCTCATATAGTTTGTAAGGAACACTTGGCGTTCGCTAATCGAGAAAAAAAATGAATGCGTGCTGGAGCAGCCATTATTCCAGCCCACCACCGGAGGGTGAGCACTACCTGGATGGAGAACACCGGAGCAGGAGGGACATCTCGCCCCAAGGACGAAAAAGAGCGGCCCTCATGATCTCGCGAGACCACCCAGCCTCCTTATCCAGTTATCATCATCACGCCTATCGCAGGGTAAGTGCTAAATATTCATCTTCATCACTGATTATCACATTAAAAAATGAGCAAATTAATTAAATATCTTGAAAATCTTCCAGGATGAATTTCACAAAGGAATGCTGGCGCACAGATCTCATAGCGCCGCACCGATGGACTCCTCGAGCATCCGTTATCGCGAAAGGTCGCAGAGTCCCAATGGCCATCGATCGTTGTCACCACCGGAACACAGATCCATCCAATTTTCCTCCCACAGCTATATATCCAACAAGTATGCACGATGAAGAAAATTATACCGAGCGATTATGATCGGTCTGTCTATCGTTTTGTTATTGATCGAACGTACACAGTGATGTTCTCCACAGATTCGTGTCGAGATCGGCGACGGCCACTCCCACGGGTTCGCCGAAGAAGCGTCAGTTGCCTCAAATACCAGTGGAGAGGGGAAGGTTTATGGCGAACAGGAGTAGCAGGCAGAGTCGTATGTTTTATAACAGTACAAATACGGGTGAGTGTGCGCGTGCATCGAGCAATCAAGGATGATGTAGCGCCTTAAATTTATTAGTTGGAAATTCATTGAGACGTTGCTGTAATCCTTTGTTTTTTTTTTGGCAGGTTTGTCGGATTCGGATTTGCCGTCGATGGCTCACGACTCGATTTCTTTGTCGCATAACACGGTTCAAAGGCTGCACAGGTCGCGCAGGAGTCGCTACAGTCCAGACACGATCACTGCCGACCACGGCGACTCCGATATGGAAAGCATAGCGTCCGTGACGAGTAGTGCCTTCAGCACTCAGTCCGAACGACCACATGGCACGAGAGGCCTCATGTGAGTAGAAACTCCTTTTTCCACGAGTTTCTATCACGTGCACCGATTTTCGATCGACCAACGATCTCTTGAAAATATTGGCAAACCTAGCTATATATGTGTAAGAGAAACCGGCCTCCTACAGCTTTTTCTCTCCCTTTCTATTAATTGTTGTCTTCGATCAGCTCAGATGCCAAAATTGTATCGCGTTTCTTACGTATCCTTGTCGACCTATTCCATTCCTATTTATCCTATAGTTTTCATCATTTGTTTCTTCCAATTAATCGTTCTTGTCTCGATCGATAGATATTTTTTTTCTGGATTTAGTTCAGAAGCTTGTTCCAAGCATCATCAGGTAGTTTAATCTTCTATACAATTGCACTATTAATTTCTGGAAATAGTATAAACATAATTTATATATAGTAATAATTGAAATACGAATCCAGTTTGGCATTATAGAATAGAGAGGATTTTTCTTAATTATATAAGAGAGGATCGAGGAATTCTCTGGGAGGCCGATTTCTCCGACCAAATTAAAACATCCCTTGATTAAATGGACATTGCCAAAGAGTATAGAAAAACTCTTTTAGTTGTGCACTCTCTCGTTTGCCTGCTGATAGTATAGAACGATTGCTTTCTCTTTTCCTCTCTGCTCTGCTCTACTCCTCCTCTATTTTCCTGTATGATAAAAATATAGAAAAAGGAGAAGCTCCGCTTAGTCTCTATTAGCAGAAGATTAGTCGGTAGAGATTCTTTTACAAACATTTCCTGACTATCGCGTGTCAATGTCCATTTAAAAATGTCCCATTCTACCAAGCAGGGTATAGTACCGTTGGTCGCTTATTTTAACCATTAAAACGAGTAACGAGCTGTGAGAAAACTCTGTAGAAAAGAAAACAGAGTGTGAGATCCACGCCTGTTTAAAACAAAAATGCGATAAAAGAGTCGCGTACGCGCAGTAGCCGGAGAGAATGGGCCAATGATAGGAAAGTAGCGAAAAAAAGTTGAGAATGAAAGTGATAAAAAGTAAAGAATGAAAGAAATATCTCTAGAAGTAAAAGTATATAGATAAGTAATTGCGCAGCAACGCTAAGACTCTATATGAAAAACCATTGTTTGCAGACCGACAGTTAAAAACGTTTTAATACCCGGTTTCATATCCCCAATGCCCCCACCCCCTAGGCGCAATAGGCGCAGGCACAAAATTAGGGTACCCTGCAGCGAATGTCATTGCCCAACCGCCAATTATCCTCTCAAGTCCAAAAGTCACGATCATCGTCAACAAGAACAACAGCAACAACTACAACAGACATTCCATCGAGACCGAAAGCACAATAATCCCTCCATGCCGCATCCCCTGGTACGGAGCAAGTCCGCAGTGGTACGCTCGTTGTACAGAAAAATGCGCTCGCCCTTTATGAGGTCGCACACCGTCGACGAGAACGTCCTGAGACGCTACAGCCCCGAGACCAGCGAGTACAGCGTCTGCGAGGGCTTCATGCTCAAACCAGAGTCTCTCGGGAGAGGCCAGCAGTCTCGAATACCGGAAATCTACGTCGAGGACTGCCTGCAGGTGGACTTTAACGATCGGCTGCTCGACAAGTTCCGGATGGAAGGTGGGGACTCCTCTTCGCTTCTTCCTCCGCCCACCGGCTCCTTCTGGGGAAAAAGATCCTCCCCCTGCTCCTGCTCGATCACCTCGTCCTCCGCTGGGACCACCGGAGGAACCGGAAGAAGCTTCTCCGACGTCCTCGCAGGACTGGACCACTCCCTCCCCAGCGACCTCTCCACTCTCAAACCACCCAGATTCTTCCTCGCATCCAAGGCCAAGAGCTTCGAGTATGACGTCATGAAGGACTCGCTCAAGTACCACCGATCGGCCATCAAGAGACTCGGCGAGGCCGCGAAGAACCTCTGCACCGGAAGGAGGAGCAAGAGTTTCGAGTACGAGAACCTTCCCAGCGAAATATTCGCCACGGATAGTCTCGGAGCTTTCGAGAGAAAGCTCAATGGCAGTCGCCGGTATCAATTACTGCCTCCTCGCGACTTCAGCGACGGAGCTTTCCTCGAGAAGAGCGAGGGGAAGCTCGAGGGCCACGATTACGGGAATTTCCATCGGTACGGTGGTACCAGCGACAGGAACCTCGGGAGCTTTCGCTACGAGTCTCTACCCGGAGAAACTCCTCCTCGGAATCCTGGAAACGGTCCTCGAAGGTTCAAGAGCTTCGAGTACGATTCTATACCGATCTTGTGCGAGAGAGTGCCTCGTAGAAAGCCGAAGAGCTTCGAGTACGAGACTTTGCCAGATCGTGGTTACCAGGAGGAGGTCTTCGGGTACGAGGTGCTTCCCAACAACATCTTCAGCGATGACAGTCTCGGGACTGCGCGTCGCAAGCTCAAGAGGAATTTGTCCCTTAACGATTCTGGTTACGGCGACAAGATCCCTGCCCTCGACGACCACAGCAAGTCTTACTACGAATCGAACGGTGAGAGCGACCAATTACGCAGGACCAAGATGGTCTCCGCTGATCGTAAGATGACCTTCGATCAACCTCATAGATCATCCTCCCTCTACGGCTACGATTCCGAGCTGAGTTGCGGTGAATCCGAGATCTACGTGCCTCACCGACAACCGGAGCATCTTTGTCCCGAAGAACGGTCGAAAGTGGAGGACGCAGTGGATCCTGGCAAAGAGCACGTCTACTGCACCATCGACGAGCCATCTTCTTCGGCCCCGGAATACGAATTTATAGACGAGACCGGTGTAGAAACCAGTGGCGATCACCGGAAGTACGATCTAATCGTCCGTCCAGCAGAATCTTACATCGAACACATCAATTACGAACCTAGCGGAACCTGCGATCGCAACATTCGTCCTCCGACTGATCGTTGGAATCACGATATTCTCCCGGATGTTCATGCCGGAAGCAGAACGAACAAAGATCCCTACGACCACGCGGAGATTCGTCAGGATCCCAGCAAAAGAAGAAGAGGCCGGATGCTGAGGAGCGAGAGGATGGACTACGTCCAGTTCGGAGCCTCCTCGCCGATTCTTCAGCGGAGAAGAATACAACGAACCGAATCAACGCCAATTTTACACAGCAGCGAGAGGGGAGGAGGAGGAGGAGGTTTTAGCTCATCCGGTAGACAATGGTCCAGCTTGACGCGTCACCGGAAACGGAACGCCAGTTGTCCGGAGAGCAGCTCGGTCTTGTACTCGGAGGACGAGGGTCCGGATATCAATTTTGGCGGGAGATCGCTCGCACGTCCGCTGCACGAGGATTTTTCTACGAACCGGAAGGAAGTTGCCGATCGGCGGATGGAAGGCTCATGGTTGCTACCGCAGGAGTCGGAGGACGATGATTTTGGATCAATGGAGACGGTCGTGTGTGCCGATGATTTCCGGAGGAGAGGGGGGGAGGATCGGAGGAACAATTACGGGCCAAGGGGCGGTTGGCGCCGATCGTTCGACGACCAGGGCGAGCGCGGCTCGAGTTCAGGAGGAGGAGGAGGAGGAGGAGGAGGAGGAAGACGGTCCGCCAAAGGGACGAGGAGGGCGGCGGCCTCCGGAGAACGCAGGAGGAGGAACAGCAGTTGTCCCGAGGCTAGGGAGCTCGAGGAGGAGCAGCTGTTGTTCCTGGAGGATGAGAGGGGCAGGGGGATGGGCAGGGGTAGGAGGATGAGGAGGAGGAGGAGGGGGGAGGAGAGCAGCAGCCTCGAGCAGCGCGAAGTCGTCGCTCTGCAGGCGGCTAAGAGGAACGTGGCGATCAGCGACACTCTCGAGTACTACGAGTACTCGATGGAGAGCGAGAGCCAGTGCAGCGAAAACTGCGGATTTGGCCCGTTCGATCCTCGTAGGCCCCGTAACCGAGCACCCCACCCCGGTAACGCTAATTCAAATCTCTTTGATTCCCAAACCGCTACCTCCGACTTTGCTAAAATTCACCCACGGATCGACCGCCGTCACGTAAACCCACCACGAAACACGAAACCTCCACGACGACGACCATCCAACTACGTCGTCGATCCCGACGATGATCGTCCCGATCCTGCCGCCGGTGCCACCGACCACGATGACCCACCCCGACGACGACCCTGCGGCGCATCCGTTCCCGTTAGCAGCGACTACGCCAGCCAGTCCAGCTCCTACGAGAAGCCCCTGAGGCACCAGGTCACCGACAACGGCCACGACGACCACTCCAAACGGGCCCAATTCACCAGGAGTCTCAGCAACGCTGATGTTCCACCTGGTGAGAAAGTCGGTAAGCCATCCGAGGCGAGGTTTTGTCCATCTGTGCAGTGCTTATATGTATATGTGTGCGATTCCGTAATTCAAAGTCTCCTCCTATGACGTAACATTCTAACCGATCCTCTTCTTGCAGATGGTAGTCTGAGCGATACAGCGGTGAGCTTGTGCGTGGAGAACGCCTCGAGGAGGGGCAGGAAAAGTTCGCCTGGTAGTAAGAGCGGAAGTGGGAGTAGTAGCGGGGGCGGAAGCGCCGTCCCGTACCAATCGAACCTCAGCAAGAAGAGCAACAGCACCAGTCAACTCTCCGCTACAGGTAACACATCGGCATTTCGACCAGACCTCCAACCATTTCGACTCGTGTCTTCCATTACTCTTCTTTGCTTCATTCGGATAATTATTTCTCCAAAGAATTCCACCAGTTTTCCGAAGCTCCTCTCTGACACTTCGAGAAATATAAAAAAAAAAAAAAAAAATACTGCTACCAAGAGCCACAAAGACAAAGCAAATTCGAGAGAAGAACACGACTTTTACGCGAATCTCTACTTTCACTGCTTGCCTTTTCCAAATCAACGAAAAAAGAGACGTATTGTATGTACTCTTCTCTCGACCATCGATAGTCCTGGCTCGCAAGCTCGAATCTTTGCATAATTCGGTCGGAAAGTAGTGAAAAAAAAATGTAGGAGAAGCAAGAAACAAGATCATTCTCACCTCTCGACTATGCTACTACACACACTTAGATTTTAGTCACGATCATTATTGTCTTTCTCGTGTATTCCTATTTTTTCTTTTTATTTTTCTATATATATATTATACAGTATCTTGGTAGTCGAAATTTCTTTTTTCGTAGATTGAAACGAATCGAGTGTTGCTATTTTCTCTCCACTTTAATTAATCTCGAGCGATCGAGTTAATTGTTGCTTATATATACATTTATAGAATTTTCTGTCGACTTGAAACTAGAATGTATAGATCAATACTATATATCACACCACAATATATAACCAATTGAATGTCTTCGGAATTGTAAAGCGACGAGTCGCAGTCTGCGTATAGTGATCGATTGAATTTTTTTCTTAGTACTTAGGAGAAAAAGAAACTAATAGTGTATTTTTTGTTATTCGTTATCTCTCTCATAAATATCCTCATCGACACGCATACACGCACACAATACAACTTCGAACCATCGCTCTACGTCATTGGGGACAATTTACAACGCATCACTCCACCGTCTCCGCCTTTCCACGCCATCATCTTCGAATCGCCAACAAAAAACAACACTCGACCACACCGAACTCTGCCCGCTCGCTGGATTCATTTACAATCTCGATGAATTCCTCGTTTCTCTTACAATCTCATCGCCACAAAACTCTTTTTCGCTTCATAATTTTTAAAATCTCCCCGCAAAAAAAATAAACAACCAAAACAACTGTTTCAATCGCAACGACAAAAATCGACTCGAATGAAACGAAAAAAAATAACAACAAATGAATAAAACGATAACTTGGGACGTGCGTCTGTTGGTGGTACATGCGTGGGCGAGGAAGGACGAAAGCGGCGTCTGGGATTCGGAAAGAAGGGGAAGTCGTCCTTTACGGTTCATAGGAGCGAGGAGGTCCTTCCGGAGGACGGGGCAAGCGGAAGGTGCGGAAGGCAACCGAGCTCGGCCAGCAGCGATGGCGAGGGCAGCGCTGACGGGGACAGGTCCGTCCACCTTCTTCTTTTTCTACTTTAATCCCTCACACCCGCAAAACGCACCTTTCCCCCTCTCTCCGGAATAACGGAGGATGTCCGGCCAAAACCTCCATTCTCTACTTCCGCCCGACTTATCTCGCACCTCTATCACTGAATTTTCATCTCCCCACCCCTCCCCTCCAACCGTTGCTCCCAACGTGAAAAAAAAACTCAGCTTTCCAAACAACATGGTCCTCTTCATGCTTGCCCGGCTCGCAAAACTCGTTGCATACCCCGAGGGAATCGCAAACGCTTTCGCGGGTGAAAATGCGAAAATCAGAAGACCGCGCGATAAAGGTTCTCCAGTCGAGCCTTCGATGAAAATACAGGAGCGCAAGGCGACGGGATTTTGGGAAGAAAATCGACCACACCGAGCACACACGCGATGAACTATATATATATATATATATATATAGTCGAACAGAGCTCACAACGACACAGTACCAGATCAGATACACACCTAGCACGTCACTGCCTTAGAGGCAAATTATTATTATTATTTTAGATGGAGCCGTCGCACCGGGATAACTGGTGAGATCGTCCTCGAGCTGCTCTACCAATCATCCTGAGCGATCAGACAGTATCGCTATATATAGCTTGTTCCTCGCTCTACGCGTCACGGAATTCATCGGACTCGTCAACGGTTCTCCTTTTTTTCTTTTATTCTTATACAGTTCGTCCTTTCGTGTATATGTTGTATATACGAAGAAATCTTTTCTCTTTGAGCACCAATAACGCAGTTTTAATGCTTCGGTTGACGCAGCACGGCTGTTCCGGTTGACGAGTCTGGTGAGATTCGTCGCGCGCGAAACCTTTATGTGAAAACAACAGGTTTGTCCCAATGCTACTATATATATATATAGAGGAAAGTATATATTTGACGCGAGCATGTACTGGAAAATCCACGAATGGCTGAGCAGGCGAACCAATGGTTCCGTTCTTGCTCCATTTTTAAGATAGAGTGTAGATACGTAACGTAGCACTTGTGCGTTTTTCTTTAGAAAGGCTGAAACAATCTTTTGCTCACCGAGTTTCCTCAGCATTGCCAGAAATCTTTCCTTTAATGGTCCTTCTGTCGTGTGTTTGCGCGCGAGCGCGCGCCTGGGTTTTTTTGTCTCTGTCTGTGCGTGTGTGTGTGTGCGTGTGTGTGTGCTACATGTATTTCTTGGATAGAAACAATTTTTGAGAAACTCTCTCCTCGTATGATCCAGCAGAGCTTGTTATGTCATAGCTCTACGATTATTCTCATCATTCGTCCCATAACTCTTGTTCCTCTTGTTGCTCGTTCTTTTTGTTACAAAATAATCCTTCGCACTGTTCCTCTAGTTTCTTCTTTTACCCGTTATATGAATCCTTTTTGATATTTTTCTAAGGAAAGATATATATATATATATATATATATATATAGCAATAACATACGATGCTCCAAGATTTTATGGGAAGAATTCAATGGGACGATCAGAGAGATTATGTCAAATCTATATGATTATCCATGCTGGTTCTTCAGTATTTTGCTCAGGGTACTTTCAGCTTTTAAAGACTTCAAATACAGACTGACACTGCTTGGCTTAAATAAACTCTGAAAGCAGCTTGAAAACTTTCATTGTCACACGAATCTCAGGATTCGCGAGGAGAATTTAATGAACGGTAGGTGAGAGCTAATTAGATTGATATTTGCTTTTTTTGTTTTTTAGACTATCCCATATGTCTGTGAGTGCATTATCATCATTCTTGTCCTAGTACTATCTTCATTGGCACCTTCATCCTCATCGTTTTCAGAATCCACGGATATTGCTGTTTCTTCCTTTCAACGATTCCATCGATCTTCTTCTTTCTTTTGTAAAGATAGTTTCACCAGATTTAGTCCGGTGATCACAACTTGTTCTCCAGTTGACCAAATTGGTCTCTCGATTTGTTCCTTGGGAAGTTATCGTAGGCAATGTCCAAAGTTGTCATAAAAAGTGCTGCTGCTGCTGTTGCAAGAGAGAGAGAGAGAGGGAGAGAGAGAGAGAGAGAGAGAGCTTTTATAGAAGAAGAAGAAGAAGAAGCTATAGATAAATAAGAGAAACGATGAGGAGGATTCGCATCGATGGGCAGTCGTGTTCGTGAGAATGAGAGAGGGAGAAATGGTGGTTGAAAAGAGTGGAGGATTTTGTGGGATGCTCGAGGTCCGTTGAGTTGGTTTTTCCTCGCGAAGCAAAGGGGTAGGATGATGGGGTTTAGGAAAGGAGAGGGGAGAGGGGAGATTTGTTTGAAAGCATGGACGAAATCGATGTATGTTGTTTGGTTTGCAACTCGCAGAAAGCGTTATCGGCGGGATCGTAGCCGTCGGTGGAGCTGGGATCAGCGGAATCGGAAGTGGATTTGGCGGTGGAGGGAGTGGAAGTGGTGGCTTGAGCTTGTCGAACCGGAAACGAAACAGCACGCCCAGCAGCATACAGCGTTCGGAAGAGATCGTCCCTTATCAACGAATTGACCCCGGCAAACAGCAGCAGTCAGGATCTGCCGCATCCGAAACAGCCGGAAGTCTCAACTCGATCTCTAGTTCAGAAGGAAGCTCGTAAGTAGCGGATTACCCCTCCTTGGCAACCTTAAAACCCCCCACCACCCACCGAAAACACCACGCTAAATCGAAATTGTGCGATGACCGATATAACGCGTTATCAATTTATTTTCAATCTCTTGCAAATACTTTTTATATTCTTCTCTTTCTCTCCCCCACCCCCCCCCCCTCTTTTAATCTATTATTCTCTATTTTGTCACTATCTCTTTTTTCTATTCTCTATCCCCTTTTCTCTCTCTCTCTCTCTCTCTCTCTCTCTCTCTCTCTCTCTCTTCTCTCTCTGTCTCTTAACTCGTATATACACCAACTTTACTATATAGCTTCGCCAAAAACTTCAAATCTTCGATAATCACCTTTCAACACTCGTGAATTTTTAACAATCCTCGAGCTTCGGTCCTTCGACCTCTATTGTACAGCTGGCTGCAAGATTATCACAAATTCATTTGTTATACAATCACCGATGAAGAAGAATTGTAACAACATCACTTTCAATCTTTTTGAGCCAATGTAAATGAATTGCTTGGTGCGTCTGCTGTTATTTGAATTGTTCTTGTTGTCTTGTTGCAATATTGCTGTGTGGATCGTTTGCTATAAATGAATTTTTGTCACTGTTCGATTTGTCCCTGGATGCTTTTGCAATGAGTGTGCCAATTCTATCTAGCTCCACTTACCAACGTACACCTACTTATAATTCATATACGTTTCATTTTACATTCGCACAGAACCATTTGGCACAAAGTTCAAACTGGAACTTGCACAGTTTCCACTGAAAATTTCTTGCACGTGCCAAAAAGTTTATTCGTTATTCTCCCTTTCTCAAAATCCTCTCCCCCACTCTCTCCAACACTCACTGCTATGTAAACCCATACATTTAACTTCACAGAGTACACCGATCATACCAACAATAATAATAGTATCTAATGTTTAGAAAATTCCCGAGTCCTCTGTGGGGTTGGTCACGAGTCACAAAGTGTGTTCGTTGTTTAATTAAGTTTTTTCTTCCACTTCCTCTCCCGGAGAATAATCGATACCGCAACGTCTTTTACCCTGGTTTTACGATTAGTATGTGTGTGTATGTGTGTATATCTATGTGTGTCAGGATGGGAAAATAAAAAAGGGCAGAGAGCCTTTCTCCTGTACAGCACAATCTCTCTTTTACCTTGTCTAGCATACGCCATATAGAAAGTGGAATTTTTCTCAGTGTCAATTCTCTTTCCAGCTCTTCATGTTTCTCACTTGTACTCTATTTTTTTTTTATTTACCAAATGCAATGCAATCAAGCACAATCTTTCGAACATTTCTATTCAAGTTGTACCCTTTCCGATGCTCCATCATTTTTCTTTCTCTCTCTCTCTCTCTCTCTCTCTCTGAAATACTCATTCCACGACGATAGCATCATTAAGATAATTGTTGTTAATATTTATACTATATATATGGTCGTTATAGTGTACAGGCATTGCTATAGCGCGCTTTGCATTTTTATCTCTCTCTCCCATTCCTTTTTCTCGTGATTATCGAGCATCCCACACCATGGCTTACAACCAGGTACAACTTTATTGTCAATTACTAATGAATTTTTTCTCATTTTCAGTATCCCTCGACCAAAGCACGCTACTTATGCTGAAACCTAGAAAATAGACCTTTATCTTCTACTTTCAGATCTTCTCTTTTCTTTGTAGCTTTGCATGATTTCTCTTTATAAGGCTTTACGCGTCTCTCACCTGGCAGTCTATGTGTATACAAGTGATCTTACAGTATGTGGCTATGTATAAATTATATTATATATTATAGTATAAGTATGATTATTTAGTTTCACTCTTACACCGAGCTACACACATTGAACGTGCGTTCTCCCTGCCTCGGACTGAACAAAATGTGTTTTCTATTCTCTCAATTTTCGTCGAAGGCTTGCGAATCTTTTTCTGAAAAATCTCGCTAATCGCGCGTCCCATTTTCACCCCCTAAGAAACTCTACTCTCATTTCTTTTCAGACCTTTTCTATTTCTCTTTCCCATTCTCTCTCTCTCTCTCTCTCTCTCTCTCTCTCTCTATCTCTATCTCTATCTCTATCTCTCTCTTTCTCTCTCTCTGTCTCTTTCTCTTTTTGTCTCTCTAGTTTAATATCTTCAGTTTTACCTTTGATATCCAGCACGTATTGCTTTTCGACGCGAAAAAAGTAACACTGAGCGTTCCCTTATCAGTATTATTATTATACAATCGAGATTGAGCGAACTTTACGTTGTTAATTATCTCTCGTAAGAGCGATGCTTTGAACAAGGAAATTTTAATGTACGAAAGTTGCAGTGTAGTAAATGATATATTTGTGTAGGAAATGGTATCTGATTTTTTTTATTTTTATTTAAGAAGGGGGGGGGGGGAGAGGGGGATTTTAATTACGCGTAATTAGTCTGAATTTCTCGCATCTTCGAGAGGGCGTCAAGATTTTATTTCGCCAAGTGAAATTTTGTCGAAGTAGCTGCTATATGGGAGTAGGAGAAGGGAGGTTTTGGTGATTATAAAAGAGTAATTTTGAAAATCGCAGTTGGTCCACTAGCATGCGAATACCGGGAGAGCCACAACAGTTGAAGGACTTCTTCGAAGATCTTGGTCCAGCACAGATGGTAGGGAGGCAAGCACTGGGCTCCCAATGCCTTGGAGAGATTCAGCTCAGCCTGAAGAATGTCGAAGGCAACCTTGAAGTCGAGGTCATACGTGCCAAAGGTCTCAAGGCCAAGGATGACTGTAAAGTGATACCAGGTACCACCACCCTCTTCTCATCAATCATCGTGCACTTTTTTTACTTTTATTCCTTTTTTTTCGTCAATTTACCTTAACCTCCCTAGGAAAAAGAAAAGTCTAATAAAATCACTCAAACACAATTTTACAGCTCCTTTTGTGAAACTGTATCTGGTGGTTGGCAAGAAAGTCAAAGCGAAGGCAAAAACATCGACGTCGAGTAGAAAAACACTCGATCCAATGTATCAGCAGTCGTTGACCTTCAAGGAAAATTATCAGGGTTGTATTTTACAGGTGAGTAGAAGAACTTGCGATTATTTTGATCAAGTTCTTTTGGAATTGTTTTCCCTTCTGGTGCAAAAGGATTAATTTTGTGCTCTTTCAGGTAACTGTGTGGGGTGACTATGGACGATTGGGGAAAAAAGTATTTATGGGCATTGCGCAGATCGTATTGGACGAGCTAAATTTGAAGATGAACGATCTGGTGATTGGCTGGTACAAGCTGTTTGCCAACACATACCTGGTCAGTGCTCCTTCGTCCCTCAATATGTCCAGACGTTCATCCACAGCATCCATCGAATCGTTCACAAACTAAAGCCTGTCCAGACCCAATGATGCTCTCCCCACCAATTTCTTTGTACTCCCTTTCCCTGTTTCTCTCATCGAAACTCATCTTCAACTAAAATTACAATTGTTTTGCTGAAAACTGTATCGATTATCGCGAAGAGCTCATTGTACAAATTGGTAAAGAAAATATTGGTATAAGGCCATTTTTAGCTGTAGGCTTACATTAGTAAAGAATAAGCTTGGTAGATTTTAAAGAGAGCTTTAATATGTAATGAAAGATGGGTAGCTTTAAATAAGACGGGGTCACGTAACGTGAATGAGGTACAGAGAAGAAAGGGAGAATAAAGAGCAAACGACGGGATAGAAAACGAGAGGAGGTAAAACGATAAAGAATAAAATCATGTTCTATGCTGGAGATTTCAATGGAGATACGATCGAGCATCACATCAATGCTTTACACATTTGCGCCTACACACACACACACACACACACACACAGGTCCACATATATATATTTTCAGCACTAGTTCAGCATCATTCTCATATCTAGACGAAGTAGATGAAAACACTAGTCTTTATAAAAGAGACTGGCTGCAGAGACAGCGGCCATGTCCCGGAGCGCCAGATAGCTTTTAGGTATGCCATAAAGTCACAACTGGCAACGTCCTTCCTTCATTATTCAACCTTATTCGCTATTGCAACGATGGAGCATGCCAGTTTCTCAATCTGATCAGGGATCTTCAAAATTTGTGATCTCATCTTCCCTTACTTTTCTTTTCCTTCCAAGATTTATACAGTCTTACTTTAATTTCACTCAAACCTATAAAAGCAGATAGTCTCGGCTATGTAAATCCTGCCTCTTATTCATCTTGGTTCATCCATCTTTACTCTATTTAATCTTTTTTTTAATTATCGAGTCGCTCTGTATCAGCCAGATTATTATACAAATTAATCACAATTTTGAACATCTCTTATCAGGAATCTCTTTGCATCCGTCCAGCAATTTTAATAGGCTCCAATCTATTTTTGTACGGAGAAATCAGTGCAACAATTACCCCATTATTCCTGAACTCTTGAACGTCAGAAAACTGTTTATATAATTGGATTGACAAGAAAGTAATTTCACCTTACGTAGATATATGGATGAACAGCTCCAAATCAAAAGTTACTTTCTCTTGCCAACCTAACAGAATTGTATGTAAGAAAGTGTCATGCAAAGATTAAAGAAAAAAGAATTCAATTAATAATACTTTAAATCACACAATCTTACGTTCAGGATAATTTGTATGAAAAAAAAGTGTCGCTCGATTTTTACTCTTCTATTCGTTCTCCAGGCATCTGAGTAATGAATAATCTCCATGTTATACACATATGTATATGACATATAATTTCCCAAGTCTCTTGATGATCTTTCAGTCACTTCCTCTGGTTACGTTATGAATTGGAATATGTTGATTGATTGGTATATTGGGACATCTTGTACATACACTGTTCACCATTGACAGTTTGCCTGCTCATGAGTGCCTATCCATATTAGTTCATGACCAGCTTTCATATTTACTCAAAGCTATAATTATTTCAACTTCATTTTATCTAATTTTTCAGTTTTGCAATTTTTACGTTGCGCGAAACTTATGATTTCTTTCACTCAATTTTCTCTCAATTTCCAATGTCTTTCGTTTAATCGTTTTTTCTATTTTTCTCTCTCTCTCTCTCTCTCTCTCTCTCTCTCTCTTTCTCTCTCTCGAAAATATTTTGGAGGTAAGTTCGTGTAAAGTATTCGGACTTTACTGCATACACTCATTGGAATGTTTGCCTTAAAATCGATACGCTATAAGCTGGCTATAGGAATCTTATTTAGCTGTTGATTGAAAAGAACCAAATTCCATGTACTATATTGACACATTCTCACGTTTTTCGTTGTCTTCTCTCCGCTCACAATTTTTCAACCTTTATCATAGTATAATATGCATTATAAGCTTTTAGATAGAACGAAAAAACTATAATTAAATCCTTTGTTGATTTCAGACCTTAACTGCTAGTGCAAACTAAACATCCTTCCATAGTTCGATGATTAAACTATTTTCTAACGCATTGTATATACAGAAACAGAAAACTGAACAAAACTATGTCGATAAAAAAAGTAACGTTTTACTAAATAAGGTTCTTATCAGCTTTTCTTGTACATAAATACAATGCAACAATAAGTGGGAGCTTAATTAACTAAAATCTGTTTCTTGTCTAATTTACAGTGAGAGGAAAGAGAGCTTAATGAATTTATTACCGATGCAAATTCGAATTTTGCGCAGCCTGGCAAATGTGCGTTGAAAATGAAACGAGGGAAGATACGAACAAAATAGGAGGAAAGAGGAAAATAGCGAAGGATAAGCTTTCGTTCGCCAGCGCAAGAGAACCAAGGATCTGCTGCAGTAATGTGCGACAAAGGAGAGGGGAGGAAAAAGAAAAACTTAAACTCTGTGAGGCACGTTTATACGCAGGATGTAAAACGTGCTAAACTGTGACTGTCAACAATACGTACAAGATATTCTAGATATCTTTGTGAAATTGGAGGAGCATTTATCGACATTAGCGTGTAATCTAGGACAAAGTGCAGAAATTTTTTCAATATGGAACAATATTTCAGTGTTGAAGCGTGAAACACTATAGGATATATAAAGAAATAGGAGAGAGAGAGATAAAACAATTTAAAAGAGAATATATCGGAGTTTCCAAAATATAATTATAAGGAGAAAACGAGTAATGTTTAAACGTTAAGGAAACTATCGGTCGTCGTCAAAAGTTTTCAATCAAGAATATCACCGCCGCAGCATATATATAATAATCACACTGTAAATAATAATATTATTATAACAATTCTCGGCATGCATGTGCACTGGTTTGTATGACTGTCCGTCTCCGTTGCTCTACGAGACTCCATTTCGTCGACTTATAATTTTAAATCGTACCTTTGTGCTTGCGAGTTTACTTGCTCCCTCTATTTGCATCTCTCCAATGTAATCATTATCACATCATTGTCGTTAATCATTAATTACACGCATAAATACATCAGATACGGCAATTGTACAAGTTTTCTTTCTCTGAACACGCGAAGCTTTCTTCTTCGACTTCTCTCTCGGTAAGCCCACAGCTATAGTTATATTTGGAATTGTAAGTCGACCAAACTTTTATTCCTATGCCGCTCGTCAACGTCAACCAAGACCTTGTTGCTCTGGAAAAGGACAAACTAATCTCTGAGCTTCGCATATTTGCCATTTTTTAAAATCAATGTAGATGTTAATAGTATGTAAAAGAGTACGAGAGAAAATGAAAAATCACTGGTCGCGTACCCTGACAACTAAAAGAGAATTTTATTGTAACGGGGGTGGTCTCAGAAACAGGGTAAAGACTTATCTCATTTACTGAATGTTAATCGTGCGTTAAAAACACGGATTCCCCTTGGACCACTCGAGCTGATATATTTCGTTCGTTTCTCCTTAATCATTCCAAATGCCTGCCTTCTCGTTGCCACATTCATAAAGCCCTACGATAAATAAAAAAAGATAGAGAGGGGGATCTTTGAGTTTTCATTCTGATAAGTGAGATAAGTTCCGAAAAATAATAATAAAATAAATTCAGTTTTGGACGGACAGTTTAAATGCCTGAGCTTTCTGCGCGAAACAAAAAGCGTTTGCTTTTTTATACACTGTGAAAAAAGAAAAATGTCTCTCTTCGTTAATCTACCCCAAAATATACTTGGTCAACTCGAGAATCTTGAAATGTGAAAAAGAGATGTGGAGGAAGAGGTAGAAAAGGGGAGGGATGAGAAAAAATTTTAATAAACACATTAATGGGAATCGGGGAAGAAGAGGATCGGGTCTCTCAGTAAGTATGACGAACACGAGATTATAATTATTTTATATGACTGATTATGTACGAATACACACACATACATTATAGTATATATAGTATATAAATAGTTATGTAAAATCACACAAAATCAGGCGACTAGTGAGTAGAGTCTTTAATGAATGAAATCCAAACTCTTACAACGAACGACCCCCCGTTCCCGTTTCATCTTCATTGTAATCCTCCCTAGTATACAAAAGATGATACACACACACAAATACAGAAATACAACAGAATCAGGACTATTTAGGAATAGAAGAGTGCGAGCACTAGAAAATATCCAGACATGGTTTGGACAGTGTCGGTCAAGATTTTTATTTGTATAACAAATGTACCACACGCTTCAATATTCGATACGATAATGAAGTAAACGAGGGGAGAGTGGGGAGAGAGAACAAATTATTTGAATTTATTACCATTATACTAAATATGTAATTATGCGATATTGAAGTGTAAGAGTGAAAGAGAGAGAGAGAGAGAATGAATTTTTAAAGTGAGCTTGACCGAGCAGCATTGATTGGGTAAATCATTGATAAGCTTGAAAATATAAGTGAGAAAATACACGTTGTATTATTAAGTAATGATGCAAATCTATCATTTTTAATTTTGCACTCGATTTAACAAAGTTTTATACCCCTTTTTCTCCCCCAGTGCTGAATCGAGAGCTGCTCTGCAATAAGAGGATAATATAGTAAAAACATCTGTTTCCTTTTTATAATTTCAATCATCTTTACGTAAGACGTTGCTTTATTTCAACCTCGGTACTTATAGGCCAATTTTCGTCTAATCCGTCTCGAGATCTCTCTCCCTTTGTCAAATTTACACTCGAGTCAAGTTTTTCTCATCAACAGAATTCCAATTCCACTGGACGATAAGAGTAACGTTACATCTGCCTGTCACGAAAGTAACTAAGCGACGGATAGACAGCGCTCCGATATTTCTACAGAAATTCGTGTACAATGTTCACGCGAGAATCGTCAGGAAAACGTAAAACGAGATTTTCGAAAGATTCGTCGATCGGTCAAAAGCGAAAGGAACACTGGGTGCGTTGTAATTAAAAATAATAGAAACACATGTGCGGCTTAAAGTCCATAGAATGTAAGAATGTAAGATACCGGCTAATTATTATCATCATTATCATCGTCATCGTCATCATCATATCATTATCAGCATTATTGATAAATGCCCGAGAAATCTTTGTGTCACGCGTTACGCAGACGGAGATACGCGGGATGTGATACAGAAGGAAAAAAAATGAGGATACTGCGAGACGTTTTACATTAAGCGTTACAGACTGTATTCACTATGATATAAATATAATATACATCAGATAAAACGATATCCCTAAATGCCATCAGCTGGCATGTGACAATAAAGTAATTCAATAATTTCGTCGCATAATTTTTAATGACGGCCACCTTTTGTTGCTTTAGATGTTAAATAACAATCAGGTATTGATAAACGGCAGGTCTCATTGCGGCAATACAATTGTGTAATTAAATGACAGATTTCGCGAGCTCTTAAATGGAAAGCTATGCGAGATTGGTGAGTCTGCTCTTGTCTGTTTTTCTTTTTTTTTTTATCAACCGACACGAAGCAATATCGACAAGTGGGTAAAGTATAAATAAATTAAATTCACTCAATTGAATTCAGTGGAAGATCCAACTGAATTAATTAATTATCCAGAATCAGACGGAGACTTAAGAGAATTAGATTCAGTCGAGCAGATCGCATCTGATCACATTGATTCAATTTGTTAATGGTATCTTTCGAATTCTTTACAAATTAAATTTTTTTAAGAGAGATGTGATGTGAGAGAAAGAGAGAGATAGGGAGAAATAACGGAAATATTGCTCAGGAGTCATCTCTCTCTTTCTCGTGTCTAGTAACATATGTTATTGGTTTAATTACATCGATCGATTGTGTTGCAAAAATAGGAGTAAAAAAGGGATTAGCTGACACCATTAATTCCTGCCTCTCTTCATCATTTATCACTTTATTACGCATTTTTCGTTTTACAGATGAAAATATAAAATTACACATCATATTAATTATGATGCAGGATGAAAACGTCCACAAAAAATACATGTTCTGTAAATGAAACACGTCCCCTTCATTATCAGTCGTACTGCATATTTCTTTCTTTGTAAATAATTCATTGCCACAGTAATCGTTTTTGCATGATAAGAGTAAAAAGGGGGGAAAAAGTAAAAATATAAGCGAAAAACGCAGATGAAGATAAGAAAACAAAAGAGTTGAAAATAAAAGAGAATAATCAGTACAGTGAGGGAAAAAACCACATTAGTTCATGAAACAATGGTTATATTACAATTATAAAAATATAGAAGCGTGAGTTTCGTCAAAATAGTGAGTCATGCTTCCTATTATTGCGCGTGATAAAAAATATATCAAAAAACATTCCACCTTACTAATTAGCTATAAAAAAGAATGAATCCCGAGACGAAAGTGGCTCGAGCAATACAAAATTTTGTATATATCATGATGCAGTGACCTTTTCGTTAGCTAAAACTTCGAGTCTCCTGATAACCTTTAATAGATCAACGTCTCTGGAAAGCTTTAAGTAATTCACCTTCCGGACGACGTGGAGGCTAAGCCACGTAGGCAAAAGGTTGCACATTAGCCTCAAGTGCTCTTCCAGCTCATTCGACGTTAACTTCGTTCGGAACGAATTATCCAATTTGTTTATGACAAATTCTAAAGCGAGGACCCCCTTCTTCTCAGCTACGAAAATATTTCGAAGGATCTTTGCCAATTCCGGTAATCTGGAGTACAATGCAGCTTCTTTATCTGCATTTGGCGTTCTAGTCATTATTTCTAACGCTTTTGCAGCTTGTTTCGCACGTACCTGTTAATTCAATTGCATTGTTACATTAATTATTCGTGTAAATCTACTTTTTAAGCTCGTTAAATCTTATAGAGCTTTGTGAATTAAGAGATAAGTTACCTTTTCGAGGAGAGACTTGGGAATTCCTTTGAATGCTGTTTCAAGATAAGAGCTTTGGGCTTGAGTAGTGGGTGTAGCCGGCGGGGTATCAACCACGGAAGTGTCATTTTTTCTCAAAAGATCCGCAGATGCACCATCCGCGGTTTGGGCTGCTTTTTCTTGTGACTCGGCCAATCTCTGCAGTGCTTTCTCCATCTTCGTACCACAATTGAACAGAGTCTTTGCCTTCTCTGTGACAAACAAAATCAGAAATTAAATTTACTGGAAACTATTATATTAGATTATATTTCTCTATGAAGAATTGCTGAAGAAACTGTGCAGAGCACGTTCTCACCAATTCTATTCGCCGCTTCATGTTTGGTCAAAGAAATCGTAAATCCATTCACGATATCGATCATTTTCACTTATCAACGAGAAATGAATGTTTGTTGTAACAGCATGTTATAAATATGCATGAAATTTTCTGAGCGCATTTACCGCGTCATCGAAATATTTGATGATTGATAAATTGCACAAGAATACAGGTATTGCGGACCGTCGCGGTTTACTTTTGTGAAATCACGTAATATCGGCGGTTACCGCGATACTTATGCAACGTCGGCACCATTATTTTGATTATTTTGTCCCAAATACGTGTATACATATGGGCCACTGGCGCTTGCGGAATTATTGGATTATTAAATGCAATCATTGAAAAATTTACCAAGAGCGTCCTTTGCTGACGACACCTTTTCCACATTGGGTGGCTGAGGTAATTCGGCAACCTCGATCATCTTACAACTTTCCACGTCGAATTCAGGATGCCAACGCATAACTTTTCCCTTAGGAATTACCAACGGAGGATTCAAAGTACGCAGGAATTTCTCATGCTCGTCCTTTACTCTTTCTGCATATTGAACAAAAAAATATTTCAAAGCTCACAGATATTCAAGATATATATTTTTTTGGAATGTAATATAATCCAGATTAAATATATTCTCACCTAATAAAGTATTATAGAAGAATCTCATCCGTTCCACCAATACCGTTGGACTCATATTTGTCTCGGAGGCAGTTTTCGTAGTATCGCCATCAGAAACGTCTCGTCCATTTTGAGATTTGATGATCGGAGTTATTATCAGCTCGAATTGCTCCTCCTTCAGTCCCGTCCCGTACGATCTATATTTCTCTTGATTAAACGAGAATGCCTCTGGATATATGGTCTTAATCTGTGCTACATGCTCCAATGTAAAATTTCGACGTAACAGCTCTTGCACGGCTGGCTTTAATTTTTTAAATGTTATTATCTCTTTGCGATTGAACAGCATGGCAATCACCTATTGAAAAATTATTTAACTCTTTTGCAAATATTTCAAGGATAATATCAGTTAGGTTTTTAGAGTCAATGTTTAATAATTTACCGTATCTACAGCTCTAAAGACTTCAGCTAAGAAACGGTAGTTATAAGGAAGGGGCAAAGCTGGAGCACTATTTTCAGCCAATGATAGATACCGTTGATAGGCTGGAGCTTTTGTTGGGCTACCTTTTATTGGACTAGGGGGTTTCTCTTTTGGATCAAATAGTAAACGTTTTGCAGAACTCACGCCATCAGGAATATTCTTAACTGGACTTAAGAAAGCTTTACTTGGTGATTTACACAGTTTTTGCGGACTGTTAAAAAATAATACAAATTATTGATGAAATGGTATTACCCCATATGGGTATAACAAAAATTTTATTCCATCTTACCTGACTGGAATCTCAAGTTGAATATTGTCAAATTTCTTGATTTCTGGGCTCCGCTCTTCTCTATTGTTCAACTTATTCAATTTCTCTTCACAATTTTTAAAGCGAGCTATAGATGCTTTTAGCTCTTCTAATCTGCTGGATTTAATGATTCTTCTTTTAATTTCCCCCAGACTCAGATCTTGATTTTCCATCAGATTATCCTTCATAGGAATTTTTGTAGGTGTGACTGCTCTAGATACTGGCAATTCACTTTCCTTGATTTCATCAATTTTACTGTTCTGGGAAACAGCTGGTGGATTTCTCCTGACAGCAGTACGCTTTTTCCTTGGGCTCAGCGAACCAATTTTATTGAATGTAACATTTTTAGGTTCTTGCTCCTTTTTTACCTTACAAAAACTATCACGGATGTCAACTTGGCTGTCTTTCACTAAAGCTTTTTGAGATCTTGTTATTTTAACAATTGTACTGCTTCTAGCTGCCTTCGGCATACTTGTTTTAGGAGAGTCAAACTGTATTTTACAAACTGCAGAATTAGTATTCACAGGTGTACTCAAAGTACTTGTCTTTTCAGGTACAATAATAATCTTTGGGCTAGCACCCATCTCGTCCTTACTCTTAACAGATTTTGCAGAGTCGGAGGAAACAGGGGCTTCTCCAATTTTTGAGTCTCGGTCTAATAAACGTACCTTAGCTTTATTAATGAGATCCTCTCTTGCGTGCCTTTTTCGAGTATTGAAATATGCCGTTACTGAAGGCTGAGACATTCTTTTTCAGTAAGTAAACAAAAATACTCCAAAGTCAACTTATTGTCAGAATGGAGAACTTCCCGTTTCAAAGATTCAGCCTGTACAACATTGACCTGCTACTACTCCAGAAGTGAAGCTAAACAACTCCAAATTGCTTATAAAGATAATTTTCGTACGTAACGTGTTATAAATGGAGTAACAGGTATGGGTAAATGCCTGGCGAATCCCGCCACTTTTCGGTGTATGAACTGTATGTGTGTTTAGTTTTTCACAGCTCTGAAATCAACCATTATTAACAACCAATCAATGAGTACTAGGGAATTTCAAGAAACATAACCTTGACAGATCACTCGTCTTACAAATATTCATAATCACTGATTCAATTTTCCTCAAAACAATGCAAGTTTAATTGTAATTCTTTAAAAACATTTTCGTATTCATAGAAATAATGTTTCTGACAAATGTACTATTTAAAAAAGCAAAAAGCAAGTAAGTTAAGTAAATTCTTAAATTGCATTATTAATCTTAGCAATAATTAAATATTGTTTTTTTGACAAATATTATGTATAACAATTGAGCATGAAAATATTTTTAAAAATTGCACAATAATTGTTAATTTTCTATTTTATAGAATGGTAATAGTTTTAATGGAGAGCTTGGTGAGCGGGCACAAATTTTGTACTATTAGGGAACGAACAGCTGACAAACTTGAGCTCCTTAGAATAGATCCTTATGGTACGATGACACCTTAGTATTTATAATGTCAGAAGATATTGTTTTTAAAGCAATGAAGTTTAAAAGCTGCTTTCCTCTAATTGATATGTTTTCTCTTTATAGTTCAAATGGAAGTTTTGTATAGAGAGAAAAAAAAAGTGTGCAGTTTAAGAACCAGATAATTCATATTGCAAAATTTTTGATTATTATTAATAGATCCTTCTTCGTAACCTTACATCATTTATAATATTAATGTATTTACAATAATGTAAATAAAAGCATAGAACATGTAGAACCACTATAAACAATTTTACAATAGGATTACAATATTTTATAATTAACAACATATTCTTTAACTTTTCGATTATATTTTTGTTCAAATTGATTAATCTTATATATATTTAACGATGTATGCGTGAATATCTCAGTTTATTACAATAATATAGTTATTTATATATGTGAAATTTCTATCTGCAGTAGGGTTTAGCGAAGGTAAAAGGATTTTCCAAATTTCTCTGGCATCAATATTATCAGGCCTATTCTTTTTTGTTATTTTATTGTATAAACGAATTTACATCAGCAAAAATATAATATATGTATTTCATAATCTTAATTCTTTTGATCGTGTGTTATATTTTCGTGCAAGCAGAAATTTTTGAAGAGATTTATTGGGTATGTTCTTTTTCGTTGCATTATTGCAAATTACATTAATTCAGAAAGTCACTAAAGTCAGTTACGGTTGCTTTTCTATAAAGATATTACTTCTATGGGCGGATATGACGTCAAAACTCTATACTTTTACTTCAGTTTGTTTTCATTTCCCGCACTTGTTGCTTTAGATTTACTCGTTTTTCATTGGATTGTTGAGCAAGCGCAATAGTATGAGTTAAAAATGAAACAATATTATTTTTTCTCAATTTAATTTACTGCACGAAGTTCATTGAAGCAAGGTAGGACAAAATAAAGATATTTTTTTGTATTTTTAGAATGAATTCTATTTCCAATACCATTGACCTAGAAAATCTGGACTTTTGGTGCTTTCAGCCAGACTATAGTACAAGTAGTGTCGTCAGGACTGCCAGTTCAAGTTAAAGAATTCAAATCTCTTCCGGTTTTATAAAAATTTTAAATAAAAACTCCATGCACGTATAGGAATTTAAAGTCATAGAATTTGGTAATGCATATTTCCGATAATTTTATTATAAACTCTTGTAGAAATTATTGCGATAAATTCTTATAATATATGTTATATACGAGAAGGCTTTTGACTTGAGTAGTGATTGGTCGCCATTTTGTATATGGAGTGTTGCTTTAAGCTCCATTGATACATGTACGAATTTCGAGGCAATTGGGCGGTCAGTGACTCGTTTTCGTGATAATTGCGAATAAATCTGTGCCCGTTAGGCACAACGAGTTGCGAGACGTATTTTTTTTCAGAGATTCTTACCGTGAAACAGTTAAAATTAATTCGTCCAGGATCAAAGAAACAGTGCCCCGAGTACCTACCACTACTACTACGCTTTTAGCTCCCAGCTCTCATCTCGTGGCAACTTTAACCATACCATACAAAATCATAAAAAATTCAGCTACCTGACTGCGATGGGAAAATAGCAGTATCATCGTTTACAGCGTAAGGATATTTCTATGCCAGTAAAGGCTGCAAAGTCTTTGTGCCCGAGCGACCGATTCCAGGACACGTATAAATTTTCTTTCAAGAAAGTTCTCTTAACGCGAACGAAACAATAGTATCTTCTTACAAAAATGCCTTAGAATTATAAATTTTCTTTGCTACATAGACTCAGTTATTTGTTAACTGATCGGTACATGTGATCACTGATATATTGTTTTTACTAAGTATATATTGAACAAAATATCGGATTAGCTGGTTTTTCACCTTCATAATAACATTCCTTGAAACATAGAAACGTTTATAAAAAAGAAATGACAGTTTTTCGTATAAATATCATCTGACGTTTGTAAACGTTGGCCGGATCCAACGGAGATAATTCTCCAAATAAATAGGTACTCTGCAACGAAGAGTTCGTGGAAGGTTTTTTTGATGTATAAGTGAAAAACTCTCTCTAAAAAACGCGTTCTTCTATTAACAAACTACGCGAAACTGCTACACAATACGGCTAAAGCAAAATCATAAACTTATTTTGATAAAGACGATACGGAACTGCTGTTCCGAAAAAAATGCGTTAAAGAACTATTAAAGACTCTTTAACCGCTTAAATGTTAAACTATAGTATTTATTGTACATAAAAAACGGAAATATATCTATACTATCATATGATGTGTGTTTGTGCATTTCATACGCTTCGTGTATCCAAAAAATATTTGTATGAGGATTGAGATTGATAAACTATTCATCCAATTCAATTTGTACAAAGAAGTGTTATTATACTTTTTTGTCAATAAATTTAAAAAATATGTTATTCTGCAACCAAAACTGAATCGGATAATAATATTTTTACATCTATTTCAATAAAAATTGTTTACCTTTGAATGAAGTATATGTATACAGCCATACATACTATTTGCCTATGCGTATTAGTATGCGTGCGTGTATACATATACTGAATAATAGTATAATGTCCTTTTACGTGATGCAGAGAGAATGTGATGTATATATATATATATATATATATTCATGTATACACGCGAAAGCTACTTCTTACGTGCACGTCCTATATTGAAATATTTTTTTATAAATTTAGGCACGAATGACGAGAGCACGGAAATCAGCGTCCAATCGAAACTTCAATTTATCGATAAGTCAAATCGTTTCCGGTATTTGAAATTAAGCTCATTCAACTCGAATGTGAACGAAAGAAGAATCACAATAAGAATATAGATTTTGCGCCAATTTATTAAATTCCATATTGAAAACACAGTGTGCTTTAAAAGTAGAGTGCGCGGAAATAAGTGAGGTTATGGAATCAATAGTAAAGTACTGAACCAACTGAAAAGTCATCAAGAGAAATATAGGAAACTGCAAAATTCTCAAATAGAAAGGGAAATTTGGTTTGTGTCAGTAAGAAGAAAATATTCCACGATTAGATAAAACTTTGCAAAGAAACTTTCGAAATCATTTGAATGACTTTTTTTAACGAGAGTTGTCAAAGATTTTCACATATTTGTGAAGATAATTAAGATTTTGAGTTAAATCGATGAATTTTGAAGGGATTTTTGATGATGCATGAGAAACGAGACTGTTAAGTCATTTGAAGCCGGCAAAAAAAAGAGTTTAGTAGGAATGGAAATATAAACATAAGGGCAAAGTGATGGTGAAAAAGCGGGAAGAATTGTTGTTGGACATAAGCGCATTAGCACTGGTGTGTCTTCTCGAACATAGTCCCATTTGTGTTTTGATGAGAGATCGATTAGTCTGAAGTTGGCTAGTTCCGCGTTCCGCCGCTTGAACGCTGCCATTGGTCGAAGCAGGAAAGTGTTTACCGCCTTGAAGTTTGAGGCACGCGAGTTGCTTGTGTGCTGTGGAGTGGAGTGTGTAGTGTGTATCGTTTAGTGCCGAGCTGTGTGTACATATAAATGGCGACTGACGAAAAATGGTACTTTACGAAGGAACAGCTAACAAATACTCCCAGCAGAAAATGCGGCATCGACGCGGACAAAGAGCTAAGTTACAGGCAGCAGGCCGCCAATTTCATCCAGGATATGGGCCAGCGGCTTGTTGTGTATCCTTTATTAAAACTGCGTCTACGTGATCTCTACTCCCCCCTTTCCCCGACAAACATAATATCACTTTTAAACCTTTATATTTTCTCTTCTGCATTTTCTCTTTCCAAATTTCTCTTCTCCACCTGTTATTTTCTGCTATTCAAGTGCCTGATCAATTATTTCTCGTGTCACGCCAATAGTTTCCCTATTCTATGTATTACCTACAACGAATTCTCGCACTCGAAAATCTTAAAGCGGTCGAGTTCAGAGAATCTGCATTATTTTTCAAGCTTTTATTCGCTTTACTTTTGACTTTGATCTTCCTTTGCTCTCCACTGCAAACCCCCAAAATCTCTGTTGCATTGTTTGTTCAAATTCAGGTAAGATTAGTCATCCATACTGGTTGGTAGCATGGTCCCAGCTACTGCTTTCATAAAATTACATTCTTTTGCAAATTTTGATCAAAGAGCCCACTTAAATTACCATTAAAATGAAAGCTTTGGTTCAAATAAGTTTTATACTAAATTATATTTCCTTAATAGTATTATTATTATTGGATATAGATCGCAGCTATGTATCAACACAGCAATAGTATATATGCACAGGTTTTACGTGTTCCATTCACTGTCGCAGTTTCACAGAAACTCAATAGCAGCTGCAGCACTGTTTTTAGCAGCGAAAGTAGAAGAGCAGCCAAGAAAATTGGAACATGTTATCAAAATGGCTCATATGTGCTTACACAGAGATCAGTCGCCACCAGATATCAGATCAGAGGTGGGTTGATGAGATTTAAATTTCCAAATCTGTACCTTTCTGATGAACTATAAAGATTAATTTCTTTATTTCATCGTACAGCAATACCTGGAACAAGCTCAAGATTTGGTATTCAATGAAAATGTTTTGCTTCAAACACTGGGGTTTGATGTAGCGATCGATCATCCCCATACTCATGTTGTCAGATGTTGTCAACTGGTTAAAGGTAAGTCTCGCTGAATAAGTTGCAGCTGAAAGATTTGTTATGACATTAATCTCGGGCAAATCTTTTTTATTACGATAAATACTGGTTGAGATTATTATATTGCAGTATTTGCACTCTAGTGGTGCGTTAAGAGTTATCCAATTCTGTTTCAGCGAGCAAGGACTTGGCCCAGACTTCCTACTTCATGGCATCAAACAGGTGGCTACATGTTATTTCCTAGTACCTCTTACTTTTATCAGTCTTCGAACCAAAACGATACTATGCAAAGTATTTTTTCAAGCTAAGACTGCGAGGCAATTAGCTACTGACACAGCATTCTGACCTTTCCTTTTAACGCAATCGTTTATATTCCATGATTTTTTGAACCTCAACATTTATTTCTTCACCGGGAAGTACATATGTATGGGAAGAATGTTGCGTTAAAGTCGCGGTAGTGTCTCATTATAAAGAGTGCACTATGCCAATGTGAAAAGAAGCTTTTTCATAAACTAAATGCTCGATGAGGATTACTTGTTTTAAAGGTAAATGAAATATTCTTAAAGACTGACCACGTGTTTTATTAATGGATTGTAGTTTGCTCTTATTTTCTTTATTCTTGTGGTAATTTAAGTTTAGTTTGTGCGAAAGTTTGATATGAAGTCGATGGATTATGAATAACAAGGTGTATGATGCTATGCATAGGTACAGTGTGCACAAAAGATTTGAAATTTTCTTTTCTTCTGTCCTACTGTTGCATCGATTGGTTCGTAGTTTTAATGACAAAAAGAAATTAAAAACCAAATGTGGGATTTCAAAACTTTTCTGCTTACATGACATTATATACCTATCGTTCTTACAATATTAAGTATAATGTAATCATATATAAAAAAACTCAGTTATACTACAAGATTTCTACACATTAATCAGTTTTGTTAAATGGAAAATCTTACATCTCATTTCAGTTTACACCTAACGACAATGTGTCTGCAGTACAAACCCACCGTAGTGGCCTGCTTCTGCATACACCTAGCTAGCAAATGGTCAAACTGGGAGGTAATGGAAAAATAGAGAAGATACATTTGACCAATTTTTGATAAGGTAAATAAAAATATATGCAATAATACTATTCGATATGTGAATTCCAGATACCACAGAGTAATGAGGGGAAACATTGGTTCTGGTATGTGGATAGAACAGTGACATCCGAGCTGCTGCAGCAGCTAACAGCTGAATTTCTCCACATATTTGATAGATGTCCATCGAGGCTAAAGAGGAAAATAATGAGTATTTCAGCAAACCAAAGTCCAAATATGAATCATCCAAGCATACCAAATTCACCATTTGTAATTATAATATTCCAAATATTGAAATTTTGAATGCGGCAATTTAAGAAATGATTTAAATAAACCAATGTAACGCTTGTAGGACACGGAGCCACGCAAGATTCAGTCTCCAGCAACATCGATGGATGGGGTGGTGACATTTCACTCAAACCGGCCCCACCATACCGATAAGCAAGATGATAAGAAATCTGGAGCGTCGGCATCTACGAGACCATCGGTAGATTACCGAGACTACCGGGAGAAGAAGGAACGAGAGCGTGAGCGGTTGGAGAGGGAAAAGACAAGCGGCGCTTCATCAGTGGACTCGGTGCGAATGACAGAGGCTAACAAGCAGCAACAGCACCATTCTCATCACCATAAGCCAGGCTCGGGTATGAACATACTTAACAAGCACCAACCACCGTCCAGTCAGCAAAAGACATCGATGCACCACAATCACCACCATCGAACAGACGCCAAAATGGCAGCAGGTCAATCAGTTCCTCAGAGACACTCTGCAAATAGCGGGCAAACCAGGGATCCAAGTAGGGATCCTAGCAGACAACGATTGGCTCGAGAATACATGAACGCTGTACCAGGTGCGACGATGCATTCCAGCCACGCACACCTGTCTACGCACTCATCCAAGGAATCATCCAGTTCTGACTTTCTGCTTAATCCGCCCGTACCCAAGCTCGAGCATACCGATGACCAACACATAGTAGTGCAGGAAAAACTTGGCAACAACAATCACAGTCTGCACAGGCTAAACGCTGCCGATGGAAAACATCAGCATGAAAAAAGAGGGTACGACCCTAGACACAAATTGGATCCTCGAAAGGACAATGAGCAAAAACCTTACAGCAAGTACAACGATCCTCAGAGGCTGGATCGTAACCAGAGGAAACCCGACATACTCGAGCAGAGATGCGAGGAGGTGAGGAAGCTGATAGAGAAGCCTCTGCCTTTGCCAAAACCAGCCGTTGATGCTCCTTATTCCGCACCCATACAGAAACAGCATCATGGAAAGTATAATCAAATGGAGAAGCTGCACACTAATGTTACAAGCGACTCTAGACAGTCGCAGATTCAAAATGACAAGTCGCCGACTATCTCTACCTCTTCCTCTTCTTCATCGTCCCAGCAGAAGTCTTTGATCGCCAAGCTTGGTTTAACCGGACAACAGCAATCTCACGGTGGTCATTTGGTGTCGAAGGAAGCGGTGAAGAACGGCACTTCGTTGTTAAACGACGAGCCGCGATCCGAGAAACGTCTGCGACACGAAGCCGAGAAGCATGTGACGGAGATGCAGCCGGGTCAAGTGCAGACTCCGCCTGCGAAGCACAAATCATTGTTTAGCCCTGAAAAGACTGTGCCACCTATTCGCGATACTCACTCGCAGAGGTCGAAAACGAAACAGAAGACTCCACCCAGTGCTGTTAGGGCAAAACACGAACGAGATCTCTCCCTTGGTTTCGGTATCATGTCCTACTCGGATGCTCCGAGCGTTCAGCAACAGTCCCATCACCACCCTCATCACCATCAGCAACACCATCATCACCAGCATAATCAGCATCAACAACTGCAAGCCATTCAACAACAGCAACAGCAGCAGCACGTAGAAACTATGAAACGACTGGCTGGAAGTGACGCAACCAATTTGACTCTAAAGAGAATCCGAACGTCCAGCACTGGGGGAGATTCGGATTTGACTAGGATAAAGACCGAGGAAGCCTCTTCGGCTGGACTCGAAGCAATGAAAATGCTTGGAAGGGTTCCGGATCTCATCCAACCAATCAAGGACCACCCCCCGACAGACTTGTCGAAAAGTGGCTCGGTGTCCAATGACGTGAAACCGACAGCCGAGTTTCTCAAGTCGTTCGAGTCGGAGCAGCCTACGATCTCACGACGCCTGCACGAAACAGTCCAGCAACACCCACTGACCAATGGCTTGGACATCAAGCAGGAGCCTCAAGATTTTATGAAAGAGAACAGTTACAGTCTGAACGTAGCTGTTAAAGAGGAGAATCCATCGATGAAGACGGAATATCTGTCATCCATGAAGTCTGCTCAAAGTATAAGCGCTCTACTCCAGGAGCCTTTGCCACCGATGCCTTCTCTGCTGCAGGGGATGCAGCAGTTGAATCAAGTAGCGCAGCCACAGCCACAGCAACGAGAGGTGTCCTCGAGCGAGCAGAGGATGACGGTAGATTCTCAGTGCATACTGGAGAGTTCGGTGAGCGAGACGTCGATAGCATCGACGGTGGACATCAGTGCCCTGTCGGGGCCCACGTCCAGCAGCACTCAGGATTCGTCGAGCCTGAGCCTACCGTCCAACGTAGCCCAGGTGGCTACCCAGGAGGAGAAAAAGAGCTCGCACGAGCACCACAAAAGCGAAAAGAAGAAAAAGGAGAAGAAGCACAAGCACAAGGGTAAGGACAAGAGCAAAGATAAGCATAAACACAAGCACCGAGAGAAGGACAAGGATAAGAATCGCGAGGATAAAGAGAAAGACAAGGATAAGAGCGACGAGTCTTCGCTGGCAGTGCCGATAAAGATCACTATACCAAAGGATAAGCTGAACTTGGGTACGGAGAGTTCGTCCTTGCCCGGTGCACTGATGCACGAGAAGAATAAATCTCCCCCTCATGGCTCTGGCACAGGCCTGAAGATAAAAATCCCGAAGGAACGGTTGAAGGGGTCCGAGAACACAGGAGCTCCCGTTGCTCAGCCGGTGGTACAGGCTCCGTTGAAGATAAAGATCCGGACCGACGCTATATCTAGGAGCGGTGCACCTATGTTGGCATCGGTGGACGGTATGGAAAGTAGAAAGAGGGAACGCGTCGAGTCTAATAGTAGCTCCGCAGGGGGTACAGTTCCTCCCATTAAGAAGCCGCAGATGAGCTTCGTTCAGCAACAGCAACATCGACCTGGGGAACGACAGAACGGGAGGCATTATAGTTCGGGCAGTAATAACAAGGTACGTGGAGGAGGTCGGGGTGGACGCCAGTTCGGAGCTCGCGGTCCTTTGCCAGGAATGATGGTTCAACGCGATGGTTACTACCACCAGCCAACAGCCTATGGTATCCGTAATCCCCACCATCCTCATCCCCCACCTATCCAACGCGTCAACGACGCGGCCGGGTACACGAGAGGAATTCACGAGGTCAACAAAACAGTCGCGATATCCTCGTCAACAGCGACGTCATCCTCCTTGTCGACCTTGTCATCTTCGTCGTCGTCCTCGTCCTCTTCGTCGTCATCGTCGTCGTCCTTTTACTTTGCCAATTATCCGCCACCAGGAATGTACAGCCAGGTCGCTATCGGCGCAACCGCACCAGCAGCTTCCGGTTACATGTACGATCCTGGAATGTACTATCAGCAGTATCAACAGTATCCCGTGTACCCGGCGAACAACGTCATCCTGACCGCCGACGGAGCGATCGACACCTCCGTGCCACCTCCATCCTTGCCCCCAAACATTTGTCAGAACCCTCTAGGCCAGCAGCTGGCAAATTCTGACGCTCGTAAAAGTACAGACACTCCACCACCCCCGCTACCCAGCGGACCGCCTCCGAGATGCTCACCTCCACCACCGCCACCGCCGCTACCACCACCACCCGAATAGAACTCCCTCTTCTCTCACGCTTCTTCTTCTCCCCCTCCTCCCCCTCCTTCTTATCACCTCCTTCTGTTATCTTAGTTCTGTCGTTAACCTCGTCAACGACTCCTTGCAAACTCTACGTGTACCACCCTGATCCATCCTCTTGCGTCTATCAATCTTTGTACACCCTTAGGGTAATCTGGTTCAGTAGCGCAGTAGTCCCGTGCAGTACAATTTGCTCCTACTTTTTTCGCATTTTCTTTTTTCTCTTTGATTTTCTTTTTTCCATTTGTCGCCAAATTCAGCTCCGAGTACAGGCGGAACTTGGACGATAGATTTTAAGAATTTTAGTTTTGGTAAATTGCAAATTTATGCAACGTTTTGGAACATCTCGCACTGCGCGCGGGCCACTAGAGACACCATAGATCGTCTAGGAAAGAAACGCACGACTCGAATGGTATATCACGTAAACTAGGATTGCCTGCTCTTTTGTTATTACTACTTTGATCATTGCATTTCGTTTCCTGATTTCTACTTTGATCGAGGTTTATACGGCCTTGCAGTAGTTACCCTTTTAATTGGTAGAAACCTGTTAGTGGCATGACTTTATACTCTGCGTCTCGTCTCTACAACAATTTGATATTTCCACCTGTTTTTTAATTGCAGTAGAAATAGTTTAGTTTGCTCTGTGTATGCGTCTGTTTACCAGCGGCGAGTCGACGAACGGTGATGCGATTCGTGACTCGTAGAATGAACATTTTGGCAAGTGGAAAACAGTCGAGTATCATTGAAAATTGCTAAAGCGAGTGGTCAATTATTGAAAGAGAGAATAGAGTAGCAAAAAGGGAATAAACGATGCGAAGCGTTAGTTGAATATTTTTCTTACTTATATTTACGTTATATTGACAAATAACCGAGATTATACTCCGTAAAGGATAATTTTATTTTATAGTTCCATCATCGGAAGATGATGGAGATTTGGATAATATCTTCAAATATTTTACTCGATTAAGATAAGGTGATTTAAATCATTGTAGGTAATCCGCGAGCAACGAGACAGCTTAAATATTGATTTACTTTATCGCGAACGTCAGTCTCCGTTGCGTTTTTATATAAATATTAGTCTAATTTTGAGGGTCATCCACTCAAACTTATTGTTAGAGATTGACATTTTGGTTACTTAAGATTTCTCGATTGAAGATGCACGACGTTTTTGCTGTGTTAAAGTGATCAGCGTTAAAGATTTCCCAGTCCAACGGAGATGTCCATTTCTGACAATGTCTCGTCGAGGAAAACTTATATAAGTGATTTTTAGTTTGATCAAAAGTTTAATCGACGTGCTGGTCGAATTTTTTACTGCGAAATAGAACAAATGTGAACTCAGGAACGCGTTCGATATTGATTATAGTGCAACTGATTGATATACATGTGTACATACTAATATGTAAATATTTATAACTAATATGTGTATTGATGGATGCGTAACATTATGATTATATTTTAGAGGGAAGGAGCCCGTCGTGATAATTGTTCGAGAGAATAATATAGAGTGAGAGGGGGAGAAAGTGGGAGAATGAATGGATGATGAAATAGACTTTAATAGCTACGAGAATTGATGAGACATTTTTTCGCACACTGGGTCGAATTGATGAAAAGCGGACAAAATACAAAACTCCCGTGTCTTAAGCATGGCAGCCATACTTATATTGGTTAAAGCTGTATGTATGAGAGCCACCGATGCTGCAACGTTCAATATTATGATAAGGAAAACAGATTTTTTTATTCATTTTTTTTTTTTTTTAAGAATGATTGTATGCCATGATTATGTTAATTTTAGTTGTTATTAGTTTTATAATTTCAGATGGATTTATTTTATAGATAGTTTATATACATAAATCGAGTGCCTAATAAACAGCACTGATCGAACCCGAGGGACTATCATTTCTTGATTTCTGTGAACCACAATTCGTCTTCGTCTCACGCCAAACGCATGTAATCATCTCATCCAATTCTCAAGCTTGAAAGAAAGAAAGAAAGAGAGACAGAGAGAGAGAGAGAAAGAGGGAGAGGGAGAGGGAGAGAGAGAAAGAGAAAAGGTTTTATTAAAAAACGAAATAAAAAGGACGGCAAGGTTTCAAGAGAACTTTAAACAAGAAGGATTGTCCGTCTTTTCGCAAAGGGCCCAGTGGCGAGCGGCGGCGCGCGGGTTTGAAATTCGCTCAGCTCAAGATTCGTCGTAGGTTCGTACGAGCAGCGGGCTCTCTCGAGGACTATCGACGCTGTCCAAGCCAACTCCGCGCGAAGCTCTAAGGAATAGACAAGAAATGAATGAAAGGAAGCGAAATAATTTAATATAAATGTAGAGAGAGAGGGAGAGAGAGAGAGAGAGAGAGAGAGAGAGAGAGAAAGAGAAGCGAAAACGAAAACGAAGAAGTCGCGTTTCCTACGATCTCTAACGCCTACCAATAGGTCAGTTCCGAGTTAAAGAACAACATAATAAGCAAAGTTAATTGCGCAAATATTCGCCTTGTCTCCAACAAAATAATCGCTTATTCTCCTAGACTAATGGTTGTACGCGGCCTTGTTTTTTATACTAGGTGCAATCCGAAGAGATAATTGAGTCTAGGCGCTTGAGAGAAAGATGGATCAGCGATTATTTTGTAGAAAGGATATCATCTCTCTAAAAAGAGCCCATGAAACTATGCGGATTGGGACGTAACATCATTCTCTTGTCTACTAACATTACTCGGCTTGGTATTAACGGGGTGTCATCATGCTGAAAATCTAGCCTTAAGTCATCCGCAGTGCACGGGAAAAACATAAAGGCAGTGGAGGAAACGATTAAAAAGTGTGGCAGGCGTTGGTTGCCTTCTTACTAGCAAGAGAGGAATATATTATTTTATTGTTGAATTGAGAGAAAGAGCGAGAGGGAGAGAAATTGCGGTTTTATTGTATTCATCGCAGATAAAAGTGGCGTCCATGGGGAAAAAGTGTGGGAAGGGGTGAGAGGAAGGCTGATGGTCGACTCGCTCAACGTTTCATTAGCTCTCATGGTGGAGGTAACCGCAAAAACCAACTTTCAATTATTCGTATCACTCGTTCTTTGCCGTTTTTATTGTTTCTTTTCCATCTCGCCGCCGAGTATGTTAACGTTTATCTTGCGCGCTGCTGGCGGTGGTGGTGGCAGCATGTAACTGGCTATCTCTAAGGTCTGCGCTTTTGTTAATCTCAAGAAGACTCTGCTTTGGCCAAATTATCCTGGACTTTTACAGTGATAATTTTAAGAGAAAAGAATCTGCAATTTAGTTCATCGTTGAAGCACAATCTTCTTGAAAGGAAAACTTTAATTTTCTATGGTGCATGGGTAATAGGCTTGAATTGGCGTTTTTCACACATTGCACCATTTCCATATTGTGCACCTCTTCGAATGCATTGCAACATTTGTCTCAAAGAACCCTACGAAAGCTATCCTAGAAATTTTCTTAAATATAACATGCATTGCAATATGGGATTCCTTGAGACAATAGATATCTGACCTGAAACGTTGAATCACATTAAATAGCTTCGACCCTTCAGCATGTAACCGTTGCTAATCGCTTGTAACATAATCAATAATTTCATTACAGCAGTAATCCTTAAAGTTGGATAAATTCGTAACACGTAATATTTTCAGATTTCCAATATGTAGGCTGTGAATGATAAATTGTCATCTTACGTGCTGTACCTAATTATTAAAAATTGTATTATTCTTTCCAATAAGAGAGATTCGCATCCTGCATGTTGGAGTCATCATTATTGTAATATGATTCTTGCTTGTGGAATAGAGACTCGTAGCTTGTAAATGTCATCAAAGATCACTCATTAGACTATGCTTTCAATTTTGCTAATTCAAAAAGAAAGCTCTGAGGAGAGAGAAAAAAAGTCAAAATGATAGAGTCAAAGAGCATAGGATAAATGGGACAATACTTAGTTTTTATTATTTTTCCAGGATAAGCACGCGTCCAGCCACCACAAAAGTTCAAGCAAATTATCACAGTCACAACAGTCGCATGCAACGTAGTATCAAGATCATCAAGGCCAGACACGATCGAGAAGAAGTCGGTGAATCCTACAAAAGTTCGACTAGCTTTCTGCTCGTCCCGTTCCTCTCTAGTCCCGGATTTTCCTTCGTGCATCTCGTGGCCAAGCGACCAGACAGCTTTGGACCAAGTTATCGAAGAAGTTTGATGATCAGTAATTTTACAAATTTAACATAAAACGTAAGCGAGAGTTATGGAGCTTTTAAGCTTTGATTGTATGAGAATTGTTCCGTCATCATGTTTCGACAAGGTTTGCTACAGAAGTCTGAATTTTTAATCAAGAAAGAACGTGGCGAAGGATAATCGGGGACTAGAAAATATTAGTCGTTTTTTAGGTAGATATAATTAAAGGATAGTATATCAGCAATGATTTAAGACACTTGAAAAAAAGTCTCATTCCTGATTTACTTGAAACTGCGTCCCCCCACCGTGTGCGGTGTTGAACAGAGTTGGCAATATATCGACGATGTATTAGTAATTCTAGTAAGTGTGATGGACGATATAGGTTTGATGCTTTTCCTTGGTCCTGGTCTTGCTCTTACCAACCACGCGCTTGTCTTTCAACTATATATTCTTTTCGTCAAAATATTGCTAGATTCCGTTTAAGTCTGTAATAATTAGCGATTGATTTTAATTCGTCAAGGTTTTTCAACGAGTGCCGTAAACGAAACTTCAGAATGGCCAAGGGAATGTAGGAATATCGCAAAGAAAACAGAATAACCCAAAGAAATTCGTATAGTATGGCGATACATTTTTAAAGCTATAGTATAAATAGTATGATTTCATTTTTTGATATATGTAATTGCTTTTAACTGGAGGCTAACTTTTTTATCTCATAACAGTTTTTAGTATCGTTGTACTATTAGAATTTGCCGCTGCCATTTTGGTCCGTTGTTTATTGAGAAAGATCCTCTTCCCGAACAGTCCAAGAAATTTATAAGATTTAGACTTTCTTTGAAGTCTGATCTTGTTCTGTAGATAATTTCTTTAGACGGTCTTGCCAATGGCACTACTTTGACAGCCTTAAATATATTATGAAAAATGGGTAATTCGCTGTATGGATAGAGATAAATTAATAAAGTCTTAGTGCAATCAGCGAGCGTTGCTGATTAGTAAGCTCGCGACTATGAAATACCATTGCGAACTTATCGGACCGCTTTTGAGGGATGCTCGCGTGCCAAAGGCTTGTTTTTGATAACGCGCAGTATGTGATAGATGGAGAGAGTGTGTGAGAGTGAGTGTTTGTAAAAAAGAATCGTGTTTAATGGGATCTTGCGAGACGCGCGCACTAACTTCAACCGACTATAAACATTAAGTAGATGTACTCGCGTTTTTTCAGCTTAATGGCGTAAAGGCACGAGTGTTACTTTGTGCGGGATTACACTGTTATATTAAAATATAAAACGGAAAAAAGAGAAATGCAGTCACTTAACTAAACACAAGGTTATTGTTTTATGGTATTTGCATTTATACTTGTAATATATTGTACATTTTTTCACGTTCGTTATTTCTCTCATCAGTCACACTTGGTACATCTATGCAACTCAAGGATTTTGCTCGAGAAACTTGTGTTACGTGTAATAAGGAAAGAAAATAAGATTAGGTAATTTACCTCTCACTTCCTCTGTAGTCGCAATCCATACTAGTTTCTGGAGTGAATCCGTTAAATCTCAATTTTTATAAAAAAAAAGTGACCGTTTAAACGAGATATTTCTCGCAAAAAGGGAGCAACTGCACGATTTACAAGATTCCGGAAGCAAGAGCAAACCGCGGTCACTCGGTGTTTTTTTTGTTTCATTATAGCCGGAAGACTCGTTTTTGCAATCTTTACATACGTAATAACAGAAAAGTCTGGGAAGAGCAGC
This sequence comes from Prorops nasuta, assembly GCF_024137725.1. Lineage (NCBI taxonomy): Eukaryota > Metazoa > Arthropoda > Insecta > Hymenoptera > Bethylidae > Prorops > Prorops nasuta. The sequence goes on from NW_027116814.1 coordinate 4,786,288, forward strand.
TAGTTATTTGTGTCCCCCTCTCCCAAGGCATTGTATTAAAGTTAAACACATAGCGAAGGTTCCACTGGAGGAGAGTCCTCGACGAAAAATTCAGCTATGCGCCGAGTAGAAAGGAGAAAGGAAAAGATAGGCTTCAATTTTGTATTGAATCCGGATGAGCGTGATGCGACTCCGTTTCGTCGGGTTCAAACAAGCTAGATAATTATAAAGAAATTCGAATGGAGTGAGGCTTGGCTAATAATCGAATTTGAAAGTCCGTCTAAGGAGTATCTTTAAATAAATCTCGAGCAAAACTCTAGCCTGTGTAGGAAGAGAGGGAGCGATTGAAAATTAGCAATATTTGTTAGGCAAGAAATCATTTTGATTTATCCAGTTCCTATGGTAGATGGCTTGACCACTGATTAAGTTTGTAGGACAATTAAGGTAATTAATTTTGTTTTCTTTCTTGACACTGCTTGCCACCTTCGACGGATTTTGCATTGTTTCGTATCGTGCACTTAATTGCGCGTTTCATTTCTTTATTGGCTTCTCAGTGATGTTTTGTAAGAGAGCCTTTAAATATCCCTACAACGAAACGATTGCTATTTAACGATTCATGTTAGCCAAGCGAGTGATATAACTTGGTCTAAACCCAAGAGGTATTTATTTATCATCGTTTTGTTGTGTAAATAGCTCCGAAAGCATAATGTAGTAATTCGATTATACTACCGCAACCTAGTGTAAACAAAAAATTATCGATAAATAATTAATATTATTGTCGGTCTGTAAATAAAATTATTTTGTATGTCAAAATAAACCAAACGGATGATTCCAAATGTTGCGTCCTTCTTGTTTTCTATCATATATTATCAACTATAAGATATTTTAGTAAAGTTTTTTATATATTAAGATCTAGGTTTTGAGTTTACTACAAACTTGTGTTAAAGAGATAATTATAGATATTGCAAAACTAGTATTTGCAAAGATAACAAGTATTCGTAGTACAGTAATTTCTTATCAAGTCAGTTTAATGTAAAACGATTTATAAACGGAACATTCATAATTTTCTCTTCAATTATATTCAAAAGGATGAATTTTAATCTACTGAATATTCAAAAAATTAATCATCTTTCTACAGATGAGTTTCAATCATTGTTTGCTAATGTAATAGAGCATTGTCCGGAAGCTGCGCTTTTTGTTGAGAAAAACAGGCCTTTTCAGTGTGTTAATGAATTGAAGGGAGTTTTTGCACAGTATTTGGAGAATTTGAATCAAGACGGTAAGTGGCTACTATACTAAAATATATCCGACTTTCAAATTTTAATTGATTTCAGAAAAGAAAAATATCTTAAAAAAACACCCGGAGTTAAAAGATACAATGGAGAACGAGGAGCTAACAAAAGATTCCCGCAATGAACAGAGAACTGCAAGATTTGATTGTATGACAAAAGAGGAAAGACAGGATTTACGTCGTTATAATTCCGAGTAAAATAATTCTTACCAAGATGCGGTAAAATTTAAAATAATTCATTATAAAAAAACAATCATCTTATAGGTACATGGCTAAATTTAAATTTCCATTTGTTATTTGTGTGAAAGAGAACAAAAAGGAAACAATTCTATCAGCATTAAAAGAGCGTGTAAATAACTCGAGTGATACTGAGTTAAACTGTGGAATCGAAGAAGTAAAAAAGATATGTTTCCTCAGGATTGATAAAATCTTTTATGACAGCAACTCAGTAAACTAATAATATAGTATATACTCTTTTCTTATAGTACGAATAAAAACAAAGCTATTGAGGTTAACGTTAATAAATGGTTTATTTAAAAAAGAAATACTTATTAATATTAAAAACAAATAATTAATTTAATTAGTTTCTTCCTCTCTATAAAATTTCTATTACTTTTGTAAATAAAAGATATAAAAATTACAAATAATCATGTAATCAAAACTTCTCAAACAATTGTATAGGGAGGAAGGGGGAATGTCAGCGGGTCAGCCACCCGTGTGCAATGTGCATACTATGGCCGTGTTCCGTTATTGACTGTGAGTACTGAAAATCTATAGTTTATGTGACGCAAACTATAGATTACTAGTACTCACAGTCAATAACGGAACACGGCCTATACCAGTGCTACCAGTGCACCAGTGCGCCAGTGCGGTGGTGGGTTTATATACCGGCTTATACACAAATGACGTCACAAAATGTTGGACAAATCTACTTCGATGCTGATTGGCTGATGAGAACGGCCGCGTTCAGAAAGTGACCGCTACGGCACTGTAGCAGCACTGTCTTAAGCCTACGGCACACTATGCTGGATTTCGTGCTAGAAATGCTTGCTAGATTTGTGAAGACCAATGAGATTATTATATTTAATTCACCTTCACAATTCTAGCAAGCATTCTAGCACGAAATCCAGCAGTGTGCCGTAGGCTTTAAAGGAAAGTTTCTGAACAGCGCCACCGTCAGCCAATCAGAATCCAGCCAATCAGCGACAAAGTGCGGCAGTCGAAAAACGATTTCTTGGATCGTGTGTGAAGTGTGAACACTGTGAACAGAACACTGCACTTTACCTTACCGGCTGAAAACATGAAATATCAATTTAAAAAAAATCTACAGTGATACTAATCTATAAATTCCACAATTCATGGATTAATCACGTTTAACGTTTGGTCTTGTCGGGTCTTGTCTTGTGTCTTGTAGCCTGATCTGATACGCCTGATATAACCAAATCGATCACGAGATTTCTACTTCAATTATAATTTTTTTTAACAATATTTGCTTACTTTTGAGCTATATATTTTGATTTGTTGAGCAATTATTAAGCAAGTAGTTTCACGATGTTCGGACCAGGAGTTGCTCCGATTGTAGTTTTAAGTGAGTTGAAAAGGATTAAACCACTATTCATTTGTTTAATAAAATCGGTTGAAAGTTGCAAAATACATAATGCAGTATGCTTTATTTATTGCAGGTCAAAATACAAAACGTGACACAGGCCGTAAAGTTCAAAAAGAAAATATTCAAGCTGGAAAGGTAAGTCAATTGGGTCGCTTAAAATTCTACTGAAACGTTTACCTTTTAAGGACTTTAAAGCCGGCACGCCCACGTGTATTTAGGAAATAAAGCAAATAATTTTTGATACATCATTATATTTATTGTATTTAATGTTGTATCAGATTGAAATCTTTTATCATTAATTTGACCTGTATTGTAGTGATTAATAATAATATTAGTAATATACTGGCTGTTAGTTTTTAGTCCTTGAGATACAATCTAGTTTTGAATATAATTATTTTATTCTCAGGCTATTGCAGATGTTATAAGAACATGTCTAGGACCGCAAGCTATGCTAAAAATGCTTATGGACCCCATGGGTGGTATTGTCATGACCAACGATGGCAATGCAATTTTAAGAGAGATCACTGTACAAAATCCTGCTGGAAAATCAATGATCGAAATTGCACGTACACAGGATGAGGAAGTTGGAGATGGAACAACCTCAGTGATTGTTCTAGCAGGAGAAATATTGGCTACTGCTGAACCATTTTTGGAGCAGGGCATGCACCCGACTGTAATAATTAGAGCTTATCGTCAAGCTTTGGAAGATATGGTTGAGATACTTAATAGTCAAGTCAGCACAGACTTAGATACTGGTGATAGAGCTAAGTTAGTCCAGGTAATTAATGCTTGTGTTGGTACCAAATTTATTGGACGCTGGGCTGAATTGGCTTGTCAAATTGCACTGGATGCTGTTTATACTGTCCTCTTGGAAGAAAATGGACGCCGAGAAATTGATATAAAACGATATGCTAAAGTTGAAAAAATACCTGGAGGTACAATAGAAGATAGTACAGTTTTGAAAGGCATTATGATTAATAAGGATGTCACTCATCCAAAAATGAAACGTTGCATTAAAAATCCAAGGATTGTTTTACTAGATTGCCCCCTGGAATACAAAAAGGGAGAATCACAAACTAATGTAGAAATAATGAAGGATACAGATTTCACAAAAATATTGGAGTTGGAAGAAGAGCATGTTAAAAAAGTTTGTGAAGAAATTATTGCTGTTAAACCTGATGTAGTATTTACGGAAAAAGGGGTGTCCGACCTTGCGCAGCACTTCCTGATGAAGGCAGGCATTTCAGCAATTCGTAGAGTACGAAAGAGCGATATGAATAGGATTGGTAGAGCTTGCGGCGCTACAATTGTAAATCGTACAGAAGAACTCAGAGAGGATGATGTTGGCATAAAAGCTGGCCTTTTCGAAATAAAAAAATTAGGAGATGAATATTTCTGTTATATCACAGAATGCAAGGATCCTAAAGCTTGTACAATTATCTTAAGAGGTGCTAGCAAAGATGTTTTGAACGAAACCGAGAGAAACCTACAAGATGCCCTTCACGTTGCTAGGAATCTTTTAATTGAGCCTAAGCTTGTACCAGGTATGTCAATCTGGCTATCCGCTTAATCCCTGTACTTAGAAAAGGACGTTAAACATTTTATTGATTGCTATTTTTGGTTTCAGGCGGTGGTGCTGTAGAAATGGCCGTATCGCGACTTCTAAGCGAGAAAGCTGCAGGACTTGCTGGCGTCGAGCAGTGGCCTTACAAAGCAATCGCGCATGCTTTGGAAATAATTCCCCGTACTCTTGCCCAAAATTGTGGCGCAAATACTATTCGTATTTTAACTGCTTTACGTGCAAAGCATGCTACTGAAGGAATTACATGGGGTATTGACGGTGAAACCGGTCAACTTGTAAATATGAAAGAGCGCGGTATCTGGGAGCCCCTTGCTGTTAAATTACAAACCTACAAAACAGCTATTGAAACAGCCATCCTAATTTTGAGAATCGATGATGTAGTTTCAGGCAGCAAAAAGAAGAAAGATAACGACAATCCGGCACCGAGTCAAGTCACGGAAGAATCCATGAAAGAGTGAAGCTAATAATTTGTTCAAAATTTCACTTTGATATTCGGCCTTAATTTAATGTTTAAAAAACTATGCACGCATTTATGACGATATAGTTTAATTACGCTTTTTTTCACACATACACTAAGGTATTTGTCACTCTGTATGCATTTTTACTAATTAAAAGATTATTGTAAAAAGCAGTTGCATTTTATTTTTTGCATGAAAACTAAATATTATTGAGAGGAAAATCGAACATATATGCCACAAGTATCTGAAAAAGATTTTATAATAAAAAATTTGTTTCAACTTCTAATATGAAGCACTTGGGAACTGAAAGACTTGATAGAAAAGTGACGAAATTAGCTTGCTTTTGTAATTCGTTTTTGAGTTTGATAAGGTATTGGTTCAAAGACTAAAAGATTTTAAAGGATTAAGACGATTAAGTTATGAAAAGAAAGGTGGTGTCCTTATTCTCCTATGCAATTCCAGCTTCAGCAGTTTTTAAATTGCAATTATGAATTTATGGGGGCGTCCGTCCTCTCCTTTCCCTAGTATCCCCTTCCCAGAGTTCCAAGTTCCCCACATTCCCTCTCCACAGTCCCAAGTCGCTGCTGCTCGGTCGCTCGGTGCTGCTGAGTGGCGAGTGCTGACTGCTGCTGCTGACGCTCACTGTCGCTCACTGACGCTCACCGTCATATACGTCATGTAGCAATATAAGCCAAGAAGGTAATCGATTTTGTATGTGTGCGTGAGGTGAGTGAGGTGCACCGGCATGGGCAAAGGCTGTTGGATTCCACACAATTTCAATTTTCGTAACGGCTTTTTGCGAAATTCCAAACTGTTCAAATAGATTTGATGATCAGCATGAACGGGAGATGATGCTGAGCACATCTCGCCAGCTAGGAACTTCTAATGGTAACAAGTAACTCGTAATTCATCTTTTTTTTTTTAATCATTGCATGATTCTTTCGATGCCAAGCCTGACAGATGTTCAACGATTTTCTACCTATTTCGAATATCCGGTACGCTAATTGGTGGCCATTTACTCGCGATTCTTTGTTCATTCTAGTTCTTATCTATCTCTCCTATCCTCTCTCTTACTAGCTATTTTCCATGCTTTCACGACTTTCCCCCTCTCTGTTGACAAGCAAGTTTATTTGACAGATGCTTATATTTGCATCAATGTCAACACCTTGCATTCTTTCTTACTACGGAATTTCCTAACTTCCTGTTTTATACATGTCTCATTGTTTTATTTATCCGCGAATTTTCGTTACTGTTTAGGTAAGCTGTATTTATAAAATTCAGCTTATGTAGGTCCAAATTGAATAATATGTATTTGTTTTTACTTTTAAGTATTTTCATCACTGTCCTTTTTCAAAACTTTAATGTTTTACTGTGGCTCATTAATTGCAATCCCAGCTCAAGCAAAATTTTATCAGTACAACAGAATATTAAATTTTTTATAATAATGAAATAAGATAAAAATATAACCTTAAATCTGTCATGTAGGCTCAGAGTGGGACACGTTGATGGAGGTACAACATGAACCTATTGAAAAGAACTATGAGCTGCTGGAAGAGATTGGCAAGTATGGATGATCTTTGTTAGAAAGTATTTGTAATTTTAAATTCCATACTTGTACTATTACATATTTTTAGGGGGCAATTTGCTATTGTACGAAAGTGTATGGAGATTGAGACAGGCAAAACATATGCAGCAAAAGTTATGAGAAAAAGACGGGTGGCAAGAGGGGTAGCCACGGCTGATATAGGTAACTATTTTATTCCCAGTTTTTTACCTTTGAAACTGAGGTCTTTTATCTAATTATATTCTTTGTTTTTACAGCTAGAGAAGCTGGACTTTTAGCAAGATTGAGGCATCCAAACATTGTGTCACTTTATAAAGTAATAGACACAGGTACAACTGTTGTTTTATTATTGGAATTGATATCTGGTGGTGAGCTATTCCATTGGACACCATCAGGAGAAGCTGAAGCTGCTCATGTTGTTAGTATATTGCTTTCTTGGAGCATTTGCCCATAGTCATGTGGTTTTATATTATTTATAATATTTTTTAAAGGTACGTCAGGTATTGTTGGCTCTTAGTCATCTACATTCTCATCAAGTGGCTCATTTAGATATAAAGCCTGAAAACATTTTATTGTCAAGCCCACCTCCAATGCCCAGTATAAAACTAATAGGTGACTGAACAGTTTGACTTATTGTAATAAATAGATAGTTTTCTTTTTGTAATAGATGTTTACTTCTTTCTTTAAATAGACTTAGGACTCTCTCATCGTTTAGTACCAGGTTCAGAGCACAGAGCATTATTTGGCACTCCAGAATTTGTGGCTCCTGAAATTGTAAATTATGAACCATTAAGTTTAGGGACTGATTTATGGGCAGTTGGTGTCTTAACTTATATTCTCTTAAGTGGTGCATCACCATTTTTAGGAGAAGACAAACAAGAAACTTATGCTAATGTAGCTGCATGTCAGTACCAATTTGACGACGAGTTTTTTAATTCAGTGTCTGAAATTGCCAAAGACTTTATACGATCTTTGTTGATCAAGGATCCAAAGTGAGTTTTTAAAATCGCAAAGAATATTATAAGCCTTGTGTTAACTCTTGATGAGTAATAAAAATTGAAATGCTTGTATATTTTCAGAGAAAGAGGAAGTGCCGATTCGTGCCTTAAGCATCCTTGGATCCTCACGGTGTGTTCCTGAACGAATGCCTATTGCTTATTTTTACATATCTATAGGGACCAAAACCATTTTTTATTTGTTTAAATTATTTTCCTATATAGGATATAATGATCCTAATTTGTGTATTGATTGATATTACAGTTGTACAGTTATTTCGTATGTTATATATACGAATCTTTTTTTGTATAATACACATTTTTAAGTTACCACCGAGAGGTATTATTTCTTTAAAAAAATATGCTTTCTCCTTCACAATTTTTCTTTTGTGTACAAACCGTTTTGTTGTAATACATCTCAAAACTTGATAAGTTCTATTCTCCTATTGTTTTATCATATTAGAACATTAAAGAGTATAACGTTTCGTACTATTCTGATTTTTTTGTTAATATGTAGGAGTCCGATGCTTGTCAGGGCCTTGGTGGAGCAATGATCAGCGCTGTCAAGCGAGGCTGCATAGAAGCTGTTTCTCAATTATTACTACAAGGAGCACCCTTAAATGTCAAAGATTCCGTATGACAACTTTTATTCAGATACCAATGACAGTGACTTGACGTTTGACGCATTGCGCATTCATGAGATATTCTTTTATGCTGCAGAACGAAGACACGCTTTTACATATAGCTTGTGCAACTGGAAATGAAGGGATGGTAGCCCTTTTAATAGATAGCGAAATAGATTTGGATGCGTCAAACATGAAAGGTTTAACACCTTTGCATGTAGCTGCTAGACACGGTCATATAAATATTGTTAGATATTTGTGCCTTGCTGGTTGCGACGTTGATAAAACTCATCATGGTATTCGCGCGGATGTAACTGCGATCAAATATGGGTACCCAGAAATAGCAAACCTGTTGGATAAATTGAGGAACGTATGTGCATTATCCATGTCTTTTGATATCCTATCCAATCATGCTTCACTTACTAATGTTAATGAACTGTTCTTGCAGCCAAACCACCGTGAAAATTATATCAAACAGTTGCAACCAACTCACAGACCAATAGATCGTTTGCATATTAGATTATTGGGTCATTGTGCATCCGGCAAAACTTCACTGGTATCTTCTTTAAAGTCGGGAATTTTTAGCTTTGGATTTTTTCGAAGATCTCGTAGTCAAAACTGTTCAGTGAAGGTACAGTTTTATTGCTATTAATGCTGTTATGGATATAAGAAAGCAATGGTTAAAACTTTAATATAAAATTAAATTGTTTATCCTTAGAGGGAGCCAAGCATAGAGTTAGACGTAACAAGCAAACATGGGTCTCTCAGTTTTGAATACAGTGATAGCGAGTATGAAGGTACTCAAGGAGTAGATTGGAGTCGCGGTAATATTGGTAAGGCCATTGATAAATCTATAAATGTTAAATAAGTTTTATTGTATTATAATTGCATGCTGAATAAGATTCTAGTTTTAATAAAATTATTTTGTAGGCGGAGAGTGCGTATTTTGGGAATTGTGCGGACGCGAAGAATTCTTAGCATCTTACCATCATGTTCTCAGGTTTCAACAACCTGCTATACATCTTATTACTGTTAGCCTTAGGGAACCACTAACAGTTCAACTTCAGCAAATTAAGTTTTGGCTTCGTTTCATACAAGATCGTATTCCTCCAGTAAATATTGGTATGATTATCTCATTCCTTTTCAAAACAATTAATTTATTTTTACAACATAGGCCTTTATATATTTGAAAAAATTATGTAAATAACTGGAATTCGTTATGTTCCAAAAGGTTTTGCCGGCAAATCTAATGATGTAAAAGTAATCTTGGTTGGTACCTATGCACCTGAATCTGTTATTCCACAATCAACTGGTGGGCATTTGCTTGCACCGCTGCTGCCTCTTCTTAAAGAATTCACATCAATTCTCGACGAAGATCTACAAATGGTCGCTCTAGATGCAACGAATCCTTCTAGTCCAGGCGTGAAGCTACTCAGATCTTACCTGAGCAATGCAAGGATGGAATTTCTCGAGGTGCATAATTATAATTTCTTTATTGACAAAGAAAATAACTAACGTAATTGGTAAATACTAGAAGAGAGAGGTTCTTCTAATAATGAGTACTGAAGAAAAAAATAGCGAGTCTCTCAATTTCAACCGAGATATAGTTTTTCTCTAATCTCTTCTAGTTCATACTTAACTCGAATATAATTAACTTTTTTAGTCTACATCACATCATTCAAACGATTTCAGAGAACGCTAGAGAATGCACGATACCGTAGCATGATTTCGGACTTGGTATCAAAGAGCAGGACCGTTGCTTCATATGCTTGGTTGACATGAGTGACTCGTTCGAGCTGTTACAATACATGCCTATCAATTTTTATCAAATACATTTTTACTGTGAAACATTCGTTAAATACTTATTATTCGTAAAAGATACTGGATAGTGCTTTTTTTACATTCAATTTTGTGGAGATAATAGCTTTATGTTTAAAAAAGAAGTAAAGGGAAGTCAAGTTTCACAAATATATATGTACATTTATTAATTTCATAAACGGTCCTGGTCAGAAAAGGGACACTTCATTTTGCATATGGTCATTTGTATGATATTTAAGTCTAATCTTGTAATATATTATGCGACGTTAAAACCAAGCATAAAAAGCTTTTCTTAATATGTTTGTTTGAAAAAAAAAAAAAAAACACATTTGAAAAGGATTTATTTTGGGGTTATTCATTTAACGCATGGTTCATTTAATCTATGTATAAAATTATTTAAATAATTTTTATTAAAATATTATCTGATTCACAGTTATCTAATCTATCTCAATCATTTGCAATGTCTTAAAAAGCACAAGTTTAAATTAAGAGTTTCTATTGATGTCATTCGATCTGATTGTATCTTGCTGTCACACAAATGAATGATTAGAGATTAAGATTTTGGTTTGTGATTATTTGGCCATTAACATTTATTAACATCAGCCTTAATGCATGCAATGCATGATGTAGGATGGACCAGAAGTTGGAGAAAGTATTCTTCGACGCGACACGCCGCATGCAGCGGCCACGTACGTGCTCCTGGCGAATCTTGATAAACAGGTCGAACCATTTCTCATTTCCTTTGATAAGACACTGAAATGTATTACTAATACAATAACTCTGTAGTGGCTTTGTGCTTTATATCCCATAAATACATATACATGCACTTTTTGTCAATTGTGATAAAGCAGAAAGACAATCATTTGTATATATTTATTTATTTGAGTGTATATATGTATAACAAATTTGTTTAGAGCCGAGAGGGATATAGTTGAAATGTTTCTTTTTATTGTAGAGTACTATGGTATGGACAGGCTTGGTCGAAGCGTGGAGAAATTACGTACAATCTTTAGAAGTACCTCCTGTAGTGCTTACACAGGATGAATTTTTGTCAGAAGTCAGGAAAATCAATCCATTGGTCTCCTACGAGCATTGTAAACAGCTGGTTTTACAATTACAGGTTCGTAACACATGTTTAGTACCGTATCTATATAATAAAATGAGTTTTTTTTTTCTAATTCTTAAGTCATGCTTATTTCAGAATTTGGGAGAATGTCTACTTTTGCCAGGTGATTTAGTAGTTTTGAGTGTTGAATGGTTCTGGCAGGATGTTATTAATTCGCAGTTAAGCTTGGAACAAAGAGGTCGACCCGGCGGTCGAACTACCGGTGTTTATACACTAGAAGATTTTCAGGCACGATGTACTTGTCCAGCTGGACAAGCTTTGCAAGTTCTGCAGGCTGCTAATTTATGCGTTTCTTGCGAGGTAGAAGACGACGAAGTGGAATATGAGATTCCTTGTTTGAATTTTGTTGAACGGCTGCCTGGTCTTTGGGAGCCATGGCAGAGCTCTAGCACATTTCCACACGTAGGACTGCGACTTGTGCACGCAGAAGCGTCGTTGTACCACCTCAGTGCAATTTTTCCACACTTGCAAGCTCAGTTTCGAAAAATTACACAAAGTTGGGACCCCTGTAATTCTGATCTGTATCAGTGGTGGAGAGGATCGAAACTGTGTAGTGGTCCTTGTGAGAGTATAGTCACTTTTGAGGAGGAAGATCAAGGTTACATTGAAATAAGAATACGAGGACCTCGAGGGACAAGCACTCAATGTTTTACACTTTTGGTTATTATACTAGATGCATTGGATGCTACTGTCGATATTGTGGCGCCTGGCATGTTGATAGAAAGACATTGGCTTAGTCCCATTCAACTTCGCGAATATGACGAGGTAAAAAATATCTTAAAATATTTATATAGTAAAACGCTTATATGCTTTAATATACTGTAATTTAGCAATAAGCTAAATTATAACAAATAATGGTTTAAATTCACCTTCACACATTTTGTAATTAATATAATAAATAACCGCTTATTTAGATTATACATTCTTGGGAGTCATCTCAGATTCTCTCAGCTTTGTTGGACAAAAAATTAGACGAAGCAATGATGGAAAGCCCATTCAATAACCAGCAAGAGAGTGTTTGGGACATTGTGAGCTGTGGTATGCCATTGACTGATAATTATCTACCGGGTACAAAGCAGCCGTTAAAATATATAAAACCAGCTGTACAAAGAAGATTAGCTGAGATGTTGGATCCGCCTGATCCTCATGGGAGGGATTGGTGTATGTTAGCTGTTAGGCTTGGTTTAGGAGATTGGGTTGCTCAGCTTGATAGCACCGTTCATAGCCCAACACTCAGGTAAAGTAATTGTTTCAATTAAATTATTGATTATATTTTAAACAACTGAATCGAAGATGAAAGTACCAATTTTCGTATATAAAATAGTAGTTTTTCTTTATGTAATCTATAACTATAATTTAGTGTATCAAATACTTTTTAGATTATTGAACAATGCTGGTACAGATTATACAGTTGGTATTCTTGTCCAACAATTAAAAGCACTCGACCGAGAGGATGCCGCTCATCTTTTACTCTCTCATACCCCAGTATATGTTTCAATGACGATTGATTCGGAGACTGGATCAAATCTTTCTAGATGACCATGCTGCGATTATAAACGCTATATAAACACATTTTAGACTTTGCTAATCGGTTCCGCCCAATATCACTAACAACCATATAAATTCTACGAACATCGTTCTTTAATATCATAAGTTTTCGTAAAAGATTTAAATTTCTAAGAATATTTCTAAAGAATGCCATATATTGTTTTTTCATCAAATGTATATATATATATATATATATATATATACAATATTCCTACAAAAAATATTTGAAAAGAATTGCTACTACACATTTTTATAAAGGTTTCTGCAAATTGCCATATTTTGCTTTTTCTATAAGTCTGCGAATACGTAACATGATTTCTATAAGACTTAGAATCAAATTGCTATTGTACTGCTACTGTTGTAAGTGACTTAAGAAAAAAGTTACTTTTAAGAATATTTGAGTCTAAAAGTAGCACGTATTATTGTATCTCCAATGAAGTTTTTTATTCAAACTTCATCTTATGTAAGACAAATACGTTGCGTATGTTGGTATATAAGACTGTTGCGTTTATGCCATTGCTTGGAAAGCTATATTATTAATGTTGCATTAATATGTATACACGTTATTATGTTACATTAATAGATATATTAATTACCGTATATAGTATATTTTATCCTGTAGGTAATACTGTAGTATAATTTAAATTTCTTCACTTGTCAAATTAGAGTATTTTTTTGCTATGCTATAATCATTTGTAGCATTGCAATTTGTTTGTATAAACAACGGTATAATTTAAAATTAGAGAGACTGGAATTGAATAGTAGCCGAGAAAAGAGTATTACGATACATATCTAAGGCAACGTGCTACAAAATTTAAAAAACAGAACATTATTTATGTAGTGACTGAGTGAAGGTGTTTAACGTAAATTTAGTATAGGGTCTCAGGAAAGGCATTATTTATTGCAGTGAATTGCCCAGATATCATTGTTTTTGATATTAATATTCCTTTCGAAAGAATTTACATAAATTGTATATTTTGCTAGTTCAGTATTAGTATATATTTAAATATACGAAATCCATTTTTGTTAAAGTTGGAACTGTTGGAAGAGCTCGTTACACCCGGCTACATTCAACTCGCACAATTTTCAGTATTTGTCGATATGATTCCTTTGCCTACTTTATAATATATAATCGTTAATTGATTTATAATATCTACCAGCTTTTCCCGTGTCATATTGTATGCCTTTGCTTACCACATTGATCGAAAAGCAAATTGCATCGTAAATTTATTCATTTTTTAACGAATTTAAATATATATATATATATATATATATATATGTGTGTGTGTGTAACTTATTTATTTTTAAGCATTTTTATTTTATTTTTAATTAAATAGGTTACAATGCGCATATTTGCCGTGCGTTAAGACAGGAACCATTCAATAAGTTTACGTATAATATTTTATATAAATCTAAGCGCTTCTAAAATAAATATATTAATTGTAATGCGATGTTTCGTCCATTGCTATTTAGGAAATCTCTTAAAAAATATTACAGCTGTATTAGTATTGCTTAACAAAATGTTTGTATTATTTTACCATTATTTGCGAAGAAAATGTTGATAGATTTAACTAATAGAAAATTTCAGAAAGTCCAAAGTTTTATATCGTATGCTAAAATTTTGCATTAAATACAGCACCCTATAACAGATGTCTTGTAAATAGCATTTTACACATGCACATAAAATAATAGCAAAATAGATCAAACTGACTGTAAGTGTGTAATACTTTTAGTAACATTTTGGTAAATTATTGTAGATAGCCTTGAATAAAAAAGTGTCACACACATTAGTTATTATTTATTGCTATTACTTATAATCGCAAACGTAGTCTCTGCTGTATCAGATAAAAGAACAAAATCTTGAATGAAATTTCACTAAATTACGCGACTTTAAAAAATCAAGGAAATCAAAAGCTCAATTGTTATTCACTTTATAATAATAACATATTACTTCATACGAGCATATAACGTGACGTAATAAAACAATTTGCACCAACTCTCGTTTTTTTGTGGTACCCAGCTGAAAATACATTTAATTTAAATCGAAATCCGTTTAACGCAACGCTAAGCTCTAAATTAGATAGGAAAAATTGTGTCTTAATGTACGATTTCAGGATACGAATGAAATCTTTAAATTTAGCAGCTCTAACATGTGATTATTATTAATAATAATGAAATTAAAGATTAGTAATAAGCATTCAACCGCCTTTCTTTGTAACGATGAAGGATAATAGGACAATTGAGTGCAGAATGTGTAAGAATTGGGAGGAAAGTTTCCGAATGAGTAAATGGATGTTTCGCGAAACACAGGCATGTGGATGCTGTGAGTTTCGCGCATCCTGGTGAAGTTTATGGAGTACGATGAGGCAGGTGTTTACGGTGAGTAGTCGGTTACGTGGTCGTGGTTAGAAATCAGGAACGGGATTCCTCGGCGCCGAGAATAGCACGGGGAGGCGGAGATCGCGTTTCTCGCTGGTGCCACACAGTGCAGCAACGGGGATTGAGCAGTGAAGAGCAGGCAAAGGAAAATCGGGCCGATAGCCAAAGCCGACAAGCAATTATAGATCCGTATTGGATCGGTCAGCTCGAGGCGGTGCGCACTGCCAGTTTCGTTTTATTTTAACTTGGCGCTCGGAGGCATCCGGTTCTGCTTCCCACACAGGTCATCGCATTTCAGTAAGTCACCTCCTTATCGTTTTCATCCCCCACTTGATTATTCTCCACTCTACCCCCTTTTCCCCAAAAATCATTTTCAACAACTTACACCCGAGCGTCGTCGTCCAATACCAAACTCCCCTACGATCCCTTATCCAATCAACTCGATTCGTTTCAAGTCAAAGACACTCTCGGTTCTAATCAAATTCATCACATTTATCTTCCCCCTCCTTTCTCCACAATTATCCCTCTGATTCAACCCACTGCTAATTTCTTCTTTCACTTTTCACTTTCTCCGATTCATTAAACTCGTTCTTACCTCAATTTTTTTAATTTAATTCCATTATAATCAATAGCCCCCCCCCCCCCTGTCTCTTTTTTTTAACCATACGTTTCAACACCAAAATTTTATTACTCCATGCATTATTTTTCTAATTCGTCGTGTGTACTTGATCGCGTTACTTCATAGAATCTTTGGCTCCTCTATGGTGATAAAACAAACATTATCCCTTATGAATTTCATTTATCGTCCCGATATACGAGGAGACTTTAGTTTAGCGACGACTCGTCGTGAATTGGATCAGCCGTTCCGGACTATTGGTTTTATTTTAGCTTTAAGTATACAATGGAAATCAGGATGGATGATTCCTGGGCGAGAGATTTGCCTAAATCAGCCGTGAGGAATAGCGGATCAAGGTCGGAGTAAGTTTTATCTTTGCAGTAGGATCACTGGGTGTATATATATAGTATACACCGTGCTATGCCGTAGCATGCTGTTCTAATTGCTGAAAGCACTTTATCTCGCTCGAATGTACAATGGGTCTTCGTAAAAATCCCTCTTGCTTTCGCAAAAACTTATTTACAAGGCATTGTAAAAATTAACAAAACGCTTGGCAAAAAAACTCCCCTGACTTTTTGTATCCATTCGAATAGCTTTGGCTCTTTTAACACAATTAAACAATTAATTTGTCGATTAAATACTCTTGTCAAGCTATTGCACCATGCTAAACACACACGCATTATTATTGTTTTTGTTATTATTAAACTTATAGCAAGAATTATATATATAATATTCACAAAAATAGCATCAGCAAATATATTAAATTTCAGTCTGAAATATCGAATAATAAAATAAACTTATTACTAATTAAATAATTCCATTAATCATCAGGCTTTACAAATTCAGCATACATCTAGCTTTTTATCTGCTTTGATTGGTCGTCTTTTATATCAACGCCTCGCGATGACTGCGGTCTTCGCTTTGGCGCAGCACTTTTGTCAGTATTTTTCGTGAAAGGAGGATGGAGCAACCGAGATATAAAATGGCTTTGTAAATTGTCGCAGGTTCGTGGACGAGTATAGCGAATCGAATCGGTGATCTGAAAGAGGAAATCGCACACAATGGAGGCGATCAAGAAGAAAATCGCGGCGTTGAAGATGGAGATGGACGCCGCGAACGAGCAGGTGGAGGTCAACGAGAAAAAGGCGAAGCAGGAGGATTTGCGAGCGGATTCGCTCAACGACGAATTGAGGGATCTTCAAAAACGCCACGCTCAGCTCGAGCGCGATTACACTGTGGCGAAAGCCCACCTGGAACAATCCACTGCTGATTTGGAGCAGTGCGAAAAATCATGGTCCAAAGTATGTCGATTGTAACACAAATTAAGGAAAAGAGGCAATGATACATCAACGCGAGTGATTCGATTGACGAGTAATTTTTTTCTCTCCAAATTTCTTTCAGGCCGAGCAGGACAGAACCATACTGACCAAGCGAGTGCAAGAAATCGAAATGAGTCTCTCGAAAAAGGAGGAATTACGCTCGTCCGCCCAATTGAAACTTGGCCGAGCAACGGAAATCGCTGACGATGCGAAAAGGTTCCTAAAAATTCGTTTAACACCCGATTTATGAGCTTAAAAACACTGTCTTTATTTCTGTCGTGGAAAAATCAAACTTTCGGCCTTGCGTCGAGATGAAACGTGCCGCAACGTTTAGCGATTAGTGTCAGGGATTAATTAAGCGCACTACAGCGATTGCGCAACAATCGAACGAACCAGTTTACTCGTCGAAGGAACCTTTCAAGTTTTTCCAAAATATTTGCCGCTCTCTACCAAAATAAATTGTTTTGCAAAATGTGTTGGTTATTCCGCGATTGACTGAATTCAATCGAGGCTTGCTGGGGGCCTGAGTGATCCAAGTGCTGATAATGAGAATAGAGTTTTTTTTTTTTTTTTTTTTTTTTTATGAAATTACAACAATTTTTATTTTGAGATAATTTGGTCGAAAAATAGCGTCAATTCTTGGATCACTCTCGGTATTGTTATTTTGATAATTAAGAATTTATTTTTGATAGGATATTTTTTGAATGCTCATCGAATGTTTACAGAATGTGCAAGGTATTGGAGGATAGGAGTCGATTGGACGCAGAACGCGTGGAAAAATTAATGTCAGAGTTAAAAGACGCTCGACTAATCGCGGAAGACGCTGACGCTAAATCCGACGAAATCTCGAGGAAATTGCAATTTGTCGAAGAAGAGCTGGAAGCTGCGGAGGAGAGAGTGAAAACCAGTGAAGCGTAAGTATAATTTCTCGACTCTCCGAGAAAACGCTTAGAAAATTGAATTAAACGAACGAGGAACAAATTCTGTACACAGGAAGATTATCGAGAGGGAGGACGAACTGTTCATCGTTCAGAATATCGTCAAATCTCTCGAAGTGTCCGAAGAAAAGGTAATGACGGTGGAAGGAAAAATTAATTTAAATTATGTGCAAAAAGATTACAATATTAATGAGAATAAATTGTTAGGCTAATCAACGAGTGGAGGAATTCAAGATAGAATCGAAACTGTTGAAAAAGAAATTGAAGGAAGCTGAGAAACGAGCTATAATAGCTGAGAGGACCGTGAAGAAATTGTTGAAGGAGGTGGACATGAAGGAGGATGAACTGAGGGAAGAGAAGGAGAAATACAAAGCAGTCTGCGATGATATGGACGCCACATTCGCTGAAATGACAGGATATTAATTGGGGAAAAGTGGGAAAAGCTGCGAAAAACCTAAAGCCAACAGCTGGAAAATGAGGCTTCGTTTTATTTTACCATGCTTGCACTGCAAATTATATTTACTGTAACGCTTCTCCCAGCTCCAATTAGGATATTACACTCTTCGAACGACACGTTTGGCTCTTGGCTTTAGCAACACAACCGCTTTCGTTGCTCTCGAATTGATAGGAAAAAAAGAAAAAACTGTGACTAAAAAATCAAAGCTCGATCAACGTAGCTTTCGTTTGTCGATTGCCTCGCACTGCCCATTTATAACACGCTGCCATTTACCTGGATTATTTCTTCCTCTCGAACGTTGTGCGATAAAGACAGGGAGAAGCAACCACGCAAAACTGAAAACTTGCTCGTTCGTCGAGTGCTGCGGCTCAGATTATAATGTTTCGCCGCAACTTTGCGAGAAAGTATCGCACGAGTGTGTGCTTTGGCTTCAAAAACTAACACACGGATATTCGCTAACGCGCCGAGTCAGCTTCGCTTTGTAAATCTACCTGCCAAAAGTTTAGAGTCCAGCAGAGAGCCTCTTCGAACTATTCCAGCAATTTTTCTTTCAGAATTTGCAAACTCGACGAAAGCTGCTACCGTGTGCCCGAACGAATCACTTATTTTTATCTGTATACGTATAAATTGTATTTTCAATAAACGAGACAATAAACGTATGTACGTATAATATGCATATTTTATTTGTATTTCTTCCATGTTGGTATAAGTCTTGCATGGGGGGATGAGCAAATTTCTCCAAGCAAAATGGGAGGGATTAATTTTTAATTAAAGCAGAGGAATTTTTAAACGAGGGTTTTTGTGCAAAGCGAGAGACCGGTTGAATCGTATAAGCTTCTGGAATAATGGAAATTAAGCACTAAAAAGAAAATAAGGAGGCATCGATCGAAAGAAAGTAAAAAGTCCGCGGAGAATCCATTTGTGCAGTCCAAGAAAAGAACTCGGTCATTTATTTTCTTTTGCATTTCTCTTAGGCTATAAAACATTGTTGAAGCCGGTCATTGGGTACAGTAACTCACTTGCTTTACGTGCAAAATCTACGAGGAGAAATAAATATTTCTTTTATCAGACTATTTTTATATATGTGTTAACCAATTGAGATAACTCGAACTGAGAGAAGAACAGACTTTGAGATAAAGTATAGAAGCACACAAATATATATATACACACACATATACGTATACATTCTTTGATAAGCTAATTATTATATCCTTGACTGTATAGGTTTTTCCTTTGATGTAGCAAAGAAGGATTATTTGAACAATTTTCATAATAAGTATAGTTAATTGGTGCTAATTTTTGAGTCATGAACGCGATTAAGAAAAGATTGCAGACGCTGAAAGTTGAAAAGGATTTGGCGATGGACCGTGCTGATGCGTGCGGTCTGCAGGAGAAGGAGGCTAAAAGGAGGGAAGAGAACCTTAAAGACCAAGTGCGTGATTTGGCGAAGAAGATGGTGCAAATGGAGCACGATTTGGAAGTTAGCAAAGCTAATTTAGAAAAATCTATTAACGATCTGGAGGAAAAGGAGACTACGCTAATGATGGTAAAGCTTTTTGTCAGATTTCCATTACACCCCCGTTATTATATATATATATATATATATATATATATATATAATTAGTATAGTTAATTTATGGTAATTTTTCTTTTCTTGATCTCTTACGAATTTGGACGATCTTGTTTCTCTCGTATGGATATATAGTTATAGATGTGAGATTATATAAAGTCAAATCTAATCTATTCGAAATTACTTCCAAGTTTTCATTGAATCTTCATGATTTCTGTTTTTGTTTCGTTTAGTGTAATATATAGATATTTTTTAAATGAAGGTAAATTTTTCGAGGTACCTTCTCTCCTCTAGATCCATTGCTTTTTGCTCACTCAGGGGCACCTCGCGAAGGCTATTGCAATGGTCTTGAACAGAGCAGAGGCTATGTTCCTTCCTTTTTGCTTTATTTTAATTTTAATTCATTTTAATATACAAATAATTTGTATATTTAAAAAGAAAAAACCAAAAAGGAAGAAAACTCGTTGCGCGTGACTCTGTTCCTGAGCATACGTCGGCTCTTACCCCCGGGAAGGGATGGGAAGGGTAAGAAAATTAGGAAAAAAGGAACCTGAAAAAGAGAAAGCCTACCTATCACCGAAAACTATAGTGCCTACCTAAACACAAAGCTAAACAGCCTACCTAATCGAAAAGCTAAACCTGAAAAAGAAAACACACGCAAAAAATATAATAACGCAATGCAGGACCTGAAAGAAAAAAACGCACGCACGCAAAAAATATGTTAAAACAACAAAGAACCTGAAAAGAAAACCTACCTAACACCGGAAGCTATAGTGCCTACCTAAAACGCAAAACTAAGGGGCCTACCTACATCGGAAATCTAACGCTGAAATAAACGCACGCACGCACGCACGCAAAATATTAAAATGCAAAGAACCTGGAAACACAAGAAGATACAAAGAAACGGTTTCAACCGAAGAAGGACCGATTGGAATCTACCGGTAGATTTTCGGTCATTCTTAGGTTAGTAAAAAAAATCCACAGTTTTACCCGTGGGACTCACTCATTCGGCGAAAATCCAACGATGATCCTCTGCAGGCTGCAGGAGATGACGACGACGATGGCACTCGCGATTATTAACTTTTAAATAATTACGACGCGACGCGACGCGGGTTTTTTAAACGAATCTATACGCGACGCGGATATTTAAAATCAATTTTAATTTTCAACGCGCACTTTCATCTCCCAATGAGATCGCCCACTGTAAGAAAGAGAAAAAGAAAAGAATATTAAATTAAATTCTATTTAACAAAATTGTTTCGGTTTATTTGAGCCATTAAATAATAATGATAATACTCACAGGCTATGAGAGTCCTTGGGGCTGTTGCCCTTGGCCGCTGCATCCTCCAAAACACTGCACAACACTCGCGCCGCGCACTATCTTTGTTTATGAATTTTTTTCCATTTCTCGGCCAATTCCTACATGCGTAAATACTTTTATTTTAATCACACTATGCACTTCATTGTTATGTTTTATTTTAAAGAGAATCAAGTAATTGGATTTACATAAATTTAATCAAATCTGCACTGTGAAAAATATCTTCAATCAATAAACAATTTTTCGTTATAGCAATGAATAAATTTCGCTAATACAACAAATAAAATCATTGATATAATAACGAATAGTTTATTACGTACTAAACTATTCGTTACACGAATGAATATATTTGTTATATCAACTTGCTTTGTTCGTTGTTATAACAGAAACTTGTTTAGTGATTGAGAAGTACTTTCTCTAAGGGTAAAATTAAAGAATTTCAATAATGAAACTGCACATGTTTGATTAAATAAAAGTATTAATTATTTTTAGTCGCGAATATATAATTAATCGGTTGTCAGCGACTACGACGAAAAGAACCCGGCGCGCGCCATTCACTGACAACCACACCACGTGGAGATTCGAAAATTGATCCGTCAGTAGTGACAGACCGCGTGCTGAACCGGAAGTGGGAACAAACGAATCTGATTGGTCGGAGCAATGGACTACGCTAATCAGATGCGATTGCTGAGCGCGGGCCGCACAATGCACACTTCCGGTCTGGATAATTTTAAAACTGGAGCCATTTTGGATTTAAAATATCGATTGTTGATTGATTATTTAAATTTTTATAAGCAATCAGCGATCAGCATTCTAAATTCAACAAACAATTCAACATTAAGCACTTTTAGACAGCTTAGCACTACGATATAGCTGCTTAAAAATAAGACGCGTCATGATTAGTCGAATTAACATAATAAATCAATCATAACATAGCAATAGGGTGTTTGCTTTGCTAATAAAAATATTTTTCTAAGATAAAACCAGACTAGCAACATATTTTAGCGGGAGCGAGGATAAAGTGGTGGGGGGGGGGGGGGGGGGAAGACGTGTTGATCGTCATCTTGATTATAGATAAATAAATCACATAAATCTATATACATCATAAGACTCAGAAGGATCCCCTTAAAAATCCCACAGATTTCGAGCTTCCTCTAATAAATGCTAATACGTATTTTCCCCTCGCGTAACAACCAGAAGTAATTACATTAGATCGTTATAATCGGAGCGAAGCTTTTTGCTAGCGTTTCAACAAGGAAATCGATCACGCGATGCAACAGCTGGGAAAATCGGCTTGTCTTCGAGAGTTTCCAAGCCTGCGAACTCTCCCGATCTGGTTCATGGTTGCACAACAGGCCCGAACAAAACGAGCGCGCGCGAAACTCTCCTTGGAACACGATTCGAATTATTCAACCGCGAATTCTGCGCGCCGATCGACCCTCCGAAAGAGAAAAATGTCGGTCCTGAGTAGAGTTTGTAATATATACTATTCCCAAAGCATATATATATATATATATATATATATATAATTTTTATAATCATCGAGAGATAACGATTAAACTTTTATTGTATATCACATGCTGTATATACCTATTACTTATAAAAATTAAATACACCGCTTTTACAGTACTGAAAACTATCTTAATAATTCCCATTGATTCACCAAATAATAATTAATCCATGATAAGTAGTAAATTTTATCGTTTGATTTCACCATTGCCTGTAAAATAGTTTCCAAAGACGTGCCGATACAATTGAAATGATTGTATAAGAAAAAGATTCGGTTATATAAGTTAATTTTTTGTTGCAATTTCCAAAAAGGCTCAGTCGAAGCTGGCTATCCTTAACAGAAAAATGCAAACGTGCATTCAGAATTTGGAGAAGTCTGAGGAGCGACGACTGTGTGCTCAAGCAAAACTCGCCCAGGCGATGGAAACTGCCGAGGATGCCAAAAGGTTTTTCAAAGATTTTCTCTTTTTCTCTCATTCACCAGAGCAATAACTATATATATATGTAAAATATATATTTTTCCAATTTTTGCGTCATCCCTAAATATAATCTGTGCAGGATTTGCAAGGTGCTGGAAAACAGGAGTAAACTGGACGAGGAAAGGATGGATCAATTGACCGAACAGTTGAAAGAGGCCAGATTAATCGCAGAAGACGCTGATACGAAATCTGACGAAATTTCTAGGAAACTAGCGTTGGTTGAGGATGAACTCGAAGTTGCTGAAGAAAGAGTGAAATGTAGCGAAGCGTATGTATATATACTATGCACGTAATTGATAAATATAAAAATATTCGTTTTCTCTTCATATTGTTATATTATTGTTGAAAACATTCCATTGTTTATCTAGAAAAATTGTAGAACGCGAGGATGAGCTATTCATAGTAGGAAATATTTTTAAATCTTTGGAAGTTTCGGAAGAAAAGGTACTGCTGTGTTTATCATTTTCAAAGTGATCTATGAATTTTTGAATTTTTCTGAATACGCAGGCTAATCAAAGAGTGGAGGAATTTAAGGCACAACTGAAAGACCTGAAAGTTAGATTGAAAGCTGCTGAGAAGCGTGCCATTGCTGCTGAGAAAACTGTTAGAATTTTCTTAAAAGAGATGGATGCTAGAGAAGGTATACGATAATAGTAGTATTTTTTATTAATTACTTTATACAATGTACTTTTAATATATTAAAATGATTCTTTTAGATTATTTGTTTAAAGAAAAGGAAAAGTACAAATATATTTGTGATGGTATGGACTCGACGTTCGCAGAATTGACTGGATATTGATAAATATATTATTATGGGTAAATTGGTGGAATAAATGTTGAATATTGTAATTATAGTTTTTGGATTGATACAGTAAAAATTAATATATTTTGAATTTTGTATTTTATTAATTTTTACCATATCTCTTGAGTGCTTTAAAACTCTATTTCGAATTTCAAAGCCTTATCCATACAGGTTCGTGAGAGATATATTTTAAGTTTTTTAATTTCAACCTCTATACTCAGACATTTCCAACATACCGATACCAATCGATCATTTCACAGGCTTATTGTTTTATTTGAACTGAAGTTTACGTTTTCATGGCTAAAATAACTTTCGATCAAAATAAATGTTCGCCTGTTGAATAACCCACCGTTTTTTGGCATATTTAATGAATTTATAAATTTTTTGTGTAAAAAATTTGGATGGAATGACAATTATTGGCATGTTAGAGCAATGATATCAATTATGTTTTTTAATATCATCATAGGTGCCATGAGTAAAGCTCGGGCCATGCTTTGCTCACTTAAATAGGAACTATAACCACTTTCTAGCATTCAAAACGATCATTAGGATTTACATAAAAAAAAATTATTTCGATTATTAGACCTAAAAATGGCACACATCGAAAGAAATATTTACAAAGAGCATCGTTTCAGAATAAAAAATGCAGTTTGTTTTATTGATAATAAACCACCTAAGCTCGACCCGTATTACTTTTATAATCCACGAAGATTAGGAATTGACGCAAATCGAATGAAAGAAATAGATAAAGAAAACTTAAATCTATTGAAAAAACTGAATGCTATTGTAAGGCTAGGGGTAAGAACAGAGATGAATTATACGATAAACTATAAATTTCATATAGCTTACTAATTTTAAAAGGATAATAATTTACTTTTATATTTTACATAGGGAAGAGTTGATTGCTGGAATGAAATTAAATCGTATAAATCTATTGATTTTAAAAAAGAAGTAACGAGGCAAAAATTAATTCTGGAGGATAACAAGAAGTTTCTAATAAAATTACTTAATGCCCCTACCAGATATCCAATGAAAGAATTTATAGAAGATTGGAAAAATATGTATTTACAGCGTTGTACAAATTTAGGGTATCTTAAAAATATATTTCATTGCTACGTCAAATTGTTTAATATAAAATGATAAAATCATAATCTTAATTTGATAAAATTTAGGAAATCAATGCCATTGATATTTTTATCGAAAGGACAAACCAGGTCGGATAATAATATGGTCTTAGATTTATCGGTGATTAAGGAATTGAATTCTTCAATTCGAAAAAAATGTTTTTTTGATATTGAAATTCAAGAAGCTAAACACAGTTTGGGTAGAATTATAATTGAATTATTCAATGATATTGTTCCTCGAACTTGCGCAAACTTTGAGGCTTTCTGTCGTGGTTATAAAGGATTATCTTATAAGTAAGAATTAGGTATATATAAAATGGTAATAATAAATTAATATATTATTTAATATTTTTCTGGTACATTTAGAAACACACCATTTCATCGGATTGTTATGGGATATTGGCTACAGGGTGGAGATGTAACAAATTTAAATGGGTCTGGAGGTACTTCAATATATGGGGATTCTTTTGAAAATGAAAACTTTAAATTGTCCCACAGTTCTTGTGGAGTTCTTTCAATGTGCAATACGAATAATACAAATGATTCAAAATTTAACATAATTTTTAAACGCTTAAAATCTGTAAATGGGAAAAGAGTAGTTTTTGGTAGAATCATTTCAGGCATAGGAAATTTTGCAAAGGTATAGTAAAGATACAATTAAAAAATATTGATGTTACATAGAAAATCAAAATGTAATTTGAATAATATAATAACTGTTTAGGTTGAAGAATTCGGAACAAAAAGTGGAAAACCTTTAAAAGCAATTATTATTTCCAACTGTGGAGTATTAGAAAAATAAGCAGAATTTTATAAATTAACTTATAAATTTGTTTTTGTTAGTACAAATTTTTGTTTATTCATAAACCATAGATTGTACATTTATAAAAATATGAGAATAGCAACATTGTTTAAGAGCCTTTAAAACCTCTTTTAATTCTATTAAAACCATAAATATTTTTACCTATACGTTGTCTTAAAATATTTTTCAATGTTATAAATTTATCAGTTAAATATGTCCATTTTTTTTGTGTTGTTTTTACTATCTAATTAATATTGTAAGCTTTTCACTACCCTTGAAATATAATTAGTACCGTTTTTAAAATTAATTGAATTCACACAAATAAGTGAGTATAGGTCACGTTTATGATACATATTTAATCTCTTTTTAAGCTGGAACACGTTTTGGGTTTAAATTATACATACGACGCATACGCTTTTTTAACTCTTGAGGGAATTTGTCATAGCACTTCTTGCAAGTTGGTTTCAAATCAAATTCAAAGAACTTAGTCTTTTGATTCATCTTCTGGTCGCAAAAGGCACAAGCGAAGTGATGGACGCACCAGGCTTTGTTCAAAGCCGTAAATACTTAAAAAAAATTATTTTAAATTAATTTAATCTTTTTTTTCTAATAATTTAAATATCTGTCTTTACAAATAAACGTACCATCTCCAGCAATAACTTGATTACATACAAAACACAGATTTCCAAATAGTTGATGGTAGTGGGTTTCACAATAAGCAAGACCCTTTTTTTCATAATGACGATGTCCTAAGAAGGGCTTCTCACACTTTGCACAAACAAAATGCTCGACATGCCAATGTTTTCCCAAAGCAGTTACTACCCGTTCTTCGATTGGTCGACGACATGCTCCACATATTGGAATTCCCATTTTATCATGGCATCTCAAACAATATAGCTCATTCTAGATAAAAATTAATACCATAATATGTCATAATATATAAAATTAAAAGATTAAATTATAATCATATATATATATATATATATACCATTTCATTAGCAGCATAGCCTGGTCTAGAGCGTACTTCTCTGGCATCTGAGTTAAGCTCTACACCACAGGCAGTGCAGTTAAAATGATAAGGATGATAGACTTCACCACGGAATCTTAATGGCTTCTCATCAATAACACCACTAAAACATATTAAAAATTATAGATATTGTAACTGGAAAGGTAGGATATTAAACATTGAGATAGAAAATACTTACTGGCATTGGTGACAAATATGTTTACCAAGGGCACCTGCTTTTACACGAGCATTACAGCTATGGCAAAGAGCCCTCCCCTGACATTTTATAAATCCAGCATCTGCTAATTCTCCATTGCATTCTTCGCATCTAAAGCATCCTGGATGCCAATTTGCATTCATTGCTTTTATTACACGGCCAATAACAAATTCACCTAAAAAGAAAAGATATAATATTATACTTTAATTCAATGAAAAAAATTTCTTAAAAGAATGAAACAAAAAGCTTACCACATTTGCCACAGCAAGGGGCAAACAATACATGAAAATCATGCTCACAATATTTATATCCTTCAAATTCATAAAAAATCCCTTCAGGGAATGGTCTGAAGCACTGAGCACATCTATTTCAAAATAAAGGGTAATTATTATTTATTACATTATTTCTATGAGAAGATGCAGCTGTATACATACACAAAACATTGAGGATGCCATAATTCTCCATGAGAATTGACAATTTTTTCATGAGATTGAAATCCCTCTCTGCAGCGAGAGCAAAACATGTGATCTAAAGACATACCTGTGACACTGAATAAAAAGTAAAAATTATTTACAGCAAGAAATCTCCAGAAAAATTCAGTATAAAATAAATTGCATATTTTCTAATATAGTAATATTAAGTTTTTGTCAAAGTAAAATTAAATATATATTTACCCTGGCATAATTTTATATCACACCAATCAGGAAATAAGCTTCCTTATAGTTGTATTATAATGTTTTTATATTTATGACTGCAATTATTCTTTTCTAATAAATATAATAGCTATATCATTTATAAACTTTATTAAGAGCTACCATTCAGCTGTTAGAAGACTTGAAAATTAGGGCAAACAGATTGATGTCATCATTTATAATTATAGCTTCGTATCCAATACCTCTCATTTTAAATATTACTCCATTAACTACTTGATATGTACCACATGTTGAAATTGTTGTGGTCTGTAAAGTAGTATACAAATACCCATAGGCATAGGATTGATGATTGTTTTGTAAAAATATAATATTTATTCATAGGTCTCTTTTTAACCTAGGGTAACCAATCACACGTCAGTCATATGATTTTGCCCTTTTAAGTAAAATGGGCGTCGCTATTTAAATTTACAGAAAAACACAGTACAATGTGTTCAAAAATAGTTCTGACTGATTAAAACTTATGAAACTGGGGTATTTTTCTTTGAACACATTTTTGTATTACATTGGTTAGCTTGCTAATCTTTTGAGAGTTTTGTGTGCTCTTGTGCCAGTACTGTATATCTGAGATATAAGCTTGGCTTTTGAATTGTAATAAGAGGAACTTTTTATTTTGTTTACTTTAAATAATAAAAGTAATATTAAATTACAAGAAATAAAATTTAATCATATTTTTTTAAAGATTAACCTTAAATCTGAACTTTAATATTTAAAGGCCCGTCAGTTATGGTAATATTTTTATAAGTACAATAATGGATCTTTTAAGCAGTTCTTCTGATGATGATGATTTCTATGTGAATTCTGTTGCTAGATTAAAAGGTATATATCTTTGCTAATAGTTTAATTTAAAAATAATTGGTTTGTAAAATGATAGATTAATTTATATTTGCTACAGCCTTTAAGAAAGATAATCCAATAAAACCTGTAGAAAAGAAGGTAATTGAAACAGTAGAAGATGTAATTATTGTTGATAACCCTGAAACAAGTTTAACGGATAATCTTTCCTCAAAGAATGAAACAGATGAAAATTCTGACTGTGAATGGTAATCTGTAAAGTTTTTTTCTCTTATACTGCTGTCTCCAAGATTAATTATGAAAATTTCAATTTATTACTTTTAGTACTGAGGATGGCTATGCTGTACGAACAAGAGCTCAAACAAAAAGAAGAGTACAGAAGAAAAGAGAAGTATCTGAAGATAAAGTAAGTGAATTTGATGTTGTTTTTGTGTTGACTATAATGTATTTTTTATACATTTTTATTTCATTTATTTAGGTAGAAGATGCTTTAAACTCTGAAAATGATCTTATTTTAGTGGAAAGTTTGGATTGCTCTATAGATGAACACATAAATGATAATGATGTATCCATAATTTCTAATGATGTTTCAATAACAGATCAGCTAGAGGAGGAAGATAGAACAATAAACATTAAAATATTATGGAGATCACATAATGTGCATCGCAAAACCCTTGGAATTGTAAATTTTTAATTTAATATATTTTAGTTACAAGAAATATTTATGCATTTTTAAATGAAATTTTTCTGTTCACAGAACGAGAGCTTTAAAACAGTTTTTGAATACTTTGCAGAGCTTGAGAAAGTTCCTGTTGAGAACATTTTGCTTCTGAGAAATAATAAGCCTATTAATTTTAAAGATACTCCAGGTTTATTAGGAATATCAGTTATCGATATTATTGGTATGTTATAATATCTAAAAATAATTCTAATTAATTGAATAAATAAGGGATAACAAGAATTTTGTTATTATACAGAAGGAGGAATTGTGCAATCGAAAAAATCTGCAGTACAAGAAGAAATAGAAGAGAACGAGGAAGAAGATGAAAATACATGTAAAATCAAAATTCAATCCAACAATAGGGAATCAATAATTGTATCACTCAGGAGAGACCAAAGTTGCAAAGAACTTTTTGTTCAATGTGCAAAAACGCTGGCCGTACCCGAAGCAAACATTAAATTGTATTTTGATGGGGAGCAAATATCAATATCTGATACTCCAGAATCATTAGATTTGGATCAAGAAGCATGTGTAGATCTTCGCGTATCTAATTTATAAAGTGTTTTGAATGATATTAAATTATTCTTAAAACTAAAATGTCATTGAAATTTGTTATATGTGCATATAAGTTATTTATTATTTTATATAATCAGATGAGATAAAATCAAAATATTTTTTAATCAAACTTAATGGGTTTTATTGTTTATTAAATTAATTACTTATCCAATAAGTATATAAAATATTTTGAATATCAAAATGTACAAAAATATCATCTAAAACTTATTGATAAGTAATTTAATGGTTGGGTATGGAATTGAACTAGACACATTTTAGTTAAACTGCACATTCTACTCTTCTTGTTGAAATACAATTGGTTCCTAAAATTCCTACATCCGTCCTGGGTCTACGAAATAACAAAACATGAGGCTCTAAAAAATAATTTGAAAATGAATATGACTAATTTTTCTATGTAATTAATTTGTTCATTAATTTTGACAAACCTGGCCCATGCATCATGTAATGAATCCATGCAGGACTTTGTTGAACTCCTAAATTTCTCCATTCAGTTTCTGTCATCAGATGAGTTTTAGGAACATGCCTGGCAACGTTAGCTGGTAAAATTACATGCCTAAATAAATAAAAATTTATAAGATGTTGAATATAAACAAAGTCATAAATGGAGCCTAATGGTGCATTGTTTAACCTGTACTCAAAATTATCGTCGTTGTATTTCTCCGAATACTGAATTTGGTCTACTGGCATTTTATCACGAAATATGATTTTCGACTTGTTTGTAAACCAATTTCAAATGTTTATTAGTAAACATTCAGGAAATTTGTAGAATTATATATTTCCCGCTTGGCTTGTTATGATTAATTAGCTAAAGCCATCATGGCTTGACGCTCGATTAACTGACAGAACACTAGAAATTGCTAGAAATGACTAGAATCCACTATTTCACTGGTGCAATATTGACGAAACAACAACATGGCAAATTAGTTTCAATCTCTCCCGTACGGCGGCGCCAGCTTCCGAGCTTTATTTCGGAAGTGCTGCCATCTCTCTCATTGGCGCAGTAACTACGTAGGCGCGAAAATTTAAATTGATAATTTGGTTGATTTTACATTTATGAAATAAAGAAGTAAAGGAAAAGTTAGTGCGCAAAGAAATAAACACGTATTATAATAAATGAAAATGTTGATAATTTAATGTAGAATAGTTATTGTCACAAACAACTTCTATTTAAGTGTTTGGGGATAATTAAAGATAATTTTATCGAATTATATATATTTTATATTTTCTAGTGGTAATAATACTCTCTATATTATATATAACTGTTACATATAATTACAATTAATACAATCGAATAGAACGCAGTTATTACTGATTAAGAAATGAGGTTGCAGTAACTCTAAATAAAATGTATTATACTTGTACATATTATAAAAAAATTGCTCTTTCGTGTTCTGTTCTTTTATCGGACAAGCCGCTGAACACAATTTCATTCATACGGTAGATTCGATAAGTTATAAATACAAATTATTTTAGTTAACTAATTAGCTATAATAAGGAGACATAACATAATATGTGTCCATGGGTCATGGGTGTGTATGCGCGTGCAATACATACCTAATATCTTGTGTATTTATACATTCAATATATATCGTTAATTATACTATATTGTCCCGATATTGAAACATAGAAAAATCAGAGTTAGGGTCTCTCTATACGAAGGCTTCCTCTTTGAAAAAATACTGTATTCTGTGATATGGATGCATCACGAAAATTACGGGATTATAGTTCTCTTATCATTCCAGTAAATATATTTTCAAGGTTCCAATTCTGCTTACCAGATTGTCAAATGAATCTCTTATCGACAAATCACTGGAAAACCGCTGTAAGAAGATATAAGTTGGAAAGAAATGCTGCTTCATTTTCGTCAGAATTTTTTTCAAAGGATTCTCTCACGACAAATATATATAGTGAATGCTTATATCTGCAAAAAGTATAGGCACTCAAATCAGCTACCTCATTATTTGTTAAAAACCGATCTGAAATTTGATCTTTCGAATCCCGCATGATAGCCGAGAGACACAATTCTATAAATTTGCGCTATTTGCAATAATTGACTATCGGATGAATTTGTTTTTTTCTTCGGTGAAACAAAAATACTTTCACCCTGATTTTTATTTGTATCTTCATTATAGAAATTTTGGCCTCTGTAAAAAGGAATAATTGGTCTATTTCCTAAAAAGTGTTATTTCTAGAGCTTACGTTATTTATAAGAAAATCACCAGAACGAATAAGTTGAAACGAACTGTTTTATTGCAATCAACAAAACAGAATATGCAAATTGGACGTAGTTATGCAGAAAGGAATCAGCCTACTAAACGTTTTGACAGTTTTAAAAATAGTATCTAAAAAAATACAGCCTTTATTAATTAACTTCTAGTTGTCTTGTTAACTGGATAACTATACTCTTTTTTACAATTGTAATATTACGAAAATATATTATATTTTTAACTTCTTTTTTTTTTCGCAAATATGACGCTACTAATTCATTTTCGGAAAATTGTGGGTGATTTTGGTTCATTTTTGCAAAACCACGTTCAATTGATTTCTGGCAACTTGAATGAGAGCCTGCGTTCACGTGTGATTATTATTTCGTTTATATCATATAGTACATTTAAAATCAATAAAGCATTTTAAACGTTTGAAAAGAGAGGGCTAGGATAGGGTGGGATAAGAAACATTTTAGCTTAAGATTTGTACACTGAGATTTTAAATGGACTAGCTCTACGAATGGAAAACATTGATTTTCGGGCTCCGATGACTGCTGGCTGAACATTATCCAACGCTTTAATTTATAATAATCATACGTTAATTAACTACCCTCATAGACAGATTTTAACAACGAGATCACATCGATATACTAAGACATTGAAGTATTCGGCAACATCTATTTAATTATATATATGTACTATACGTATATATCGTTAAAAATAAAGGAAAAGCTTTCTTAATATTCATTTTAATTAGCTTATTGCACTCTTGTCCCTTGGAGAATTTAAAATCAATTATGAAATTTTGTCTCGCACAATTAATTATATTATACATCTATGTATATATACATTAAGGTATATATACATACAGCGAATTTTGGAATTTTCTAAGTCTCCTAAGTGTAAGCACTACCGTTAAGAATTTTTTATTAATTAAATTTATTATCAATAGTAACAAAGCGTTTGTTAATATTCAACCCATTTTCAGCCTCGTTTACCTTTAGCTACTTATGGATGGATTACATGTGTTGGGCCTTCGTGGGCATAAAAATTCTACACGAATAAGAGACCTCTCATCGTACTTGATATCGCCTTTTACTTATAATTATTACACCTAATGGAGATAAATTTCTAATACCATCTTACAATACTCTCGTCGACTTGTAATTCTGCAATATGCTCTGAGGTCAGAAGATAATCAGAAAGATTCTCTTGTAAATTACTAAATTGATTAATTCTTTTAAATTCACCAAAATAATTTGATACAGAGATTTTCTAGTGCATGCTCCAATTATCGTTTTTGTCAATATTTGTGGTATTGTGGCGATATCCGTGGGTCTGATTAATGAAACTTATTAATTAATCTAGGAACGAGAGTTGCGATTAAACATTTGTCCAATTATGACTATTTACGTGACTTACTTTGTAATACATTTGTTTGTGCAGAATCACAGAATCATCTTGAAAGTCAAAATTGACAAGATCACAAATCATCATTGTTTTCATGATCCAACAGTCCTTACTACAAGCGAGGAGATCATTTAACATTAATAGTGTAATATTTTTTAAACTACGCACATTCAGCTCACATGAAATGGCAGTCAAACGTGAATCAAATTACTCTCTTGAGACTGATTTCAATCATTTGTTATCTAGCCTCGGATTCTTATTGTACGTTTAATTTGGATTTGATTTGATTCACGCTTTAATTTCAAAAATTTACACAACGATAATACTGCTTCTTTTTCTCAGGGAAGAATTACTTATTTTCTCATTAACCTTTTGCTGCTTTCGCGAATTGCATGTTTCACATACAGTATGCCATTATTAATACTCGCGTGCGTACATTTGGCTTTATTTATCTAACTAATTATCCAACTAGGAACGAATTTTCCAAACGGCTTTAGAAATCAATGCAAAATTTCTCTATGTTTTATCGACAAGTTGGTAGAAAATTTTCTTTAATTATGAATTTTTTTCAGCTATTTAGAAATTATAAAATTCTTCTAAATCTTGACCGAAAAAATACTATCTACAGATCTACACAATTTCCTGCGCCTAATTATAATTGTAATGTTACTAGCATTTAATACATGTTTGTTTAAAGTTAACTACGAAAAATATAATCGAAATGAAACTCTCACCAATTGCTCTTACAATAATATTACACACCTTACTCTTTTTACATCATCCAAGTACCGAGTACGACACAACTTCACTGCAACTAATAATCCTCTCCATCTCTACCATCGGATTAATAGCCCTTCCGTATACATTAAACATTCTTATAATAATTTAACGAAAGAAATAATACTTACGACTTAATCAAGAAATCTATACGATTAAAATAAAAATAACGATTAACGTAGAAAAGCAATATTCCATATACTAATCAACTCGAATAAAAATATATTTTGGATAGAAAACCGAAGGGATAACTTGAACAGAGCAACGGAGAACAAAAATGATTCAACCTTTAAAATTCTAACAATAAGGTTTAGAAAGATCATGGACACAACTATATAATTGGATCGTAGAGAAAATGTATATTGAGAGATCCGAAAGCCGATAAATGAATTGAAAATCCTCTACTTACTTTCATAGCGAAAACTCGTGAATATAGTTTGATAAACTGAAGAAAGGTTTAGAAGATGTGAGGTGCCAGTTGAAGTTTCCACAAGGAGACAGGTCTGGCGAACACGGTGACCTGTCCTTTTTCTTTGCCCCCAACGAGGAAAACGTAAAGGGGAGCTGGACCATAGGACGGAGTGTTGGAATCATTTCCATCCACAGCAGCAACCTTGGCCCTCTGTCTTTCGGCCCTACTGGCACTTACCGCCCTCCTCGAAGGTGAGTTAAGGTTCAAACTCTTGGGCGGTGCCCTTGGGATTCTCCTGATCTCCTGCAGCTCCAACAATTCCGCGAAGGTCGTCGATGCCGACCTTCCCGGCTCATCCTCAAGGACACTATCCGGCGGACTATTCAAAAGCTTCGCGTACTTGCTCTCCTCTCGATTCTTATCCTCCATTCCCAAATAATTTGGATTGCAGAAGCCAAACTGACCCTCTCGGATCGTCGATGACGTCACCAAGGTTTGCTGTCTGTGGGACTTGAATTTTCTACCGGATGGCCAATCCTCCTCCGCCAGAGGATCGCCAGGACTCCTGGCTTCTATACTGGCGTAATCGGACGTCGACTCTTCGCCTTCCTCAAGGTCGGCGAATCTCACCGACGCTGAAGTCGGGATCTTCGTAGTCGTCGGTGTTTTTGGCGTTTGAAGAGCAGCCTCGTACAAATGGGAACTGTAACTTTCGCCACGAGTCGGTTGGCACGCTTGGTGTATCGATGCAAAGTCCCTAAAGTCAACAACGTGGTCGTTAGAAAAAAGAAAAATATCTATTTTTAATGATATATACATCAGACTTTTATTTCTTCTATATACTCACGTCCTTTCTTCTTGCACCTCGATCAATCTACTGGTGGGGGGTTCCCTATTCTCCTCGTTGTCGCTATTTTCATCAGGGTCGACGAAAACCAGCCTGGCAGCTTCAACAGGAGTGAGGACGGGTG
This sequence comes from Prorops nasuta, assembly GCF_024137725.1. Taxonomy (NCBI): domain Eukaryota; kingdom Metazoa; phylum Arthropoda; class Insecta; order Hymenoptera; family Bethylidae; genus Prorops; species Prorops nasuta. The sequence continues at coordinate 4,821,993 of NW_027116814.1, forward strand.
TCGGGAGGGTAAGGGCACGAAAATTTGGCACTGAGATCGGATCCCTGGTCATTCCAGAATTTCCATTGGAGCTTCCAACGTCCATCGACCTCTGCGTCGTCTCCGAGAGCCTCTGCCTTCTTCTGGCCAGGGTGTTCGCGCTCCTGGACTTCACCATTCCCGTGGATGGCTCCACCTCGGCATCCACCGGCTGAAAAGGATAGTACGAATTCGCCTGCGTGCAGGCTTAGTTCATTTGCCTACTCGACGAAATTTTGATTGTCTTTTTTTTTTTTTATCTTTTCCATAGCCAATTGTCATGTATACACTTGATTACAGCAATTCTCTCAATTTGTCATTTCAGACGAGAGATTTTGCTTCGGAAACGAGGGAAAAATTACATTGATCGATTCGTGTAATTTTCTCCATGCTTCTTTTTGTTCTCTATGGACGGTTTTGAGGATCCTTACCTCCTGAGGACTCTCCTCGTTATCATCCTGACCGCTGAGGACGGAATAGCTGCACTTTGTTGGATGGCTGAGTCTGGACAGATTGATTTGAGACAGTTTCGAGATCTCTTTGAGAAAACTCGGTCTGGCTGGTGCTTCCATCGGTGATATCCTGCTGCTATTGATTCGGGCTCGCTGGTTTCTCAGTCTCGGCTTGGGATGGTCAGGTCCGGAGCCTCTGATCAAAAGTTCCGACACTGCGAGTGCCACGCTTTCCGCTCTTGGCTGAGGCTTTGGTCCCGGAACTGACAGCTTCTCCCACGTTTCGGTTCCTAGATGACAATTCGAATCCGATAAAACAACGCGAAAGCAGAGGATTTTTCTGGAATCGTCATTAAATTTTCCTACCGAAATGAAACCTCCACAATTCGTTGGTAGCGAGTCCACCACTTTCGCCGCCGAATATCAGCATACAACTGGGAAGTCTGCAAGCGGCGTGACCGTGAAGGGGACCAGGGCCAGGTTTACTTTTCAGGAGGCACCAGGACGCTGTATGAACGTCCCATCTCCAGCAGTCGCTCCTCTCCTGAAGGTCAGTCATTCCTCCATAAATGTACATCGCATCCCCGTGTAGAACAGCCGAGTGTTTGTGTCTTGCTGCTGGACCACTTTCACTCGACGATAATAAATGCCACGATTCGGTTTCTGCAATTAAATCCTCATTTGTTAAAAATCAGTATTTTATCAGTCAATAGGTTGAGAAATGAGTTTAACCCTTTTTTCAAACTAATTTATATATTTGATTAAAAGATTCGAGTATTGTTGACAAATAAGAAACAGTTGTTTTTGTTTAGAATGATAATTACCAAAGTGGAAGGCCCACAATTCCGGCGAGCTTCCCCTGAGATCCTGATAGCCCCCGTAAATAAGCATTTGACCTCGATGTACCAGGGCTGTGTGACCCCTTCGACCTCGGGGAACCGCGCATCCTCTCTGCGCCCTCACTTTCCTCCATGAATTTGTCTAGAAAGAATACAAAGGATCATCTCTTCGATCACAAAAGAGCGAGTATAAAAATTGTAGTTATTGTTCTATGTGATTCATGGTGAAAGTCTCATTCTACAATTTTATTCATATAATTCTGACCATGAGAATGCTTTTAGAATTTCAGTAATTTCGGGAAGCGCGATTAAGCAACGTGAAAGCCCGATTGAACGAGAGGAGGGAACTGAGTAACAAAAGAGACAGGAGACCAGCAATTTGCGTCAGATTCGTTTTTAGATTTCAATGGATCTGAATTTTCACGGAGGGTCACCGATTATTTGGATCGTCCCTGATAAAGAGGACCGGATTCTCAGCAATATAAATTTAAAGAGCGCATCCCGTGAAATGTATTCTATTATATTTCACATTGAGCTCAGATGCGTGGTCCTCGTGGATCGAACTATTTGGAGAAAATTGAATCGCGACGCGGTGGAAGTTGTACGAGCGAGGGTGGTGGTTTCGATTTTTGGGATAGAAAAATATGGCGATGAGACGCGATTCTTTTGATGTCTAGTGGCAATCACGGATCTTTTAGCCGGAGTTAGAAGCGCGTAGAGGGAAATGGGGCAGACTAGAGGGGAGACCTGAAAGTAATTACGTAACTCCAAGTGCGCGCCTAAAGTTGCCAGCTCGCTACAGCTACTCGCTTCCACCCTTGGCTTAGGGGATTACTACGCGTAACCCAACAAGACTCCTGGAACCTTCGGGACTTCAAGTACCTTCCTGCGCAATAAGTCCCTTTTCTTCCTTTCAACGATTAATTTCATAAAGACACTCCAAAGTAATATCCTAACTTTTTGCATTACCTGCCTTCTCTCTCTCTCTCTCTCTCTCTCTCTCTCTCTCGACACATTTTACCCTGAATGACATTGAAAGTTCTTTAATTTACCCACGCGAATCTGCGAGAAAAATACAAAAAGACTGAATTCTCGTATAGCCTCGCATGGATGTCACTTTATACTCTGCCAATTCGACAGGGACGGTGCGCAGAAGCAACGAGTGTTTGAAGCTTTTCGAGAAACCTGCAAAGAAAGCTTTTGTTAAATTCTCACGTGCATCGCGTTCGCTTTTATTAACACACGGCTCTGTGACACTGGGATGCACCGCTCTGTGGATTCTCCTCCTGAATCCAGATCGCGTGTTACGGTTATGACCTACATCTTTTGATCCGCGAAAAACTGCAAAGAGTTATTTTTTCCATAGCGCTGTGTTGAAAGCGTTCATTCACCCAACGGTAAAGCAAACTGGCGTAATTTTGAACCAATAGAGTGCATTTAATTCCCGCTGAAATATTCCTCGTGTCCCATTAAAACAGTAAAGTTAAACATGGACGCGTATTCGATTCGTTTAAATAAATCTTTAAATTGCTTTCGTCCGGTGAAAAGAAAAATGAGAGAGGTGTCTGTGTATGAGTTATGGTTGTTTCACGAGGTACAAAGTTATGTTATCTCTACGTGTGGGGCACACTGTATTTGTCACTGAAATTAGTAATCGTATCCGGGACACGAGGCAGCGAGCAAATTGCAGGAATTCGTAAAGGGCTGCATTGAGAAAACCGAGTGCGAACACGCGACTTGTAAACTCCTTTGAGCGAATACGCTTAAATATTCATGAATCGTTTCTATGGAAACTATATTCTCGAGCCTCCGTGAACGTACTATATAAGTTCGAGTATGGTGTAATAAATAAGAGATTTTTTTACCTCTGGAGGAGAGAGGCCGAGTGATTATGCTATAAAGAGGGTCTTGCGTTGGAGAATAATTTTGCATCTTTTTTTATCAGCGAAGAATGCTACTTAAAATGGAGTGATAGCAGAGAAATCGATATTTTTCAGGGGGTGAGAGAGAAATGCTGTTTGCTTGAAAATATTGATCCTTCTTGGAGAGTAACCTGATGCACACTGTGGCTGGGCGACAAGAAGCCAGGATATTTCTTTGACAAGGACATTTTTCTCTCCCCAATCTAGCGAACGCTTTAACGAACATGCAGGGGATGGGAGATAGGGGGATCGAGGAAACGGGCGGGAGGGGGTGGACAGGGATAAAACGACACGAAGCAACCCCTCTGGTTCAACCAATCGAGTTTGCCTCGCGTATTCGTAACGTGGATTTCAATAATACACGACCAAGTGCCTCGCAGGCTGAAGAGAATCTTCCACCATGGACCAGTGGTTAAAGACAAATAAACTCTGGGCCACCATGAAAAGGAGGGTTGGTACGAAAAAATGTATAAAATTCCATTTCTTCGCTAACGACGAAATTCTCTTAATTACGGGATAAGATGCTTACGCGCGAGGAATAAAATGGAAGATTTATGTAATTTTGTGTTGTTTCGTTGAATCGTGATAGTTACGGGAATAAACGAGATGTTATCTCGCGAGAAAGGAAGGTAGAGTTGGTCTCTCGGTAAGTCAAGAAGCTTCGAGGAGATTTTGCCCTATTCCTTTGGCATCCCTTAAAGGCCCTTTGCCTCCCTGTCTTTGATAACGATCACGCTTCTCTTGGTCCGGTGTGTCGCAGCGTGCGAAGGAAACTCTTAATGATCTTACTGGAAAGGGGGTTTGTGCGTGGTCTAAAAAGGGATGGGGTGAAGTTTGCACCCGTAGGGCTTGTCACTGCGATAGAAAAGGGAGCCACGAGCCCTTGAGAAACCGCCAAATCAATGTAGAGCGTCATCGAGTACACTGCAAACCTTGTCGAGTGGTAATTCCATAATATTTTTCAGTGCCAAGTGCCAAGTATATTCAAACAAAGCCTAACACTGTTTGGAAGTCGACCTATTATATTTGAGAAACAATAAAACATCACTATAGTACAGACTAACAATGGAGAATTTAAGTTTATTGTAAATGATAATCGTGTAAATTACTTTCACTTCTTGTTTTTATTAATTTTTCATTCTTTCAACACAGCTGTAAGCAATGCTTGATTGGTGCTTGACGTGTGACGAGAGAACCTTGATAAGAAAGAAAGTACGGATGTAGTTGGAGGAACGGGGTATAGGGATACTGGAAAATTACTATTTTTCTGGCTATAACTTGACTGAAAAGCCAATCATTGCTTCCTTTCGAGCGAGGTGTTATAGCAAATCTATACGTTTAAAGATCCATGAAAACAATGAGACCTAACAATAATCATTTAATGGAAAGATAACGTGGACGTTCAGTTTTGCATATTCAATAAATTTAGATACACGAGCTGCATATAGATGAACCTCTCTCTTTTGGGTTGAAGATGCATCTGTACCACCAAGGAAGGTTATATATATATATATATATATATTAGAGATTTTAAAATGAATTGCAAAATAATAAGAGAATCTTTAGTGAGTTGGAAAAATATCTCTTTGTCTTGAAATGAGATTATCAGATGCTCGCAACGTGAAAAAACTTTTGAACTAAATCCGACGACTTTGAAAAGAAACTTGAGGGTTTCTGGTGGTTCAGAATTCCGAAGACACAAGGAATATTTATTTCGAGCGAAAAAACGTTTGAGGGAAGAATACATCTTGCGAGGTACCCTTATAATTTCATTTAATATTCAGTGGCATCTTTCGTCCCGAGTTTCTTCCCCAATCCTTCGAAAGAGCCCTGGCGAAGAGTGGGAGCCCAAGGGTAGTTTTTGGCAACAGCTGGTGTCAACAGCCCTTCTTCCATTTCTACCCTCAAAACTGAGAGCTACCCTAATGCAGCACCTACGCAATATTAAAAATTGATAAACGTGCGGAAATGAAATCGCCGCTGCGATGATTTGTCGATTTCTTTTTTTCAACCTTTGGAAAATGCTCCCAAATGGATGTCATCGACGGGCAATTAATTGGCGAAAATTGAGTTATATTTGCGACACATTATTTGCATTGTTCATTATCAGTCATTATTGTTAAAATTATACCGTAGATATAAATTCCTAATTATCTTCTATTTAATTGAATCTATAGATATTTAAACCAAAATTAAACCAAGCTTATTTATTCAATTACAGTTTTTAATTGAACCAAAATTTTAATACAAATTTCTAAAATGAACCATTCCCAAACAAATGATTACTCGATGATTCTATCGGAATGTGATCCACGTTGTTTCATTCCTACTACTCATATTTATCTTTGAATGGTTTTAGAAAAAGCAACGAAAGGAAAGTTTGTGGACGAAAGTTTGTTTTTAAACGAGAAAAGGAAAAATTTGAAAATCAGTGCTGGGTGGATGCATGAATCTGACTGTTGCATTTATGACTGAGGTTGGGATGGGGTTCATCGGATAAATGTGTCAGTGACGTTTTCCCCTCGTCAGCAGCGACCCATCATGGTTATCTCTTGCTAGAAGGGTTTCATACCACCGGCTTCATCATCTCAAACTTTTTTTTATAGATGTACAAAGCCAATGTAACGTTATATTCCATTCTCTGCACTTTTAATTCAAATATCAATCTCCAGTAAAATTAAATTAGGAGCGGATAGCAATGACAATTTTTAATTGAAATTGATATGGATGGGAAAATATATAGTTGAATGTTCTTGAAGGCTTAATTTCAATTAATTGAACGTGTGCTTAAAATTTGGGTGAACTTAGTTGGTGGTGTTGGGTTTATAGAGGTGGCTATTAATGACACTGCAACTACTAAGCCAGCAAACCCCAGAAATGTCAAAACCAACGGATCTATCACTATCCTATTGTTCTGGTAGAAGTGTCAAGAGGTCCTTCGGGAGGGCTCTAAGAACAACACGAAACGGGCAACGATAGGATGACACGACTTTCCTGAGATCCGACCTATTATGAAATAAACGATGCTATTGTGCTCCACTTAAATATTCGACCCTCCAATACTTGTCTCTCGTTATCATTTATTTCCATCAAGTAAATTTATGCAAATATCGAGGAAGGCTCGCGAACGAATTTGTCACGTTGATAAATAATTAACGAAGCGAATGAATAATTATTTATGGAGTAAAAGTTCGATACGTTTCAATTCTGGAAGGGAGTGAAGTACCGAAGCGTAGAATTGTCAATCAATTTTAGGGAATCCCCAATATTGCTTTGCGTCTCGGTTACACAGAATGAAGAGGTTGGTGACCCTTTTGCCTGATAGAAATTCATGCCTTAAAGTCACTTTCTCCCTAAACGATCAACGTTCTAACTCAATAAAATTATTTCTCTATACCATTATATATTTATAATAGCATTCTGTTATTTTTTTTTTTTTTGTTAAAATATAAACAAATGTCTGGAAAGATTTAGTTGCAGGAGCTCTCATAAATCAGTGCTCTGTGCCCGAGAGACCCAGACGGAATGGAGATTTATTTTGCAGGAAGTCTGAATCGAAAGTGCTTCGATACCGGAAGCGAGGGCCAGAAGGAACGGAATAAGTTTGTATGGAGCTGGAAAGAGGAAGAATTCTTAAGAGAGATGAAAAAGTCGACGTTTGGTCGATGGGGAGATAGCCGAGATATATTATATAGGTCTTAATAAAAATGTTAAACAGGTTCCTCGATCCTCCATCTTACTTTGTTTCTGCCTACAGCCCCTAATGAAAAATTCCTTCCCTTATTAAATTAAGTGGATTGAAGTTTCCAGACGTTTCTCAACAAAATGAAGAAAATAATGCTAAAGGCTCGGTTATTTCGATCGACTTGTACCATTGTTTTGACATTTTATTAGATTTCTTTTATAACCTTTTAACTTACTTTGACGTTGTAAACCCAGAGAGGAGTTTCCGTTCCAGCTGAAAATCCCAATTCCCCACCGAACACGTACAGGCAATCTTTGTATGCTACCGCGCTGTGCTCCTGAAGCGCTGGTGGTCTTTCTCCGCTCGGATGTAATTCCTCCCACCTGCTTTCCGCTGAAAAATCAAGTTACCATCGAAATATATTATTTTCTACCTGGAAAATTGATTTCGAGTTCGGCTTATGCGATAAATTTTTTATTGCACAAAGAAATTCCTTCGTCCTTTGAGACCAAACTCAAACCAAGATAACTTAATAATTCCGCTACTCAGATTTTTCAACGCTAATTACCCTCGTCCATTAAAATTTAATGAAATTCAGCGACGTGCGTTTTAATTACTCTAACTTACACGTACCAGGTTGACCCAGTTTTTAAGAGAGTTTGTAATAAAATTATTAAGGACAAAAAAAAAATACAAACGGTATATATAAAGGAATAGCTTATTTTTTCTTTTAGGTCAGTGGTAAACTTCATTAATTTGAATTCAGGCCGAACTGTGTATTCCTGAGACTCCTAGAGCTTGTTAATTCGTGGCACGGTCAAGTGTAAATGTGGATTTGAAGGATTTAATACTCTCGATGAGTTTTGGCAGACTAGAATAAACGTGCTTTGTAACAAAAGCGATTTTCTCGTAAGAAGCATAACGTGTGTCAAGTGCACACAGCTGAAGTTTAACACTACAGATGCCCGACATTGATTATATACGTTCACGTGTCGTATCTATCTAAGCCAGAACAATGCCTACTCTCCTCTCAAAGTGCCAAGCTTGCAAGCCTCGCTAAATCTCTCGATAACTTTGAAAATCTCGACGAGTTCACAACTGGAAATTCGCCGAATTTTTATCTTCGGGAAGTATCGGGTTAAAAGGTCAATGAACTCTATCTGAAGTTTTCTATAAAGACAAATAAAACAATGAAAATTCGAACATGTTCTTTTTTAGCCCAAAAAATATATAATTTATGTTATGATAAACCTCTATTTATTTTTTGGTAATTGAATTTTTAGGAATATCGTTAGTTTGCTCTCTATTGCAGTTGGAAAGTTGTTAAGTGCAGCTTAGAAAAATAAACTATAACATATAAGCTATAGTGATAGCATGATCTTCAGTGTGTTATCACAATATTTTTGTACCATCAAGAATATCGACGAGAGGTTCTCGAGGGGAGGCTTTCTGCTACGGGAGACTGGTCCAAGCCAGACTACCCCTTTTCTACTTTAATATTCACCCGATCTCGCAATCAAACAACCCTCCTGATTAATAGGGACCGTTCTCTCCTTACCCCAGTCTATTCACCATCGGCTACCACTACTTTTCGAATCATTAACGACATGAATATAAACTCTACTCGAAATTTACATGAAGCTTTTCTTCTGAAAAAACACTTTGCAAAAATAATAAATGTGCAGAAAAAAATTGGTATTTTTTCGTATGGCTATATAGTGATTTTTTTGTCAGCTTTGTACAATCGATTTTTTCATTTTTCGCAGAGGGATTCGATAAGTAGCTATGGTGGCAAATATTTATCCAGGAGGCATAGTGACCAGGGTGAGTGGAAAAAGGGTCTAACGAGACTGGCGCATCGAGCGTTCGCTCGTTCATATCCATTTGTGTACGTGTATGTGCGCTAACCAAGCATAACGAAGGCTGTTCTACGTCTGGAATTTGGCCTGTGGGCCTATGTATGGGTTTCAGTGCACGAGCCCACTCGCTGGTGTCAATATTGACCGAGCTGACCTGCTGGGGATACGTTTAGAACGGTGTAGCTTCCCGAAGAGACGGCTACTCCGGAAAACGAACCCCCGAATGTGTCACTTAACTCTCTTTTTCCTTTTCCCTCTTCTTCCTTTATCCCTCTAACCATATCGTAAAATTTATTCTACCAATGGAAAAAGCCTGTCCAAACTGCAAATAAATTTTTGGTCCTTCTGATTCCTCTGATACGAAAACGACACGAATTTGAGGTTACCGTGGAATCATTGAGTATTTCCCATACATTTATTTTTTTTTTCTCTATATAGAGAAGAGGAAAAATAATGACGCACAATAACGGATTTTGCCGTAATCTCCATCGCGTGGAAATCCAGTAGTGTAATTGTGGCGTACAGTGGGAGGATTTGGTTGATGTATAGGTGGGATTTAATAATGGCGCATTATTGATCAGATGCTGAGCTCCGTTCGAATTCCGGCGGGCCATGGTAACTGATGGGGGTGCAGCCAGTCTCGATGGGGTGGTCAGAAATGCTCTTCCTACCACGTAAGGGCACTTGGAATATCGCGCAACCCCCGTCCAATAATTACAACGTTTCCCGTGTCCTTCAACTTCGCCCAACAAAACCCCTCATTTTGTACTCTCCGTAAATACTACGTGTTTTCTCGCGCCACTTTCATATCCTCCTCTACTCTCTGCGATAATTCAGGATAATAATGATGCGAGTAGCAGAGTAGGAGATTGTTATAAATATTCGGACAAAAGGAATGATATTTTATCTCGTGTGTGGACGGAGAGTGTGACAATAAAATTTAATTCTTATTCTTATACTCACCAAGACTGTATCTCCACAAGTCCTTAAGTGGCAAATTTCCATTTCGTCCTCCGAGCAAGTACACGTGTCCTGATAAGAGGGTAGCACTGTGTTTACTTCGCGAAGGTGGTGCCGGCCCATTTTCAGTGCCAGCTGCTGTCACCGAGCTCCACATTTTCTATTTCAAACAGAACAATTTTATTCTTGTCACTCGTATACGTGTGCAGATAGTACAAATATTAGTTCAATTGACTCGAGGAGACTTTTGAAAATTTATCCAAGTTCTTTTCCTGTCGATTATCGACACCTTCATGGTATATCCGTTTGAATTATGGCACTGATAGAATCGGGGAATTTTAAACGGTCTCATATGTAAATTAATTAAATTATCTCTATGATCGGAAACTTGAAACTGGATACGAGGGAGCCAGTAAATTCGCGTGCTGACCGTTGCAAAATCATTTCAGCTTTCTTGCGTGCCAATTGCACATTCAAGAAAATCCTTCGTGTAGTCGACCTGTTGCATTCTAACGAGTAGAGCCCTCTTACCATTTAACAAACCCTTTGCTCCATTTCTCATCACAACACTATTTAAATCCTATAAATTTTCACCAAAATTAGCCATAAACAATCGACACTCTCCCTTAACCTATTTTTATATATTGCACAATTTTGTTCAATAAAAATGTATAGAATATCATTTATTGACATGATATTTTTGTAAATAATTCATAGCTTGAGAGGAATCGTGAATATATTCGATTTCTCTGGCAATATTTACGAATTTATTTGAATTCATAAGTCAATTTATATTTATGAGTGGTAAATTGTAATCGAGTATGGAATGTGAAATGACGTTTGGCTAATAAAGAATCTGCTGTTGAATTTTTAGGGAGAAATGGAGGAGGGGGGGTGGGGGTGATACCTAAGGGTCCCGTTGACGTTAGTTGGCACTTCCACCCTATCTCGCTATTTTAGTCCCATTTTAGTTCCATCAGCGACGCATCTGTTCCAACGTAATCGACTTTCCTGCCAGGATTCATTCCACCCATTAATCTACGTTCCTCCTCGGAGAATCCACAAATCGTTCGACATTTTTTTTTCTCTCTCCGAAATCATTGCGGACATCATTTCTATCGATCAAAAACAAATCATGCAACAGCACATTTTTCTCGAGGCTAAAAATCTGCTTCTCTAACAAAAAAAAAAAAAAAAACACAGAGAATTTTCGTGCAGAAAAAACTGGACGTTGGCAAATTTCTGTCACAGAGAGAATAATTTGAGCAGATTCGATCTGCGGAAATGCGATTTCCACGTTGCGAATGGCTCGAAGGCGGGAGAAACGATTTGAAAATTGCATATTGTTTGGTGAATTAGAGATTGAGTCGATAGAGGTGTCGACAGGCAGGCAGTGGTGTTAAAGTTGTTTTAAAGCGGAGGAAGAACAATGAGTATGGAATATAATTGCGTGTAAGCAAGCACGTTGCGTTGGATAGCTATATAGGAAAGTTTTGATTTTAGTCGGGATGACGTACGGTCGTAAAATGGGAAACTTGAGAGCTTCGCTAATTGCAAAAGTATTACGCTTCACCGGAAAGCTCACAAGCGAGCATTCGCATCAATTTACTTCGGTATACGTAATTGGATAATTACGGAGAGCAGCACGCGAGACACCGGATAGTTTCGTCTCCCAATCATATACGGAAAATTGCACGGATTCGAGTCTGTGATCCTCCCCTCTGCGAATTAAAGAAAAAACTAATCGGTTTTAGCACATCTGTCGAAAATCGAACCATTTTTTCCGCATTAGTCTTCAGGGCTTCGCAATCCTTTCCTACTTTTTAATAGCTCCATTACGAGGTCCCATACAAAATGTGGGGATGGCAGTTTCGTTTAACGAGCTTATACTCTGCGCAGTAGTCGTTTTCTCGCTGCTAATCAAATTGGGCAAATGGATGTATTCCCAGTGACAGACCCTTTAATTCTAATATATGGAAATCTGATAAGATATATACCCTTGGAAAAATCGATAAAAGCTCGACAGCTGCGTCAGGATCAATGTAGTAAATGCTCATTTCCTTGATAGAAATTTAAAATGCATTCTCTCTCTCTCTCTCTTCTTCTATATTCGAATAGATAAATATATCTTGACGCGCTATTATTTTGAAGATCGATGGCCAAAGAAAGGAGAGAAATATAATATAAGTAACAGCATAGATTTAAATGGCTCCTAAGTATCAATATTCTGTTCACGGTTGCACACAAGCCAGAAGACTTTTTATGTAGGAAACGAAGCTACGGGGAAACGTACGGTAATGGTCGTCACGCTAAATCCATAATGCATGATGTGTTTAGCGACAGGACAATATTTCGTCCTTGCGGAGGTAAGATCCTGCCTGAATCCACCCTCGTGTAATTTCTGCTGCGCTCGCCCTTTCTCGCAGGACATATGAGATCTCCTTTAGACTCGCTTTCACATTGTTATTCACATTCTCTTTTCCAACGTTTAATCTTGCTAAATGTGTTCCTTCGACTTTGATATATACTTTCTTTTCAACGATATAACTTTTGACAAAATTTAATCAATATTAATTGATAGGTGATTATTTTTCTATCAGCGTGAAAGAGGGTCGTTAAACCTGAGCTGAAAATAGCAGACGATGACTAAGAAGAGTCTAAGATTGTGAAAGAATAATATTAGAAACGAGGTCAGCGAGGTAATTTGCGAGCGACGCAAATTTTGGTTTTTGCAGTCGCTGCTCGTTGCTTTTGGTAGCATAGCTATAGTGTAAACACAATGAGGACTTGATTATAATCATTTAGGAAATGAGATTGTATCGAATGGCTCTCGCTCGTACAACGGAACTTGCCTATTCGCCGCCCCACTCACTAATAACCTCGATTTCGTGAAATCAGTTCGTGATCTAATAAGCAATCAATACTTTACTACTCGTCGTGTCAATGTTACGTACCGATACGTTAACAGTTTAAATAAAAATAAGTTGTCGAGAAAGAGAACTTCGAGTAAAGAATATATTAATTTATAAGTTTTTAAAGTACCATTTTAAGAGCGAATGCTCACATCGAATTATAAATAAATAATAATAAAGGAATTGTGTTTAAAGAGAATTTTTCAAGTCTTATTTTGCTGTTTCATCCCTGACAGTAAATCCTATCTGAGATTTTTTTTCAGGGACGCTCCGATTCAGGTCTCTGGTCCCTATGGTCCATTAATTTCATTTTACGACCAACCCTTCTGGCACACGTGAATTCTAGAACAGCCAATACCCGCATCTCAGTGTACATAAAAATTTCCTGCTCGTAAACTCCTCTTTCTTTAAGAAAATTAAATGTTTTTAATTTAACTCGACTCGTACACAGTTAGAGATCCTTGAAGTATTCGGTGTAATAGTAGCTTATCCTTGATCCGTTCACCAATGCATTTTCTATGAAGAAATATTTAATTTAGGACTTTAATAATTAATTCGTTGAAGTGGTCAATGGGATTTTTCGGGGATGGTCTCTGAATTCAGAGGGAGAAGAAAGTTTGGTGATTGAAATTAATTTGCAGGCAATTAAAGAGTGTTAGGGTCTGATTTAATCGATTGTACGATTTTATCGAAAGAATTAAAGCAGCGAGGGAGGTTGTTAACGACAAGTGCCAATACAGTGGGCCTCCATAGCTATCTATTTATTTTTACGACCGACATTTCTGGTATTTGTCACGATACCGCCCCAGAGACGATTTTCTCCACGCGATTCGACCGTCTTCGAGAATTGTTTTACCGAAGCAATACCGTTTCGTACACTTCCCCACGACTTATCGATCGCTGCCAACTTTCGGTTCCTCTATCTTCCTATTTTTCTAAGAAAGTGATAAATCTTCCAATAACTACCCTCTCCCTTTTCACTCGTCCATTTCAATAAAATTTTATTTATAAACTAAAAATTATGAGTGAGAGAAAATAATGCAGCAATAGCTTGGTGGATTTTTTTTTTAAGATAAATGTTGATTTATCGAGGAATCGGTGAGTGATACTTCCTGGAAGTCACGTGTGTCGTCATAAAAGCCTCGTGGAACTGGATTTTCATCTCCCAGCACATTCAGGCTTACCCTACACCCTCTGGCTTGCTATGCTTCCAGAGGGTGAGCCTCTTTAATCCAGTGTTGCACGCATATAGAGGCCCACCGTGAGTGGAAAAAAATACAAGTCTTCTACTTAATGGTCCTGCTGGATTATGGCCTTGAGATTTCGAGCAGAATAATCCTGAATCAACGAACGTCTTTTCATCCAAAAGGCTATTTTCACCCTTTCTTAAGTGTTATGCAATAATACATCTAAAAGATAACAAAATTCGTGTTATTCTTTTAAAAATAATAAAGTTATGCGGAAGATCGTGTAAAAATTTCTTCGTCAATTTCAGTAAAATGGCTGCTTCGTGGACGATCTTATTAGAAAGATAATGAAAATAATATTCTTTTATGGTTATTAATAATTTAATATACTCGCGGTAGTTATTATAGTCATGCTTTATGAAAATATGAAAGCCGAAATTCTTTTGATGACTATGGTGCTGGGGTGTTTTCCTTGATGGGATTCAGTCACTGGAGACCTCCGTAAGGGGTGGAAACAGACAATTTCAGGCTCCCTACGTCTGGCGTGCTCTTCTAATTTCTGATTGTGCGTCTCGATGTTCCTTTGCCTGTGTCGTTGCTCCCTGCAAGCTCTCATCCTTTTCCCTGTCAAGCGACCTACGACTACGCGACGTTTGCTACCACTACCTTTTCTTTATTTCTCAATTCGAACCGATCAGATCTCTCACGTTCATTAAGAAAAAAATTCCACCTTCCTCCTAATTATCGAACGGGCCTCGATAAGAATTTTATGACAAACAACGATTCCATCGTAAAATAAAATAGAGCACTTTTTATCCAGTGATAATATCCCATCCACACTTTCGAGCTCCCCTATCTCCTCACTCCACCCACCCCTGCTATCTACTTCCACCGTGATGCACAAAATCCAAGATTAAATGCTTTGCTCGCCAATTTTTCCGTAGCTACCCCATCGAATTCTCGTGTAATCTTGCAGAAACTCGAAATTTCACAAGAATTTTCCGCGCGAAAAATGTCAGTGTATTTTTTCTCCTAAAATTGCAGCAAGTGATCATTTTTATTGAGACAGAATTCTCGTTTTTCACAACGTCGTTAATCGCTCGATTTTTTTTCTACGAGGGGGTGTATTAGTTTACAATAGAAAGAGATTGGGTATAATTAATGTCTCGGATCAGGATTCTTTCGTGGTGAATAAGACGACATCGTATTTTCCACGAACGTCACTGGACAATGGCGTAGGGGGATGAGGAAGAGCACGGACGACAATGCACAATTACGAGGTGGGAGAGGGTGGCTCCCCCCTCCCCCTCTCTAGGTAAAGGAAACCGCAAGACGACCCGGAGAATACCTTTCCTGCAACACGTCCGCTCTCATAATGGACCCAAGGATGAAAGTCATTAGCCGCTCGTCTTGACGAATGCCTTCAACCCAAATTTCCACCCCAACCAATCCCCTTCTTCCTTCTCCATCCACTATTATTCCGTTTCCTTCCACTCGACGAATGAGCTACTAACCTCAACACAATTTCTTGCCAGCACAAAATTTCTCTTGTAGACTGGGTCTTTGTAACTTGCTTCTCTCTCTCTCTCTCTCTCTCTCTCTCTACGTATTTTTCCGTTCACGTGTCACATGCTTCACTAAGAATTTCGATGAAAAGCATTGATTTGTCAGGGACCCTAACGCTAAACTCCTTGGACGTACATCGAAATCTCTAGATTTATATTTATAACTCTGGTGTATATTTTTCACCCCTCGTTGCACGTGTCCATATAGGTATATGTAGGCACATTTTAGATTCATCGTTTTTATAGGTTAATCAAGAGAAAGTAAATTATTTATACTCGTGAGTGAGGTGTTCTACGGCTTAAAATATGCAATTCCGGTGCTCGCGAAATCGATGAGCTTTCAAAGAGAATTAAACCAACAGGGGTTTCGTTCAATGGATTTATATTTGCAGTGTTGGAACTGGAAGGAATTAAGCGAAAAATACTAATGGGAGGAGGATAGTCGAGATCGAAGCTCTGGTCTGGCATGAGGAACGAGCTTTAATCTGAAGCAGGAATCAACGAATGGGGGAAGCCCCGTAGGGTCTCGCCAGATCATCAAGAACCCTACAATTCCCGAGGGAACCGTTAAAACAAACACCGAGCTGTTTAAAAATTCCTATGGAAAAATATTAAACAAAAACAATAGTCCCTTTTGTATATAGTATATTTCATTGGATCTGCTTGCTGGAGAATTCTCTTTAATACAGCAGATTGGCAGCTTGGTCAGAGTTCTGCCTCGTATTATATTTTCAACATTTGCCACTCCTGTGTTACATAAAGAGAGTAACGTCGGTTTGCATACATCACGAAGGACATTGATTTTGCGAGAGGTTAAGGACACCGTAAAGCCTGGTCTCGTCACGTGACTTTCGTCTACAATGTCTGAAATATTCAACAAAATATGCATCACAGCTTTTCTCGTTTAAAATCTTTCCACGTAGAATCTTAAATTTCGTGCTCGACGCCTCAGCCAGCGGCTATTATTAGCGGTCCAGTATTCGCTAGATCAGGTGCTATATATATATTTCCCACAGCCCTAGATTCTCCAGAATTTCAAGCCATCTCTCAATTTTCTCGAGGAAAATTCGTGCTACCGCTGTAATATCCTCGGGACGACCTTGAAAGTTTTCAGGTGGCGCGATAATCGTGAAATATGATAGAAAAATGTAGAGACGATTGTGGAGTGACACGATGGTCAGTTGGGATCAGAGGGGACTGCTGGGTGAGATTTCCCGCCAGCCTCGGTCCAG
The DNA here is from genome assembly GCF_024137725.1 of Prorops nasuta. Lineage (NCBI taxonomy): Eukaryota > Metazoa > Arthropoda > Insecta > Hymenoptera > Bethylidae > Prorops > Prorops nasuta. Next base: position 4,838,624 of record NW_027116814.1, read on the forward strand.
CAGAATTTTCACGAAGGGTGAAAACATGCCGAAAAGAGAGTCGGATGTGGAAGAGAACACAAGTTCGGTTAACAGGCTTACCTATCGGCCGGGGAAACCCTCGATAGCTCGTTAGCTGCACCGTCTGCTTGTGACCCACATGCAAGCGACGATTAAGCTCGGTTAAGCTCGGGGAAAGCTCCGGCTCGACGATCTTCAGCTTCGTCGGACATGCATCGTCCTCGGGACACCTTCGATTTTCCGCGCACGCAGGCTCACCTGTAGCCGACAACTCAGAATCGGCGCCAGCGCATTCTTCCCTCGATCCCTCAGCCCCCAGCTTCCTACCTCGCCCCTTTCACTAGTTATCTCTTCCTCCCCTTCCTACAACCCCCTACCACCTCTTTCGCCACACAATTCAAGATCTTCTCTCGCTCGAAACTCCAGCGATCGATTTTATTGGTCCACTGACAAACGATTCCTCTTAAGTCTCTCGTGTACCGATTTATACATTCGACCTTTCGTGTAGCCTCTCACTGCTGTGGATCGATTGATCCACTAGCTTCGCTAAACTGCAATTAAATATATGACTCTCTCTCTCTCTCTCTCTCTCTCTCTCTCTCTCTCAAGGATCGAAACGCTAATATTTATCAAAATATTGCTTCAAGTTTAATTTTGTATATTTAGTATGGAATACTTTATTGCTATTTTTGTAAAAATTGTTTACTTTGTTTTGTGTTATATTTTCCTTTCATGCATACATCGTGTTTTCGTCGGAATTTGTTTATTGTGTTACGAACATGATTAATGATCGTATAATAAGAGCGATAGTTCGGAATTTTGTAGCTGTGTGTGTCCGTTTTATCGCTAATAGATCATTCAACAAGTCTGATCATGTATTGATCCAATCCAGAGGTTCGGACAAAGTGTCACAAGAAAATTAAATCATCCGTGACTCGTAACTTCCGTCTTTCCAGCAAAATACACCTTGGCAGTGAAAGGGAAACTTGATTTGACGCAGAGCGAACTGTTTTCCTCGCGCGTTCATTTTTGCACAAACGACGAATCGCTGTCGTCCGATTCCATCTACGAGGGAATCCACACGCTTCCGGATCCCAAACGGAAACCAAGCGTTCTCCAAGCGAACAGAAAATTCTCACAAACCCTCCTAATCGTGATAATAATCCACATTCGGAAAATGGAATTGTCTAACGAATAATTTATACTTCACGTTTTCCTCGCTCCTCGTAACAATTAGAATTTTAATTCTGGGTGCAATTTTCCACTCACCATGAAAATTGAAGAAAAGTTGAAATCGCATGAAAAACCTTGCTGAGCAGGTTTGTCCCAAGTGAGCTCGGTGGGGTATGTCACGAAGGATTCACAACACAGAACACCGATTCACAGTGATTGTGGAATGTTTCGATGGAGCGTTGGAAAGTTGGCTTTATTGAATCGAGGGAATGTTATTAAATAACGTGGACGATCGAAGAATTTGATGGTTAGGAGGGAGGAGAGAATTTTCTTGCAGATCGTTCGGTTTGTTATGGTTGTTATCGGACGGAAGTTGTGGAGGAGGGGGGGAGGGGGGGAGTGGTGGTGTTTCGGTGGTTGAGAAAAGTTCTTTGGATGGAAGGTGAGATGAAGTTGAGACTGCAAGACGCGAGAACGCGCTACGTGCTCATCGGCCCCTCCGTACTGCGTCCGGGTCGAGCACCTACCCTAGTCGAGTCGAGTCTCGCGCACACCGAGGACTCCGCGCAAGCGCACCCCTTCTGCCATCCCCACCCACCCCCGGGGTTGAACATCCCCAGTCCCGAACGACAGCACCCTCCAACGACCACCAGCCAAATTCTCAAACGAACACTCTCCAGGGAATAATCGAAATGATTAGTTTCGCTATCACCTCTATACTTGCTAGGAATCTTTGGGCCTTATTAAAAAATCCTTTTTTTCAATACGTATATATACCTTGGAACTATATAAGAATTTATGAATCTATCTCTGGAGGAAATACTGTGGCATGCTATCGGTGGGACGAAAGACTTTATTATGAATTATTTATTGGTCGAAGGACTGTTCATCGATCGACTAATCTCATGTTTGTAAGAAAATTTCAAACGAATTTTCCTGCACAAATCTTTTGATACTTTTGACAGGAAATGGATTTTACTGTGTCAATAGAGGCTCTAGGCTTTTCAAGATGGATCGTTGGTTACCAGTGAGTTTCTTACCATAATGCTTTCAAATATTTATCTTGCGATTTGTTAAATTGCTTCTAAACTTAAATGGCAATTGAACGAGTTTGTAACGTTCTACCACACACTATGGTTAATATACTTTTAAAGTATTTAAAATATTTACATTTACGTGCTGGTATCGCACCTGTAAAAGACTTTGGTTTAATGTTTAAATACAAAAGACAATATATCTTTAAGGAGCTTGTAAAACGAAAGGTGTGAGAGCTTAAGTACCCTTCACAAAAATGGAATGAGTATATACGTGGCGTGGGAAAACTGCAAGGCCACTGGATATAATATCCAGCGATGCGTAAATATAACCTAATACTATAGATCGTGCGCCATCGGATATTCTTGGCAAGAAAATATTAATCAATAATATCCGTTGACGAAGAGTACTCAAGTTTATATATATTAGACTCAAGTGTTATCTGTGCGCAGGAAATTAATTTAATAAACTATAAGTGTATTGGGACTAAGTCATACAACACTAAATCGTTGAAAACGATAGGAAGATAAAAGTGAGAATATAACGAGTGATTATATAGGGATGAGAGACAAATGATGATTGCACTAAGGGAATACTAAGGCGGCAGGGAGAGATGATGAATTAAAAAGTAGGGAAACCTTAAGGAGAGTGAAAGAAGTAAAGTAAAGATGATGTTCTTGGTGCAGGCACGCGTGATGAAGAAAATGGCAAAGTTGGATGACGGTCCTCGGCACAGGATCAAGTGCTCAAGCTCAGGACGGTGTCCAGTCCAGCGGCGTCTAACCGCGTCTAAACGGTCCGAGTCTGAGCGCTGAAAGTGCTCTTCGTGCTCAGCTTCCCACTTGGATTGGATCTTTACGCGCAGACGCGAGCGATGGTTGCCAAGGCTACGGGATGCGAGCCACTGCATGCGAATGCGTATTGATTACTCGCTTTCTCTCCATTCCGCGATCTCTTGGTCCACGTATCTTCCCTTCCGCCATCCCTGCAATTTCACCCCCTTCTCACCCTCAAACTCCAACGAGGGCTGAAACTCACTTTTTCTTCCCTTTTATTCTCCGCTACCATTACATCCCCATTTCTCTGCTTCTTTTCCACTGTACTTTCTTTCCTACATCTCTCTCACACGCATATACATATATGTACACTTGCTTTCTCCCTCCACTCGTCCCCTCTTGCGAAACACATCCACTTCTCTCCCTTCCTGCACATTTACCACAACACCTTGCTATATACGTTTCTTTAATTATGCTTTTACTCCCTTGTAGAAGGCTCGCGTTTCTTTTCATTTTTACCTACGTCCACCCTCGCCATTTCCCAGTAGTATGTACGAGACTGTTACCCTTTTATCGCAGCTAACCCGCTTTTCCTCTTATTCCCCGGTATTTCTTTTCTTCAACGTCGTCCATCTCTCTCTCTCTCTCTCTCTCTCTCTAACTAACTGCTCCTGACATTATTTAGAACCGGAGCAAACTAGACTACGTCCCTATTCGCGCAATTGAATTTCCTTGATCCCATCTACCATGCAAATTATTCCCACTATTTATCGTGAATTTCTGTGCTGATAATATTTTTCGTTACGCGCGTCCACTTGAATCTTGCACGATTTTTCATTCAAACGCGGAATCTCCAGTTTTCGAGGTGTTTCTTCGCTCGGCCAATTTTTCTCTCGACGAGCCCGTCCTATAGTCACATTTATTTCAGAGTCTTTTCATTTTTGGACCCCCTGCAACCCTTTCATATTCTCCCGCATACACTGCAGAGGTTCGCCCCTTCCCTTGCTCTTCCAGCCCTGTTCACTTGGAATTAGCTGCCTAATGTTTTCACGTACACTTCAGCCACTCGAGGCTTCTTTGGCAAAACCTCCCTGCGTTGGGGTTGATCAATTCACCCTGGAAACGTTTACTCGCAAGAGCCACTCGTTATAAGCATACCGATTTTAAATCATCAGATTCCTTTCTAAAATTCCTCCTATATATAAGTCATTCGTACAATGCTTTGCGTAAAAAATATATTCCGCTTTAAATTGAACTTTCCACTTCGCAATTTGGTGTCCAATCTTGATTTTATTGACGAAGACACGGTTATAAGGTTGTGATTTATTCCTAACGAGGGAATAATTTGATTTCTCCTGGTTTTCTTTCTCACGAAACTGGATAGTACATTTCGACAGCAAAAATCTTCTCACGGAGCAGAAAAGGTTTCGCAAGAATTAAAAGAAGAGTCGAAGGAACAATCGACGGGACTTTTCCAATTTGCGAATTGCGAAAATTGCACGGCTATTTTCGCAATTCGGGAGTTTCTTTGTTCGGGTCCTGGGGGATAGGATATATTCGGGGAATTAGTTGTCCCGCTTGGAATAGACGAATTTTCCAAGCTGCACGCCGTGACACGCAAGTCACACCGGAGCTGCGTGTAATTTTGTGCGTGTCGCGCAAGCACACAGCCGGAACAAATTGTCCCGGCCGCGTTTCGTAATGTACGTAGGCTATCTGTTTAATGGACAAAATTATCAAGGATCCGGATTTTCCTCTGCCATCAACTCTCTTTTCTCTTGAAAAATTTAATCGAATTAAATCCAACATTCACTCATTTCTCTTCGAGTGAGCTCGATTGAATTTAATTCACCTTTAAACAAACGCTTCTATTTCAATTTGAAAATTTATTTCAAGATTTTCTTTTAAATTTCTTACTACGTCGATTCTTTATTTTTCAGTAGCGAGGTGAGTAGATAATATTGCTGAGTACATTGTAAAGCAAAGAAGAAACTTGCGGAAAAATTTGGTGCGTTACGCGAAACAAGTTGAAGGTTTTATTCTCGAGAGACACCGCGGCTGGGGAGAGAGAATATGTTGCTGTGGCACAGAAGGAAGAATTTTTCCTACTTGTCTTTTGTGGTAAATTGATGCAAAGTGCGCACGTGTCGGTGCACGTTTGATGAGAAAGCTAGGAAATCCGAAGAAAACCTCGGCTTGACTTCCGGATTAGACGCCAATTAGTGTTTAATTACCGGGGAAAGTGACCGAACCTCGATCTGTCAATTAAAAAAAGTAAATAGTTCTTCCTCTATTGCACCATGTATAAATACTATAAAAATGTAATTAATCCGGTAAGAAAAGATCGAATTGTATTATTTTCTTAAGTTACATTAAAAACGCTTGGTAATTCTCTGGCACGACTACGGGGTGTCTCGTAATCCCATGTGTCTCTTGTTAAATTTCGCAAACGAGTAACGATGCTAATGACGAGCGCTTAATTGATGGCACTCGGCGTTACGTTGGCGTGACTATGGGATAGTTGTTGACACACTCCTAACTTTTATTTTCACTCCAAGACACTTATGGTGTCACACTCTATGAATTCAGGGACGCAGCCAATAAAATTCACTCGATAAATTTTATTCAAGCCAGTCTAAAATCTATCGTAAAAAAGCAATAATATGAAATATAAGTGACTCGTTCAATCGTAAATCATTCGGACTAAAAGAATTTATCGTACGGAAATTGGAGTAAAACTGGGAGAATTTTAAATATATTTAGTATTACAATTAAATACGACGTTCGTCGCAGCTAAGGATAAAAAGCTTCAAAAGCGTTTCAAAGAAAATGAAAAATCTCACGAATTGCACGTTCCTCGAGTAGAAAGAAGCGCGTCCATCCCTGAAGGGCGAATATGTGACGATACTCCATGCGTGACCGTCGCATAAAAAGGTGAAACTCTGCAAATTAGAGAGTCACTCTTGTACCGCGACTAGCCCAGATTGTACCAAAAGGTTCATAATCGAGTTTTAAAGAGATGAGAGCTAATGAGAAAAGTTTGTAAATAAGAAAACAATTGTTTATCTGGCTTCCAGGTGGAAATGCAGTGAAGCTGTGCGTTCGATGAGCAAAGATCTCGATTAATTGTTGAAAATGACGCAAAAGTGCCTCTTGATAGTTTTGCTGGTGGCCCGGAGCGTATTTCTAGTGTTGGCCGAGGAGGATTTTACCACGGGACATCCCGAGAACTCGGAAAGTTTCGATGGGGGTGACAAATTCCTGCCCGGCATCATCCGAGGCAGAAACTCGACGAAACCAATTCACATAATAAAAGTGAAGGAAGATTTGGACGAAACGATCGACACGAAAAAAAGCGCCAGGACTGCTCTTCACGCCTCGTCCAATCCCGATCCCAAAGTTAAGTACGAAGTTTGCCGAAAGGAATCCTGTATAGAGTTATTCCGAACGAATCTTCATAAAATTCCCTCTAACCACAGGCTCCAACTGCTGTAGCAACAGATACGAGTCGAGTTCTTCCATTCGTCCCGATCCAGGATACAACAGGATCCCGGGGGAGTCTGGACGTTATCCAAGTAGCTTCAACGATCGTCCTATAGACAGGTAAAAACGGTTTGAATTTTCACCGTTTTACTCGAATCACATTTTCCATTGCAAAATTGTTCCTTCCGATTTTTAGATACGGCTGGCAAACTTCTAACAGACCGATTTCTGGAAGTTCCGGAAATGGAAATAGGCCCGGTACCGGAAGTTACGGCAGTGGCAATTACGGAACGAGCCATCAAGCTGGAGATAGGTAAGAAAGGGAGAGTTTACGATGCAAATAAGATTTAGCCATAACACAGGGGACCAGAATTTTCCTCTGGTCTAGAAAGTATATATATATATAGCGTTGGAAAAAATTTGCATGAGCCTGGCACGGCTGGCATTTGAATTTTAGATACAACCCAAGGCCGAATTATGGAAACGAGGGTGCTGTCAGACCAGGAGGTTTCGGTGGTTATGGAGGTGGTTACGGGGGCGGTTATGGGGGAGGATACGGGCCTCAGAAACCACCTTATGGAGGTGCTGGACACGGCATTTCCGGTACTCTTGACGACGGAGACGAGTTTCCGTCACCCGGTGATTACGGCCCTGAGAACGGGCCCCATCAACCCGGAAACATCCACGCGCAAAAAGTATTTCTCACTTACAATCTTATATTAATATTCATGTAACACCTCGTCCTAATCAATCACGGCTTCATCAAGCAGATAATGCATGACGAATTTCTGTGGCCGCTGACAATGCTTTATATCGATCATTATATATTAATCTGTGCTCACCTGCGCGTTACATATCCACAATGCATGTATTATGTAGACTGCTGTAGAGGAAATAAAATATATATGCGACTGAGTTAAATATGGTACTTCGTGTTAGAAAGAATAATTAAATTTTACCGAAGGCCATAGCGTTGAAGGCTTTGGCTGGTGTGGCATTGATCGGTGCAGCTGCAGCCCTTGCAACGAATCCGGTCCTTCTGCCCATTGGTATCATCTCTGGACGGAGAAAAAGATCGGTTCCCGATGAGGATTTCGAAATGGATCGCATTCTTAAAATTCTAACCAACAATGTTTCCAAGGTATGCATTTTGCCCTTCCAACGGTATATATAATCTGCAAATGATCATTTGTATTATTTCTCGATAATCTATCTCGAAAGGTTTATAATCATGGTACCGGAAGTTTGGGACCAATTTCTCCAGGATGCGTGGCAAGACTAACTTGTGAAATACAGAAAGCTTATATTGCCGATCTGACCAAAGTTTCTGAAAAAGACAAAGATGAATATTTGGAGAATCGACTTACGGATTTGTATGATATATTTAATTACCTGTTATTTGATGGATTTCTTAAACGAAATAATATATAATTTATTGTTTTTTTGATTCTTTTATAGAATAAGGGACAACATTTTAACTACAGATGCAGTTAGCAATAGATTGAAAAAGTTGATAGGAATTGCGATGAGTGTCGGATCCAGTGGGAGAAGCTGCAATATCTTTACCTGCAATTTTTTATCGAATTAGAATTAATGTAAATATAGCAATAAATTGTAGTTGTTAAAAGCGAGTATCGCTTTCAGTGATTTATGCGTAATTGAATTTTAAGTTTTTCATTTTTCAACGAATTTTTAATAAATTTCATTAAAAATGTTATATGTGTATAATTGATGATTATTTTTGCTTGTACAATTATTAAAATAAGATTAAAAGTTTTTGCAGTAGAAAGTAAAGTTTAAAAAGTTTAGGGAATTTCCGAAAAGTATATATACCAATGCAAAAATATTCCATGTCCCTAGATAAGCCCTTTTCATGATTGTGTGAGTGTCAGTACTGTCAGTATGTGTGAAGCTACATGATGCATATGTTCACTGTTAGCTTCATATGATTGAGTATACAATGGCACGCGGATATAATTAAAAATATTCGGATATATAACAAAAATATTATATTTACTTAGTTTTATCATATTAAAATGGCGTCATCGTATGTCAAGGATGAGCAAGGTATGATTTTTCTTTCATCAATGATAAGCTAACCTCTACATCTCTATAAGTGTTTTTAGATAACCTGAAAACTGTAAAACATTCATATTCTGTGCTATTTATTTACCCCTTCTGTCGAGTATAGTTTTCATAAAGCATTACCAAATTGTATTACATCTGTATGTTATCATATTTTTCTGAGTCTTTGGTACTTAAAGCATTTTTCTATAAATGTAAACAAAAGATAAACAACTATGATACTCACCTAAAGAGACAAAATAAATAGTGTAAACACTTAACAAGTTAATACCAAATGAATTATTACTTAAGAACTGTATAAACTTACAGGTGGTACATTTATCCCAGCTAGTCAACGTCCTGATGGCACTTGGAGAAAACCAAGGCGTGTAAAAGATGGATACGTACCTCAAGAAGAAGTTCCGCTGTAAAAATACAAATTTTATTGTGATTTTTAAAGTTAAGACATTACTTACAAAATATATTAATTCCAGATATGAGAGTAAAGGAAAGCAAATAAAGAATAAGCCACAATACCCAGTTGGAGCAACTCCTGAATATATAGCAGAACATAAAGCAAAACACGAAGCAATGCTGAGGGCTAAAGCAGCTGTAGCTGCTGCTGCTAGTGGAGGAGGCCAACCTAAATCCGAGGGTAAAAAGAAAAAGAAGAAAAATAAAAATAAGGCTGGAGTTGCAACTGTTACAGAAGCTGTTGCGAGAACTTCGATATCTGAACCTGATTTTACCTTTGTTAAAGTAAATAAGAAGTCTGAAAAAGAGCCTGTAAAACCAGTACAAAATTTATCACAAAAGTCTAGTGATAAGGTACAAAATAGCAGTAAACAAAGCAGTACGCCGTCATCAGTTAACATTAATAAGCCAAAAGTAACGTCACAAGCTGATACTTCTACATCTGATCCACAAAAAAGGCTAAAACAACTAAGAAAAAAGTTAAGAGAAATTGAAACTCTTGAAGAAAAAATAAAAACTAATGTTTTGAAAAATCCTGAAAAAGACATACTTGACAAAATTGCGAGGAAATCTGAAATTACTAAGGAGATTAAAAGACTCGAACAGAGTCAATAGATGCAATCTGTTTTATACTTATATAGTACAAGTTTCATTGTACTTTTTCATGGCAATTGATTTGGAGAGTTTTATTAGAGAAAAAAGTCTTACCTCTTTGATTTCATTATTTAGAAAGATTTATATTTCAAATGACACACTATTGTAATCAACTTCTTTTGTGTATGTATAGGATACCTGAAGGATATAAAGTTTGCATTTATACTTGGATAAAAGCAATTATTATTAACATTCATACACAATCGTATGAAAAGCTAAATAGTGAGATTTTAATAAATGCGCATTTTGTTTTTAACAAATGATTTTAATTTTATTTCACAGAACATTAGAATATTGCATTTTCGTCATTGTTTTTTCATTCTTTCATGCGTATATTTCAATGTAATAATTTTTTGTAATAATTTATGTCTGCATAGTCTAGTAATTATAGTTATGTGCACATGAAATTGTAGCATAATTTCATATACTCAAAAACCTAAACATTTTCTGGACAGGTAATGAGAAGTGTTACTTAAAAAACAATTTTACAATTTCTTCTATGGATAAATTCTGTTGTTTATTTTTAAGATGCGAGTATTTGTTAATTTATTTCCAAATGTTACATTTTTCCTCCGGATTCATTTTGCTTCCAATTGGGCACGAAAAGGCCTTAGAGAATTCTTCAGAGTTTGATAATCCACCTAAAACTCTAATACGTCCAGTACTATGAACATCAGACTCTAATTGATTGATCACTTCAGCTGGTCTGACACTCTCGCACCAGGCCTAAAATATAAATTCATTTAACGAAAAAGAAATTAAGTAAAGAATAAAATAAAATAAAAAATATCGAAATATATACGAACTGTTGCTGTGGAGAGAAAGAACAGTTGATCTTCGGTAAGATCTTCTAATCCTGGAAGCTTATGATCTGGCGTTTTTTTATCTTTTTTCCAGATCTTGAAGGCTTTATAAAGGCTATGGATTCCTGTATTATCAGCAACATTTTCACCTAAGGTTTTGTTACCGTTTGCCTTAACCGTAACATTTCCAGCTTTCAAAGAATAAGAGCTATATTGCTTAACAAAGCACTCTACTCTCTTCATATACTCTTTATCCATACTTTTATCCCATTCAAAACTTTGGCCATTTCCATCGTAACGACGACCTAAAAATTACATTCTTGTAAGGCCTACTATACTTTAGTCAAATAATATATTTCTTGAAGAATTTTAACTGGTCTTACCAGTAGGATCGAAACCATGAGATATCTCATGACTGAATAAGTAACCTATGATGCCAAAATTAACAGCACTGAAAAATGCATAGAAATAATAAAGCAATTAAAGACTTATATATTAAATTAAAATATTTGTAAAAATGTTGACTTACTCTGGATGCGAAGTAGAAAATATAGGACTTTGGAAGTCTGCAGCATTTACATCTAAAATAAATTTTGATAATTAAAAAATTAGCTGTTTTTTCGTCTCTCGTAATAATTAATAGTACTTACTCAGGGTATTAAATATGGGAATATAGGCAGCATTAATTTCAGTAGGTTTGCTCAAAAGCCAACTAATATGAATTATAAGAAACATTTTCAAAATATTAATACACTATTAATAAATTCTGTTTATTTGTATTTACTTTTTATGGTATCACTTACGGTTCCAACTTAAATTCTCCGTTCAACATGCTTCTCAAAGATTCAAAGAATGCATACTTTTTATAAGCCAATGCATTTTCAAAATGTTGAGAACCAAGATTTAACTAATGGATAAAAAATTAGATAAAGACATTGCTAATTAAGTATGAAATATTTAAATTAGTAATAAAGATCATACTCCTTCGTATTCACTTTCAATGATAGAACCATGATCGTACCAGTCAGGATAACCAATGTTTTCCTTCATTTTGTCTACTTTTTCTCTTGCCATTTTCTTCATATCATCATTCATCCAAGTGGATGTTTCAATCTCGAATTTAATAGCAGTTTTCATTACATTGATCATATCGGTAGCCTTGAATAGAGTAAAATTTATATCTACATAGATATAATTTATAAATTAATTAATGATAATACAAAGTATTCATCTCTTACAACTTTCCCCGAGCTTTTATCGTAATACTTCTTTAGATACTCGAAAGTAATTGCTTCAATCAATTCTACATCATCAATACAACTTTTCCATCTAGGCGCTTTCTCCGAAAATCCATAAAAGTGTTTCCAAATTTGAAACTGCATATTTCTCATGTCATCGGAAGTATATCGCAACAAACCGCTTATAAAGTTCCACTGAATATAATTCACTAAAACGTAGAAAATAAATTTATACTTTTTGAAGAATTCTTTAAAGATTTCAAAGAGTTTAATAATCATTATATTTTAAACTTTACCAATTATTTCCTTAGGCGTTTTCTGTATAAGTCTTATGTATTTATCAAATTTTATCTCCGACATAATTATTGCACCTGGAATATCTGTTAGGTCAAAATCAATTTCATTGAACATCTCTTCCGCGATCTGTTGGAATACGTCCTATAAAGAGATAATGAGTATAGATAAATTAATTATTTCTTAAACATAAAATGTCTGTGTTAATGAAAATATTAACTTGTATGCTTGATAAATCTTCATTCTCAGGGTAATCTAATTGGTTGCAAGGAATACTGGTGCCATCACTGCTATCATTTTCATAACTATCATTCGTATCACTTTTATTCTCACTTGAATTCATCCATATCATCAATAATTCAGGAGACTCAATTTTCTTAGCCTGATTATCCATCCCTTGTTTATTATTTTGACCAAATCTCAATGTTATTTCCTCTAATTGTTGTTCGAAATCTTGAGATTTTAAATCATTCCATTGCAGAGGCTGACCAGGTGTTCTACGTCGTCTATGTATCGCACTAAAAATATTTTTAGATGTTAATATATTCTTTGAATTTTTTGTTTTATCAAAAATCCTAGAGATTTCACGCTTTCTCTTTTTTCTCAAGGAATTTGGGTGATTTTGTGAAATTTTTTCGACGTCTCTCATTGGTTTTCTTACTCTATTTGTATTCGCAGTGTTGGTTCTATGTTTAATTTTACGTTTATTACGTGTCACTGCAGTAATGTCTTTTTCCTTTTTATGATTAGCTTTACTACGATTCTTTTTTACTTCACTTTTGAGAATTCTTTTTTCATCCTTATTTTTATCAGAATTATCATCTGCGCTAAACATTTTTTTACGGTTCTCCTTTGGCTCTGTATTCTCAATAGTTTGAATCTAAAATGGAAATAAATTATTTATAATTTCCATGTGACTTTAGGAAATAATAATTAACAACCTTATATAGTTCTTTTTCAAAATTTATCAAATCATCAACATCCTTGGCTAGCTTTTTCTGATCGAGAACAATTGCTTTTTCTTTTGCAATTTTATTGGCAGCCTTCATAATAAATAGTTTGTAATGATCGGATAAATACAACATTTTACGGTCAGGTAAAGAATCCTTTAACGGTAAGACTGGGTCCCCAATCTATAATAATAATGATTTAGAATTAGAATATTTTCTTTTTAGTTGGAATAAAAAATTTATTCCTTACCATTAAGGTCGTTTTATTAAACTTTTCAGTTATCCCACTTGGAATAAGTCGGTAGCTAGTAAAACTCGTTAGGCCTATCATTTTTGCATAATACTTTTCCACATTAACCCAAGTGTAATTAAACGAATTCCATTTGCCAGATTCCATGGCCATTGGCCAGCCACCAATTTCTGACACAATTAATTCGATTGGAGCTACCCCTCTAGCATTCAAGGTCACTGCAGTACCAAAATGACGTAAAAAACATAATTCTTAAAAAAATATAATTAATCGTTTTTTACCTTCGTCCATACAAGCTTTGTACCATCTCTTAACTAATTTTAAAGGCTGGATATCATTAGGCTTAGTTTTCGTTAACAGAATATCTGAAAAGTACAGCTGTTTTATAAAAGACTATGTAATTTTAGTTATTTTTGGAAAGCACAAAAAATTACCTCGAATTTTAAACCGAGTGTTTTCTTGAGGAATAGACCATAAATCCCAGGCAATTGCCCAAGGAGGAATTGGATTACTGTTTACCCAATTACCACAAGCGTATTCGTAAAAATCATCGCACGGATTAACACTTCTATTCATATTTGATAGAATAAATTTTCCTGCAATGTAAATTCAATTTTCTTCACAGACACAGTGTTTTAACAAAGTAATTGTTTTTTATTGAAATTATTTATATTAGTACTTGCCTAATTCTTTACATTCTACTGTTTCGCAGACTACAGCTAGCTCCGACTTCCTCTCTTCACTTGTTTTCGGGAGATGAAATTTAAACCAAGAAAAATCGAATAAGCCAGACCAATTGTTATAACCTGTCAAAGAGTCTGGAAATGCTCGCCCCAACACCATGGTTCCTAAGCAAAATCTTTAAGGAAAAATAATGCTATCAGTAAATCACATAAGGTTCTATTATTGGTTTACTAAAATATACAATAATTACATTAAAAGCCAGCGAAACATTTTTCTAGACAGCTACACAAATTTTTACTTGAGTAGAGTTCAGAGTAAACTTAAATTAAAATTCATTGGTGAGAGAGTATAGGCTCATGAAAAAGAGGAAATGGCTTGGATGATTAACTATTGTCAAGGAATTATATGATAATTACAATTGAGATACGAGAAAATCAGCCACACATCCTCCATTGATTAACTTCCGTTTCCGGACCATCAGTACCTAGTGATAATACTATCATTTTTATTAAAATTAGATATAATATTTCACTGGTACTATTTTTGTATTATACATTCTTACACGTGATTTAAATTATAGTTCAGACACTACGTAAAATATAACAATATATTAGGTTGTTATAATTGTTTACCAAAGAAAATAATGGAAATTGCAGTAAATATAAATCATTCACACCCTGGGCATAAATGTTAACCATTTAAGTTTCGACGAGATATAGAAAAGTTTTCACTTCAATCATGTTTATAATGAAGGCAAAATTATAATTCACTTCCAAATATTACACTTCTTCTCCGGATTCATTTTACTTCCAACTGGACATGAGAATGCTTTAGAAAAATCTTCAGAATTTGATAATCCGCCTAAAACTCTAAAACGTCCAATAGTATGGACATCAATATTCATTGTATCTACCAACTTGGATGGTCTGATAATATCGCACCAAGCCTAAAATAGAAATACAATTAAAAATTGAGAAACTAGATAAAAACTTTTAAGACAAAAGAAATGAAAAACAAACAGCTGCTGCAGAATGGAAGAACATTTGATCTTCGGTATATTCTTCTAATCCAGGAAGCTTGGCATCTGGCGTTCCTTTATTCATTCTCCAAAGCTTGAAGGCTTTGTACAGGTTATATATTCCTGCGCAATCAGCAATATTCTCGTCCAAAGTTTTGTTACCATCTACTTGTACCGTACCATTATCAGTTTCTAAAGAAAATGAACTGTATTGCTGATGGAAGCATTCCGCCCTTGACATATATTCCTTATCCATCTGTTCATCCCATTCGAACTTTTTACCATTTTTATCCCTTTTACGACCTAAAAATTTCATTATATTATGTCCTATGGCATTTCTTTAATGTTAAAGCTGTTCATGATTTTAAAAGGTATTACCTGTGTAATCAAAGCCATGAGATATTTCATGACTAATTAAGTAGCCTAGGAAACCAAAATTAACGGCACTGCAAAGAACAAATAAACATATTTTTAACGAGATGATTAAGATCATTATGTTAATTTTATAGGTAAAAGTTAATTACTCAGGATATAAAGTGGAGAAGTATGGGAATTGGAAGTCTGCAGCTGGAACAGCTAAAATCAAACAATCGTTTTATTATTTTAGCTTATTTTTAATCAAATTTTTACTTACCAAGAGCATTATCCCAAGGTAAAAAGTAAGCATTTACTGCAGTAGGCTTGAGGTGGTTCCACCTATTAAAATATTTTGATTACATTATTATTGATCAAAAACTTAAAAAATATTTTAACAATAATTAATGTTGGTTTCACTTACGGATATCCTGCATCCATTTCTTGCGATAGCTTTCTCAATTCTCGCAAAGTTTTAAATCTCTCATATGATAAGGAGTAATCAAAATTTTTATAAACAATTTTTAACTAAATTAAAAAATTAAAGAAATGTTATAAAGATTTTCGCAGAATTAGTAAAGGTAATTAATCATCTAAAATACAAAAGTGGTAGTCATACCCCTCTGTAATAATTTTCAACAGCGGTATTATTATCTATCCATTTGGGATAACCAATGTATTTCTTCATTTTGTCTATCTTTTCTTTGACATCCTTCTTCATATCCTCATTCATCCAATTAGATTTTTCAATTTCTATTTTAGTAGCTGTTTTCATTACCTCGATCATATTGTTGACCTTAAGTAAATCAAAACTATTAACTATTAATTATTACTGATTATTTATCAATTTACCATAAGAAAATTATACCAAAACTTACTACTTCTGAATCTTCTTTACGGAAGTATTTTCTTACATATTCGTAGGAGATAACTTCACTCATTTTTACATCTTCAATACAATATTTCCATCTCGCTATTGTTTTATAATTAGGGGCACAATTCAAAATTGAACAAGCCATATCGTAAGTTAGGAGAAACGCTCTGCTTATAAAATTCCAATGAATATAATTGACTGAAATGCGAATATTAATTTCATTGTTCTATTAATATTGCAACAAATAAACCGGCGCTGTGTTATATTAATTACCGATTACTTCATTAGGTGTTTTCTCAAGAAGATTGATATACTCAAAAAGTTGATTTTCATTCATGTTTGATTCTACGTAAACATCATCTTGGTTAACATCAATTTCGTTTAACAAATCTTCATAGCATTCTTTAAAGAGCGCCTACAAAAAATAATCGAATAAACATGTGAAATTTATTAAATGAACACTCTTTAATTTGTTGCATATCTACTAACAGACGTACCGTCAATTCACTTGAAAGTTTTTCAAAATCCAACTCATCCACTTCCAATTCTTCACCACTATCATTTTCAGAATTGCTACAATCATAGTCATCATTGCTATCAACACAATTAACACTTTCATCTTGCTCCTCATAATCCTCATTTTTGGCATTATTATCTTTTTTGTGATTATCCTTTAAATTACTGTTACTCTCAGCCGCATCATCATTTTCAGTTGCATTATTTAGCTTATGTTTCTTATTTGTTTTAGTCTGTATAATTTTATTTTTCTTGTTATGATGAAGTTTTAATCGTAAAGAAATTGGATCCAGTCGTTCATCAATACCTTCATTCGCACGTTCAAATACCTTGTCATTAACAACAATATCTCTTTGCTGTCGTTTAAAATTATCAACCTGTTGACTATTCCTTTTATTATGATCACGACGCTTTGATCTTCTGTTCAATCGAGATAATAATCTTTCCGCTTTCCCTAAGAAATTCTGGTGGCTGCTGCTTCTATGGTCTTTCGATTTCCTATTTAATTTTGCATTGAATTTATTCTTCTTATCTATTTTCTTAATAATATCTTTTTTCCGTTTGTGTTTACTTTGGTCGAGTTTCTTTACTGCCTCATTAAAGCTGATTTTATTCGCAACAATACAATCTTCGTGGACACTCTTCACTTCTTTTGTATCTCCCTCATTACACATCCTGTCATGGTCTATATCTTTATCCTTATAAAAACTATATCCTTCACGATGTATGCTTAGACTGTTTTCCTCCGCTTTTGCGTCCTGAATACTTTGAATCTAAGAAGGAAATTATTTTGTCATGATTTTATCGCTGCGTTTCTTATCTGTTAATAATTTAGCTAATAAAACTTAACCACCTTATATAGTTCTTCTTCAAAATTGATCAAATCGTCAACATCTTTGGATAGTTTCGTTGGAGAGAGGCTAGTGGCTGTTTTCTTAGCAATTCTTTTGGCAATTTTTATAATAAGCTGTTTATAGCTATTATTTTTAGAATGCACTCCACGATTCTTTCCCATCAAGGCTTCGAACGGAAGCCTTGGAACACCAATCTGTAATATGAATCGGTTAGATTATGAATGTTCTTTCACTTTAAAAAAAAAATTAACAAATATTACCCGGATGTATGATTTATTATATTTGTCATCCCAATATTTCGCTATAACTCTATAGTCAATAAAAGTCGAGACGCCTATGATGTTAGTATAATATTTGTCCACTTCTTTGAAAGATTTATCAAGCAAATCCGTTTTACCGTCTTTGTTAGCTAGAGGCCATCCACCAATTGTCGACACAATTGAAACGATTGAAGATAATCCTTTATCTTTTATCGACTCTGCACTAACAAATTAGAAATTAATTGAATGTGTGTGTGCAATTCTAAATAAAAAAAATTATGAATTAATGTCGTACCCTCGTTCATACAAGCTCTGTACCATTTTTTAGCCAACTTTACAGGCAGAATATCTTTAGGTTCTTCTTTAGCATCCAGAATTTCTGATAAACACAATTTAATGACAATCTATACACAGTTATATTTGGTACCGTATAAGAATGATAATAAGTACCTCGAGTCCTCAAACGAACATTTTCTGGCACAAAGTTGACTAAATTCCATCTGTCTGTCCAGAAAGGTATTGGATTACCGCTGTTCCAGTTTCCGCAAGCATATTCATAGAAATCGTCGCACGGATTGATGCTTCTGTTCATATTACCAAGAAGAAATTTGCCTGTGTATCAAAAGATAAATTTGTTTTCTAATCCTTATACAAGATGATTCTTACTTTTTGTATGCGTTTGAATAACTTGCCCATTTTTTCACATTTCTCTGTCTGACATATTACACTTGATTGTGCTCTTTTATCATCTTCTACATTATTCGGAACATGCAGCTTATACAATGGGAAATCTGAAAGATTGGAGTCAACGAAAATTGTATCATCTTTTAATGAATCTAACAACGTTCGTCCTGACACTCTGGTCCCTAAACAAAATCTAGAATAATAATAATTTCAGTAGATAGGCAAATGATGTTCTAATTAGTAGTTTACTTCATCAAATGCTAATTACATTAGAAACCAGCGAAACATTTTCACGAAAAAATGAATTATAATTGCAGAAATGACTTGAGCAAAGTTTTCGTCGGACTATTATATTTAAATAGACTAGTAAAAGGTTATATGCTTATGGAAGTAGGAAGTGCCTCAATTGATAAATATTGTTGCATAATTATGCGATATTTATAATTGTGTGATATGAGAAAATAATCTCTGCATTCTTCAGTAATGATTTTTCGCCAGCATTAATTATCATCAGCCATTGATATTTTATGATATATTTATCAAATTAATTTAAAAACTTCTGTAATAGAGTTTACGTGATTCGAAAGTATCTATTGCAATTCATAATATTAAATTATTGAAGATTTGTATATTTTTTGGTAGTTTATTATGATATTCATTTTTTCATATTCATACCGAAAAATTAATTATTTATAAGTAATCATTTTAACGTGACATAAATTAGATTGAGGAATAGATGTTTAGCCACTATTAAACTAAGATGATTTTAACGCTATAGTTTTTATCTATTAATTGGTGGATTGAAGCTGAATAATTGTACACTTTCTTTATTTTTCTAAAGATAACATTTTTTATGGTTAAAAATAATTACACAAATGTCATTTATTATTGCCACACATCACATTTTTCTTCTGGATTCATAGGACTTCCAACTGGACATTCAAACGCCTCAGAAAAATCTTTAGAATTCGAAAGAGCACCGATTACTCGGATCCTTTTAGGACTGTGCACATCATTTATTGCATCATCAAAATACTTCGGTTTGAAATTTTCACACCATACCTGAAACATGATTATCAAAAAGTATTTCACTTTTTTATTCTTTTATTTAAATTATGGTAATGACACACACACAAACATACAATGCTCTTAAATACCTGAATACACTTAGATATCTTGAAAATGACAAGGTTTCGAAAGAAATAAATAAGATACTTTTGGAATACTGCAAGAGGTATCTCGTAATCATATTTGTGCGATGTTGAAGGGCACTCATTATTATAGATTATATAAAGATCGTGAAGATTTCTTAAAATGGAAACTTACTTTTCATTTTACTTTTTTGTAGAATTTGTCAAGAGCTTTCTATAACTCTGTTTTATTTTCTCATTTCGTCCAATAAAATATGTGGTATTTCACGATTTGAAAGTGCGTACGTATATAGGTGAGTCGCTGTGCGTGTCAGGCCCACCCTTTCGGTAAAACCCATAATCATATGCAATTTTAAATCCAAATATCTCGCATAAATGATTGGATTAACTACAAAACCAACCAGAGGTTTTTAGAAAGTTTTTGAGACTATAGCTATACAAATAATGTGCTATAAAAAATAGGAATTTTTATTTAAAATAATCGTTGTGTCCTTTGTATGTCCATCAAGATATTTTTCGAAGTGAAACAAATAGTATTCTGAAATAGTAGCTCTTTGACAGTACTCTAAAAGAATTTTATTTATTTTGTATGTTATTTTATCATTTTCAAGATATTTCTATGTATCCAGTTTTGTTGGAATACTGAATACTAACAAATGCTGTTGACATGAAGAATAACTGTTCATCTGACAAATTTTCTAAGCCAGGTAATTTCACGTCTTTCTTCTGTCTTTTTGACATCCAAAGTTTGTAAGCTTTATAAAGTACATTTATTGACGTGGAATCTGCCATATTCTCTTCAACTGTTAAATCACCGTTAACTTGTTTGGTCACATTGCCAAGTTTTATCGTGTATTTATTATATTGTTTTACATAGCATTCCATACGATCTTCATATATATCGGATTGCTTCAAGTCCCATTTTACTTTCTTACCATTTTTATCGTAGGAATGAACTGTGAAATAAAATAATTAGTGCAAAGCGCGCTTTTAAATCATTATAAAATATCAATATTTATATATATATATTAATAGGTAATTTACAATGTGGACCCAAAGCATGTGATATTTCATGACCTATTATGTAACCAATAATACCGAAGTTGATAGCCCTGTTTAATCATTCAAAAATATATACGATTACGCTTTGAAATAAAAATACAATAAATGCAACACTTTTTTAACTATATGCTTACTCTGGTTGGGAAAGTGCAAAGAATGGTGATTGGAAATCTGCAGCTGTTATAGCTGAAATTAATATTTATAAGCCGTGTTCACCATATTCTTCTTAATACTATAATTAAAGTAATATTTTAAAAAGCTTATTTACATACTTATAGAATTGAACATTACTGCGTAAAAAGCATTCAGAGTAATTGCAGAAATGCCGTTCCACCTAAAATCATATTGATGTTAATAATCAATGAGCTTTGTAATACCAAAAGCAATCTGAAATGAAGATACTTACAAATTTACGTCCGCTTCTTCCGAAAAACTTTGTATTACTCTCATAGATTCGTATTTTTTATAGTTAACTACATTTTCAAAAAACTGGAGATTTACTGGAAGCTATAAAATGAAAATAAAATAACCAAAAATAATAATAAATTGTCGAATCGTATAGTAAAATTTAATACCTACACCTCTATAAAATTCTTGCACAGCAGAAGAATTATCGTACCAAGATGGATAACCTATTAAAGATTTAATATTTTCAATTTTGTCTATGGTACGTTGCCTTAGCCTTTCATTTAGGAATGTCGAATTGGAAATTTTCTCTTCAAGAATCTTTTGAACGAGTCCGACCATATCGGTTGCCTGGACATGAACAAAGTTAAAGAAGCACTATTTTCTTAAACAATAACAAATATAATCTTTTGCAACTCACAACTTCTTTAGCTTCATCGGGGAAATGCTTTCTTACAAATAAGAAGGAAGTAGCTTCTACCATTTTATGATTATCTATGCAAAACTTATATCTGAAAAAGCAATACTATTAAATTGAATTAAACTTTGTATAAATAAGAATACAACCTTGGTTGCATTTCCTCGATATCCGCATGATGCTTCCATGCATCAAAATGGGCAGCTCGCAGCTCGCTTGTCGTATACTTTAACATTTCACTCACAAAATTCCAATGGATATAGTTAACTGCAATTTTAACGAGTATTCTTATGTATCATATATATGGTGTACCTTAAATATATAAACGTTACCTATAGTTCTACTTGGCGTAGCCTTTAAAATTCTCGTTAATCCATCTAGATAAGTAGGAAAAAACGCAAATGTATACTTGAAATCGTTAAAATTAGCATCGTTCTCTGCTACGAAATATTTCGCCAGATCTTTTAGCGTAATCTGCAACGTGCATCAAATGTAACATGTGTCGAAGTGACTTATGAAATTGTTTCTAAACAGATTGTGGTAGTTATTACCTTCATTTTCTCTTTCAAAGCTTCTATTGAACGTGGTTTTCTTTTTTTCTCTCGTTGCAAATGAACATTTCTACGACCTTTTATTAAAAGATAAAAGTCTTCATCATCTGTTTCGAAATTTGGAAAATTCTGCATGCTCTTAGCACCAGCTACATTGCTGGAGCCACCAACGAAATATTTATCCTCCCAGTCATCGTCGCCTGAGCCGGAGAATATATCACTATCATTTTCATTTGAATACCCACTACCCTCATCAGCATCACTATCATCCTCATTTGAATACCCACTACCCTCATAATCATCACTATCATCATCGTCATCAGCATCCAAAAACTGTTAAAAATCAAAGAAAAGTCAGGCTGTATAATGATGCAATAGTTTCCATATAATATAATCAATATAAAAAAGAGAACTTACAGAAGTAAAAGCATGATATAAAGATCTTTCAAATTCAACTATATCTTCGGCGTCTTTGGTAATACATTCCGGTGATACAGCTGCACCCCTTTCCCTTGCTATAATTTCAGCAGCTTTTTCTATCAATTTTTTATACGCTTTGTCGTCATATATCTTATCACGATCTATGTCAAGTTCAATTTCAGACGAAAATGGAAGCTCCGGCTTGAACATCTAAAAAGCACTTTCTTTCTCACTGACGTTACAATTCACATATTAATAATCGAAGAAACTTACGTAGATTTCTCGTGGCGCTATAACCGGCGAAGTAAGTAAATGAAAGAAAGCAAATTTTCCAACTAGTCTACCATAATATTTGTCAACCTTGGTCCAATTGTAATTTTTCTCGCTCCATTCATCAGTTTCCATAGCGATTGGCCAGCCTCCTATTGCATCTAAAACTGCGATCAAAGGAGTCGTACCCCTTTTTTCGATAGCCTCTGCAAATGAGTATTCATATTATTTCATTCAATATTATATTTAATCAATTAATTTGGTCACTTTTGAATTAATTTAATTTTACCTTGATCCATACATGATCGATACCACTTTTTAGCCAGTCTCACTGGTAAAATATCGCATGACTCTATTTTGATCTCCAAGATTTCTAAAAACGATGTAAATCATTATTCTTATATATATGCATACCCACACAGTCCATAAGTTAAACGCCTAAGAATATAGATATATGCAAGTAACTTGCATCTTTGATGTGAATATTAGAATTATTAAAGAAATTGTAAGAGCTTTTTGAGTGCGAATAGTATGTGTTTCAAAAAGATTCCATGCAAAATTTTAATGTATATTGTGATAATGGAGATATTCGCGTATTGTTCCATTCATGCATGCACATATATCTTACAGTTGAATTACTCTCACCCTTGATTTGTTTAGCAATATTATTTTTAATTACATTCCACATTGTCCAATGATTTTCGGTAGCTGGCACAGGATTATTTATCGCGTAGTTTCCACATGCGTATTCGTAAAAATCATTACAAGGATTGGCAGTTTCGTTCATGTTCAATTTTATAAATTTTGCTGTAAGAAGAAGTAAATGTAAAGTAAATAGTTAATTTTAAATTCTTTATCGAGCATTTCTTTGCGAATATTTTATGACTGACGCACCGACTCTTTCACATTCTTTGCTTTTGCAAGCACGAGACTCAGCTTTGACTTGATTTTCATTTTCGCACGAATCTATGTTTTTTTCTTGAAATTCTTGCCTTTTTGAGAGAGAGTGCACATTTGTTGAATAATCTGGCAAGACATTACGCGTATGCCCAGAAATGTTTTCTTCTGCTTTTATGATTACCAAGAAGAAGCACCTTTAACAATAATTGATAATTATCGTTTTGTTACAACAGTATTATTAATTAAAATAAAACTTGAATGAAATTTGCACGAATGATAAATCAAAACTTATAAATTAATGAAGGAATATTTACTGCAGTAGAATCCAGTAATACATATTGTTTGACTACAGTTAAAACAACGTTTAATAATTTAGTAATAGTAAAACTACTTTAATATAAGAACAACGCGCTGTAAATACATGAATGTGAACATTAAATTTTGCAAACAAGAACTATAAATCCGAAGTACTGACAATATCAATCAGCACTTCCTCAATGATCGCATTTATACGATAGTCGTTAAAAAGAGAGATACCATATTATAAATTATTTCCGCTGCGTGCATATACAATTCATAGATTAGCATTTTTTTTAAAGGAAGGACGAGTGATACTCGTACAGTGTCAATTGATCAGTTTGATATTAGTAATTAACCGTAATATGGTAGATTGTACAATCTTATATATGCTTCTAAAAATAGAAGTGATTTTAAACATTGAGTAATCGTGATAAAAACAAAGTAAAAGTTGTAATTTATTTATTGCTGAACAGAAAGATGAGCAAATATGAATAATGAAATAATTTGACGATTACACACTTGTGTGCAATTAAATTGTCCGCTTTCCTTTCTTGTTCTAAAATATACTATTTTGATTATTATATACCAACAATTTATTGGACAATTATTTCTCTATACTTTGCTTAAATATTTATTAGATGGGAAACGATAAGTGTAGATCGAAACAATTGTTTTGCATTTTCTTTTAATGATAAGTTTTCATTTCAGTTACATTTACAATAAGGGTGAGATTATAATTTATTTCCAAATGTGACACTTCTTTTCCGGATTCATTTTACTTCCAACTGGGCATGAGAATGCTTTAGAAAATTCTTCAATATTTGATAATCCACCTAAAACTCTAAATTGGCTAGGACTGTGTTCATCGTAGTCTATCAGTTTTAACAGATCAGACGGTCTAATAGTCTGACACCAAGACTAAAATAGAAATACAATTAAAAAAGAGAATCTAATTAAAAACTTTTAGGAAAAAGAAATGAAAAACAAACAGCTGCTGTCGAAAGGAAGAACATTTGATCATCGGTAAAATCTTCTAATCCAGGAAGCTTGAAATCTGCTGTTTCTTTATTTTTTCTCCAGAACTTGAAGGCTTTATACACAACATTTAATCCTGCGGAATCTGCAATATTCTCATTCAAAGTGGCATCACCATATATTTTAGCCGTAATGTTTCCAATCTTTGCAGAGTACGAGTCATATTGCCTAACAAAGCATTCCAATCTTTCCCTATACTCATCTTCCATTTTTTTATCCCACCATCCGGAATAAGCTTTATCGAAAGTACGTTCTAAATAATATAATCGTATCCGTTACTTTCTATAGCATCGTTTTAATATTATATTTTTTCATTGATTTAAAAGGCATTACCATCAATACTGAATCTAAAAGCATGAGACATTTCATGACTAATTATATAGCCTAAGAAACCAAAATTAACTGCACTGCAAAGAGCAAATAAACATTTATTTATCGAAATGATTAAAACCAGTATATCTACATTGTGTGTAAAAGTTACTTACTCAGGATAATAAATAGAGAACCATGGAAACTCGAAATTTGTAACTGGAAGAGCTGAAATGGAATGCCATACATAGTGTCTTTACCGTATATTTTTAATCCACTTGTTACTTACCTATACCATTTTCCCAAGGTACATAAAAAGCATTTGCTTCAAAAAGATCATATTTACTCCATCTAATAATAATTGCAAATAAAGTTGACAAATATCGGGCATTGTTGATTAAAGACTTTTAAATTTCTAAAACATTAATAACTTTGATTTTACTTACATATCGCTTTCATCGTCTTCATCGTATTCTTGCGATAGTTTTTTCAGTTCTAGGATATGCTTATATTTTTCATAGGATAAAGCGTTATCAAAATGTTGAAAAATTATGTTTAACTAAATTGAAAATAAAAGATAATTAAAAAAAAATATAATTAAAGATGGCGAATCATTTAAAATCCAATATTAAAGATCATACTCCTTTATAATAATTTTCAGCAACAGTATTGTTATTGTACCATTTGGAATAACCAACCCATTTCTTCATTTTGTCTATCTTTTCCTTAGTACGATTCTTCACACCATCGTTCATCCAAGAAGATCTCTCAATTTCTAATTTAGTAACGTTTTTAATTACGTCAACTATAGCATTACCCTTCAATGAAACAAATTTATTAACTATTATTCATTAGGTGCTTTTAATAAACGGAACTTAAGTGTAGTACAGTCTTTTGGCTCTCGCTTTAACCTTCAATACAGTGCTTAGCTCGGTCTTCGTCTTAAGTGTTTGCTAAGCTAAAACTCGATCTTAGTTTGGTTTATTGAAACCAACCATTATTTATAAATTAACGATAAAAGAATTATATTAAAACGTACAGTTTTTAAATCTTCTTTAGGAAAATACTTCATTACGTATCCGTAGGAAATTATTTCAGTCATTTTTACTTCGCGAATACATTCTAGCCATCTTGGAATCCTTTTTGATGAATTCAAGTTTTCTTCTGTTTGCAAAATTATTTCTCTAGTATCAGAAGTAAGTGCAAACATTCTCTTTATAAAATTCCAATGAATATAATTAACTAAAATGCGAATAATATTATTTTTGTTGTTCTGTGTAAATTATAATAATGGAATGGACTGCACAGCATATTAAGAAAAAAAAGTTATTCATTACCCATTATTTCATTGTCTATCCCCGTGAGAAGCGTTGCATACCCACGAAGATTAAACTCTGTCATTTGTATTTCTACGTCAACATCATCCTTGTTAATATCAACTTCTTTGAACAAGCCTTCAAAAATTATTTTAAAGAGCGTCTACAAGAAAAATAAATGTACGTGTAAACTTTGTTATTTGAACATTTTTTAAATTATAACATATCTTTTAATGAGGTATACCGTTAGTTGTGTTGAATAACTTTTAAAGTCGATATCCACATCCTGATCGAAGTTCTTATAACTGTAATCTCCAAATATGTAGCAATCATTGTCACTTTTGTTATAAATACGATTAATTATTTCATTTAACTTCTTACAATACTCATTACTGGCATTATTATCTTTTTTGTTATTATCATTTAAATTACTGTTATTTTCAACTGCGGTATCATTTTCAGTTGCTTTATCTATTTTATATTTCTTATTCATCTTAATTTTCATGTTTTTATTTTGTTTATTATTAAGTGCTTTTAATTGCAAAGAATGTTTATCCAACCATTCATTAATATCTCCATTGTTACGTCTGAATGCTCTGTGTTTAACTGCAACTTCTTTTCTCTGTCGTTTAAGCTTATCCTTCTGGTTATCATAATGATGCTTTGATATCTTTTTGAACATAGATAATAATCTTTTTATTTTCTCTTTGATATTTTTTTGATTACTGCTTTTGTTAACTTTGGAATCTCTTATTAATTTATTACTGTGTTTATGCCTTTTGTGTGTTTCTTTATTAATACCTTTTTCCCATTTATATTTACTTTGGTCGAGTTTCTCTATCGACCCATTTATGCTGCTGTTATTTGCATCAATACTATCTTCGTCATCTTCATCATCATTGCTAAATAGAGTTTCCCATACCTCGAATTGGTTCGCAGTATTCCGAAACTATAAAGAAACTAGTTTAATCATAATTTTCACGTAATTTATTAAGTCTCAACAGTCCATTTAATAAAAATTGACTACCTTCCATAGTTCTTTTTCAAAATTGATTAAATCATCAACATTTTTGGCTAACTTCTCCTGATTGAGGGTAGTAGCTGTTTCTCTTGCAATAATATTGGCAACTTTAATAATAAGCTTTTTATAGTCGTTTTCATGTCCCTCTTTAGGATATATAAATTTTCTTAGTGTAAGGCGTGGACCATCAATCTAAAATAGGAAGCAGTTAGATTTGGGATTTCCTTATCAGCTTCTTTAAATGATTAACAATTTTTACCTGTATGTACGGTTTAATAGGTTCGCCATGCGACTTTTTTTGTACAACTGTGTAGTCAAAAAAAGAGGAGACGCCCATTATACTAGTATAATATGCTTCCATATTAACTGCAGATTTATAATTGGAATCCCATTCACCATCACCCATAGCTAACGGCCATCCACCATTTCTCGACACAATTGAAACGACTGAAGATAATCCTTTGTCCTTTATAGATTCTGCATTAACAAATTAAAAATTAATTGAATGGAATTTTGAATAAAACATTTATGAATTAATTTCGTACCCTCGTTCATACAAGCTTTGTACCATTTCTTTGCTAGCTTTATAGGCACAATATCTTCAGGTTCTTCTTTCGCATTGAGATACTCTGATAAATATAATATAAAGAAAAACGATCTACAATTGCAGTCGGTTATTGGCTAAAAATATCAATAATAAGTACCTCGAATCTTTAATTGAATATTCTGTTTCGTTAAACGTAATACAGTCCAAAAACGTTCCCAATCAGGAGTTGGATTACTGTTGCCCCAGTTTCCACAGGCGTACTCATAGAAATCGTCGCACGGATTTACGCTTCCGTTCATACTTGAAAGAATATACTTACCTGTGTATCAAAGGATAAATTTATTTTCTAATCATTTATGCGATGTGATTGTTACTTTTTATAAGCATTTGAATAACTTACCTAATTTTTCACATTCTTCTGTCTGACATATTACACTTGATTGTGCTCTTTTATCATCTGCATTCGGAACATGTAGCTTATACAATGGGAAATCCGGAAGATTGGAGTCAGCGAAAATTGTAGCATCGTTTGATGAATCTAACAATGTTCCTCCTAACACTGTGGTTCCTAAGCAAAATCTAAAATAATAATAGTTTAATTAGATAGATGAATGGAGCTCTAATTATGTCAATCATTGGTTTACTGTATTAAATATTAATTACTGCAGTAAAAACCATCGAAATATTTTCACCGAATAATACATTATAATCGCAAAAACTACTTGGGTAAGGTTTACATGGGACTATTATATTTCAATAAGCCAGTAAGAATTTATATCTTTATAGAAGTAGGAATTGCTTTAATTGATAAACATTGTCACACATAATTATGTGATAATTGCATTTAAGATACGAGAAAATCATATTCTCGTCCTTGAATAATGATTTTTCATTGCTACTAATTATATTATCAGTAGCCTATAATAATTTATAGAACGTTTATTAATTTAATAATAGCAAAGTATTAGAATAACAATGTGCTGTAAAAAATTCAATGCGAAAATTAAAAACCTTGCTAATATGAACTTCAACTCGTAAATACTGAAAATATCATACTTCCTCAGTACTTGCATTTGCGATAGTCGTCAAAATGATATCGTATTATAAGCTATTTCTGCTATGGATAATTCGTAGCATAGAATAGGATTATTTATAAAAGGAAGGGCAGCTGACACCCAAACGGAACCAATTTATCAAATTGATATTATTAATTAAAAGTAATATAGTGAATCGTACAATCTTATATTTCCTTTTAAAACCAGAAGCGATTTTAAACATAAAATAATTGTGATATATAACAATAGGTTAAAAATTATAATTCATTTATTGCTTAACAAATAGATGAGTAAGTATTAATAAAGACTTGTAGAAATAAATATAACACAGATTTGCTTTTTAAATCTAAATGCTGTATTTGGACTAGAATTACAATTTTTGTACTGAATTTCGAAGCATATATTGATGTTACTGATATATCATCGTTATTAATTCTGATTTACTTATAAAGCCGTAATTTCATCTTAGTTACAAAAATCGGAGAATTCGGTATTTTGTTCGTAAAGCAAAATCAGTGATGTAGTAAAAATAAATACTGATTAAATGTACATAAATGGAGACTACAAGAATAATGTATCAAATTGATTATATCAATAAATAATAAATAATTTTATTCGTATTAGAAAATGAGAGTTTTTTGCTTTTACTTTAACCATACACAATTGTACTTGTGTTAAACCGTTGTTACATCTGTAACTTCAATTCTAGAAATTGGTTTTGCTGGCTCGACAATTATGAAATCACTTTTCTTTTCATTCGGAGCGCCAATTTGGAGATGCCGCAAACTTGCCATAATAGAATCGATCTGTATGGGTTGATCAGGAACAATTTCATTTCTAAGCTTGCTAAAATGCAAATAACAAACACCGCGATAGCCCTGCCATGTTATATCGTTCGGTTTAACTCCTCGATCAATCAGGGCATTTTTTAAATCTCGTACTCGTACATCAGAAGATATGTTTGATAGCTTCAAAGAGAATTCAATGTGTGACTTTGATTTGGGCCTTACTTTTGTGTGGCGAGCTTTATCCTTTTCGTTGGACTCAATTTTCACCTAAAATAAAATAATAGTTGTTACAAACAATTAAAGAATTAATTCATTTTATGATTAATCTTGATGTCATTTAAATTACTGCATCTTTTTCGTGCTCTTTAACTTTATAACGCGGTTTCCCTCGCGGAGAACGCTTTTTTGTGGTTTGCTGATTTTCACCCGCTTTATCATCTGTTTCATGTTCATTCAGTTCCCGATTCAAACTATTTCTTTTTAGTCGCCGATGAGGGTCATCGGGATTAGTACATCTCTTAAAACATTGTCGTAGCTCTGAGTCTGAATTAACTTTCTTCAGTTCAACAGGTTTACCATTTCTGAAATAAAAATTTTATCAACAACAAACAAGCATTTGTAGACAGCAGTTAATATTTTACAAAGCCTATACCCCTCATCTATTATTTTTAATTTTTGCAGAATTTGCATAGATTTAAGTCTTCTTTCGCTGAGTAGCCCCCATATAATACCAGAAGGCTTTTTTAGTCTTTCTGATACATATATTGTATGTGTTGGGGTGACAATAATGTCAACAGGTACATCATAGTCTTTAAACATTTGGGATGGAAGATCACAGCAGACAATTTGGCAATCATGAACTGTAGATATTACTACAGTATCCTGATTAACAGCTCCCATTCTCATCATTATGGCAAATTCCAAATCTGCAAAACCTTCACCTTTTCCAAGCCTATATCCCTCTTGGCTAACACACACCGAGCCTAACACAACTAAATCTACCTGAAAAATAATAAAATTATCAATATTTAATTCAAATTCAATTAAATAATATATAAATTTACCTTAATCTTTGAATCTATTCCTAATGGTTTCCCATATTGTTGAAGTCCATTCGTCGTAGACATTATCCTTAATTGTTCCTTTGACATTCCGGCAATAGGTGTTACATGATGAAATAAACCAGAGCTTAATCTAGGAATAGGTACAAGAATTTCTTTATTGGCTTCTAGAGCCAAAAATCTTACTGGCTCCTGAGGCTTATCAGGATTTATTTTTATAGTCTTGGCTCTTTTGAATTCATCCAACTTTGATAACCTTAGAGCAGCTTCAGCAGCTCCTTTAAAATTTGGAATTCGTCTGTTTATGTTAAGGGGAAAATTTACTAAATCATTCTTCATCATATAATCCCACATTTTTATACGACAACTATGCTTTGTATTTTCTGGAACTAAAGGGGTAATTTGTGTATTTTTTTTTTTTATATGTATATAATTGGAAATAATCTATGAATATTTACACTGCTTGTAACAAATAATTATATAGAATGTAAATATGAAATATTCACCTAATACTTGATCATCAGACATTTTAATATATATTTTACTTGATAGTTACTTAGTAAAATAGATCTTTATATGAATAACATATATTTATAAGATAAGAGAAACTTTCATAAATAAATTTCTTTAAAAAAACTATATTTATATACATTCAACTTTTCTGTATCCTTCAATTCCTTATATTCCTATTTCTAAAAGGAGTCATGCTTGGCAAACTTGCACAATCAAACTTTACTAGAAATCTAAGTTTATCAGGTTTTAACATAAAGGGATAATTTTCGTGTAAGGACATATACGTATATCTTGACTCTTGAACACTATCATGTTATGATAATCAAATAAGTATAATTAAACTATAATCTCATAAAACACTTAAGTATGTATGTGAAAATGACAGCTGTTCTATTGTTTACTACGGAGTTCAGACTAACGAAAACAGCTGATATTTGCGTAAAATCAAAACCTGTTTGGTTGTGTACAGTTGGTTGTGTAGCACCCTGTGAATGAACATATGACGAGGCGCGAAATAATACGGAAAAACACGAATGAACTGAGACTGAAAACCGAAGCCCGAAGCAGAACTGAACTAGATCAGTACCAGGGGGCGGAAACTCTCTGCAAGATAGGTAAACCCGTAAAGCGTAGTTCGTCCAAATTTTCGAGTGGTGAGATGGCGCTAGAAGCACAGGAACTCTTTGCATGTGTAAGTGTGTCCGTTTATGTGTGTGTATATATATATGCATACGTAGAATATATACTATATATATAAGTCAATCCAAAAGAAAACACCAAAAAATTTAATTTAAATTTTTATATTTTTAAAATATCAAAAATACATTTGCTTTCTATAAATACATATATAACAAGAATATTAACAATAAATATAAAATTAAACATATTTTCCTTAAAAATTCATATAAATAATCAATTATCACAATAGTCATTTAAAGAGTGATGGAAAATGTAATCAAACTTCACAATTTTCTGCAGTTTGCTTGATGTAATTAATTAATCGAAGTTTTCAGTCTTTTGTTAACATTTATATTAAATAGCGAAGTACATAATCTAGGTTTTGATAATTTTTCATGTCACTCTTCAATTATAAAATTTAATCTCCCAAAGCTGCTCTTGTGCTCTCTTAAAGGTAATTCTAGATATTTTAGTGGAACTGGTTGCTGACTAGCTGTCCATATATAATTAACTATACTCATCTTTTGATATCAGACTCTTTGAAACAATAGTTTATTATGGTTTGATTTTATTCTCACTTTTGCTTCTGCGTTGATTGCTGCTCTTTTAATGGTCTCTGTACTGTTCCTTTTTTTTCACCTTTTTCCTTTTTTAATGTTTTCAAATATTTATTTTGTGCTTCCTTTGCAAATAAATTATTTCCCACTCGTTGTTCTTTTCCTTGCAATATTCTATTAATATTGGTGCACCATCTCACAATATATTGAGCTAATATCACTTGCATAAGCAGTGATTTTAAAAGAATATTGTGTTTCTCACAATTAATCCATAGTAAATCAAGCTCTATCCATAACATTGTCTCTAATTTTGTCCATAAATTTTTTGTCTCTACATTCTTTTTCATGTTTTGTTGTAAAACTTCTTGCGCTTTTTGGAATACTTGGACTACATTGTTGGTGGGCTGCGTTTCATTATTTACTAAACTTTTTTCACAATATGAACAATTTTTTATCTCTGTATTTTGTAATAGTTTTATGACCATTTTATTTAGAGTCGTTATCTTCTCCATATTCATATTATTAATATATTTATCTATTTCCTCTTTGGCATCATCTATTATAATTTCTTCAAATTCATCTTCATTGTCTTGTTTATTAATCTGTTCATTTTGTAACATAGATTTTAATGTGAAGAGCAAATCTCCATTGCATACATCTTCACAATTTGTCTTTCGTGTTCTCTTTGTTGTCAAGTTATTAATTAACAATGCTTTGTAATATGTTTCAAATTGAGTGCAAGTTGGAATGCTGTTGTTTCTTCCAAAGGTTCTTATCTGACCAAAAAAATTCTCCAGTGGATCTTGATTGATCATCCTGGGTTTTAAAGAAAGAAATCCTTTTTCTTTCATCATGTGCCATAATTTTTGGAAGCCTAGTATTGTACATTTCCAGTTTTTTAAACATGGTGGGTTCTTCACTGGCTGTTTGGTTTTTTTATCAACGAATCTCATATCTTCTAACTTAACTATAGCACTTTTCCAGAACTCTTCATGTTTACTATTTACTTTCACTATAGTTCTCAACGGTGCTTCTGGTGTCTTTGTGGTATATCCATTCACTGAGTCAAAAAGATCATTAAAAAATTTAAGCATTTCCGCAGTGTTTTGGCCTTCTTTCTTTGGAATTTGGAGGGGACCCTCTTTGGAAATTATATGACCTATAATTTAAAGAACATCAGAAAATAACTTAATGAAAGCTCACAAATATAAAGTAATAGAAAAAAAAACAAAAGTTTACCTTTAAGCTTTGTATGGTACATGATAAAACTAGCCATAGTTTTACTTAAAACTTGCGCAGCATGCTTTACTCTCATTTTTTTTATTTTCTTAATCACCACATGCTCCGCTGTAATTTTAGGCATCAATTTATATAAATGATCCATTGAATCCATCTTATATGCCGTTTGAACTATATCCCATGAAGCTATTTGCCTTTCATTTTCATTTTTATTCTTAAAGTTAATTTCCAGATCTTTTGTCAACATATTATTTCTTATAGACTTTATTAAGTGCGGTGGGTCATATATTGGTACAATTTCCTCTCCAAATAATTTAATGCAGTAGTCTGTCAAAATAAATTTTGTTTTAAAAAATTCAGTTTACATGTAAAGAGTTATTATTCGTTATAAATTAAGTACAATAAATAAAAACATACCATTTTCATTTTCACTGCGGAAAGATTCCCTTTTCAATTTATTTATAGCAGCAACATTTGTTCCTGCTTGATCGCAGACAAAAGCAAGAACATGAAGACCAGATTCTAATACTGATTCCAATACTCTTTTAATGCAATCAACTAATTGGTTAGTTTTAGTTGCAGCATCACAAAAGAAATAGGCTAATGGAAACTTCCATCCAGAATGTATGCCACGTACCATGAAAATTAGAGCATGGTCAGCAAACTTTGGTGTTCTTACAAATCCAAAGTCTTCAAATCCTGTTATGTAAGTTTTCGTGCTGTTATAATCAACATGTGCACTAAGTGCTACTTCATCCCACATTAAAGCGCAATACTTTTCTTTCTCTGACATTTGTGTCACTGATTCCTTCAAATGTTGATTTATAAATTTCATCGGACCAGGATAAGTATTAATTTTCTGCAGCATTGTACGTAATGTTCTAGTGGCAGGAAGATGGAACATTTCTCTTAAAAATAAATATGCTCTTGATGATTGTTTCCATAATGAAATAGCTAGGATCTTTTCATCCAAAGTATATCTTCGCCCCTGCAGAAAAGGTTAAAAACATATATTTGTGTGTACATTTTCTATGTGAATTTATTCATATACGACAGTACATAACATTTATAATAATCTAATTTCTTAAATTTTTTAATTTTCACAGTCTTTTATAACGTATATTTATTACTATACTTATTACAGTATTATATATAAATATATTTAATTAATATAACTATTCACGCATAATTGTAGCTTAAGTATTATTTTATATACACTTAGTTAAAATATTATGTCTGTCATAATTAATTTATTCTATTAATTTGTATGTATTTAGATTTTAAAGAATCTTAATAACATATAAGAGAAAAGACTTCAAATGCACTACTTTTTTATAAAAAACAGGAGTGTGAACGTAATTTTATACTTTTGATACTAATCATCTAATTGAGGCACTATTGTACCTCTTAATGATGCAGTTTAAGGAAGGCAAAATGACAATCCTTTATACAGGACATCATTTATATCAAAACCGAGTGCTTTAGCTTTAGCTATATTATAATATAATTTTTTCCATACCCTTGGTGCATATGCAGATGCCTTTATTTGCATATAAATAAAATTTCGTTGCTGTTGTGTTAGTTGACTCAGTAATTTTTCAATAGATTTAGATTTACTATATTTTTCTGCTTCTTTTAATCGCTGTTTTAACAACATATTTTTTTTCTGAGTATCTCTTTCCTTTTTTTCAAACACTTTAGCTATTTTGTACAGTTTCCTTTCTCTTCCACTCAGATTCTTCATATTTGTCCTTTTAGCTAATAAATAATTTCGTGGGTTTCCCTTCTCACTTACAATTTCTATTGTGCTTATGGGTACTTCCACATTAAACTCTCTTGAAACATCTACAATTTAAATTAAATTAAAGTTAAATTTTATAGAACAAAATATTTTCTAAAATTTATAAAACTGCTTGAAATACTTGCCAATTTCCATTACATCATCATTTATAGAGTCATGTGGCTCCAAGAAAGTTGATAATGAATAATTATCTGTAATCAAAATTAATTAATTTGAAACAGTTATTGTTGCACACTAGTTTTAATCAATGAAATATACTTTTATATTTCTTACCAGTATTCAATCTTTCTTTAGATGTTGAGCATGGTTTATTGGATGATACAGCTATCTCAATTGGTGATAAACGATCATCAACTGTAATTAAAACAATCAAAATATAAATATTATGTTACTTATGAAAACTTTATAATATAAAATTGAAAGAAAAAGAATAACTCACCTGATTCAGTCTCTACAGATTGTATCGTGTAATCAGTTATAATATTAATACTGGGTTTCGCAGAAGATTTTAATTTTTTCTGTTTATGTGTTTCTTCATAATCAGATTCTTTAAAGTGTCTGTAGCACACTACACACTTTTTTAGACCTTCATCATCTAAATGTGCCACTTTTGAAGAATATATACATTTCTTCCACTGAGCAAATCTTGTGGCTACTTTTGGGAAAATATGTTGTGGTGCATCCCATCTTGAAGGGCATCCCAAAACGCAACAACTTTTTCCCATTGCAACTGTTAGTGTTTCCTAAGAAAAAACAAGATTTAATTATGCAACTACTTGTATATACGTTATTGGTAAATGAAAAAGTTAATAATATTTGAGCTGAACTAACCCACGCAACAATTTACACCAAACTTCACACTTTCTCCACTAAAAAAATGAAGGTGTAATAGTGAAATTGTTTTATCCAGTTGCCTTTCTTTCTTTTCTACACACAAATTATCACTTTCTATTCAATTTTATGCGTCTTTCTGCAAAATTAAGACCCGATAAAAATTACACGTCTACTCTATACGGCTGAAAGGCAAAGCCCCGCGGAATGGAGTTTTGGCGCCAAAAAAGCGCATCATATGCTATCATACAATAATTTTTGTTTAGGCAAAATTAACACATATCTTGTATCTAAACAAGTAAAAAAACTTAAAAATTTAATTTCAAAGGCTTTTTAAGTGTTAATTATTGTTAATTAGTATTAATAAATAAATAGGTGAATAAAAAACTCTGTTTCACAGTTCTGACACCTGGCGGCGCCACAGTCATCGATCGCAGCGCCATCGCACCACTCGAAAATCTGGAGGAACTAAGCATTACGGGTGAATTGTGTATATGAGAGTTTCCGCCCCCTGATCAGTACCGTACAAATTAAATGAAAGTTTTTGTCTTTATTCAAATTAAAGAAATTTTTATTCATTTATATCAATTAATTATAGACTATATTTATAGCAATTTACGATAGCTTCTATTATGTGTTGTAGGATAATTTCAGATTAAAATAACCTTGTAAAATACAAGGATTATTTTTTCACACAATGATTAAAGTACCCTGGTGAATATAGTGGTTTTAGGATTCTGCACTTGCACTTTAGTATTTGGGTCCATCAATCGTGAAAAATGGCTCTTCTAGCAAGGAACATCTGTAAAGTTTTTTCTCAGGTAAAATTAAACTTTTAGCTCCTTTATTAATATATTTAGGTGATTTAGCATTCATTTTTCACAAGGAATATTACTTATATTAAATATCGGTTACTATGAATGACATTATATCGGTAAAATGAAACTACTGACAGAGTTACTTGCAAGGGCATGTAAGATCATGTGCTAAAAGCCTATTGTGTGCGTAATTAATATATATTGATAAAATGTAATTTGTTTAATGTATTATTATATATTTAAGTTGAATACAAATACTTCTTTAAAACGCATTAAGGTCATATCTATAAATTGAATTAGGTGTTCATGAACCGTATGATCTAATTTTCTTGTATTATTTAATCAATATTATTTGGCAATATTTTAAGTTATCTATATTGTTTGCAAGTATTTAATCATTATAATGTAAATAGTAATTTGTTTTTCAAAGACTGCTCAGAAAGGGGCAGTAAGAACTTTACATGTGAGTGCAGTACATCAGCAGGATACTGTAAGTAGAAAGATTCATGTTAATAAGAAATTTTTTTGTGAGAAACTTATGAAATCATTACATTTCTAGAGTGTAGAGCAAGAGGGCAAAGTAAAATGTACTTTAATCCCTGGTGATGGTGTTGGACCAGAATTAGTTGTCTCAGTGCAAAATGTTTTTAAAGCAGCCAGTGTTCCGGTTGA
Source organism: Prorops nasuta (assembly GCF_024137725.1). NCBI lineage: Eukaryota > Metazoa > Arthropoda > Insecta > Hymenoptera > Bethylidae > Prorops > Prorops nasuta. The sequence continues at coordinate 4,876,780 of NW_027116814.1, forward strand.
TTTCGAGCCATATTTCTTGTCTGAAGTAAATCCAACTTTGAGTGCTCCACTTGAGCAAGTCTCTAACAGTATTGCAAGAAATAAAGTATGCTTAAAAGGAATTTTAGCAACACCTGACTTTTCTCATACAGGAGAATTACAGACATTAAATATGAAATTGCGTAGGAGCCTGGATCTGTACTCTAATGTTGTACATGTAAAATCCTTACCTGGAGTGAAATCTCGTCATAGGAATGTAGACTGTGTAATTATTAGGGAACAGACTGAAGGAGAGTATTCAGCTTTAGAACATGAATCTGTCAAAGGAGTAGTTGAATGTTTAAAAATAGTCACAGCTACTAAAAGTCAAAGAATTGCTAAATTTGCATTTGACTATGCAGTCAAGAATAACCGTAAAAAAGTGACTTGTGTCCACAAAGCCAACATTATGAAGCTTGGAGATGGTCTTTTCTTAAAATCATGTCAAGAAATTGCCAAATTGTACCCTAAGTAAGTATAAATAATAAATTATAGTATATGTCAATTAAACACATTTTAACAAAATTATAATAATTAAATTACAGAATTACATTTGAGACAATGATTGTGGATAATTGCACTATGCAAATGGTATCTAACCCACATCAATTTGATGTAATGGTGATGCCTAATCTATATGGCAATATTGTAGATAATTTGGCATCAGGCTTAGTTGGTGGAGCAGGTGTGGTTGCTGGTTCCAGCTACAGTGCTGAATGTGTTGTCTTTGAGCCCGTAAGAATTTAATTGTTATATAAATTTTTAATGTATAGGCTTCTTAATTTATCATCCCAATTTTTCTATAGGGTGCAAGACATACTTATTCAGAAGCTGTTGGAAAAAATGTAGCTAATCCCACTGCCATGCTTTTATGCGGTGTGAAGCTTTTAAACCATGTAAATTTAAAACGATATGCAGAACAGATTAGAGATGCTCTGAATCGAGTTTTAAATGATGGTAAAGTTCTTACCAAAGATTTAGGTGGTCAAAGCTCAACAACAGAGTTTACTACTGCTGTTATAAACAGTCTTCGTTAATATTATCCTTCAATATGAATTAGATGATCCTAAATGGTCTTATGTAATTGAACCTCATTTTACCAATTTCATATATTTATCATAATTGTCTGCAGGCAGCAAAAATAAACAAAATTGAAGTCATAAATATTAATGAAAATAGGCACATAAGTGTTCATTTTGTGGTATTAAATTAGTAATTTATGTAACTTGTACAATAATAAATTATAGTATTTAAAATTGTATATTGTTTATTTTCACACCTTTCAATCTTATGTAGACGCATGCAATTTTGGTATATGTGCTGTTGATTTTATGTTGAATAGGAGGGGATCTAATGAATCACATAAGGATCATAAGTTATAACAAGTCATGTGCATTTAACCTTAAAATAGTGTGTATTATGGTGTAGTATATTTTGATAAAATTATGACGCTAGGAACACAGAATCATGAGATAGATTTAGTGAAACAAAGTATTGTAAAAAATCATCTTGAAATCGGTGCTTTGATACAAGTGAGTTAGAAAATAAATTCATAAATAATTTGATTGTATTAAGAAAACTGTAGGTCATATAACCTCACTGACAAAGAGAAGTGATTACAAAGGGTTTAATTAAAATTATTTTACAGGATATAGAACAATGTACAGGTCCATTATCATTACTAAATGAATTAAATGCAGAGGGAAGAAAAAAAATAGCAGCTTTAAAATCCAATATTGATCAGTTAGCATCAATAGCTGAAATTGAACATAATGAAAAAGTTAAATCAGAAATTCTTTCAGATGTAGAGACATATAGAGCTGAATTTACAACATCTTTAACTGCTTTCCGTAAATCTAATGTAATAAGTGCTTGTGTAATTGACAAACTGGCAAGGGAAAATTTACTTTCTGTACCTGAAGAGCAACAAAATGCTCTTCGAAAAAGGAAAGATAAGCAAGGATTAGCTAATGCTTCCAATCAAATTACAGAAAAATTACTGAGTATTTCAAGGCACTTAGCTGAAACAACTCAGAGGAGTGCAGACACTTTAAACACATTATGTTTGTATAAATCTTAAATAAAATTAAAATTATTAAAAGACTGCTAAAATTAATTAATAATTTGTACAGTAACATCTTCGGATAAAGTCTCTGGAACTAAAGATGAATTGGAGCATCAGCAACAAGCTATTTTGCAATCTGGAAAACTTTTAGGAAAATATGGAAGAAGGGAAATTACTGATAAGGCACTATTAGCTTTAGCTTTTGCATTTTTTCTTGCATGTGTAGTTTACATTTTACAAAAAAGGCTATTTTAAATCATATATGTCAGGAGTAAGATTATAAGTTTACTAAAGAGAACTTTTCTTTAGTATTATAAAATAAAATAAGTGATATTATAACATTTTTATTCCTTGAAATATCATTGATTAAAAATTGTATATAGGGTGAGGAACTTAAGACACTCTGAAGCTAAAATGTGAAAAATTTATTTATATGTATAACTCCAAGAGACATCCAATTTTTTTGATAGATCATTTTAAAGTTAACTAGAAAAAAGCTTCAAGAAAACTTTTATAGTTAACAAGACACTATTTTTTGTATATCTGTACCTATAAGCCCTAGGGTATGTTAAAAATATCCCATCCTATTTAATGATATCACATAATAATATAAAAATTAAAAATTTTAATAAACGCAATCAATTTTTAAAGTTATTCTTAATTAATATTTGACCAATATTTTAAAGTAAAAACTCATCAAATGACTTTAGTTGATTATAAATGTCCAAGTCCTGAAAAAAATTGTATAATTATAATTTTGAGCTTTGAAGATTAAAACTATTGTCTGAAAGCCTTATAATACATTTTTACAAGCGTTTGTAAATTCTTCTTTAGATATAATTCCATCCTTGTCTGTATCCATTTTGTCGAAAATTCTGTCAACGTGTCTGTTGATGGTTCGTTGTACAATCTGACCATCGCTGACCATTTCATAAATTGCGGAAAGCGTAACAAGCATCTCGCGCCTCGTGATGCAACCGTCTCCGTTAAGATCGTATAGCCTGGTTTTATGTAGAAAGTAAAAAATTTCTTTTTTCATAATATTCACAAGTACATTGATAAATCGTGATAAAGTTTAATGCTTAGTGCTGTTTAATGCTCAACTAGATTTTATTAATGAAAGCTTACTCGAAGATCCATGATAATTTTTCATCGATGTTTCCTTTAACTATCACAGTGATAACTGAAATAAAGTCGGCGAAACTTACAAGCCCATTAGAATTTTTGTTAAATGAATTAAAAATAAGTTGCGAATATCTAGTCGAGTCTCCTAAGGGGAAAAGTTTTGCATAAACTGGCCTAAGATCGCCAGTAGTAACAGCGCCTCTTGGGCAAGACTGTTTAAAGGCTCGGTATAATCTTCGGAGTTCATCTTTTGAAAAACCGGTGCGATACATTAACGAAGACAATTGCTCTGGCAAAATGTAACCAGGCTGTTTATCGTCATCCTGCATACTTTCTAAAAAATAATATAAAAATTCATACTAATCGTGTAAAGGATAAATCAAATTAATTATCAACTATAAATCACATAAATTAAAAATATACGTTTAATGACAGAAAATGCGATGATTGAATAAGAAAAATTGATATGTGTGGCACTATCAATGATGTCAAAGAATGAAAAATTAGTTTTGAAGATACCAGTATATTTACGAATACTTTGCTTCATAGATTTAATACCCTGTTGCAACTTTCGCGAAAGATGTAAACTTTGACTATCCTTAAATCTTTTATTGTCGCTAATATCGGTCATAATAAAATTCTTTGCGAAACTTTGTCAATATACCAACAATTTTTTTCTTACATTGTACGCGATTTTTTTCTATTTATCACTATATGGATGGATCGCGAAGAAGTGCACCGAAAGAGAAACAGTGTCTTCTTCAAGATTAGCAAGTTCTTCAAGAAGCGTTCGATGTACGACTAAATCAGGTATGTTGGATGAGCGCGAGAAGGCGTTTCAAGAGGATTCGGTCCAGTAGTCCAAATATTTAGATGATTGGAGAAGCAAGGCCTGCAATTCCGGCTGAAATTACCGGATGCTTTCACGACCAGCGCTGCATCATTGCGATTCGACGATATAACCGAAAAAGACGTTATTTATTTATGCAACAAAAATAATGCGGCTGAAACAAAGGCAGTTGGATGAATAATTAATTTCTAAATATGTTATTCGTATGCAGTCGACGCATCAATTTTCTTTGTCAACGTAAGAGCAAAAGCAATTGCTATTCACAAATCCCGCAAAACGAATCGTGGCTTTTATACTGAACGGTTTAGTCATCGCAAAATTATTCCGTTTTAACGACTGCTAACGGATCATTTATTTCAGCGAGAGAGCAATCTCCTAAGTTTTATAATGTCCAAGGGTGGTAATCAAATATATAAGTTACAAAAAAAAAACAATTAAAAAGTGTGTAACATTTTGTCGCAGTCGAGACATTATGAAATTTTAGTTATAGCGTTTATACTGACCCTGACCGAATTAATATATATATCTCTGAATAACACCGTGTTTATCGGGCAAAGGGGAGTGTCGATGTAGAGTAGACGAAAATCACGGCCTTCTCTTACGCAAAATAATTTAGTTTCATAGACCAAGCGAACCGTAGAAAAACGGTAGCGCGAACTTTCTCTGCCTAACGCTATAAATAGTTCAACAGTCTGGAAACTCTACTATCATGGTAATTGACATTTTCATTAAAGCGCTCAAATTTTGTTCGAATGAACATGAAATGAATATACAGTAGCCAACTGGCTCGCTATATATTACAGAATAAGCAAAAGAGTCCTTCGGTTTTAAGGATAGCCGGTTGCTTCACTGATTACGGGAATTAAGGTGAAAAATGAGAATATTGCAAAAAGAAATTTGGTACAAACGATCGCCGAGCCCTCGTACGTCAATTACAATCTACCCTTGACACATTATTGGCGCGCATTAAGATCTGGCTCGCGAAGAAAATAAAACCGCGATAATATAGCAAATTACGCTGTACCTTGTAATTATTTCTTTCTTTGAAGATTCGTTGACGACTTTGTTAAAAACATGATAATAAGTCATTGCGATAATTATCTATTGTTTTATTGTTCAAATCTATCGAGAGGAAATATTCGCGTCACATATGAAGTGCGTAGGAAGAAATCTCCGCGTACAAAGAATACTAATTTATCTTTCAGCGTAGCGGACCTTCCCAAGTTCAATGTGACGGTCAAAATTATTAGAATGTACAAAGCAGATGGAACACATTGAGCGGGCATAGGTCGACAAATTTTTAAAGTTAATAAGTATTTTAAAAACAATATAAATGATAGAGAAATATGGTGAAATTCATATGCGGAAAATGATTATTATATTTGTAGCTAGAAAAGGTCACGGTCTTTAATTTAAAACAAAATCGCTATAGAAAAGGTTACGATATAGAAAAAACACAGGAAATTTGTTTTCTATGAATCTGTAAGTAATCGTGCAATTTAAAGGATGAATGAAATAAATTACAATTGTTTTAAAAGTGTTTGTAATATAGGAGTGAATCACGATTGCTCTTCAGCTTGATCAAAGACTTTTTTTTGAATGGTAGGGCGAGCGATGGTGTATAAAACAGCAGCAAGCATCCAGCATCTCTCCATTACATCAGTAAACTTCCTGCACGGGCACTTCTGTCTATTGTCAAAGAATTCTTTATAGTCTAAACCAAGAGTAAACTTGAAACAAATAAAACATTTCATCTTGTAGCATATAATCTTAAGAAACCACTGTGTCCTCCAAATTGATATTTGGCATGTAAGAAAAGCATGAGATTTATTTGTACTTTTTATCCAAAAGTGTGCTATGAGAACTGGAAGCTATTAGCTTTATTCAGAAAGTGTGAAAGAGAGTCTGAAAAAGTGAATGTTAAGTGCGTGATGTAACTCGATTCCTCGGTGCTAATTTTGTGTACCTATGTAAATCTATGTAATTGAGATAACGTTATATTTTTTCAGATAGTAATTTTGATGAGAGTCGAGATATACTATCATTAAAAACTATGAGAATAATATTTTTCTTAATGACGATACTCAGCTGCACAATGGCTGCACCTTGGCTGGACTTTTTATTCGGTCAACCTTCGTATAATGGACATAGGTCCAATTATCGGAATTCCCATCGTCAGGGTAAAAATGGAAAAGAGCGATGGAAAGAAATTTGTAGAACCATCAATCCAAATGGATTTGCTTTTCCTGGCCAAGTGCCATATCCCGCAGGTCCTGTATGTCCTTATTGATTATTTGTCAAACACCCCGTAATTATAATCAACGAGAGATGCCATAATACCTATAATGAGTTAATTGTAATATAAAATTAACTTAAGCTACTTTATAAGTTTGACTGCGTCGTTTAAAAAATAAGAATTTATTATAACAATATTGTATAGAATATTTTTATGAATACATTAATCAGCTACGATTACGTATAGTATACGATATATACATATATCAGTCATTGCACAACAGCTTCATTTAAACCTATGTACATATACACGCACTATTGCGTGATTCGCTCGAATTATTTGTAATTAAATAAGTCAATGAAAGGATAGCGGATAAAACGAATTTTTGTATATATTTATGAGTAACACATTATTCGCTATCCGCCTTATTATTTTAGTTAAAATTACGTATAAAAATAAATTACTTACGTATAATCTGAATCATTACAATTGCGCAATAGCTACAAAGAACTATTTACCTGGAAAATACATATTTATACGGCCCCATCTCTTACAGAGTAAAGCCCCGATTTAACGACAAATACTTATCGTACCATTGTCGTATACTCTAAATAATATTTTTATCTATTTACATATTTAAAATCACAGAGCTAGCAAAACACGAAATATAATTCGTGTTAAATTATGCCCAAGTCTCATTCGATGTAACGATAATGTTGACTCGAAACTTTAGGAATGGAATGAATAAAATATCTGATCATTTCCAAACTTGTATCAAACCGTCGGTGCTGCCAGTAAGAATACAAGTATTTGACATTGCTACGGCTGAAATCGTATCTTGATGACCGGAAGGTGGTGTTTCGGGACCTTGACTTCCTTCTTCAGAATTTCTTCCTCTATTGCTGGAACCACCAGTAGAAATTTGTGTTAATTCCTCTTCTATCACGATCTCTTGAACGACATTCGTCCCATCGATTAATCTTTGTCTGTAAATTTTATTAATAAATTGATCAATCGATGAATGATAAAATTAATTAATTAGAGAAAAAGCTTACTCGTAAGATATTGATATCGGGGCATTTGTATCGCTAGCAGCAGGTAACAAAATATAAGATTGCGCTGGTGTTTTTAAATCCCAATAACGTAATCTCATGTCAGTTCCACCTGATAGTAAAAATCCTGAATCATCGATGGTACCAGTATGCATAGCACATACACTGTGACCACTCTGAGAGCGACTCAACGGCGGAGCATTAGAAGCCCAAAAGACTAATTGGCGGAAATCAGTTTCCAAGTTCCATATCGATATCTCATTATTTCCTTGCACAGAGGAGATAATCCAAGAAGGTATTGTGGGATGAGCTATAACTTTCCTGATTCGAGCACCTTTGAATAAAACAATTTTGTATTACTAAAAATGTATGGCGAACTTCATGGAACCACAATTCGACAGAATTAAAACAGTTTTACCATTTGGATGTTTGATGGTGGTGATAGGTAATTGAAATCTTAAGTCCCAACAGGTATGTATACCAGAGCTGGTACCAAGCGTCAGCCATTGTTGGTAATTGTTTACACAGAATGAAGTTATCACGCCGTGTTTTAAATCATTTTCTAACTTCCACGCAATATTTGGGCATCTCAAATCCCAGCCAACTAACGATCCGTACAAGGTGGCGTAAATAAGAACCGATTGCGATCCAGAGTCCAAATACTGAATGTCTACTGCGCAGCCTTCTTCCTGGAGATCTAATTGCCTGCTGCAATAGCCACTCATTTTCTGCGTAGGCTCTATCCTTACCACAAAGACCATGCCTGATTGGCTGGCAGAACTTGCTAGAGATTGACCTTGCTCGCATACAGCCAACCCTATTAGAGGTCCCCCTCTATGCACAGATGTATGTCTATAAAGAACAATTAAATAAATTAGTGTGAAAAACTATTATGGATATGAAAACCAAGTAAACAATATAGTTACTTCGAACGATTAGCGATATTTCTTCCTTCCATTTTACCGGCATCCCAAATTTTTATACAACCATCGGCAGAGCTGCTCGCAAATAAACTGGTATCTGGTATAGACACTAATCTATTCACAGCAGCTCTGTGTTCGTGAAGGTGAGCAACGGGAACTCCGCGAGGTTTCCATTCGTCTGGAAGTACTCTTGAATCGGCATGCCAAGCAAGATTATCAGCCCACCGTTGGGCTCTTAAGGCTGATGCGTACTGTTCTTGTTTCCTAAGTGATAGTTGTCTAATTTCTAGGCGACAAGGGGAACATCTGTCTGTAACAATAAAAGATATTACAGTTACTGTTCAGGCTACAAATAACTAGATTACATTAAGAAAATACTTACATTGTATATACGAGCGCTCGTGGAGCGAGTGTTCATTTATACTATTCATGTCTGTTAAGCTATGTTGCGGTGAGAGATGTACATCTCCGCTCTGTATACTATGGCTAGGACTACCAGAACTTCCGATCATATCAGACATCTTTATAACAGAATGCTACATTGCAAAACTAAATAAGTTGATTTTCTTCTCAATCGAATGTAATCCTTATGTTGTTCATTACCTGTACGCTGTCTTGACTGGTAGCGAACATTGTCCGCCATTCTTGATTCATAGTTGCATGACTACCGATGTTATCCGAAGTTCTCCGGTCAGATTTCTTGAAAACAGGTAATCCTAGATCAGATTTATTTTCAGTGTGAAGGCAAAGTGCATAATGTCGCACTTTTTCTTTCATAGGGCCCAATTCTAGTCTTCCATCCACTGAATTGGCAGTGCTAAGGAGTTTTACATCTGGTAAATTTCGGTATTTGTTAATCTTCATAATGTGTGGTTTCATGATAATCAACTGGTCTTCAACCGTTTCCGTCATAGACTCTGAGCTTAAGCGTCTGAAAAGCTAAAGATATCGTTGGTACTCGTTTACATAGAAAAAAGTTATTATAATTTGTCCTAAACAATAATCTCTTATAGCCTGAGCACGACTTTAAACTGAAGTTATGCTAATTTTTGTCATTTTACTTACGTTTCTTAATGTATTACTCATTTCATTGTACTGTGGCATAACTCCAGTTATTGCTTTGGCTCGAGCAGCTTGCCGCTGCTCAAGAACTTCAAATAATTCGTCCACGTCATTATATTTCACGACCGAATCGTAAACTATCCTAGGAATAGGAGCTACCAAAGCTTCTAAAAGTAAAATTTCCTTTTCTATTTGGATCAAAGGATGTTTTAAGTATGGCTGTATTATAGCTTGTACTTTGCATTGTACGTCAACTACGTTCAAAGTTTTAGCTGCTGCAGATATGAAGCCAACCGTTGCGTGACGGATCCAAAGATTTGGATGAACCTGAAAATATAAATGATGGAATGGTAATTTATTTTAAACTCCAATTAAAACATTTTGTGCTTAAACTTACTAAAAAGACTACTGTTTCTGATAGAAGCTGATACAGTGCTGATTTATGAAGTAATCCTAATGTGGTAAGTGTAGCCATAGCATTGATTGCTTTTGTAGTAACAAATTCTTCAGGATCAGCTAGTCCTTGCTGAAGAAGAGGCATAAGAATAGGACTACTATGCCATCCAATATGAGCTGCAACACTAACTATGCACTCAAAGAATGATCTTCTCAGCTCACTATCGTGCTTGTCATTCAAAAAAGTAATAAAATGGCTTAATAAAATATCATTACTTTTCTGTTTTCCAAAGAATACACATAATTTATTAATTCCATTTTCTATTAAGGTTTGCTTGACTAAATTCTGAGGATCGGTAAGCAACATGGACACTGACTGCTGGACCATTTCGTGCAATGTTTGTAATTCACTATCATAGCTTGGTTTTGGACCTTCCTTATCTTCAACATTAGTTAAGTGAGCATTTTCAAGATAACGTAATGCAATATGAGCCAAATGCGCAATATTCTCAGCATATGCAGCACGAACAATAACAGCTTCGTCTTGAGTAACGTGTGCCAAACCAGGTAATATGTACTCTGGAAATATATTAACATCCGACGGAGGAATAGATTTAACAAGATAGAGGCATTTTGTTAAAGTGTGGATAGCAGAAACTCGCACTCTAGGATATGTATCATGTACCAAGTGGAAAATATATGGCAAAATTCTATCTAGAATAGTTTCATCCGATGTATTTTCCGCTAATTCTAATAAAATTTCCAAACTCTGTAGTTTTGATTGGGAATAATGGAGACCTCTTATACAAGATGTTACCAGTTGAGTAATGATAACTAATCCTTCTAGAGCATCCTTCTCCTCCTTTTTAATATCCCCTTCTTCACTTATCTCTATATTTTCTTCACCAGGCTTTTCACTCAAATTTGCATCTATGTCAGTTGCAGTTTCTTGCATCGCACAACTTTTTTGATCATTTTGATTCTCAGCTTTATCAAAACTTTGATCACCTTCAATATCCAACAAAGTATTTTCTTCACTTTGTCCAGAATCATCTTTATTAAGATCCAAATTGCTTTCACTTTGACAATTCTTTGAAACCTCAGAGTCTTTAGCATCTGACTTTTTTCCAATGCTACCATCTGTTTTTAGAATATTAATAATATTACCTATATCCTTCCTTAGCCTATTAATTTTTTCATCGGCTGATAAAATAGGTAATCCGGAAAAAATAAGCATATATGGTTGCAAGAAAGAATAAAAATATTCTGGAAATATTGTTCCACGAGATTGAGCTAGATAAGTTTCTGCACTTCTTCTATTCAATGGATTCCTCTCCAACATTGAAGCCAATAATTCCCTTATTCCTGGATCGTCAATAGTATCCAGGTGCTTGCTTACAGAGTATTCATTATTTCTGTAGGCTAATAACTGAGAAAAGTCGAATGGAGGATGTCCTTCATTATATAACTCTGTTAAAGCACAGCCTGCAGAAAATATATCCATCATAGGATGCAAGTCACCTGTTTTTAACTCTTGCTCTGGCAGTAATACCGTAGTGGTTAATTCTGAAGATAAAGTTTTGACAAATCTTTCTGGAGCTATATAGCATGTTCTTCTTCTAGAAGTATCAAAAAAATAAGAGAAATCTGCCGGATTATCATCTGGTAAATACGTTGGTTTAAAGCTAGCAAAGTCTGTGAGGAGAATCCAGTTCCAGCTAGTAATCATAATATTTTCTAACTTTATATCTCCATGACAGACTTTGAATTTGTGAGCTTGATGAAGGGCATATAGAACTTGAAATGTAATCCATTTCTTTTCTATGCTCGTTAAAAATGGTCTAGTACTGATTCTGTCATAAAGAGAATATTTAACATATTCCCGCATAATAGAGCCAGCTTTTTCTGTAAGCTAAAGAAAAGCAATGTTAAATAAGCAAGGTATATTAACTAGTCAATAAGAAATTTTTAATAATAAATTAGCAAACTTACAATTACACGCTGGAAAGGCAAACAATTAACAGCAGATGATAATTTTGAACGAATTTCTTCAAGTTTATCCTTGTAAGCAGACAATGGCAGAGAAGGATCATGAATTGCAAATACTTTAACCACTAATTGACCTTCTTGACTTCGTGCTTTGGCAACTTTAAAAAATCTTGTACTTCCTAAACTGTAGAAAAAAATAACATTTGTCACAACTTTCACTGGTACAGAATGAAGGCTGTTGATGCAACAATTGATTCTATGACTTGACATTGGTCGATAGTTTCTTTGACAAAGCATAATAAACACTTTGCTATACTTTACAATTACTAAAGTATTGTTATAAGTATTTAAAACAATTACATAGTGAACACACACACACAAATTTGATTAAATTGTTTAAGAAAAAAACATCTGGCATTATGCTTGTGATATTTATATTATCTCATATTTACCTAACATCAAATATTAGATCATTGTGGTCAGTCAAATAGTGTTCTACTGGAAATATTTGACTGGGAGCAATTCCTACTAGTTGATTACCCATGATTGTTTAAATATTAAGGACGTTTAACTAAAAACGATTCATAGACATCGACATTGACAACCCCCGTTATTCACAAACAACATTCATGCACAGCTATCCGGAACAGAACAGATTTTATTTTGTGCCAACTTCAGTCGACAAAGCATACCATGCATGCTAACATTGAAAATATTAAATCACTATCTTTAAAGTGGCAGCGTTTTGCTTATGGCGGGAAATATGAAATACTAAAATGATTCCGCTTATTATGGCGGGCTATTTTCATGTATGATTTTTCAATATATATATAGATCAAATAATGACGATTATTTAATATTAAACAGCTTATAATTAATTATACATTAAGTATTTATTTGTCAGTGGAAAATAAATTAACATTGAAAAGTATTCGTCGTTTAAATAATAATGTAGAAAATAAAAATTATTGCGTCTTTACAATATTTCGTGTTATTACTAATAAATATTGCTGAACAGGGAGAATGCGTTGCAGATATATCGAATATAATTGATTGATTGATTCATCTTCGTGTCATCCGGGAGTGGCAAGATATTGACTTTTACTCATAGGCACAAACTTGAATAATAATGTAATGAACTAATTTTATTAAGTGCTCCAATAAAATGATGGAAGTGCTATTATATTAAATTTAAATAAATTACTACCATGCTTTCTCAAATTTCTCATGCATCTATTATATAAATTGAATTGAAAAATTAAAATATTATCATTTAAGCTCGTCCTATATTTCCCCAGCTATAAAATCTTGTAAGATTTGCTTCAGCACTCTGCTTACAAGCATGCAAATAAATTCAACCAATATTCCTTAGGATTATATTTTGTAATAATCATCAGAAATACTATAAGCTGTGCACGTTTTGAGAAATATCAGAAATCTTAACGTGAGATGAAAGCCTAAACGAACGTTTGAAAGTTCGGACTATCGAAAGAGCTTAAAGGATAATAGAAGAAGATTGGCAATGGAGGGCTCAGACTCTCTTTGAAAAATGCAAAATTTATAATGAAAAAAATGTTTACTCCCATTCCAAGATTTTGATTTGCATCAATGATGTTGCAGAATTTGGCAAGTGTTTAATAAAGGCGGAAGTGACGAGCGGTTTGTAAGCAGTATTGTACTCGTACGTTGAACCTCTCTTACCAAAGTCATTCTCGTCCTGCGGCCTTTTAGCATAATAGCGGTCCACGTACTCTGCGAGAGGGGGGGGGGGGGGGAGAGAGAGAGAGAGAGAGAGAGAGAAAGAGAAAGATCCTGCAATCGGTGATCGTGATGGTACAAACGATTGCCCACGGGGCGCCTATCAATAATCTCGAATAGCGAGGCGTCATCATGGTTCAAAAACTAATATTACACACCGTAAAGCACATAGAAAAACCTATCTCAAGATTAAAATCGTTATTTGCAGATTTATCCGAACGAGCGACGCAAAGTAAAAAGAAAAGCTGATGAAAATTAATAACCAAGCGTGCGGCGGGTTTTGCGGTGGCGTTTAAAAGCGTCGAAGATGCAATAAACACCGTTGGTGGTGCAGCAAAAAATTTCAAGGCTCGAGTGATTGATGGGAGAGTCATTGTTTCCCACGTGTCCGTTTGCTATAATATACGATGACCGTGATAACGCGACGAATTAATAAAGAGGAAAGGTCATTGACCCTCGTTTGAACTTTATTAGAAGCTCATTGAGAAAGGTACATTAAGGAGGCTCGTCGAGGAGGTACAGCAGCGTGGAATTGTAAAGTATATATATATATATATATATACACAATGTGAAAAATGATTAGTCGGGCGATTGTTGAGAAAAATCAATGAAGCACGTGGGGGATGGAGATTCAAATTTGCAGAGAGCAGCTAGTCATCGGTGCATGTCCGGAGTCGGAGGTTGAGGAGCGCGACGGCGCAGAGGGTTTCGGGCTTCGGTGGCGCAAGCAGGCCGCAGCTCTCCGTCTATTGATCGACCCGGATCTGTTGAGCGGTGCGCGAGCTTCGACCCTATTGGCGAGGAGGCGAAAAGCGTTTCGCGCCACCGCGACGCCCGGCGCCGGCGCGTTTCCACGTTTCAGGCGCCCTCGGCAGCAGTCTCGACTCTCAGCCTCAGCGCCGTCGACCGTCGTCCATCCACTGGCGGCACTGGCGCGGCCAACCGTCACTCTCTTTCTTCCTTACTTGGCCCATTGACAATTGGCCATTGGCACAGCGATACGTCCGCATCATCGCGGTGGACGCGCAATGCGAGAGGAGACCCCGTGCACCTGCTTCTTCGCCACTCAGCACCAGCAGCAGCCAGTGTCCGTATCTCCTCTCTCGTCATAGAATCCAATCGCACGTTTCCTCCACGACTCGACGTTCTTGCAATCGTACGTACTACCAATCGTGCACCCCCGTTCCCCCTTTCCACCCTGTATCTCGCTCTGCACATCACCCTGTGCCACTTGCTTCATTAAAACGTCATTTTTCCGGCAATTTTAATTATAGCGTCGTCCATTCGTCTTCGCTTTTTCCGTCGAAGCAACGAAATCGGACGAATCTTCCGAGTGACCGGATTTGACTGGAGTGATCGATAATGGTTTGATTAAAAGGTAACTTTTGATGAATATCGCGAAGAGAAATTTATATGTATAGTTGGACGTGATTAGGTTTCTCGTGGTTGCTTCGTTCGACGGTGGATCGTGACTCGTTGGCTATATACTCGCGAGACTCGGGACGTATACAGGTTCGATTGGAAAAGCTTGTGGGAGTTCGAAGGGAGGTTTTTTACTCGAGTTTATAGATCGGTATGACCTGTCTTGTTATTTAGTACCGCAACCCTTTGTCGCGTGGTAAGACAGGGAAGAGAGCATCGAATGAAACCCAACGAGTGTACACGCGAATAGTTGCACGGACGAGGAAGTACATGTGACTGATAGTGCTTCGTGTATTTTTGTAACACGAAGTATATACTTTGGGAGAGCCAAAACTATGTGTGCAGCGGAAAAGACGAAAACGCGATTTCTAAAGAAGGATTTTTTAATCCACTCTCGTATACGACGATATTAACAATTGCGATCGACAAATTCGAGTAGAAAAAGAGTCTCTCACTGTATCTTATTTTCAGAAAGGATCTTCGGGCTAACCGACGGATGAATTGAGGAGGACCTTGTCACTATCCAGATTCTCGATCGAAACATGAGAATCCAGTGATATGCTGGGCCGAATCAACAGGGCAGAACCATCATCGTTTTTCCAAGAAGATCTCTCCTTCGTTGCAAGGTTTTCCACGACACAGAAAATAATTCGGTATTGATAGTTAAAGGTAATGATTGCACGTGGCATTTGATAATATTTGGCCGATAAAATCATTCATCCGAAGAGAGCTATTTGAGCAAAAATATTTCATATACTAGAAGCAATTGTGAAGAAACCATATGTTACGAGAGAAGTGCAAAATCCCTTTACGGGCTTAAACCCTTTTCTTAAGCGGTTCGCGTGATGTAATGGACCGAGTATAACGGTGGAAAGCTTCTGACATTCGAGACGCGTCCGTCAGATTTATGACTTCCAGATCGATTATCGAACAAAAAAAAATCTCACAACTTCATCTTCTTGCTATATTTTTTTTTGTAATTTTTTTTTATCATCGTGTTTGGAGGCATTGTCGGTTTTACTTTGTGAAAAAAAAGGGGGGGGGGAGGGTTGACGAAACGAGAAAAAATCGAGTATTATATACGTTGATCTCTGATCGAGGCGAGTTATTCGCAGTCGATGACCCATTATAAGGGTTAGTTCCTTTATATCGATCGGTTGCTGTGCGAGCAGCACATTTGCAAATTTATACTATAAAGGCTCGGCGTGATATTGATTCGTCGGTTGATTTAATCTTGTCATTGAGTAAGAATTGGACCTCGATTTCAGCCACGTGTTCGGGAGAGGCGTGCTCAGGTAATAGGAAAATTAGAATTGTTGGCACAACAGGAAACAACAGCAGGCCAGTAATATGACATGAGGCCGCGGTCAGGGTAAAGAGAGAAGAAAGAGAAAGAGAAGAGAGAGAGAGAGAGAGAGAGAGAGAGAGAGAGAGAGAGAGAGAGGGAGGGAGAGTGTGAAAGGGGGAGAGGTTGGAAGGGAGAGGGAGTGAGAAAGAGAGAGTGGGGAGAGAGGGTCACACGCACCATGGGGCCGTATCATTTGTTAATAGGTGAGTAGCCAAACGACGTCATCATCAAAGCAGAAATCAAAGGAAAGAAAATCAAAAAATTGCATTCACACTCGACAATTACTAATTGGATGATATCTTACATATAGAGAGAATTCACTCATACACACGATTCGTTACTCAATTGTCCTCTTTCCTTTCTTCTAGCTGATCTATATAACTGTATACTGATAAATCGCGATGTTGTAAAATTACTGTCCAAGCTTGACTCGATGTGTTTTTTAACCTCATATATACACTCTACACATACACGTATACTTGAAACATACACACCAAGAAACCCGAGAGACGCGCGAGTAATTAAAAGTACATGCCAGTTTTAACCGTACTCTACACAGTGTATTTAGCGAAAAGTGTGCAAGAAGTACATAGCAGCTAAAGCTATATAGCATATATCCGAGAATAATTATCGTAGTCTGGCAGATGCGTGCAAGAGACGAATCGATATAGATTTATCAATTCAAAAGGACCCACACGATTTTAGTGCACATGCACCTAATCCCGAGTACCCACATAGTTAATCGTTCGATGCTTTATTTCTCGAGGCAATTGGCTAGCTTGTTAGAGAGAACGAGCCAATCGGCTCTATTCGATTTATGGATGTGATGAAACCGGGGGGTGAGTGAGGATCCCGTGAATTAGCAGCGAATTTCGCTGTACCCTGTAATGTCCTAACCTTTTCACATTAGGTATGTACGTACACTTAGGCGTGTGTCTGGCGCGTGTGTGCGTGCATGGGTGAATGGTCGTGCTTGTGTGTGTGCGTGCCAAGCATTTTCAACCTGCACCAGTCCGACTCGCCGCGTATCATACACTCTCGAGAGTTTAACCTAGTTCGATGTATGCATAAATGTACATACAAGAAGCGTGTAGTACTTATACGAATACGTATTATACGCGTGGGAATTTCTATATAAGGGCGAATGGCGGGGAGCATTGTGCGAGATCAGCTGTCGTCCGGAAGAGAACGAACGGCTCTCGGCCAAGTGTTTCATCAGCGAAAACAATATAAGAGACAAGGACAAAGCTCCGAGAGCTTCAAAAGCTTTCCTACATTTTGCAATCTCGTTGCTCCCGTCGTCGAGCGAGCAGCACGAATCCTCGCTTGAGAATGCTTGGCACGCGTTTCTTTCTGCACTGGGCACAAGTTCAAGCGAAACGACACATCCTGATCACAAAATATAAAAGCAGTGCTTAATGCTTAATCGTGGTTGTAGAGGGAGTAGTTAGTGTATACTTGGCACCTGTAAATTTACTCTATAGGTATATGTATGTTATTGCACACACACACATAGAGAGAGCTTTGTATCGAACATTAGAGCATTTGGACGATCTAGTTTTAGATTTATCCAACACTTTTTGGATCACGTGGTATTATTATATTATGCGTATATCATAGTCTAGCCTTTAAAGACAGAGTTTGCCTATAGCGTTGATTTGATAGCTGCTACTATAATTTCATGGTTTTCTGTGTATATTAGTCTTGCAATGTTTTCCGAGGTACACATCATGATGGATATTGAAGAGAGACGCCTCTAAAGCTATGATCGATGTTTTTTTCCAGCGGCAATTGTACTCTCGGTTGCCAACGTCTGTCGTGCGGAGTGCCAGAGTGAGTGACCAAATATCTGTTTACAAACACATGTGTGTCCATGCCGTGTCTCCGTTGTCCTTACGAGGGCTTTCCTGCCAGCTTCGCACCATTTTCTTATCTTTAATCGTGATTCGAAAACAATCTCGCATCATATAATAACAACGATAATAGTTGCCGAATCACGCTCGATCGAGTCCAGAAAATACAGGAAAAAGCTAAGACTGTGTTTCGATCATTCTACACTGAATCAATTAAAAAAAAAAAAAAAATCTTGGACTCTGTACGTTATATCGAAGAATCCTCGTTTGCTATAATTTGTATCATTCCTCTTTGATTTTTGCCAAATGCCGTTTTGTCGCTTCTTATTTATTTAGAACCGAATGCTTTGTTAGATATTAAGCAAATATATAGTGGATAATGTACTATATATGTGTCGAGGGAGGATCTGACGGAGATTTAATTTCGCAGCTCGATCCGTTTACTGCTACGAGTGCGATTCATGGACGGATCTTAGGTGCAAGGATCCCTTCAATTACACGGCTTTGCCGAGGGACCAGCCACCCTTGCTCACCTGCAACGGCTGCTGCGTCAAGATGGTCCGAAACGCCAAATCGCGTGAGTCTCTCTCTCTCAACTTTGGTCGGAATAAAAAATTTCCTTTTCTATATATACATATACGCAACTAGAGTCTATAGACATGTATGCAGAAAGGGTGGTTCTAACCTAGCGAATTCTTGGGGGATTTTTAGCGTACGAGAGCGTGAGAAGAACCTGCACGTCGCAGCTGCAAATAAATTTATTTATGGTGGACCACGTGTGCATGATGGAAAGTACCGGCACTGGTCACATGTGCTTCTGTGAGGAGGATATGTGCAATCGTGTGGCCCCGACCTCGTGTTCGAATCCCACACTCCTCCTGATCCTTACGACCATCCTTGTTCTGCGCTCGGCCATTTTAGGAAGCTCCAGCTTGCTTTGTAGATCGTCATTACAGTAGCCCCGTCGCAGCTACACACTGATCATGTCACGTCACGTCACGTCACGTTACGTCACGTCACGTCGCGACACTTCAGTGCTTCGGATCATGTTCACGTAGAAAATGATTAGAAAACTCGAGGGCCTCAACGTGTTTGGACGAGCGAACTCTTTGGGAAAATTTCTAAAGCCGACTCGCGTATGTTTGTACACGCGTTTGCAGCACCGGGAGATTCTCAGTGAAATATTCCTATACGCTTTGGAACGACGAGTCGGAGATTAGCGTTCAAAATTCTTATTTCGCTCGTCCTGGCAGACCTCAAAACTTGATTTAGATCGATCTAGTTTCCCTTTTAGTTGAGTGATCACCCGACACCGTTCACCTCTCACGGTCCATGTATTTGTACGATTAGAAATTTTGGATCCTTTGATCCCTCCAAGTATTTTTAAAGCATGGCATTTTTTGCCTTGCACCGAATTTCTCATCGCCTTTTACAGTCAACGAGCACGCGACGTCGCAAGAACGATCTCGAGCTCCTGTTTCAAATGACGTTCCATCATCCGAGTGTCTCAAAGCCGAAACGTAATTCCTCTTTATCGCTCGAAAACTTTTTGCTATGCGCGAGAAGATTGAAATTGTCAAACTGCTTGTGATTCTCTCGCGCGCGGATTTTCCATGTACCAATGAATGGACGATGTAGCGTTTCCTCGCAGTCGTCGCATCAACGTCATTTGAAGCATTATTTTACTGTCTTTTAAATATAGCATTGGCTTTACGAGAATCGCTCCTGCTCGGTACTCTCTCGTTCGGTACCAAAGATTAACGTTTTAGATCCTATAGAAGAATCTCACTATTTTTATCTCTCTCTCTCTCTCTCTCTCTCTCTCTCTCCCTAGTCTCTATTTAGAACTGACTACTAGGCTCTAAAAACACTCTGGCATTAATTAACGAGTGATTGATTAATGCTCGTTGCTTGCTTCTAGATCTCATTGATTGCACGACTCAACGGGATCATGGATGAAAGATAGCGAGCGTTTCTGTATTTTTAGAAAACCTTCATCTTTATAGAAGAGTTTTAGATTAACCTTCGTTGAAGAGTCATATCATCGGGTACCACCACGAGCGCGAGAGTACAGAAATCTCCTTGGATATTGCGTTCTACACACGTTGCGCGCTACATCCAAAGAGATTCCATCTCTCGAGATCGCAGAGGTGCTCGCAAATATCATTAATTTGATATATTCGGTGCTAAAAACTTGTATCTTCCGGCCCAATATTTCTATATCTATCTCTCTCATTCAGCCTGACTTTTTTTCTCTTTTTGGCACTCTCTTTCAGTGTCCGAATCTCTCGTGGACTGCGTAGAGGTTTCGTCATGTGATATATAAGCACTCGCACTTAGAATAGAGAGTTCCAGAGCAAACACACCGTAACTCACCCATAGAGTTTTATTAGTAAGCTTATACTTTAGCGTGGACGATGTACGAGAAAAGAGAGCATATATATATATATAAATCTATACACAGTGAGAATAAAATAGTTTCGGCATATGGCTGTCAACAGCAAGAGCAACTTTGACGAGCGAGCAGCACGCACCAGCAACACCGACACTGGCAACTCAGCAACGAAGTGTCAACGCGCAGCGAGATTATGGCGAAATCGACCAATAAATTGTGGAGCGCGCCAGCGTGTTTTCTCCTCCGTTGAAAGAGAGCCGATACGAGGGATCCTCGTCTGGTTCCACGAGTGCTCGCTGTGTGCAACACGCCAGAGCTTTAGTTTTAATCCATTAGTCGTTTTAGCCAGCCACCACCACCACCATCACCACCACCACCACCACCACCAAAATCCTCCTCTCTCGAGTGAGATCGATCGCTTAAACTGTAGTTACCTCTTAGTTAGACATTTTTCTATATTATAATTACGATAGTCGAAAGCACGCACACACGCTAACAGGCACGCTCTTAGTTCGGAGCGAATCTGAATGCATGGCTAGTAGCACTCGCGAGACAGATCGTTAAACGCCAGTGGATAGAGGGCTCTCGCAGCATTCCTGCAGCGTGCGATTCCGCGCGAAGGAAGGAACCATGCACCTCGACTCCTCTGGCACTTGACGCTCCACTCGCCGTGCGTTAGCACTTTGCATGTATTGCATGAGACTGTCATTTGTAGACTTTTACATAATCAGGTAATTCCATATCCACAAAGCCAATGGTCCGACAAGATTTCAATGGAATTTCGTCGGAGGAAAAGAGATCGTCGGAACTTTCCACGTACGATCAATCGGGTTTTGTCATTGTAAATATATATTATAGAATAAATTGCTTAAGAGTCCTGTTCGACGATTGGCTGAACGAAAATCAACCTACGAAACCTTCCACTCCGATGAAAGCAACGCGAGGCAAATTCAGAGTAAAGCACAACGTGGGCCTTCAGCTCGGACCGTGTTATCAGGAATTATTTCCAAAACCAAATGATCGAATCGGGCTTTTGTCTAGCGAGGCCGAATCCGGCTAGAGACCACTGTTCCCCAGTGATTTCAAGCTCCGTCATTCTTGTTCGATCGACACGTAAACCGATCGGTATACATGCAGATTTGAACGTTTGGTTGGAAGTAATTTTTGGGAGAAATGTATTAAAATGAATACAGCGGGTTAATGGAGGAGTTTGCGTGCGAGATGGTTTTTTCAAAGGATCGATTGTTAAACACGGCTAAGTTGAACGCTTGTGTCCTCACAGAGAGGCTTTCGCAGCGGAGCCTCTTGCCAAAGAAACTTTGGCGTTCGATGGATTACGAACCCCCGGGGTTTCTTTAGCAGGCTATGCGGCTCGTGTCGAGTCATTTGTTCATTGTCGCACGCGTGGCTGCGAGGCATTAACCGTTATTATTCTCCATCTGTCCCTCGTTAAACACCTTGTTCCCATGATTACTGCGGGTATTTAACACCAACAAATTCATCTCTCGTTAATTTCCTATGGAAGAAACGTCCTCCGCGAAACGACCCTCTTATCTCGTTACGTTGGAGCAGAAGCGACGCTTTACGGTGTAGGTTCGTTACAGGATCATGAGGTAAACACACGTATAGAGATACATATATATATATATATATATAGTGTACAACTTTGTCCAATCAATTTGAACACGCTCCGTAAGAGTACGTGTTTCGTTAGATGTAAATGTGATGGATGAAACGATCGAGCATAAATAGGTACACCTTGCATCGTATATAGGATTTGCGAGTAACTTGTATAGATTATACAATGGACTAGATGGAACGACATAACGTTCCATTAGCTGTGTTACTTTGTGAAATTTGCAATTGCTACGGGACGTTTCTTCCGGTTATTGCATAAACTTAGGAATAGATTTGACAATACCGAAGGAACTTGTCGAGGCCAGCCTCGCAGCCGCCAAAAATCCACACGTATTTATCGTTAATCAGCGAATCGACTAAACACGTACCATAAAACTTTTTTTAGCCAATCTATTGTATACACCTTACGAATATATATATATACTTTATTTTAAGCCCAATTTTAGAATGTTAAGCGCTTCCTCAGAGCATGGATTTCTTGTCCAACGTGCATACATGTCCTAGAAGTATACACCAAGAAAGGTCCGTACAATCCACTTATCATTGATTATCCATTGAATCGAATGAAGGAGCCCTGAATGAGCCTTTTTGCAAACAGATAATTTTCTTCTCATCGTTTTTCAAAATTTTTCCCTAGATTTGATTCTCGTCGAGGATCTCTTACGAACGAGGTACTTTCTTCGGTCGAAATCGATGCGTTAAGGAAATTTGTGGAATTTTTCGCTGGACTTTTTGCGAAAACTCCGAAAGGGAGTCGGTGATAAATTAAAAACTTCATTTTCCAATATCTTTTGGCTTTGCTCAATGGATTTTGCTGATCAGGGTGCTCAAATCTAAAAAGTCAATTTACGAGATCATTGTCAAATTTACACTGATCCGAAAGCTCTCGACCCAACAAGCTCAAGTGTTGAGAATCAATGATTGTGCAAAGGACGCGTATAGAGTACGGTAATTGGATGGAATGTACGAAATTTATAGCTTATATATGTGAAATTGTTCGGAGAATGTGTACCGAGATAAGAGAGACGGCGTGAAAAGTCGGAAGAGCTTTTTTAACATTAGGCTAATAAGGCGAAAGTTAACCACCACTTGTTGAGATGCGACATATCTTCACTCGGAACATTTTTATTTCAACCAAAAATGTGTATAAAGTTATAGAAAGGCGCACGAAATATTTCAAAGTTTTATCGTTAAACTAATAAAATTGTCGAAATCATGAAAAATTGTGAATTATGAAACTTGGAGAATATTATGTAATGTTAACAATAAAATATTACGGTATGTTATACGAATTATGTCATGTGTATTTTATAATTAACGTTTAATTTGACTAGTGCTTATTGTTAAATCAATCCCGTAGTACTAAACAACAACGTTATAATCATTAGAGAGAATTGGACGTAGTTTGGGAGATACTTTGTCGATGTGCGAAGTCTCGAAAATTTGAAGAGGGGCGGAAGAGGGCAAAGAGCATTTCATATATATATACATATATTAACATCATCGACGCACGAGAAACGCTGATGCTGGGAGGTGTGAACGGGAAAGCAAAGAAAAATCTCTGGCCTATTCTGCATGGCTCGGCTCAATCTTACAACGTATCATAAAGGCGATATATAAGCTCGACAAATGCGTTATCCGATTCAATTCTTCTTTCAGCCATGCGTCTCATATTATTTATATAAGCTATATATATATATTATATACGAATACGATCTAATACTTCATATCCTTGTTACTGTATGATAATTCTATTTTGTAAAAGCAAAGATGAGAAAATATACGTATAATTTAAAGCACCCTGTCCATCGTTAAACCTCCCCATGCATGCACCAAATAACTTATACACATAAACAATTTCTGAGAAACAATTTTATCGGAGGACGGGATGTTCGAATAAAAATGACATTAGCATTTATTGATAAGAAAATTTCAAAGTCAACGCTCGAAATAAAAAAGAATCTGCAGATAGATCCAAAGCTCCGTATAATTACAGAGTTGTTAAAAATGAATGAGCGTTTGAATGGTAATGAGATAGGAGAGCCAACACAAACGTTGTATAATAACAGTTGAATGAAATAAGAGAAAAATTGCTTTTTGCGTTGCTATGGAGCAATAAAGCGAGATTTATTATCGTCTATTTCGTCCATCATCACGGTCCTTCTCAGATCCATTTGCATAACAAGTTTTGAGAGAGCAAACGAAGGGGACCTTGCGTAGATTATCATACGCCAGCGTGTGTACATACGTAATATATATTATAATGTATATATATATATATATATAGTTTCGTGTTTGCGAGTAAGAGCCAATGGGTGATCGAAGAGTAGAACGGAAATTATTGGCGCTTGAAATAAAAGTGGCCGCATTTTCGACACAAGGTCCCATTGTTGTCCGTTTCGTTGGTTTCTTCGGAATTTCTCTTCAAGGGACTTTCGACAGCAAAGTCCGTGCTTAGCACGCAGTGACCGATCGCACCGATAGTCTCGCTTCTTGGCAATAAGCTCTTTTCCGTCTCGATCTTCACTTTTGCCGGGGCAGACCCGTTCGTCATGCCCGAGCAATTGGACTTTGTCGCTTTCGACGTCGTCGCGTCCTTTCTATCGTTATTGCCCTTCAATGATTTCTCAGAGTCCGATCGTAGAACTGAACTCTCCCGTGATATACCTTGAGAGCGCGTCGTTGTTATATAAATTAAAGAAACGAAAGACATGGATAAGAAACAGAGAATTGATCGTACATCGTTTAACCATATTACGCTATACGTAAATATATATATATATATATGGAACTATAATTATATTAAATATACACTTATTATGTACCATCGATGGTAGATTCGGTCTTATCGATACTAAGCGTCGAGCCGTATTTTCCAGATAGATCCTCGTCCTCCTTCATCTGTGGCAGGGCGCTCGATGGATCGGAAAGTGGACCACCGCAGGAAACGTATCCCTGCAAATTTTGTTCGTTTTAACGATTTATTTCTCTATATGAATTTGTCCAACTTACCTGAACCAAATCCATGCGGGAATCCAAGGAAAATTGTTTGCCCGACATTAGGATTCCTCGGATACGTCGACGCATTGCTGAGGAGATGGTATATATATATATATATATATATATAAAGGTTTTAGTGTTTTATTCTGGCAAGATTTCCCATTGCGCAATTGTTACCTGGACTATCTCGCGCCTCTAATCGAAGCTGTCCGTAAGCTCTCATGCACTCGTCGAAAACGTCCGCGGCGTCGTAAATGGCAGCAAAACTGCCATTGACGATTTTTGGTGACATCGGCGAATTAGCCAGCAACAAGCTGGACCCAAAGTTCTCATTTTTCTCACGAGTATCTGTGAATTACACGTGTCACTAACGACTAATCCCAAATCAAGCATATATATATATATATATATATATATATATATATATATATAGTCAACACTGGACTAAGAGAACAACGTTGCATCAAGGTGGACAAAATAAAGAAAAGAAATAAAGTGTAAATGTTCAATTTATTTATACATAAGAATAAAATAAATCCTATACGAAAGAAAAAGACGAAATAAAAGTGAAGAAAGCGTAAAATAATATTGGCGGCTAAGAAAATCTACGATAAGCTTTGTAAAAT
Organism: Prorops nasuta; assembly: GCF_024137725.1. Lineage (NCBI taxonomy): Eukaryota > Metazoa > Arthropoda > Insecta > Hymenoptera > Bethylidae > Prorops > Prorops nasuta. The sequence goes on from NW_027116814.1 coordinate 4,902,536, forward strand.
TGTAGTAAAAGTTTGGCAGGCACATGCGATACACTACTACTGCTACAGCTTTATAATTAAATGATATATCAGTTCCTTCTTGAGATGAGATTTTAATTTTGGTCAAATTTGAGATCAGATCTAGCGAGTTTCAGTTCAATTCTCAAAGACTTTTCAGATCTACGATGGATCAGTTCTGTGTTCTATGATTTTCTCCTCCCATATATATCGTTGCTAGCGATGGTGCATGGGTCAATTCAATGGGAGACTAGTTGGGGTGGCATGCGCTCCTCCTCCGATTTACCTGCGAGGGGGACCCTCGCTCGCACCGGTGAACTCGTACTATCCCCGAGAATCTCGTTCGCCGTGTTTCTTATTTCAGCCCAGTCTCGAAGAATGTCCTCGTTCGTGGTGCTGCGAGATGAACAAGAGGTGAAAAATGAAGCTTGGCAGAAAATTCTTTATAGACGAGGATATTAATGATTGCATAGATATATATATATATATAGGAGAGTTTTACTTGGTCGACGTAACGGTGAATCTGATGACGTATTTCCCGTGTAACGCAGCTGGCACGCAATGGACCCTTCCTCGTGAATTCATCTTTTTCAATAATCTCTCGGTCCACGAATTATCCCCTCTTAGTCTAAACACCACCATGCCCAAGTGTCTCGCAGCAGGTATCTCGAAGCGAGCGTCCGCTAATACGAGAGCCTCAAACTTTTGAGCCAATCGAACGCCCTTTAAAACAAATTTGTTCAAGATTTTAAGAAAACTGGAGTAAGACTAATATTTACCTCTCTTATGTGCTTTTGTAATCCTGTAATTCCAAAATTCCTGATAACGAACCACAGTTTCAGAGCTCTAAATCTTTTCGATAACGGTATCTGCCAGTGCTGAAATTTGTTTTTACTTCGATTTAATCATTATCTGAGATTTTTTGTGCTCATGGCAGAGTATAGCGAATACTTACCATGTAATCAATCGCGAGACCTTAAGAAAAGAATAAATATTATTAAACAAAATATAAGCATTTCGTGGTATGAGTATAATTATTTCAGAAATCTTCTCTGCTTATTTTACCTGAATTTTCATGCTTCAAGTAAAGAGGATCCACGTTGAAAGTTCTATGCAGAGCTTGGCTGCTTTTCACCCTTGAAGGAAGGCATCGAAATAAATAAGTTTGGTATTTAATTGGAATATCATCACGAAATTTATGATATATATATATATATATTAATCGCATTTCGCTCGAGTCGGTTACCATCGAGGAAGATCTTTGTTAAATATCTAGATGGCGCGAATTGGAAAAAGCGAAGGTCAAGATAATTAAATGAAATATCGATATCCTTGAATAAAAGATAAATAAGTTTAAAGCAGAGAGTTCGAGATGGTGCACGGTGAAAGCGTTTGTACGTCCAGAAGGATTCAAATGACTCTTGGATGATGGCGGAAATTACGAGGAGAGCAAAAAAAGGTTCAACTTCCGGTCGGGCAAGGGTTCAAGAGAGAGAATTGTGCGAAATTACGTCATTTCAGAGATATACATTCCGTCAATTTTCTCCAAGTTGAACCATCTCGAATATGATAAGGGATAGAATGAATGAATGAAGTAAAAAATTTATTATATCTATATACGCATATTGATAAAACTCACCACATGGCAGTGCAGTCGAAATGAACCATCAACCATTTACTCGGATTGAACGCAAAGGAATCGGCGTACTCTATTCCTTGAATCCAGCCACGAAATTCTGGACAAACGAATGCGCTCCCAGCATAGGCTGCATCCACGTGCAACCAAATACCATTTTTCTCGCCTACGAACGTTTACGTTTGATAACTTTTTAACGTTTGGCGACGTGGGATGATTGGGAGAGAGGTAACAATATAGATTAAAAAGAAACTCACATATGGGACCAATTTCTTTAAGATTATCAAACGAGCAGGCTCCAGTTGTGCCAAGAGTAGCGCAAACCTACGATAAATTCCACTTTAAAAGGACTTGTGTATAAAAATTACTAAGCTTCTCGTGATACAGTATTTTAGAGAATAATGTGGGGAGGATATATTGTGAAAAATAATGAAGCAAAGTAGAAAACCCTGTGGGACCAACTAGAGAAAGATCATTTGTCTTAAAGCTCCAGTGGTATCTGGCCACTTTAGCAGAGAGAGAGAGAGAGTAGCGTATAACTTTTTTCTCTTCTTTTCGTTGTTAAGTTTAAACAGTGAGAGAGATCGAGATACGAAAAACAAAAATATGAATTACCAAAGGGAAATGAATCGTTGATCATTGAAATCTACTCACGAAGAATGGTAAAAGACCATCGGCTCTGTCTCTGTTCAAAGCCTCTTGCAAAGCTTCTCCCCTCATACTGAGATCTTTATCGGACTCGATGTATCTCATTCGTACCAATCCAATGAGGCCAGCCTTCTCGACGCTGGAGTGTGCCTATATAAAAATGTGCAAAATTGCGAATAGCAAAGTTGCAGGAAGCATTCTCGTTATTGGAACAGCCAATTAGACTAATGACATGAGAAGGGATTTGCAATTAGGAGAATTTCTCAGATGCCAAATGACAAAGCTCGAGGAGTAAGAGGATTATGAATTATTGGTAGAATATTGCGGGAGACTTTATTGCCAGAGCGGAGAACGCACCTGGTCCGAGCAATAAGCGATGAGCCGTGAATTGATGTCTGCTGATGGTCTCTCCGACTCATTTTGCTGCATCTCCTTAAGGGCCCGAGTTCTCGCAGCTAGCAGGCAAACCAAGGTGGCTTCGGATGCTGTAGTCTGAATCACGCCACCCCCTCCGTCCACTCCTGGTCGGTGCAAAAATTCTTCGGGTAAACCTATCATTTTGCCCAGCCAATTCATCACGATGGTCTCCAGTTCGGTACAGGCTGGACTCGACGCCTTTTATAATCGTTATATATATGTATATAAATTCAACAATTTCTTCCTTCCAATATTCTATATATATATAAAGTATCGAGAGCAGTGCGATTTACCCAAGTGAAGCCCAAACAATTAATGGCATCGGCCAGCATATCGGCCAGGAGGCTGGCAGGCGAATTGAGAGCAGGAAAATAAGCGTGCATGTGGGGACTTTGCCAGTGCGTGACGCCCGGCATGATGCATCTTTCTATGTCTGCGAAAATATCGTCCCATGGTTCTCCATCCACTGGTGCGGAGCCGGGCAGTACGTTCCTCAAGTATCCCGGAGACACCGCGGGATAAACTCGACGATTCCGGATGTTCTCCAAGTAATCCGCGATGTAATCCACCATTTCTTTCCCTTTGAATCAAAAGCAACCAATCGCGTCATCAAGAGCCTTCCTCCTCCCCCTACCCCCTCCTATTATCCCACATCTCTCGACTAAACTCTGATGACGACGCACGCTTTTCTAGATAATGGCGACAGTTTGTCTTCGCGGATTAAGCGAAACAAAGCTTCTAATCAAAGCCAGCAAACACGACCCGAACAAATAACAGCACAATTCCTTGTTTCTCTTTCGATGCTTTGGCAGATATTTGCAAGTTTTTCTTATTTATTTACCGATGACTAAACTCGGATTTCCGTCGGGGAAGAAGAGGTGCGGAGCGACGACGTAGTATAGGGATGGATTAGGATAATGCATATGGGGAATCGCGCGAAATCTATGGCAAGCAATATCAGCACCGTAAACCTTCTATGGCCTTTTTTCTACTTCGATCGCTTCATTTTATTGACAGCGTTCCAGGCGTGTTACACTGAAATCCTTCTAAATCCAAACGTTTCTCCGGATACGGGTCATGCGGATTGCTGCTTTGGTACTTTATAAAATTCCCTTATATTCTCTCGCTATATCATTATTCGACGAATAAAAGCGATTTGAAGCAATGATAAGGTTCCATCGTTGTTACTCACCGTGTTTGCGATACTCCTCCAGATTCATCTTCTATCTGCAACAGAAACGAGTGCGCGCAACTCTATAATTATATCCGCACTTTCTTCTCACTCGACGGCAGTTGCTTTCGGAGAAGATGTTGAATTTTGAGATTCCCCCGTCGCGGGGAGACTCGGATTTTTCGATTTTTTTTTCACAAAAGCCAAATCTCGAAATTTCGATCGCACCGTCGTACGCGCATGTGGTAGCAATAAGGGGGATTCCCGTGTTGCTGAAAATCTTTCTCGACGGAGCAAAACGCTTATCCGTGGGATCTCTTCAACCTTGACAGAATTATCGCGAACGAGCGACAAATTGACGCAACGAGAAGAATTTTACGGTAAGCTATGGAAAGACGTGTTCATCGGTGACAAACTAAACGTTGACCTAGCACGCGAACTTTGCGAATGAGCTACCAACAATTTCTACGGATTCGTAATCGATCTTATAGGTTCGAGCTTATTAGGATAGTGTCACAAGGCCTACAAATCAGCTATTCTCTCTGCAAGAGCTTACATCAACTTTTCCACGCAAATAAATCAACACTACTTTACAAATGGCGTATTATCTTAATAGCGTAGAGAAAAATCTGCCCCGAGTCGAATATTAAATTCTAATATTGTTTCGTTAATTTACATGCGATGCAGTATTGTTAAATAGCAAAAATTAAGAGGGTGAGCGTGGATGAGGAGAAACGTTAAAATTGAATATGATCGGAGATTAGAAGGTATTAGTCAAGAGAGTGCACTAGGAACAGCTGTGATGTCAAGCTCAATCTTGTTTTTGGTAACGGAGAATCCTACTCGTGGCTATACTATATAATTATAAAAGTGTACGATAATATCAAAGTATACACTACGAATACACAGTGGTGTTTTCGAGAGGGTGAAAATCAAGTTGACTGGTGCCAAGTAAAATTCGACCGAAGCCACTCGAAAACATGAAAAATATGATCAATCTTGCTAATTGGTTCGAGATATAAGAAGGAGAGAGAGAGAGAGAGAGAGAGGGAGAAAAGAACATTGGATTTACGTGGATGGAAAATCGATGCGAAGAGTCTGCGGCGATCTCGACTCAAGCCGGAATGACGCTCGTTGATATTAAAAGCTCGTCCTTCCATCGTTTCCGTTTCCGACTTTTGTAATTTCCCGTAGCTTTCATCGGGCTCTCACGATCGGCAGGATTTATCGCATCGCGCGTTCTGGCGAACGCCAAGAAAATCATGCACCCAGTCGTATCTCGCGCCGACCACACACAAAATTTAAATATATATATATATATATATATATAACAAAACACACAGAACGGATGCTTGCACTTTAAACAACGTTGAATTTCAATTGTAATTAGGCAACTGCGCGGATCGATTCGACGCGACGAGGCTCGATCCTCCAAACGTGTGCCAGATACATACGTACGCGGAAATGTAGATTTATAAATTTGATTGACACTGCTCATATCCGTGGAGAGTCGAAGCACGAAATTTTATGAATCACTGTTGCAAGCTTTCCATATCCACTCCTGCGATAAATTCGTGGCTAAAGAGATTACTCGAGGAAAAACTTTGATTGACGACGGTAGAAACTATATATATATATATATATATATAAAGGACGCTTCTGTAAGGAGTAAGCGAGTGGTTGATTGGTCCGGTCGGAAAGCGTCGATGAAAAAATCAGTAATTCTTCCGTCGATGGAGATGAGAGGAGAATAATTAATAATTAAAGTCCGTTTGTGGAACGACGCGTGACAATTGGAAGTTGTCGAAGGAGCAGGGAGTGACTCGAGAGGAGGAATACCGCGGGAAGGAAGAAGGACCTTTGTCGCGACAGGACGAAAGCTGCAACTACCGTCAGCCTCGACGCAAATTTTGCCGTAGGCACAAAAAAAAAGTGGAGAAAAGGAAGAATGACAAGAAGAGGGAACGGTGTACTTGTACTTTTACCGTTCGGATGAGAGTTTCTCGTAGTTTGACCTTGGAAGCGATCCAACGTGGAAAAACTCACGGAAAGGCGTGTTAAGGTTGAATCGAGCGAGTTGGAGAAGTTGGTGCTGGACCGATGACAAAGCTGTAAACGATATACGCACAGTGGAATCAGGTGAATGCGTTCTGCTCAACAAGTGGCAGCTTTTATACAGTTGCTTGCAGTGGCGCAAGCGTGCAAATCGTCCAGCGCGGGCTACCATTTGCGAATTGGTCCATGAAAGGGGATGGCGATGCGGGTGTTCGAGGGGGGAGGAAAATCACGAGCGAGGTTGATGAAAAAAAAGTGGGAAAGTAAAAAAAAAGGATGGTTTGGGAATAAAGGGGGGGGGGATGACTCTGTAGAGATTTCGTAGGGGTTGGGACGCGAGAGGGGCCCTTCGGTATAAGGCCGCAGCAGCGATAAAGCAAAAGGGGCGGGGACAGACGAATAAACTGTCTCTTGTGCGAACCAGGTTGTGTCCCCTAAGAATCCTTCACTATCCTAGAAAGCTTCCGACAAATAATTGCGTTCGCCATCAACCTTCTGTTTCATCTCTCTTCCACGTAACTTATTTTTCTCTTTCTTCGTCGAAAATTGCATCCCCCACCCCCCTCCTTTCATCCCTCTGTCGTTGAACACAAAAACCAACGAGTTTCTAATGCAGGTTTGTTTGCAACATTGATTGGAGGATCATAATAATTATGTCTTTTTTATCAGTGTATTTTGGAGGTACGAGATTTTTGATAAGGTACACGCGAGAAGTGGGTGTGTCGGTGCGGAGCTACTGGGAGGCAGGAAATGTAACACCGCTGTAAGCTGTGAAAGTAAATAAGAGAGCAATTCAGGGTCTTATGACGTAAATCTCCTGACGATGATGTGCTTTCATCGCTCCAAAACAATTCTCGCACAGATCACCTGGGAGTAGTTGTGATAAGGTCGAATATTTATAACTCTTGCTTTAGGTTCGCGTAAAGATTCCTGCGTAGGTATGAGTGAAAAGGATTAAGCATTATGCATATTGTTTTAAATAATGTAACGAGTAGTGCAGGCAAATGATTTAGGTTGAGATATAAACCTTTGTCTTTAATTTTTTATTTAATCTTTTTCATGCTCTCTTGATATATACGTATATATATATCGCGCTTGGTATTTCGAGTATGCAGCACTGATAAGTTTTGGGTAAATTCTTCAAGGAGGCTCGATACAGGCGTAGTTCGTGCGGGTATTATCGTGTGTTCTTTCTAAATGACTAATAATGCATGTGACATAATTCGGTGTCGTGGCGTGCGGAAAATACGGTAGGGGAATGCTGCAATTAATACTGGAACGCCATTTGGTACAAAAATCTGATAAGATAGATTATTTTTAGAGCGTTCCTATTTAGAATCTTGTTTACAAGCCAATTGTAATATTCCCTTTTGTGATACTACTATTTGCACAATTTTCCCAAAACTGGAACAATACACGAAAAGGTTTCTGCAATTACAGAATATATACACATGCTAAATATATACATGTCAAATTGTTTAATAATAGTTGGAAATAACATTGTTAACCTTGGACGAAAATTCTTTAGAAAATTTCCACCCTCGCGATAAGCGATAGTTGGATACTTGGATTAAAAAAGAGAATATGGTCAATAAACAATTTTCTCGTGAATTTTATTTTTTCATTGGAAAACTAGTAAATTTAATTTTTCAAGACAATTGCAAATGTGCATATTTTCAGTCAATTCGTGTATCGTCTCTATAGGGACACAATTTAAAGAAAATTAAAGAAATCCTGCAAAAATCCTCACTACTTAAAGAATTAATGAAATAAAAACGAAACATGCTGTTGATTTCAAATTCCACGTGAAATATAAGCTTAATGATCCAAATGTGTTTACGATAAAAAAATTTCCTGTGGAGAAAACATCGTATCATGCTCTCAATAATAAAAGCTTCATATCTCAAGGCTCGAGAGAGCAAAGTTAGATGCGGAAAATTTTAATACGGATTCTTTGGAGATATTATCAAATTCATGTATTATTTGGAACGTGATAAATAAAGTGCCGCAGTGATTCATGAGAATCCGTTGAGAGAAATTACGACGATGCGAAGCTTAAGATCCAATATTGTCTCTGAGACAGCGCGCTTCTATATCTATGACACTCGTTAAAGTACAATTTTTCCTCAATTAGAGAAATGGAATTTTCGTGAATGGATACGAAGAATTCCAAGATCGATGTTGAAATGATGCCGGTTCGGTAACGATCGAGAAATCACTGAGAGCGCAGCGCAGTTACTAGTTTATCGACGGTAGGTATATATAGCGATACAGTTTCTCGTTCCCCGAGAGTCGCCAGTTTATCGCGCACTGTGTACGTACACAGACGCACGAACACACATATACATACACGTTATACACGATATAATCCCCTTGCTTGTGTAATAATCTCCATTACCGCTCGAAGAATTCCGCGTTAACTTCAAGGTTCGTTCATAGAAGGCGTATTTTTACCCTATATCGATTTCTCATCGTTGACCGAAAGAAGGTACGGCGCATATGAATATATATATATATATATACATAAAAGTTTGAAAATTGGCCAAGCAACGAGCGAGCTGCTGAAAATCTCTGGGATAGAGCGAAATGTTGAAGGAATACAAAATAGCAGAGACATTAGAGTGTTGAAAATCGATTGTTGAAAGGCGTGCTGGAAAATTGCCTAGTTAGAGAATCAATTCCGAGTTAATGTTACATGGCGGAATCCGACATTAGCACACTTGCAATACTTTGTTACAAATACTTGAGCAACTCGAGGCGTCACGAATGTAATGTACCGTTCAATGCCGTGGGCGATGCGACGCCCCTTTGCAGGACTCGTTTGGTTTCTCTCTCTCGAATCCTGTTCCATCCCATCGCCACATTCATCGATCCCACCAACCAACAATCATCGTCATCGAGCAGAGCCATGCCACCTTCTCACACGAATTCGTCCAAATTTCTTTCACCCAATTTATATATGCACCATCTCTCGCCTCTTTATCACGCCTTCCATTATACGTGTACACAGGGTGTACCAGCACAATGATGTTTTTAATTTTAACCACATTTTTGGAGCATAAACTAAGTGGAAAAGTTCTATACTATGACATCCGTAAAAGCATCGTTGCTGAGATAAATCAATTTGAAAGCGATAAATCAGGGCTTTGATTCGACGCAAGAATTATTTTACTCTTGCTTTCGTTGACAGTTACCTTTCGAAAAACAAAAGAGAAGCTCGTACTTCTTCAACATTCCTTATTGCCGTACACGCACACACATGCAGGCAACTACGGAGATTATTAATTATCAGCATATAAAGTTTTTCAGCATCAGCACTATTCTTAAATTGAACATTATTATGAAAAGATTGCAAAGACATTGATATTTTTTAGAAGGTAAATTTTTCGAGGTACCTTCTCTCCTCTAAATCCATTGCTTTTTGCTAAGTCTCAGGGGCACCTCGCGAAGGCTATTGCAATGGTCTCTTGAACAGAGCAGAGGCTATGTTCCTTCCTTTTAGCTTTATTTTAACTTTAATTCGTTTTAATATACAAATAATTTGTATATTTAAAAAGAAAAAACCAAAAAGGAAGAAAACTCGTTGCGCGTGACTCTGTTCCTGAGCATACGTCGGCTCTTACCCCCGGGAAGGGATGGGAAGGGTAAGAAAATTAGGAAAAAAGGAACCTGAAAAAGAGAAAGCCTACCTATCACCGAAAACTATAGTGCCTACCTAAACACAAAGCTAAACAGCCTACCTAATCGAAAAGCTAAATCTGAAAAAAAATACACACGCACGCACGCACGCAAAATATAAAATACTGCAATGAACAGCCTGAAAATAAAGCCTGCCTAAGATCGAAAGCTATAATGCCTACCTAAAACGCAAAACTAGGGGGCCTACCTACATCGGAAATCTAACGCTGAAATATAATCGCACGCACGCATGCAAGGGCTGCAGGACCTGAAAACACAAGAAAACATGAAAAAATGGTTTTTAACCGAAGAAGGACCGATTGGAGCCTACTTGTATAGGTTCTCTCGTTCATTCTTAGGTTGATACAAAAAATCCATAGTTCTACCCGTGGAACTTACTCATTCGGCGAAGATCCAACGATGATCCTCTGCAGGCTGCAGGACGTGACGACGATGATGACGATGAAGAAAACGATGATGCCGATGACGACGATGATCTCCTAGTAAGATCGTCCACTGTAACAAAGAGAAAAAGAAAACGTTAGTAAGCTCAATTGTATCCTATATTAATTTTTCAAACGATGAATCAAAGCCCTGACTTATCGTTGTAAAATTGCTTTATCTCAGCAATGATGCTTTTACGGATGTCATAGTATAGAACTTTCCCACTAAGTTTGTCGTCGAGAAAAAGTGGTTAAAATGAAAAACATCATTGCTGATACCACCCTGTATATATACCAACGCTTGTTTTCTCCCTCTTTGGCATTAGATTAAGTCATTAACACGATCTAACGGTTTGCAAATTACATTAATGTATACAGAGAACGGTACCCATGGACTTTCCACCCAAGCTGAATCCAATGTTTCTCTCTGCTCGTTAGGAAACTGTTCGAAGATTCAGTTAATTAATCGTCCTCTGGCTCGACAAAGAAATCCAAGCTGGACATGGTTTAACGATAATGGGCAGAAAAGGTTTTCGATAAGCGAGCGCCGTATGAAAAATCTGGCTGATTATTAATCGAGCGATTCGCTCGGTGCAAAGTTTCCGGGCTTGCGGCGATATTAATTACCGACCGTGGCAGCCGAGTCACCAGGCCTAAACGATTCGCGGGATCCATTCATGTATCAGATATCGCTTGTTTTTACAATGTGCTCGAACAACGAACTTACGTATAACGGCAGCACCGTTAGTCAGTATTTACCGACGAGTAAATCATTCGAAAGAGCCTGCACATGTTCGTGGAATCGAGCTGCTTTTTCGCCACGACAACGCGAATTATTTCCATTCCCAAAACTATATCGGTAACTATATATATATATATATATATATATATATATATATACAGCGACGAGGAATCAAAATCTGCTTTACCTTCTTTTTCAGAGATCTCGAACGATCGAAAGTGCCTCGATACAATGGGATTGAATCGTGCATTATTTAAAGCACTGTTATAATGATGGAAAATAGGAAATGTATAATTGATGGTAGAAAGAATTATTCTGGCGTTTGTAAAGTGCACACACACATGTATAGAGAATAAAATGGATAATTTCGAATAAATGGCAAGCGAGTCGTAAATATGACTTCTGAGGAGGAATGGCGTTGCTGATAAAGTAGATGTACCATCGAACGATGGTGTTTAATGGGGGTAATTAAAAATTTCAGAAGCCATGCAGGGAATGTTTAATGGGCAAGAGGATTAATTGTTATTGGTCTCGGGATATGGACGAATTACGAGCGAAAGAGAAAAGGTTAGCTTTGGGGCTCGAAGAGAGGAGAGGAGGAGGAGGAGGAGGAGGATCTACACCGGTGGGGATGCTGTACCGCTATGTGGCAGTGTTACATGCCCTCCCCCCGCCATTTCCCCCTCATCCACCTCTCTCTCTCTCTCTCTCTCTCTCTCCCTCTCTATCTCTTCTCACTCTGCCGGCCTCTCGCAGTCGGGGCACAACGGTTACCTTTTACCGTTGGAGAGCCTTCTCCCGATCAGCCTTGCTTCACCTACGCATACGTGCACACACGTAATGTACGCGAACCAACTCTTCTCGCATCGCACGAAAACTGCCTAAAATAATTCTGACATAATCAGCATCGATAGCTTATTTCTTACCAAATTCGTTGATTCTATTTGCATTTTTTTCTCGGGTCAAAGAACTTTTACCCCAGCAAAATCATTCGAGGGAGAGAGAGAGAGAGAGAGAGAGATTTGTCTGTATTTAAAATTTTGCTAGTTTCGTGACATTGGAGACGAGAGGAATGCAAGGTTTTTTCTTTTCGAGAGATCGAGAAGCAGTTTCCATGTTGAATCGGTCAGACGAGAGAGAGAGAGAGAAAGGTTCTTGCCTCTTAATTTTCGACAAGTCAAAGCAGACTTTTCGCCACTGTGGACGAGTAGCCAAGTTCCATCTGCAAGTTTACATAATTAAAGGAGAACGCGCTGTACATTCTGCAATTGTACATGATTTATTGAGCAGGCTAAATTAACGAGAGCAGCAGGAAGGATTATAGCTATAATTTATTAATGACTTTCAAGGTAAATAAAGCTTACGTTTATACAAATCTTAAGGAAGTAAGGGCATTATTCACGCGTGCTTTTTGTATAAATAATAAATGAGGTTTCCCAATAGATGATTAATTATATACGTTAACTGCAAATGCATTAGCTATTTAAATAACTGTCAATCTCACCGTCGAACGCGGCGAGAAAAACTATCGATTGCAATTAAAGAAAATAATTACCGGCTCTATCGATTGGATCAACCAAAGGTCTCTCCGACGTTTGAATTATTTTCAAAGAAGTATATATATATGTGCGCGGAGAAGAAAAGAGATTGGCGTATATAACAGGTAATATAATGCACGATCGATCTCGCAGCAGGTTTTTAGCAATTGCTTCTCTCTCCTACACCATAAAACGTATAACAATAAGTGTATTTGCAGCAATATATATATATATATATATATATCGAGCTGCGAAGCTGGCGATGCAAGCACTATACATAATGCAGTGTGCAACGATAGCAAGTAACGCTGGTAATTATCATCTATATCCTATGAAATTTCGCTCACCATGGGCCAATTACGAGCAATTATCGCGATGCCAAGAGTCATGGCGACGTTGGCCAGCCATATTACACAAATGGAGGTACGACGAGGTTAAAAATAATGACAGGAGTAACGGAAAAAGCGGAGGAAAGAAAGGCGAGGATGACGGAAAAGCGAGTGGATGGAAGTGGAGTGAGTCGGAAAGAGAGATGATGGAAGGAGAAATATATCGATCGAGAGGAAGTCACGGTTTCTCTCGTAGTATACTAACGTCAGAGGCGCGCGCGGTCTCCAAAGATCGAGCATCGCGTTCCAACGGAAACGACCAATGAGCGATCGCCACGTCACGCGAGGCGAGTTGCGCGCGTCGAAAATCGATCGCACCGCGCGTTTCCGGTAATATCGCGCGTTATCGTCCTCGAGATCAAAGACCGCTGTCACGCAGCTTATGTATATACGCTGGCCAAGAGTTGGCTGAGGCCGGCTCGCAGGCCTTTTTTCCCAACTCGCCTCTCGCGCTTGAATGGGAGATGAGAGGCTCGCGAGCGCTAAAAATTCGATGCTGCTTCAATTACGCGGTAAAACGCGTAATTATTTCCCGGAACGTGCCAGCTGGCGGCAAGAGTTACGATTTACCGTTTCACACGATTCGTACTGGTTCGCAAGCGCGTTAGTGCGTGGGTGCGCTGCTATAGCCTACGGAATAAACCTTTCTTTCGTCGGATCGTGCCTATTCCCATCGCGTTTCCTCCTTATAACAGCGCGGAGAGACACTGGGAGATTTCAGCGGGGCCTCCAGGCGTTTAACGAGCATTTACGAATCTCCGATTGGCGAAAAATTCATTGCGACGCGTTAAAAAGCAAAGGGGGAGAAGAGGCCGCAGTGGAGAAATTGCTACGATCGGCAAATATATATAACTGCGGTAGTCTCTGCACGACCATCGGTGAATTCGTTGGGAGGAATATGACGATATAAATATATATACATATGCGGGTCGATCGACGAAACTTGTATTTTTTCGTTCGATGCTGGAAACTGAAAGTAGAAGACGAGAGAGAGAGAGAGAGAGAGAGATGGTGTGATCATTTTTCACGATGAATATGTAAGTATCGGTGCGATCGTACGGCATTCCAGGTCGAATGCTGGCGAACGTCAGTCGTAAGTTCATTACTCATCGATGTCAGTCAAAAGTACGAGTGGTGCAGGTGGCTGTAAATGGAACAAACAAATTAGCTGTGAAGAAGGGGAAAGTGCAAGGTGGAGAGAGAGAGAGAGAGAAGTATAATAGAGGAGGGGGTGGAGAGAGCAAAATAGATGTGGCGATGACCTTAAGCGGCTGATATATCGGAGTGGAGGAGGATAAATTTTGTCCCCGAAGAAGCTGGATGCTGAGATTCGTGCAAATGATGTTTTAACGAAGCTGACCATAACGAGCATGATTCTATACATATACCTGTGGAAGCTATAGCCTCCGCTTTACGAGAGACTAGCCTTGGGTTCGGCGCCAAAGACCGGCCCGAGGTCAATGACCATCGGAATATTCACGTTCAACCGGCAAGCAGTCAGGTTTGGCCCGAGTGATTCCTTCGAGTCAGCCTTATTGCACATTACGATAAACGCGTTGCTTAATTTTACATCACAGCTCCCCCCCCCCCCCCCCCCCCCCCACCCTAAATACACGCGACTTTAGTGGAGAATCCTAAAAGAAAAGAAAAAAAAAAAAAAAAATACGAGATATCGCATGTACCATCGAAAATCTTTCATAAAAGACTTTATATTTGTATAACGGGAAGCATTATACGGAAAGATTTTGATGCTTCTTTATTTATATATATGATTTTGCCCGATATACGTATCCTTTCGGGATAAATCCAGATTAGTCGCGTAGCAAGGTTGCGTGGTGGATGGAGAGAGCTAGAGATCCGGGTTCCTCGGGGGTATTTGTGGGATTGCAGCGTGCATGCTTGGTGGCGGCGAGATAACAGATAGCTTTTTCGCCGCAATATCCTGTTACGAGTGTACAGCACAAGCTCCGTTAGCACAACACGCGTTCCCTTTCCGAAGCGCGCTTGCGTCCGAGCGACTCGGATCGGAAATATTTGAGGGGGGGCCTGTGGAGGTTGTGGAGGAGGGGGGGGGGGGGGGGGAGGTGTGTCCCCTTCTCATCGCCAGCGATGAGACGGTGAGAGGTGGGGTTACCTTCAGAGGGGAGAAATAACGGTGAACCGGAGAACCGAGTGACGAGAGAGAAAAGAGGAGGAGGACTCGTGAGATGGAAGCGCGAACGAAGAAGAGAACTCGCGGTAAATAGTGCGGAGAGGGATAACGTTCCTTATTCTCTTTATTCAGCTCCATCCAACTCGCTGTTACACCGGATTAAATATTCCGAGAGTGACCAAGGACTCTGTGCGTGTACAAAGGAAGCGTCGGCTCGAAGCTTTCGAGAGTACCGAAAAATCTTGCCGAGCGAACGTTTCTGTGTGTATGTGTGTGTGTGTGTGTGGGAAGAAGACACGAGAGGGAACACGTGGAGAGGTGGTAAGTAAGTTGGTTGGGAACGGTGTGTGCGTGGTGTTGCGAGCTAGTAGAGAGGGGGTGGAATATTGCGGCGAGGCTCGAGTGGAGGGTTGGGGGGAGAAGAGCGTGGCAGGGCCGGGGGAGCGAAGGGGTGAGGAGCGGAGCGCGAGCACCTGTGGATCTCGACTCGCTGCTTCGCTCGCGCTCGCTCGCCGTTGGTTCGCTCGCTCGCTCGCTCGCTCGCTAGCGCGGTGTACGGTCGGAGTCACTCACCGGCCACCACCACCGGACCACCTCCAAACCTTAGCCTCTACCTCTGCCTCGGATAGGTAGACGAACCGACGACGCGCACCGGACGGTCGTTGGACTCGCAGGCCGAATCAGCACCGCTGCTGCCACCACCGAATCGACCATTCATTTTCCATCCATCCTTCCTCATATATCTATATACATATCCGACGAATTTTCTCGTCACGCACACTCCTCCCGCGAACGATCGTCTCGAGAGTCCAGTATTTTTAAAACCGCTCGGAGGAGACAATTGATCGTTCGTTCGCGCGTACGACGCACGGTCCAGGGGGATCTCGAGTTTCGAGGCACACAAACTGGTTTTCCGAGGAATCCTTTCCTCCGTGGAATTTCCGAGATTCGAGGAGGCTGCCAGGGGGTTCATCGCACAGTGTCGGACGGAGAGACGGGCCTGTGCTTTCTCGTGCTCTCTCAGGCGGTGTGCAAGAAGAGGAAGCGTCGCGACGACGTGGATGCGTCGCGTCGAGACGCCTGTGAGAGAGAGAGAGAGAGAGAGAAAGCCGACGACGGACCGTCCGGGTCTCTCGTGTACGCGCGAGGATCAACGCGGCAGCCCTCGGGATGCCGGCGCTCAACATCCACCAAACTCCTCACCTGCCACGTGCCTCCTCCTCCTCCTCCTCCTCCTCTCCTCCTCCTCCTCCTTCTCCTCCAGCTCTTCAGCATCAACCTCGCCGACTAGCAATAGTACAGTGAAAACCGTCATCGTCACTTGTCCTCGCTTAATTATCATACGGAAATAAGCCTCCGGTGCACGCTCCTCTTCAGCACCCGTCGCGTCTCGAGACGCGAGTGATCGTCAGGGAAGGATTTCGTGAGCAACGCAGTCAATACTCTGGATACAGTGTGATTTGACTAAATCTATAGTGAAGAGTGGAGTGACGAGATCCGGATCTGGATACAGGGACATGCTATTGCTGACAACATGCCGAGCACCATAAGAGGTTGGTTTTTCCACAGAGAATCAAACTAATTAATTATGCAACGTGGATGGAATAACGCGCTGGCCGCCTCTCACACGTCCGCTCGATTAACGTTTTCGATAAGAGGGAAAGAAGGAGGTTTGATAGGATTTTAAGTATAGAATAATTACGCGCCGAGTCGATTAAATGTATTTTTGGAGAGAGGATCGATGGAGTCGGACGAATTGTGCGAAATGAAACGTGTCGGGTAGTCATCGATGGAAAGAAAAGGTTTTGTCGAGGGTAACAGTACATAGTGTTGCGGTCACGATGGCAGGGTCACTCGAGGTCAGTAACACACTGCCAATGGAGCGAGAGAGAGAGAGAGAGAGAGAGAGGGGTGTGTGGGTAGGCCGCGCAAACCGGCTGCCTCCTAGACTGCGCAGCGTGTGCGGTGCGCGCGTGTGTCGTCGTCGTCGTCGTCGTCGACGAAGACTCTGCTGGTTTTAACGTTGACACTGGGTCTGCTGGTTATATTGCCGCGTGCACCGCGCAGTTCGACGCGCGCTGGGGACCGCCACGCGGCGGCACGCGAGTAAATATAGGGTTAGGATAATAATGCGTAGACCCGGTACTCTCTGTTGGCACTAACAGCGAGCGACAAAGGGACCACTCCGAGACTCTCTTGGAGGCGCGCGCGGCGTCTATTAGCCCCGCTGCACAGTGCACGTCGACGTTGATTTACAGGTGGAGCATCAATCTCCGACTCGATGCCTCGAGAGCACGTGACGATGGCTCTGCTAAGAGACTGCCAAGTTCGACCGGCCCGTTTTTCTCCGATAATCGCAACCCTTGCAATTAGAATCTTCACCACTTTCCGCGTCGCCACGCGAGGATCATCGGATACGAGGAGCGGGGAAGCCTCTCTCTTCAGGGTTATCGCGCGTCTCGCCGCTATTTTCGACAGAGTCCCTTTTCGCCGATGAGGTTCGAGCGATCAGAACCAGGAGGAAAATACATGGCTCGACGAGGAATAAAGGACCAACAGACGCGGATAAAGACTCGAGTCGGGTCATTACACGCATACGCGTCTTCCGCCTTCGCGTTACGCGGATCGATCATACGTTCACCCGCAATCTGTGATCTGCAAATAGACAAAGATATCGATTCGGAGAGCGTCGAGTTAAATATTGAAGGACGGGAAACGTGCTTCGACATTATTTTTTACTGTCAAATTAGCGGCGATCGCGCTTGGTCTTCGACGGACCCAAACGACTCATCCGCGTCTCCCGTGGAAAAATTCAATTCCACGCGAGGCTGATGCGCCGGGTCTCTTTGCATTAACAAACGCCTCGAGTCTCTCAGCTGTTATTCGCCACTGAAATGTCAAATGCCTGCAAAATTGTATGAATAAAATTCGTCGTGTCGATATCACTTACTTCCACTCGACGTGTCTCTCCGATTCACATTTATGCTAGATTTATATACCGCGCGCGAGGTATTTCTCTGATCCTCGCCTACATACATATATAGTACACACGATTATACTTGACATTTATGTTTCATTTATAGGGACGTGCTTTAGTTCTTTCTATCCCATTATAGAAATCGAAGCGTCTCTCTCTCTCTCTCTCTCTCTCTCTCTCTCTCTCTCTCTCTCTCGTAGAATTCACGAGGCTGCGCTGCCGCGGTAGAAAATACGTTGTTACGTAACGCGAGGATGAGTCGTTTTGGGATAGAAACGAAGGAGCAAGGATCGGTCAATGGAAGCGACACATGTGCCACGCACTGTGGACAGAGGAAAGCTTTGTTTTCTCTCTCTCTCTCTCTCTCTCTCTCTCTCTCTTTCAATAATAATGCACAAAGCGAGGTGGATCGCGCGCGCGCGCGGTGCTCGCTCGAAAAAGCGTGGTAATTTTCGTAACTGATGGAGCAGCGAGTCGTAAGAATGGTGCAGGAGGAAGGAAAAAAGAGAAGAGTTGATTTTGGTGTAGCGCGCGCGGGCCCGGTATGGTATGGCCCGGCACCCACCGCCGCTTTTCAAAGTGCGCCGAGAGTCGACTCGCCACTCGGAACACGAACAAAAGCCGGGGTCAAAGACCTTGGCTATAGGAGCGAACGCACTCATACACGCTCGCGCTCGCTGTCGAGCACCAACACAAGCTTCCAAGGTCCCCGTGCCTACGATCACACGTTCCTGCACCGCTGCGTCCGATGATTGCCTCTCTCCTTCTCCTATATATATTGTCAACGGGATGCGCAGCCCCGAATTCTCTCCCTGGCGCAAAAACAGAAGAGAAGAGGCCGTTGTGTATACGCTCGTGCATGGCCGGAATTGGCGATCTTGACCTAACCAATGAGAAAAGAACAGCTGATACGTTCGCTACGATCGAATCGCACTCGGATTTCTCGCGTTCGGCTCCCGAGCAGTTTTCTGTGTTTTCAGCTGCGGTGGCGAATAGCCTTGTTCGCCGCGACGATAAAGAGGCTTTTATCGAGTGGAGCGTCGTCGATCGAGCCTAATGTCAAAGGCTGGTCCCCGTCCTGGAACTGATTAGATATGCCTGGCATACCTACGATAAACGTGAACGTATTGCGGTATACATCGGTTATTCCTGCCGAATGATACGAAGAAAAAAAGTCGGCGGGCGAATGAACTGTGCGCTCTCGCCCCAACGAGAGAGAGAGAGAGAGAGAGAGAGAGAGAGAGAGAGAGAGAGGGGGGGGGGGGAGACAGCTATATAGCCACTACCCAAATTATGTCGAGGGTACCGTTATGCCAGGGCTGTGACCGAGGCCGAAGAGATGCTCGCGCGCGAATACCTCGGCGTATAAAAATTTGCCAGCGCGCCCGTCCAACGTGAATCACCGGATAATATCGCGCAGGCCGCGCTTTCGGAGCATTTTAAACATTCTCGCGTCCTGCACACTTTTTAATCACGCTTCTCGCGCCACCGGACGAAATTATAACGCTCCGCGCTGCTCTCTACGGAGCACGAGGAATTCCTTCGAATTTCAATAATCGAGCAGCTCCGAGGTAAACTCGGTGAATACCTGAACGTGAGGAAATTCGCCTCGACGCTGCATGCTTCGCACCTTTTAATTCCGAGTCAGCGTAAGCCGATATAGGGAACCTAATTGAGGATAGAGGAGCGCGAGCATCGTGACTCATGCAAGTTTCTCAATCGTGTCGAAACGCGGATGATTCTTCCGAAAAATTAGAGAGAGGCAGAGTTTTCGTCTTTCGCAAGCGGACCGCGTCTACATACACTTACAAACGTACATACATATGTGTCGATTGAAAAGTTGAACGAACGCGAGAAACGATCCTCAAACATTTCGACGAATACTTCCTTCGGAGTATTATCAATTTTACGTGAATTTTCCAGCGAGCACTCGATTGCTTTTCTCGGCACGTACACGCATAGAGTGAGTGTCCGGTGGTGGTGGTGGTACACAATGCTCGTCAATTTCCGTGTTGATCGTACACGTGTGTGAATGTGGCTATAGGTTGAAGCGAGCGAGCACAAGCTATATCCATCTATCTATTCCTACCTACCTACCTACCTACCAACCTACCTACCTACCTACCTAGAACGAACCTCATCGCGTCGTGCTCAGCTTCGTCACTCAGTCATTGAACTCGCTCGCGAGACACGACTCTCGTTCAACCTACCAGCTGTTTCTTGCTGCCCCCTCCCTCTCCACCATACAGGAGCATGGACCGCGCCTGAGATCGCCCTCACCTTCCAACGCCATCCTCCATGCAAGACTCTCCGAAAGAGTCCCGATGCTCCGCTCCGTGCAACGAGGAGAACTCGAGAACTGGCACCCCATCATCATTCCACGTACCCACGTCCACGCGAGCCTTGGTAAATCTGCCCAAATGTCAGATGCGTTGCTTCTCATCCTCGAGCTGCTTACGTAATTCGAAACAACCTCGGCAGGAATCTCGTCCGTAAGATTATAGATTAATTGGATGAGCGATCGGGGACCATATGAGAAAGAGCCACCCGCAACACGTGGTATATTGTTCGATGGAATTGCGGTCGAGTTGGGTCCTTCGGGTATATTTTGCGTATAAATAAAAAGGATGGTGTTGCGCGAGTTTGGGGGGGGGGGGGGGGAGAGTCTTCCGGCTACAAGCGAGTTTACTTTGTGGTCGTTTAGCAAGCAGCGAGCGGCATATTGGAAGATGCGCGAAAGGCGTTTTTTTTTTGTTTCTTCCCGGAAGCAAAGTCGGAGCGGCGATGATTAAGGCTGAAATTTGGGGGCTTTAAGGTTGTTGGAGTGCGTGAAACGGTGGGCGGTCGAGGAAGCGAAAGAGAGTGCTCGGTGCTGTCGTTGGTCGGTTTGGACGGGCGGGCAGGCATTCGATAGGCACCGCAAGGGTCGTCGACCGCAGGTGCTGCCCGCTCATTCGGCATCGCTCGTTTTTCGGCCTCCTCCGCTCCTTCGTCCTCGGGCCTCGCCTCGCCTCGACGCCCGAAACTCGCCTCGCTCTCGCTTGCCTTTTTACCTTCCACCGTATGCTCGTAAAAACTCGCCGCTTTTCAACGCACGTTTTTCTTTCCTTCCTCGTATAAGACTGCGGAATGCGTTAGCCTCTATACCAATAGACACCTTCGATTCGATCTCCTCCAGGAAATCTCCTAATAAAAAAGTCAAACGTAATCTCTCCGGTACCTTGCTCATCGCATCCTTCTGAAAACCTCTCCGAGACGATATTTCCCAGGTTTTTTTTTTGTTCCAAATTCTTCAAGAACGAGAGCTTTGATTTATATTTACCTCGCTCAATTTGCTATTTAAAATGTACGTTTAGCGCTTTATGGCTTTCCCTCTCGTTGGAAGAGTGACAGCTAGCCCTGTTGGACCGATTTACCTATGTGCACAACCTGCTTGGAAGGCCAGTCGAACCGCTTTATCGTCTATCTCGGGTCAATGGGTCACCGTCGCCTCCGTTTTATCACCGTTATAACCGTTAGCGTTATTTTAATTGTTCAAAGCGCGCTTTTTCCATGTAATTGTTCCGCTTCCCATGCGATCTAATCGTTACTCGCCCTTATATATACACCCGTTTCTTCGTTCCTGTACCGAGCATCTCCGTTCTTTCTTTCCTGCACCAAGAGTCAACACACACATACGTACACAAATATCGAGAGATCCTTTCGCGCGTGGATTCAACGTCTTAATCGTGTCGTTTTCCTGTACAGAAGAAAAAGAATAAAAAGCGGAGAGAGGCGTTTAGAGCTGAAACTATCGATTGGCCTTGGCATTCGAGTCGTGACCGAGTGTGTGTTGGGCAATAACGAGCAGTCTTTCGAATACATATACATATACATATATCGTAAAATGGATTTTCGAAGGTGACGGCGAGTATATATAGCTGTAGGCATATAACTCGTCCGAAAAATTGTATGGCTGTTAGTTTGGGCAAGTCGAAGAGTGACTCGAATCTCCCGAAGGCGGGGACTCGGCTCTCTCTGCAGGGCAAAGCTTGGCCGTAGGACAATGACCTCCGAGCACCACGTGGCCACGTCAAGTCTTCACCGTCAAACTACCTTACATCTACCTGATTTAAAGACAAACCACCCGGCCGTGAACCAGCCTAGAATCCCCCCCACCCCTCCTCCCCTCTTAAGCCCCTTTACCCTATAGGATATACTTTCATCTATCCCCGAGGCTGTCCCGTGTATCTATTATCTCTTCTCCAAAATTACATTCCGACGTTTATTATCTCTAGTAAAATCATCCTGACGCTACGTCATTCTGAATTTATCGATACTTGCGACTGGATATTTTATACCGAGGAAAATGCGAGAGTTATTAAAAATCCGTATATATATATAAGAGCCGGAAATTTATCTCGTATATTTCAGATAAATTCCTATTTTATTATTGGTGAAACCGAAAGGTTTTATCCTCCAGTATTATACATTAAATGTGTTTCCATCAAATGCTTTGTATATCGCTGGAGGATATTGGATAACGTTTGTTCAATATTTAGTTTGGTTCGGCGTTGAACGAAGAAGCGAATGACCTTTGGTTAATCGTTGAAGAGGATACGCGCCGTTGGAAGAAAATTAATTCGACGCGAAGATGGCATAAGCGGGTTGCTCGGTAAATGCTAATTTTCAGCTAGCACACTATATACATGTATATATGTTATATACCGCGAGGGATATATCCGAGGCTATCTCGTGCATTCCTTTCTCCACTCTGACACCGCGTCCAGACGTCAAAAGTGTATCGAACCTTTGGCATTCCCCGGGACGCGTACACCACCCGTTTCTCGTAAATTACCAAAGTTGCAAGCAAAGCGGAAGTCCAGTGACTCACGCGAGTTTGCCGGAATAAAAAGACTTTTATCGTCTCCGACGACCAATAAGATACTCTCCTCGCTCTTCAAAAGAAATCTTATCTCCAAAGAGTCCACTTCTCTATAGTACAGATATAGTATACAAACTAGCGGAGAAAATGGAAAAACCTCTATATATCGTGGCGAGATTTAGGCAAGATACAGCGTGATAAGCTCAGAGAGAGAGGGAGAGATAAATAAAGAAATGATCGAGCGAATCGCTGCAAGATCTCGGCTGTAAACGTTCTTTGGCTGCTCCTACCCCCCCCCCCCCCCTTCTCTTTTCTCTCGCGAGAGCAATGAATCGGATTTACCGTTCGGGAGATTTTATTGGTATTTAAATTGCAGGAAGAAAGGCGAGGGAAGAAAGAGCAGCACAGGCCGAGGGAATAAAAAATGAATCAATTTAAATTTAGCTTACGCGAAAAGTTTTTGTCGAGAGAGCTCGGCTCTCTTCTTCTTGGCGAATCGAAGAAAAATCGGAATCGTCACGGTGCTGCTGGGACCGCGGGTCGACGATCTCGAACGAGGGAGAGGAAAAGGGAGGATGATGATGGTGAGAAGGTAACAGAGAGAGGAGGGGGGGGGGGGGGACTGATTAAGCCGCGATTGTATTACGATGCGAGAGGCCGACTCGGGCGGAATCGGTAGCCGTGCATGGCCCGGGCCTCGCGATCCTCCGTGCACTCAAGGTGCACTGACCGCAGGTAGAAACACGTGGACGCGGTTAATTTTGGGCCCCGATCCCGCTGCACTCGGGCCTCCGATGAATTTCCAATTACGACACGCTGGAAGCCTTAACGGCATTTGCGCGTTAAAGCGCTTCGTGCCGTATGCACGGGCCCGAGCATCATTAATATTTTTCACCATTCAATCTTCGCGACCAACTACGCGCGCGCTCTCCTTCTGTGTGTGTATATACATGTATTTATGTTAAATTTAACGAGCAAAGAGAGAGAGAGAGAGAGATGCTGATAAACCGGATTCTCACCGTGCGTCGATCGAACGAAACAATTTTTCAGGAAATATTGCGAAAGGGACGATTGAAAAGCCCGGAGAACGCGTTTCTACGCATCGGAAGTGCTTTATTAAACCACGAGTGTGAAAAGTAGATGGATAAAAAGGGCTTTTATTATGGTAGAGACAATGGAGGAGTTTAAAAGTTGGTTGGTTACAGCGCGAGGGAAACAGTTTGTTTCGTCTCGCTTTTCAGCCATTTTCCCTCTCCGTCTAATTATTCCTCCCCTCTCTGTTTGTAACTGCGCGGGTTGTGGCAGCGTGACGTAACGCGCCAAGCCAAGGCAAGGTCTTACGGTATTCGCAGGGGCGCACGGTAAACGGGTCTCTCTCTCTCTCTCTCTCTCTGCGCGTTCCGCGAATGGGCCCTATCGCTGCTAGTGGCAGACGCGTGTCGCATTCTCTGCATGCGCGAGTGTGCGTGTTTGTATACACCTGCGCTGCGTAGAGCACGATTGTCCGGAGTAATTACGCGAGGTAAACATTGAACTCCAACGGTTCGCTCTATTCAGTTATGATTCGCTTTGAGGAAAAAGAAGAAAAATTGCTCGGTAGCACGAAGAAAGCGGGGAGTTATCATTATGGGATTCGTTGATCTGCGAGAGAATTATTTGTAGAAGCGCAGGGGGGTGGAGGAGGGTGATAGACGCGCGATATCGATAAGAGCAGGAGAGATTCGAGGAGAAAGGTGTTTTGAAATCGGAGAGGTCGATGCGCTTGTAATTGCGTGGACGATCATCGCGTAAGATCCCTTTCTCGTTCCTCGAATTTCGGCTGGGATCGCGTCGTTGGAGGAGGGGGGGGGGGGGGGGGTGCGTAGAACGAAACGAAAGGGGAGAAACAGTTAGGAGTACCGTTCTAAAAATGCAGCGGCTCGTGTCGCGAGCGAAGAGAGCGAGACGAGTCGAGACGAGACGAAACCGACTGACCGACCGACCAACCGACTCACTCATCCCCGTTGCAGTTACTTATTGCCGATGCAGTTGCAGCTGCAACCGATTCCGCTATGGCTGCCTGTCTTCTTTCCCTCCTCCTCCTCCTCTACTACACACAAACACGCACACGATCCTACGCCGATCCCGTCGATACCAGTCACGAATCTCACGCTGCACAACCCATAACGGTACAAAAATTTTTTTAACGAATCCCGTCTGCGATATTCGCGCGAAATCCCAGCTTTCCCTCGTCTCCGCGACGCGCAAAAGCAGCAGTTTCGCGCGATAATCCCATGGACGAAAAACTACCCTCTCTGTAATGCAATCATCGAATTTCGTGTGGGCTCGCTGTCGTTTCCAAGTTCGAACCAGGCGATGGACCACGGCCGTGATTGTTTTTCACGCGAATGTCGGATGTTGGATTTTGCGCGGGTCTAGCTTGGTATATATAGATGCATGTTTTTACGCACATATATATGGCGTGTATTTGGAGAGAGAGAGAGAGAAAGAGAGAGAAGTTTGCAGGGGTCTGTTTTTGTTATTGATATATAGAGGCTGCTGCACCGGCATGGGACTGCGTGGTGCGACGTTCGCCATTACCGGCTCCGGCGCAGCTGAGAATGGACGAGGCATAACGGTAGTAAATAGTAATGAGCCTCGTCAACTTCGTGTGAAATCCGAGAGAGGATCCGGCTAAAAGTGGGCTACCACGGAACAGTATCTTTCTCATTCGCTAATTTCTGGCGAAATAATCATATAGCATTTGCAAACTGCGCATAACGTATATGCGAGCCTTTGTAATCCGGCTACCGCGAAGCGGAAGATTCAACATGTTGGATAGTTTCTAAATCGTGCAATTAATATCTTACATATATATATATATGGTATACCAAATGGAGGAGCGATAAATTTTTCTAGGAGGATCAAATTTGGGAGAGTGGGCTTAAAAGTGTTGCTGGTACCAGCAGAATATTTATATACTCGGTGAAATATATATTCCGGAGGCGCACACGTTCTTTCCTGCAAACTGTTTATTCGAGGCACGTAGCTCGTGCCAGTCGATATTACACGAAAGACGCGCGACGAGTTGAAAGAATAGGCATAACGGTAGTAGGTAAATAGTAATAAGCTCCGGCTCACAGGATCAACGGGAATCCGGTTGCAAGTGGGTCACCGTGAACAGCCATTATATTGCGTTCGACTATTACTTTTACCAACGGGAAATTAGTGTAAAATGGATATTCCTATATATGTATGTCGCGTAAAAACAGAAATCTCTATTGGAAAGTGAACTCGCGATATAGCATACGCATATATATATATATATAAACAAAAGAGACGATACTGCGGAGATTCGAGGTTTCCAGAGGGTGGATATAGAAAAATATATAGCTATAGCTATATATATATATATATATATATATAGAAGCATATCGCGAGATAAATGTAGCTGCTACCTGACCGACGACGACGACGACGACGCGACGGGACGCGAGGCAACGAGTAGTACGAGTTACGGCTGGCAAATGGATCGAAGGGGTAGGCGCGAGCGAGCGCAAGCGTAACCGGGTGGTGCGTGAGAGCGCGCGCGCGCGCAACTCTCACCCCCGGCTCGCCCCATCGCTCGCCGCGACCTCGCCACCACCAAGGCCCTCTTACACTCGTTCCTTTTGCACTTTCAATCGCGAAGCGTCAATTTCCCTCGAATCCAACCTTTTGCAACGCGTTGCACGCATCGAGAGTGATTCTTGGAATTTCCGGTGCCGACAACAGAGAGAGAGAGAGAGAGAGAGTTTGGCGAACAAGTACGAAACGAGTGATGGCGAGCAGGCAGCAGCGGACGATAGTGTAAACCGTGCGGGGGATGTAGGCGAGGCGCGTGCGAGCCCTAGGAGGGTGCGCGCGACATCTGGTGGCGTTGGCGATAAGCTGGAGCCACTGGTACCCCATAAAGTGCATCATCGAAACGAAACGTCGGCTCCTCCTAGTGTCCTGGCTTTCTTTTCCCGAAGGAAAGCTCGTTTCCGCGTGGCATTCGGATTGCCATCCGACTCTCCCCGCGGGAATCGAGCCTGTACTCGCGTAAACTCTCTCGCTTCGAGTGCGTCAACGACTTTTCTCGCTCGTAGAGCCACGAGGCTCGCTCGAGCGTCGCGCTTCAGGGTTAGACACCTGATAATTTGGCAAAATAACCACCGAACGGTCTAATTGGCCGCTCCGTTCTGGAGCCAGTCCTCCAGTATACATTCCCATATGGAAACTCTGCTACGTTTTCGCCAAGGAACATGAGGAGCTCGATGAATGGACTTTCGAGGACTCGAGTCTTCGATATAGATAGTGCGAGGTTTGCCTCGTAAAAGTTCGTTTTGTGTGAGAGAGAGAGAGAGAGTGGGAATCAAGCAGAGGTGCTCGGACAGCCGAGTTTCGACAGGGTTATATCGTTGTTGTTGTGGTTGTGGCTGATGGTCGTGCGCCGTTGGATAATGCCAGTGAGCCGAGGAGGAAGAGTCGAGGAAGAATGATCGGACCACCGGAGGACCGGCCGTCCAGCAACTCTGGCACAATCCCGTGGGAGCGAAAAAGCGAGAGCGCGTCGTCGTGGCCGACGACTATCGACGAGCGAATCCATCGAGTCGTGGTGGTGGTGCGTCGAAGGTCGCCAGCAGTCAACGCTGTCTTTCGACCATTTGAGAAATCCAATTGACCAGGGACGATCCTCGCGTGGAGCTCTTTAATCCAATCACGAGAAATCCTAAGACTCTGAAAAGCCCATACGCATCGAGCGGGCGAATCGCTGAAAATCGCCGCGATCGATTTTCCAGTCGCGACGCTTGAATTTCCCGAGTGATGCGAGGGATATAAATACATATATATATATATATATATATATAGAAAGAGAGGGTCGTGGGAACAATTTAAGCGAGACGGGAGAGAATTGGCAGTGCGGAGAAAGTAGGCGTACATCGGCAGGGGGAGAAGGGGGGAAAGGGGGGGAAAAGGGAGAGAGAGGCGATATAGCGACGAATGGACCCTGTGGATAAATCGCTGGCAAATCGTTCCGTGAACGAGACCCACTGACCTATCGACTGCGCCGGTCGTTTTACCCCGTTGCCTCTTTCGCGCTTTCCTCCCCATAGTCGACTGCCATTGTGCCTCGTTCAGGACGCTCATCGCGATACCCTCGCCTCTCCGCTCCGCGATTCCGAGCAATCAATGCTCCGAGCGTCCGACACCGTAAAACTGTCGATGAACGCATAATTGCTGCGATCGAATCGCGCACGGTGTGTCTGTGTGTGTGTGTGTGTGTGGCGTTTATGAAAGCATCGACAGCGGAGCAATAGCGGCAAATAAATCCTTCTCCCGAGCAAACACTGGAAATTCCCGTACGGGAAACGATATACTCCATATGTCGCGACACCGAGGCGAATCTGTGCGCGACCGAACTCCCGCTGGGATACAAATCTCTTGAACGTACAACGAAAATTTGGATAAATCCAAGGCGAACGATCGTGCGGAGTTTCTTGGATAACGCTCGGATACAAAGAGTGTACACATAGTCGAGTTAGCTGCTTCCGTTTGGCTGATTGCTGGGCTGGACCAAGTTGGAGGATTGCCGTGGCCACCGAGGGATCCGAAAAATGTTTTTCACGAATCGATGAAAAGATAAAGTGGCTTAAAATGTCAGAGGGCGCGGCAAGTCCGGGTACTATGCAGCTCGCTGGAAATAGCCCACCGCAGCAGCAGCAGCAGCAGCAACAACAACAACAACAACAGGCACAGGTGCAGCAGCAACAGACGCAAGCGCAGCAGCAACAGACGCAACAGAGTCAACAAACCCAGCAACCTCCCGACATTAGCAGTTCTCAGCTTCCATCGCCTCCGATTACAGGCACAGGTAAATCTCTTCGAGTGCAATCTTGAAGAGAGCGGAGAGAATAAATGCTTCTTCCGCAGTTTCCTTCGGTAGAGCGAAATAATCGCGCGGAGGAGCGAGTGTGTGGTGTGCGTGGGTCGTGTGGAGAGGAGGGAGAAGCGACATTTAGCGACGTGTTCGAAAGGAAAGCTGCTTGAACTTGGCGAGCCTGGACTCTCGACGGTCGAGGTCAGCTCTCTTTTGACCGCGTAACCGACGCGTCGTCGTCGATCACGCTCGCGTAACGAAGGACCGTAACATCGTGCGCGCCTCTCGATTGTGCAACAGCGGTTTCGGTCCCCCTCCGCGTCTCCTCCTCCCCCCCCCCCCCCCCTCTTCCCCCTCTATAACGAGTCTCGTTTTCAAAATAACCGATGCAGCGGCGGGGATCTCGCACCGAACGAAAGAAATTCGATATTAAACTCTGTACAACGCGACATCGATGTACATTATTGGATAACGAGCCGCGACTCGCGAGTTTAAATTATTCCACGTACTGTATATCTGTTCGTGTATACGAAGAGAGATGGCAATACGGAGCTGAATTATGTGGCTGGTAGAAAAGTGCTACGACACTCTGCGACGTAAAACGTTGACGCGGTATAAATATGCGGGAACAATAAATGCGCGAGATTCAGCGTGTTTATATACGATTCCGCGTATATTCGTCTTACTTGGCATCGCATTCCATTCTCACATCGGTGATCTAAAGAATCGCCGCGTAGTCGAGGGATATAACTGTTGATCGACTGTCCGATCCGCGGAGCGGTATATTCTGATAGAGCTGTCGAAAAAGATGGATCGAGGGAAGAAAGCGAAGAGTAGTTTGGCTGGGGGGGAGGGGGGGAGGAGATAAGGAATAACGCGAGAGAAAGAGGGAAAACAAATGAATAAGATACGGGAGAAGGAGGGAAGCCAACTGATGGATTTAATGATGGTGAGAGGAGAGGAAACTGCGCATATGGCGGAGAAAGGTGGGCG
The DNA here is from genome assembly GCF_024137725.1 of Prorops nasuta. Lineage (NCBI taxonomy): Eukaryota > Metazoa > Arthropoda > Insecta > Hymenoptera > Bethylidae > Prorops > Prorops nasuta. Next base: position 4,932,117 of record NW_027116814.1, read on the forward strand.
CGCGCGCGATTCGGTTCGAAGAGAGAGAGAGAGAGAGAAGCGGTTGGGCGGTGGGGGAAGAAAGAGGGAAAAAAGGGGCGGAAGAGCGAGAGCGTGCAAGTCGCGTTAGCGGATCTGTCGGTCGAGTAACGGAACGCTCTTATGTACCGCTAGCACCGGCTCTGACGCGGTTACCGGAGACCGTTACTTTGCCGATCGCGAGTATACCCACCACCGCCACACCACGTGCTATCTCTCACAGTTTTCTTCGAAGCGCGATCACGACGTAGAGAGCAGAGTGGAGGGGGAGAAGGGGCCTCGGCGCGTCACGCTGCCCATTAAGGCCCAGCCAACTCCCGACAATGCCACTTTTCTCATCCGATCCACGCTGCGATCGATTCGTGATTTATAAATCGCTTATCATCCGCGCGCGCGGATAAATCCTCGCCTGTGTGTGTATATATGTAGGTTCTTTAACAAGATTTATCCGGGGGACTGAGATCGATCGGCGGAAACCGTTCGCGATACACGAGTGAGAAGCGTCGGGCTCGCGGAGATCCCCTCGAGACTCTCGGGGACGAGGCGTTCGACCACGTTGAACGGTTATCTCGAGCCTCCGCGCGGCTTATCGCGCGATACGAGGGAATCTTCGTTTACCAATGAAATCTCATTTGCGAGTGACATTAGCGCTAATCGCGAAGGCGCGGCGGAGAATTTCCGCGTATCACGGGACCCGCGTGAAATCGGCTTAGAAAAACATTGGCGGGGAGAATCGCGAGGCGTGTGCAGAGTCGCGAAGCCCTGCTGCGAATAAAAGACCACGTGACCGTGGCACAGTTTGGCCTCCTATCGTCTTTCCAACAGCTTCGAATTCGTCACGAATTTTCTCTCCGGCCGTTTCATCATCCCTAATTGCAGCGCGGAACGAAAAATCATTGTTGCGAAAGAAAAGAGGGGGGGGGGGGGGGGGGGGAGGGAAGGCTCGGTACAAAAGTGCTGCGAGGCTTTGCTGCGAAAGTTGCCATAGGAAAAGTTTAATTTCCTTCTATTGTGAAAAGGTTTCAGAATTTCTAGAGAGAGATGAAGAGACTGGCGTTTGAATTTGGCGGTAAAGTCTCTGAGAGAGAGAGAGAGAGAGAGAGAGAGAGAGAGAGAGGGTGTTGGGGAGGCCAGCAGCGGTTTTGTCCATATGCTCGTCCTTTTTTCTCTCGCGCAAGACGAGTGTGGTAGCCACGTTCTTGCGCATCGTACATGTACGTGTATTACGTGGCACGACACTAGGCCAAGAGTTCGATGGCCTGCAGCCTTGCAAGGCCGGATCCGAGCAGCGCGAAGCTCGCTCGAGTGACGCTTGCCTCGTCAGATGCCGCTGCCACTCGCGATCGCCGCGCAGTCTGGTGGCCGTCTCGCCAAATCGATCCGAGTACCTACTTATCGACAGGAACCTACCTTACCGACCTCTCCACGCAATACGCGCGCACGCGGGTATTACGAAAGAATTTTGCTAGAATCGCGTATTATGTTTCTACCGCGAATTTTCTTTGGATAAAAAAAAAATGTCCGTTCTTCAAAACTCTCGCAATTATTCAACGTTTGGGGAAAAAAGTGTACGAGGGAAAAACGATGCACAGCTGCGTTATACGGGCATCTTTTGTATACGCGTAGAAAATAAAGTTGCAGTTTCTTGCGTTTTCCCACAAGAGAGAAGAAGTGTTAGGCAAATAGGCTAATTGTGTTGGTAGAAGAAGAAAAAAAAATTGCGCAAGTTGGCGTACAGTCGGGGTTCATTCGAGTCGCTGGACTGGGACGCGTTACAGTGACGGTTTGTCGAAGCGCGACGAAGCCCGCAAGAGGAACTTCCCATTGCGACAACGCGCAGCGCGCAGCAGCAGCCGGTGCGAGACAAAACGAGAGATGGACGGCGGAGAGGCGCTGTATTTTGGCGCCAGCCGATCTTCTCGATATCCCCCCCCCCCCCCCTCCTCTTCTTTGACACCTAGCAATGTTTCGCCGGAGAACCATAGGACTATCTCTCTCTCTGGTCTCCCGTTTGACTCGAGCGCGCCTAATAGGTGCCTTTTTTTATCTTGAGCAACCGGCCATTTCCCAATTGCCTGTCGCTCGCTAGCTGCATGTACCTGCTTCTTTAGTCAGCCTATCTCCAACGCGTTGCACGACTCGAGAGACTGACAATGGAAGTTTCGCATTGTGGCGCGCGCTACTTTTAGCTCGGATATTTGATGATTTTTACGATAAGGAATACAAACGATCCCCTAAGTGGATTCTTCTAAACGCGCGATATTCTCTAATTATACTTTATTCGTAATACGTTGCTGCTTCGAGGATTTACAACGTTATTCCTTTTGTTTCAGGTAAGGATCTACATTGCGCCTTTGGTTGCTCCACGCGCGGTTCTCCGCTGAGCCTCGAGAGGATGAGAAACGCGGATTCACCAACACAGTCTCTGTCGGCTCAACGTTTTTTTTCCACTCTAATCGTTTCGCTCTCTATTAGGAGCACAACTATATATGCTAATCTTAAATATATCTTCGATCGATACGCCGTATACCGCGAGATCGGCGCTGTTTTCCGCGCGTGGAAAAGCGGAAAACTCCCGTGAGAATCCGCAACATAGCCCGAGCGATCGTAATAACTCCGCGTGGAAATTGATGGAGAAGAATTTCAGATTGGAGGAAAAGTCCTGCGGAAAGAGTTTCGCCCGAGGAATCGGAGCGTCGACAGAGTTTATCGAGCAATAGACGAGACATTTCTATATAATCATTGTCAAAATTTGCACAGTGATAGCGAAATAGATAAAGACCCAAGCTAAGAGTGATAATAAGAAAGTTTACACAAATGCATTACTACACGCGTGCCAATTGTTGCGAAAAGTCACGCTGACTTACGAGCGATTCTGTCAGATTTTTTGCCACGTAAGTGGTGTACGTGCGGTGAAAAGAATTATCGCATTATTCCGGACACGTTCCTCGAATAAAGGACCTCCACTTTATCCCTCTAACGATGCCAGAAATATTCGTATTCCGCGCCGTGTGCGAACCAGCGGCGGTTCTTGCTAAACACGCTTTCATATATATATATATATATATATTAAAATTATCGTCGCACCGAATTAATATGCAATTTGCCGATCCGTTCGCGGCTCGAAGTGTCTCCGATATGCTTTCACCGAACCTTCTTGGATTTCGTCGATTCCCCCACTTACGTATATATATATATGTGTATGCACAATACACTCTTACACATTTTCGTGTAGCGATATATCCACGAATACCTATTTTGCAAGGTATATCGCTCGCGAGAGTAGAACGGTGATAGATTTTTCGTGCGAGTCGAGTTCCCCGCGAAGGACGATGATTCGCAGAAATGTTCACAGGAGGCTCCTCTCCCTCTTTTTCGCGCGTCTGCAAATAAATTCCCGCCAAGCACCGAGAGAGTCTTTTCGATCCATTAGGTGCGCGGTGCCACGGCACCGCGTGGCTCGCACTTATAAGGAGCTGCATTACGTTGGGCGTCGACGTAATTCTCTTGTTAGCCCGTGGCAATCAAGGTAACCTCGATTCGAGAGCACCTTTGGAACTCGCGAGGGGAGAGGGGGGGGGGGAGGCATCTGTCAAGCCAGTCGTCTCACTTTCCCCGCTCGCGGCGTTCTCCGGATTCATATACGGATTGTTTCCGGACGCGACGATGAACGCGAGCTATGATTTTCGTAGGACAGTAATTTTACCACGCCCTTCGATCCGGAGCACACACACACACACACACACAAGCGCGCGGCGTAAAAGTTGAGCGTGTGTCGGAATGGCGAGGCTTCTCTCGTCACCCGCGGAGTTTCTTCGGGCTTGCGTGCTCTTCGGGACAATAATAATAATAAAGAAAATGAAGGAAGCGAAGAAAAAGAAATGGAGGTCGCGAAGGAAGACGAGGCACGAGAGGTTCGTGGAGAGATTCGATCGACGATCGCGATTGGAGCGTACATCTCGAGTATCAATTACAGCGATAAAGGAGGAGTCGGGGGAGGGGGTGGAATTCGTGCCGTTGATTTCGTACATGGTCCTCTGCGATGTTTCAGCAGCGGCCAGCGCGCAGAGACCCAGATTTCATTTTCGTTGATGAGTTTGGCACCGGTCCAGTTCGACTAAATATATATCAGCTTACTCTCTATTCCTCTCCTCTCCTCTCCTCCCCTCTCTCTCTCTCTCTCTCTCGCCCCGCGAGATCACCACTCTCCAAAATCATTTCCTTCTTTCTCCCGGCCGATTTTCGCGAGGACCGCGCCACGCGCATGCACTAGCCTAGCAGTTGGCGCGTTGCATCGGAAACAAACTCGTAAAGCACCGTGTAATCTTTCCCTCCCCACCAATCCGCCTGCTCGATTTTTTACACGATTAATCTCTTCGCGTTGCTCCCCCCTCCTTTGCACAATTTTACGATTAATTCGTTCGTCCGAACGAGATCAACCGAGTTTAGCCGAATTTTCCAGCCCGAGCCTCGAAATAAGCAACTTTAATTGTCGCTTCGTAGGTGTGCAACGCGAGGGAGCTGCTGCAGTAAAACTGGTGGAAAATAAGAGAAAAGAAAGGTTCCCTTCGGAATCCGACTGGCGTTTTTCAATCGAAGCAGCAGCGAGCGGTCAGAGGCACGTGACGTCACTGGCGCAGCATAATTTACGATAGGACCCGCCGCAAATTTCACTTTGCGTCGCTTACGGCTGGCTGGCTGCGCGCGCGTCACTGAATTTAACGCCGAGAAAGCTTAGCACGTCGCGCGACGGTACGCGGACCACGATTCATCTCACGAACGTATACATACGAGGTCGACTCGGTCGTGGCTCTCCGCGCGAGGTAAACTTGCAAAAGCCGCGCGCGTAAAAATCCTTTATTTCGCAGAGTAGTTTCACTCGGCGAACATGGCCGAAGCGAGAGCGTTCGTGGCCGATCGACGCGCGCCTTGCCTTTGCAATTATTTTGCGATTTCACTGTCGAGTGTCTACATATATATATATATATATATATTTATACACGGAAGAAAAATTGACTGGACGATCGGAGAATAAGATGCAGCGCATTTTCCGCGAGAAATCCAAACCGTTTCCTTTATTAATCTATATATATATATATATATATATATACGTACGTAGCGCGAGGAAAGAGAGCGACGCGCAAGTTGGGAATAAATTTGGTATGGGCGCTGAGAGAGCGAGTAAATATATATATATATATATATATTAGGCGTTCTCGGATTTCCAAGTACAATGTCGTGCGTTGATCGCGCGGCATTTTCGGCCGAAGAATTTCCGAGCTAACGGTACATCCCTGCTCTCTGGTGCTTTCAGAGTTCCGTATATGTATACGTGTGTACGCTGCACGTATATAGGCTTATACCACATCGGTGGAATATATATACATGTATATATATATATATATCGGTGGTGGCGTCTCGAGGCCCGAATCATCGATCGCTCAGCCATGTACTCGCGTATAACGCGTATACACCTATCGATCGTTCGGACTCGCCTCGTGCTCCACTGCTGTGTGCTGTGTGCCTCTCCCAACTGTAAAAGACTGAGCGAGAGTCCTCTGCGCCATTCGATTCATCAAAACAATCATCCAATTCTGCTAAGCGCGATGGGGATCGTTCCGATGCGAGTCCTATGCGCCGATAATCCAATCGACTCGATTGATCAACTGGCGTGGACGCTCTCCTTAAACTTGAAGACCTTCCACGGAATTGGGAGAGTTTTTATTGCTTGTATTGTGTATGTAGGAGATGCCGTTATATAAGGGGTGGCTTCTCCCCGGAGAAAACTGTTTTAATCTTCGGGAGGAAGAGGAGCGACGCGAAGGTATCCTTCGGGAGAGCGTGAAAATGCTTCTTCCTGCTTATTGAGAATCTTTCGTCGTCGGCCCGAGGCTTTTTTCTCTCGGCCTCGTATATGTTTCTTGTATTTCACGGTAATAAAGGGAGCCTCATGCCCACGCCTGCTCACCTGCGACCGGGATGGCGCTCTTCCCACGTACCTGCAGTGCCCGAAGGAGAGTCTCGGGGAGTCGCATGGATGTATATGGGCAAAACTACAATGAGATCTGGCCGGAGGACCTAACGGTGTGCGATATCGAGTGTCGGCTTCTTCTTCTTCTTTCACGTATATATATATGTACTCTTGAACCAACAGATGCCGCATATTGTATCTTTCCATTTCTCCACCCCCACCCTCTTCATCCATCCAACAGACCCGAAAAAAAGGATTGCCACTGTATATAAAATATATATATATATATATAATAGGAACGAGTGTCTCGCGAATCTAAATTCGAATTAGTTGTGGCTCTCGACCTTTCTACCATTTTGCTATATAGCATATACAACCTTTTATCGAGGATTTGTGAGAACGGAAGTTGCGGACGTGCTAGGGAAAACCTTGAAACGATCCAACCGCGCAGTAGATCTATCCCCGACTTCCTATCATTTCGATAAATGCCTCGCGTTCGTCATCGGGACTGTTGGACTCTTCGGGCGCTGAGCTTGTCTCATAATCGATTTTTTATGCGGTTCGAAAGTACACACCGGCCTTTCTACTTTCTTTAATTTTTTCGGTTTGGCTCGGGCTCAACGCATGCACGCACGCTGCTCACACACACACACACACACACGCGCGCGAGTACTCCACCCTTCCACCTCTTATTATACCTCGCACTGCTCTTATCACTCTCTTCTGCGTACGTCTCTCTCTCTCTCTCTCCCCTTTTCTTTCGCAAAACGATTTATGTATGCATCCTTTTTGTGCCCCTCTACCCATCCGCCCCCTCCCTCTCCTCGCTCCTTTTGCCCCCTACCATTCCCCACTTGGTCGCGCGGTCGCAGTTCGCCCCCCCCCCCCACACTTTTGCAGCTTTCCGCGTAGGAGAGGGTCCACTCCCCCCCCCTCCACCCCTCCACCATTTACTCTCTCTTTCTCTTTCCATCCCCCTCCCCGCGCACTCCGCTATTACTCAATCTCGCTCTTTCTCCATCTTTACCCTTGCAATTGTAATCCTTAACCCTACATAGAGATATACACCGTATCTATATTTTCTTCAGAAGAGAGAAAAACTTTAAATTCACCTTTCTCTCTCGCCTCTCCCCGCTTCTGCCACGAAAATTCGTCGCCGTACGTTTCGAGTATACTCGTTAAAAGCGCGGTCTATATATTTCCCTTGCTTCGGCGCTCTCTCTCTCTCTCTCTCTAAAATTTGTTTTTCCTCGATCCGCGCAACCGGACTTGGTTCCTCGACTTTTGTCCACAAGTACACCCTCTTGTTCTAGGGACACGAGTTTTTCCTTATCCGAGCTGGCGTCTGTCTCTCTCGCACTCTCCGGGCTCTCCGAAAGGGAGAATAGATCGCGTATATATACACACGCGGGTACTATAGAGGGAGGGGAGGCAAGCAGGCAGGAGGCGAGTCGGCAAAAGAGGGAGAGAGAGAGAGAGAGAGAGAGAGAACGGCGGGGCTGGTACTCTCCGATCTTGCGCGGCGCACCAGTCAACCCGGAGCCGCGGTCGCGCAAGAACGCTGGAAGCGCGAGGACCCGTCGATCGTCGGCCTCGTCACGAGATTTTCCAAAACACCGACCCCCATAACCTTTAACCGGCTCTTATCGATCTCTCCACCGAATCTCCCTACCCGTCCCCAAAACCCCCGTCCGCTCCGGAAAAACAACCTCGGCACCGAGCAACGATCCCCCGGAAAATCCCTGTGAGATCGGTGTCGAGGAAAAGAATGGAGCTACTTTTGGAGAGGAACCAAGAGGTCGAGGAAGCTTCGAAACAATGATCGTCGGTCGTCGTTGTACGATTCTCGAGGAGCGTTGGATAAAACGTTGGTGAAGTTGAAGTTGCTGTTGTGTAGTGCGGGCTGCACGGTTGGATGCTGCAGGAATTATATCGACTTGGCGGAACACACCCTTGTGCATTCGCGCGGTTTCGTCCAGTGAAAGTGAAGCGATCGAAAGAGTGATCAGTGCGAGAAGTATGTAGTGAGGGGAGATCGATCGCGAGGGGAGGGGGAGGAAGAAGGAGCAAAGTAGAAAAGTATACAACGACGGAAATGGAATGGCGAGCATCTTGCTCGGAGTCGTTTGTCGTTGGAACGCGCGGATAAAGAGAGAATCAGCCTGGCGACGAGGTCCGGTCGGACGACGAAAGATGCGGTTGCCGGTGAATTTTCAGCAACGAAATTGTTGCAACGATCATCTTCCCGCCGCTCAGGAATAATCGCGGACGCGCCGAGTGTTTTCGCGTTTCGAACGCACGCTCGCCACGACTCCTCTCGCTTTTCTCTGGCGCGCCGCCGTGCTCGCCGCTCGGTTATGGATATTATTAAGTAATACTCACACGAGCGGAGAGACCCGAGCGCGAGTGAGCCAACGAGCGAGAGCCTATTGCGAACGGGAAAGCGCGGGTTCTCATCTCGATGCACCGCCTCGCCGCTCGAGACTCTCTCGTTCGTCGTCCCACTGTGCGGGCCAGCTCGGCTGGTCGATTAACCCCCCCCCCCCCCCCCCCCCTCCTCCATCGCGTACACACGCACACGCATACTGGAAAGGGGCGCGTTTTGCAAACAACCGCGAGATTCGCAAAAATATATATAGCACGTGGCTCGACGAGAGAGAAGCAGCTATGTGCGCAAACTGTCGAATCACAGGAACGGTCCGGGGAACCGGTAAAATTTGATATTCTTATAACGATCGATTAGCCGGCTAATTAGCTAGGCGCAATTAAACGAGCCAATCTGACTGATTAAACAGGAATCTCCCAATGCTAATTATCCGCGTTGGCGAATTTCGCTCGTAGGATCTCGAGCCTGATCGGAGAGAATCGTGATGCAGGCGTGCATCGGGCCTACGCGCTTCGCGTATCCATATAATCGTCGATCGTATTGGCTCGCGTTGTTATATTATCGCGTAACGAGAGAGCGTCGGAGAGGTGCGAGTCCTCGCCGCGTACAACCGGGCGTTGGTCATCTGCTTTTCATGGTCCCGCTGTCGGCGTTTGTTGTTTGTTACAACCGTTCGAGAGAGACGAGTGCCAACGGCAGAGTGTACGCGATATACAACGTACGACCTGAATAAGATGCGATGCCCCCCTGGGGTGAAAGTAATTCGCACATACATGCTCGTTACAGAGGGCTATAGTTCGCAGAGTGCGGCTCTGTGACGCGGGGAGCACGCAGGGCGCAGGTCCACCCTCGAGCACGGCGGAAAACGCGATCGAAAAGCAGCTGATGCTCCGGATAAGACGCGTATACGCCGCGCGGATGGAAAATTGCATCGCGACACGGGCATTCGCTCGCGATCCACGTGTTGGTATATCCTTGTAATATTCTGTGTAACGCCCGTGGAGAAAATGCCAAGTGTCTTGTACTGTGTACGTGTGCGCGCGATAGAAGCAATTAATAATCGCTGCGTGTGCTCCTTTGGTGCGCGGGGGGGGGGGGGGGGGGGGGAGAACGAGTCAGTAGGCTAGTAGGCTCGACCAAATGCAGCGCGTACGGTACACCAAGTATATATATACGTTACGTGGGCATATCCGCTACGCTCGCGTAATATCTCTGCCACCTCCCGTTCCCGCGCTCGCTCGAGCCTTTGCGAGGGTGCATCGCTGCGCACTCTCTGCGCTTCCTACGACCATTAATCTTCCAAGAAACTCACTCTTTTTATTCGCTCGACAAAAGTTTCTCTCTCCCTCTCTGCACAGTTTTTCGAACGAGATATTTATTCGCCACGCGAGAACGCGATACTCCATGAATAGTCGAGCTCTCGCGCGCCACTGCACTGCAGGTCTATAGCAATAACAACCTGGAGGATTTCGCACGAAGCGAAAGAACGACGATAATTTATCGATGAATTTTTCTGGACGGCTCGCGCGAGGTGTGCGTCGAGACTGTAATCGTTCGGTGGAAATCGCATATGAAAAGGTGTTCCGAAAGGTTAAGCCGGGATAGAGCTTGTTTGTACAGAGGCGTGCATTTTTTATAGGCCTATATAGTACGGGTCTTTACTCTTAGCTAACCCAGTGTGCACCGACGGCGAGTCGAGAAACTATCCGGGGGTTGAAGTTGAAATAATCGACCGATGGGGAAGAGACTACGCTACTTTACCAAGACAGGCGGATCGAGTATGTAGGTGACTGGAGCGCGTTCTTACACGAGCAACTCGCTCGACGGTGTATCGGTGCTCGTGTGCATGCGTGTCGAAGCTGTACAACGGTGTATGGGTGGTTGTAACGCGACGCGTTACCACGACGAGCTAATGGTTAAAACGTTGCTTCGGTCGTTGTGTGACGCGATAGGGGGGAAGAGGAAGAAATAAATAACGAGTTGGTCACGAGGAAGGAGGGGTGGGGGGGAGGGGGAATTGTATAGTCGAGCGAGAATCGGAGGGAGTTTTACGGTGGTTCGCGTATAATTCTTCGGGATGAAAGGAGCTTCTTATCGCGGAACGAGGCAAAGGTATCGAATTAGAGGGGGACGGGAAAAATGATAATTTTTCCCTGCGAAATATGCATACGTGTGCAGTTGCAGATATTTCCTCGGGTATATATGTACGGCGAATCCAAAGCTCTGGTTAGCCCTCGAGCGGCGCGAGAGGCGTGTGGAAGCGCAGAATAGGCTGTGGATAGGCGAGGGGTTGGTGAGGGGAGGGGAGGGGGGGACTTAGGAGTGGCTAGGAGAGGAGAGGAGAGTGGGTGGGTAGGCTCGGTGGTCGGTAGCTTCGCTCGATAGCAAAGTGCGGTTCCCCTCGACACGAGCTCTCTCGTACTTGCAACGAGGCAGGATTAAAGGGGAACCCTCGAAACCTTGATGAAAAACCCCAGTGGTAAAGCTCGACGTTGCCAGCCTCCGTGGAAAAACTCCCTAGTCAAGCTATAACGTACACACGTTCCTCTGGAAATACCATTTTCTTCGCTGTATCATATATATAGATATATATTTTATACCGTAGAGCGTCCAGCAATCGTCACCCGTAATATTTCGCCAGCAAGAGTCCCGCACAACTTCCGATACACCTTTCGCAAGGTGCACGCGATGTGACATATTACTGCGGGAGCTTCCGTGTATTTTTAAAACGCTATCGCTCTTTGGATCGGGAATTACGCTAATCGACGAGTCGCAGCGCCGAGTATCGAGTGTTTTCCTTCTAAACTATATACGATTCACCCGATCGAGGGAATCTCGCGTGGTGGCGGGGGAGGGAGGGGGGGGGGGGGGGAGAGACGTACACGGGGAAAAAATCGTTCGACGATCGTAAACTCGCAGAGTCATCGGCGGGAAGAACGTACACGGCACGGGCTGTGACCTTGACGCCAAGCACGATTCTCCGCATCGACGTACGTGGTACGTGCATGTGTAACGGAGGGAAGTTTTGCAGATCCCGAAGAGAAATGTCCAGCGAGACGAGGAGAAGGTGGCAAACGGTGGAAACGAGTGCGGATGGCAGAGCGACTGAACTCTTCTCGATCGGTTAGCCATCGAGCTGCGTGGCACCGAGGATCCTAGGTTCCTCAGCAATCTCGATACACTCGTTAGGAAAAAAATGCATCGCTACACACACATCGTCAAAGTTCCGTTATCGAGAGTGCGCGCGATGATCGACGAATCCAGGAGGCTGTAATCGGAAGCGCAGCTCTTCGCGAGAATCATCCCGTTTGAGTAATATCGCGTCCGGCAGACCGGCGACGAAGAGGAGAGGCTGCAGCGGAGGCTCCATCGCCGAGGGCAGATCGAGATTTCATCGGGAGATCTGCGATTGCGCAAGCCCCGAGGCACGCGAGCGATAATGAATCGAATGTGAAAGTTGGTGCGGCGGAAAGATCCTTGCGAATTTTTCGTGGTGCTTCAAGATCTCGAGGATAGAGCAGCGGAGAGTGTGGTTACCGGAGTGCGGTGGATTTTTGCGTGGATCGCGCACGGCCCTGGTGGGAGGCTCGCAATTTTCGAGTGTGGATATCTTGGTGGGAGGGCCGGACGAATGTGCAGGAATGGCCGGGGAGGGCCTGTGAGGGCCGCCCTCGCCGTCGGCTGATTGGCAGCCAGCTAGCGGTACAGGAAGGCCGTCACCACGGCGTTCAACATGTTCGAGATGTGGAGCGCGGTGAGTTCCAAGCTGGAGCACTCCGCGACTTCATCAGGCTCGCCGTTGCCGTTAACGTCGCACGCGCCCCAGACGCCGCACACCTCGTCCGGGAGCATCAAAGGTACACCAATTTCTAACAGACAACGACCAACTAGCTGATGACGTCATCGCGCGGCTCTCTCTATACCGATCATCCCCTTGCATTCCCACGACGCTTTTCCTCTCGTTGCACTGGACAATTATACGCCGCGAGTCGTCACCTGCGGCACCCTTGCGAAACCCGCAAGCTTATTTCTATATGAATAACGCGATACGGGATAGCCGTTCACAGATTTATCTGGATACGCAATTTCTCCCTGGCTCGATTATAAATAAACGTCTAAATATTATCGCTACGATTAATCATCTCTTTAATTGCGCGTATTACACAAGTCTTATAACGCTGTGTGCGCGTATCGATGAGTCGCAACGCGCGTATACGAGCCGTGAAAATCATTTATAATACAATTATCCTGATTATTGCGTTCGCTCCGAGTAATAATGAAGATCGAGGGGGTGGGGGTGAAGGAGATATTTTTACGGTGCAGAGGCGCGCGCAGTGGGAGATTTTATCTCGCGAAATAAAATGAGCCCGAAAAGGTAATTGTGCGTTAGCGCAGGCTTTAAATGGCCGTGGATGTCGAGGAGAAGGCTCGCGTGTGTGCGTTCTCGTGCACGGACATTCCGACGGTCCCCGTGGTGGAGTCGCGTCGCGACGCCGACGTTTCGAAAGAGCCGGTGCGTCGCGACGGACTCTCCGCCGTAGCGCGCCATGTCGCACTCGTCCCGAATACGAATAATAAAACGTTTTCGCATGCGCGTTTGCGCGCGATTGAAACGCGTGCTCGCGCTCGGTAAATTATGCAAAGCGAAAGTATCCACGTAAGAATGGTTGCGCAAAGCTTCGTAAGAAGAACGCACGTAACGTCGCTGCGGCCGCTCGTGATTCCCCCCGCGTATTTTTTCTTCTTCTTTTCGCGCAAAGCCCGACGCGAGGCTCCGAAAGAAAGCAGCGGCGGTAAAAAATAAAAATGGCCATGCTTCGTCGTCTCTTGATTCTCGGCAGCAACAAGGCGTGTACCTTGCGCAACCGCGGCTAAAAGTCGAGAGATTTCGCGGGATCCGCGGAAACCGGATTGCCTCGGCAGCACGAGGCACGAGCGTATTATACGTGCATGTATACAGGTATGCGAGTGGAGTCGAGTCCGATGAACCCGACGAAAAATGGCCGTGTCGAGTTTTAACGAGTTACGCAAGAGCGTCGAAACCGTCCACGAGGAAAGTGGCCAAAAATCATCGTCGGTGGAGTTATATATACGAGCTTGAACGCGTCTCTTATTCTTGCAAGAATAACACGACGATGTTGAAGACGAGTCTCTGTGGTTTTCCGCGCGATTTTTCGCTAGACTCGTAGTCTGCGCGGGAGAACCAATGAAATTGACTGTGGATGACTGTATTATGTACATATATATATATATATATATTGTAGAGTGAATAGACTCGAGTTTACAGAGCGGATCGTTGCTGTATATATAGCTTTCCATCGAGGCAGCAGCAATTTGACGATCGGTCTGCAAGCGCGGTGCTCGGGACACGCGATGACGCGTGGATCGAGTCACGACGGGGCCAAAGGCAGGCCGGAGCGTGGATTTCGCAAGGGAAACCTTCGAACCGGTTCTCCGGTCCGAAAACGCGACGGCGATCGACGAGGATCGGCAACGACGCCGCGTGTCGTGCGCGTCCCGCGATCTCGCTTTCACCTACGAAAAAAATATTCCGCTCCGACCACGAAGCACGTGCAATGGTCGCCAAACGGCCCCGGAGTTCACCAATTATCGATAAACAATTGCGCAATTAGGTGATTCTTATTCTGCCGGAAAAAAACTCGCTTGCGAAAGTCCCTATACACAAAAGTTGCAGGAAAAACAGCTAGTATACCCTCGATGAAAACAGCTTTGGAATTAATTAGTTTGCCGGCGCAAGAAAACAGGTATTTCGTTGCTTCGAACCAGTCGGAGGACATGCATACATACATACATATATATAGGTACTGAAATAACGTACTATATAGGCACGGATCGAATCTATATCATTTTGGGGATGATTAGTTTATGGCGCTGGTCGATGAAACGTGGGAGGCGTAAAAGTAAGAATTTCGAAAAGGACCTTATATACGCTTCTATATATATATATATATGTATACACCATTGTAAAATAATGCAGGATAGTCCCCGAAGAATAAGGAAAGGATTGTCCAGCGACAATGCGACAAACGTGGATGGTAGGTGCGCTTTAAGCGTCTGCAGTTTCACGATACCAAGAGGGTATTCATTCGCGCGTCATGTATTTGCTGGTGAGGGTGGAGGAGTTTGAGCTTCGCAGTGCACGTCGACGGAGGGGGGAAGGGGGTGGATGGTTGAAAAGGGTGGGCGTTCCAAGAGATACAGCTAGGGAAGAAAGAGAGGTGTCGAGAGAGAGAGAGAGAGTTGCTGGCGAGGAAAGCAGCTGATGGTAAAAGGAATCTGGCGGGGGTGGCTGAGGGGGGGGGGGAGACTACTGTGACCGAGGGTTGGCCAAGAGGGATGCTCGCTCTATTGCTACCCCTGCGAGTGCTGCTGCTGGCACTATCCGATATTATACTGTTATGACCATACATCTGATATTGTCGGCGTCAGTCTTGGTATCGGCCAAGCCTGCAACTGGACCCAACTTTTAATACCGCCATTCTCGTAATATCGACACGTCCCTTCGTCTTATATACGAGCTCCGTTTAATTCGAGACGCAAAATCGATGCGGGATCCTAATGGATTCGACGCTAATGGAAATCCATCCCACCGTTCCCCGTTGAGCGAACGTCTAAAATTCTACTCCTACGCCGTTCTCCAGCCTCGCCGGACCCCATTACCGCCCCCTGTTTTCCAGCGAGTGCCCCCCACGGAATTCAGCGTGGGAGTATTTTTGCAGACCGAGCAGCCGAGCGGAAGGATTTTGGCGTTGATGAAATATAATAGTCGTGCATGTGCACGGCGAGCGAGGAGGGTCGTAAGATAAGGTTGTTGCGGAGGGATTGCTGAAGCAGCGAGACTCTCCGAGCTGCCCGAGTCGTGGCTGGGGGTTGGTCGCTATTAGCCGATATGCAGGTGCTGCAGCTGGTTAAATTGTTGCCTGGAGAGAGAGAGAGAGAGAGAGAGAGAGAGCAGCGTGCGATAGCCGCTGAGGCAGAGGCGGAAGAGCGAGGAGGTCGAGGAATATAGCTGGAAGAGACGCAGCGGAGGAGGATCGGAAGCGTGGGTTCCCAGATCGATACCAGCAGAGTCCGTGCAGTCCGACGTTCCGCGCGTCTCCTCGTCGTCGCCGACGGCAGCGTCAACGGCGGCGCGAGTATCGTACGTCGTCCTCCTCCTCGGCGAAACGTCAATACACAGTCTCTGTCTGCGTATATCCACGTGCATTATTCTCTCCGCATCATTACCGGCCAAGTGTATATACACCAGCAGCCTCCTATGAGCATCGTCCGACTAATAACAGTCCTCTCTCTCTCTCGCTCGAAAAAGTCCAATTTTATCCAGGCCGCTCGCCGTCCGACCGTTACTTTCCGTTTCCACTTAAAACATCCAGGCGACTCGACTCGACTCGACTCTCGTGCAAACTCGATGAATAAATCGAGTGTAACGCACCGAGTTGGTACAGAGAGGCGCGTCCTATAGGATCGAGCATAAACGGTATGATGCATAAGATTGGTGTTGCTGGAGTTTAGCTCCCAATGAGTTTCATTCATGAAAAGTTTCTCCTTCGTACGTAGCTGCAGCGGCGCAAGGAACTCTAACGGGAGTAATAAACAAGGAAAAAGAAAAGATCGAGTATTGAGTAAACGTTATGTCACGCTGTTATAGGAGGGATATATACTTTATATCGTTAACGAGTGTCTGAAATATCGCTGCTGCTATCGGCCCTCGTCAAACTTTAAAGAGCACGTAGCTATATATGTATATATATATATATACAATAATAAATATCTCGCTATTGGGCTGCCACGACTTTGGAATTAATTTTATTTATCCCGCTAAAGGGAAAACGATTGATTAAATTCCATAATAATAATAATAGTCATTCCGTGGCGAAGCGTTCGATCTCCGATCGACTAATAACTTTTCATTCCGTCGCTCGTCCTGGTATGCGAGAGAGCGCGCTATAGCCACGCCCTCTCAACCCTTTGGCGAAAATAGGGCACCCAGTGCAAAGAGTGGAGAAATATGAGTTTTTAACACCGCGTCATCCCCCCGACGTAAACTTATCTTCGTTAGCCGGTGTATTACGCGGGACTAACTTGAGCGAATCGATCCATCGTAACAGCTGATCGAGGACCGATAGAATATCGAATTACCGAGTTGGTATTGTTAAGTTTAGAGAGCGAGGAAAAGAGCGTAGGAGGCTATAACATTGTGGATTAACGAACCGTAGGAATTACGTAATGGCAGGCTGCGCTCGCAGCGTAATGCGACGCGATTAGGAATTAAACGGGGAGGGGGGGGGGGGGGGAGTGGCTGTACATATATATACGTGAGAAGAAAAAATGGACTATTCGGTGGAACGTATTGATATCAATTTGATAGAGCTTCGAGCGCAAATTTCTGCTTCAACGATTGGCCAGGGTAGGCGTGTATATATATATATATATATATATATATATACGTATACACGTGCGTTCACGCATTATCCAAGCACAAGGATACGTTATGTGCCGTGGATATTACAGAGCGAGGAGAGAACGCCCGGCTGAGAGTGCGCAATGTCCTTAAAGTGGGATATCCCGATATCGCGAGAGAGCTTTTCGTCGACTGCGCACCACCTCGACCGTTTCCACTTGCCGCAGACCCGTCGCTCTGCTCCCTCGGCAATTTTCACCAGTTTCCCACCTCCCACCGAGAGAAATCTCCGCGCCAAGACCTTGCGGACGGCCATAGGAGCCGTCTTACGGCAATTATGTAACGCGATCGGGGTTGAAAAGTAAAAATAAAGCCGTCACACCGAGTTATATATGTGTACCAGGACATCGGCGCGATGCAGCCCTTCTTCGATCCGATCTATATATATATATATATATATATATATGCTATATAGTTGCAAATATTGATTCGACACGCTAGAGCTAATTAAGATTTAAATGGAAACGGTATAGCGAAATTAGAGTCAGCTCGAATGTAATTGATACGACGGATTATTGTCTCTGAGAGGCCGCGGCGAGTCAAAGGAATTTATAACCAAATGGAAAACTTTCCAATGAGCAATAAAATCAAGCGGAACGAGTAGAGATAACGTTAAAAGAGGAGGAGGATTTCTGCTTTAATGGAAAATCAAGAATAGGAAACATAATTAAGATAGGATTAATTAACACACTGTCACTCGATCGGATGTAGGGCAGCGTGCTTCAAGTAGGGTACTTGGCTCGTCACAGGTGCTACCAATTTAGACATATCTGTTTGAATACATCGCACGGATTCCTCGACTCATTAGGCTCGTTAAGCGTTTGTCAATCCACTCGTTTCGGATCTCTTCTCTACGCACGTATTTACATCTGTTGATTTTCAGTCGACGTTACGTAGAAAAATCTTGAGAAAATCAAGCTTTTAACGAGTTTTGCAAATGCAACAGATTAAACGGGAGGCTTTGTCAGCTGTCATCGCGGGAGATACTGGGAAACTGGAGGGAAAAAATGAGTGTTCCGACGCGAGTATATAGTGCGCATAGACCAGAAGAAAAACAAATAACGTCGAGGGAGAGAGAAAGGGAGGGAGGAGGACAGTTGGAAATCGAGGGGAAAAGGGAGAGAAGCGACGAGCTCTCTGTTATGCAACCGGAGTCATAGTGCGTGTACGGCATTTTTGAGCACCCGCTGCTTATTCCTTCTCTCCTTCCTTTCAAAGACTCTCTCTCGATCTGCGTGGATTCATGCCAAACTCTCTTGGATCGCGAATAAATTCTTTCGAGTTTTATCAATTGCATTAAGCATCCCGATGGAAAAACCAGCGAACCTTTCATCCTTCGTTTTTAACGACTACCCAGCATGATGAGAGGAGAAATTGATTAAAATTCCAAGAATACATATATATATATATAAGTATGGGTAGAGATCGCGGATATCTCGAGGAGTATAAGCTGAAATAATAAGATCGTCAAAAAGGAGCGGCCATTGTTGCTATGGACATTTACGACAATCTTTATTTTCGACGAACAATGCTAGCAAACGGGTCTTCCAGTTCCGGAAACGCAAAACGGAAAGCAGTGTTGGATGAGCTCGGGTCATGCCAGGTTGGGTTAGGCGTGGCGGTGAAAGGCTTGCCAAATTGCTGACGTCAGGAATTACAGTCGAGGTCCTACGACGATGACGAATTTTCCTTTTCACGAGCGTATATCCTTCGACGAGGAGTCGAGTCCCCCCTGCAGCATCAACATTGTGTAACGCGCACATGCATATATCTACAATGGTCAAGCACGTACACGCACGCTGTACGAGAACCACGAAAATATTCAAAATTCAGTATACGTTTTCACTTACGCGCGAACGGTGCCTTCGAAACGATCAAAAGCTGCAATCGGGAGATCTGGAAAGATTGAACAGTGCCATCGACGCTCCTCGCGAGCTATCAACGTGGTACGGATAAGCTGTTGTAAATGAAATGATTTTCAAAGGCGATTAGCCAGAGCTCGATGCGTTGTGCTTCGTGGCGATGTTAGGAATGCCGAAATTGCGATGGCGGATATGAGGACGAGTTGCGGATAGCGGAGGGAGCGGTGGAAAGATTAAAGGTCGATATGCAGTCACGAAAGGGTTAAAGATGTTGGGAGCCAGGGTGGTGGATGCAGAGGGCACTGCTGTGGCGCTGCTGTGCTATATCTATATAATACTGGCGAGCCGTAAGATTGCGTAAGTCGACTTGGCTCGTCGTGTTAGTTATGGCGTGAGTACTGCACAACGCTCGGTCATTACTATCATTAGTATCCCCGCAAAACATCGCGTCGCTCATCGTAAACAAATCACTATGCGTATATATATATATATATATATATATACATGTGTGTGTGTGTGTGTATAGACACACGTAACAACAAACTATCGACCGTTTCGCGTTTTCACGCTGGAGGATTCGAGCAAACAATGTTGTACGTACTCGCGAACGAGTGAGACACATAACGGAGAGTTTGCTGTGGAAAATCGATGAAAGGTTGGGAGGAGGTTGCTCGATCGAGAGAGAATTGGCCAGGTGAGAGTCGGAGATTCCTAGAGCGTTTCATCAGCCTAAAAGCAAAACATTGATCTGCTCTAGCCGGGGAACGATGCGGTGCACCGCTCGGCTTCAAAATTCACTGACGAATTGCTGGTTTTGGCGAACCGAACGCCTCGCTCGCGAGGGGAATGGGACGTGTTGGAATTGAACGAGCAATTATCACGATTATATAGAGTTTCTTCCGCGGAGAATACAAGTGAAAAACGCGTGTACTGTGAGATTCTCTTTGGTGGAATGTATATATATATATATATATATATATATATATATAGTGTAGAAAGAGAGTCGCCGGTGTTATCGATTGCCAATTTGCCTCTGCAGTCTTGAAATAATACAAGGGATGGAGGAGCGAAATTTGTCGGGCGGCAGAGGTGGAGGGGGGAAACGGGGAGGAAATGTTTCGGAGGGTTTTTGGCGAATATTTTGTTGCGCGGATGCTGAATGGGAAAGTTTGTCGGAGGATTGTCGTCGTGTGCGCGGGGGTAACGATTCCAGCTGTGCAGTACGCTTCTAACAGACAGACTGACAGAGGGCAGACGGGAGGGGGGGGGGGGGGTGTGCGCGGGCTTGTCGAGGGGATGAAGAAATCGATCGGCTGCTGTTTACTCGCTGGCCGCGCGGCGTTCTCGTCGACGACGTTGCGTTGCATGATTTCGCACTCGAGTACCCGTCTTCCCTCTGCCTCTCTCTCTCTCTCTCTCTCTCTCTCTCTCTCTACATATATATATAGTCGCCTCGAGTACTTTGTTAACAAAATTACGTCGATTTCAGCAAACTACACAGTAGCTAATTCACGTTGAATCTCTGCAGGGTAAAAAGTGTGGTATTTTTTTTTTGATGATTAATCGAGAAGCGATTATAAGGAGAGGGCAGCGATGGGATAATTTGACGAATCGAGTGGAAAAGAAAAGTATGGTTGGAAGAGACAGTGGGAAGTAGTGATTAAGGTAAACGTTTGCTCCGAACGCGAGGTTTAAGGTGGTCCCAGAAGGCTCGTTCGAGTCAATGAAATCGCCCCTGAAGCGTTAAAAGCGCTCGTTAAACTCACTATCGAATCGTCCCCTACCTCGCCGCCAGCTCTGTCTATCTCCCGGCGCAAATAAATATCCGCAATCGCGCGCGCGCTATGAAAATGTCCTTTTAATCGTTAATTTGTCAATTTCCCTGCTAATCGATACAAGGTATATTGGCAGGTGGTTTTTTCAGCAAGTTTTTCGTAACGCGAGAGCCGATAATATTGCATGGTTTTTTCATCGGACAGAAAACATTGAGTTTCCGCAAAATGGACACAAGTAGCTGGAGGGGGAGTGTACGGTCCCGTCCATTAGCGACCAACAACAAATACAGGCGGAAGTAAAACAAAGGAAATAAGAGAGAATGTGTATTTTATTAGAGTTATCCACGTCCAAGTTACCTTCGGTTTTCTCCGCTAATGGCTCGATTGGAGAAAAAAGAAGCGGTCTACATGTATGCGTCGACTCGAGCTATAATAACCGCGCGAGTGCTATTTTATTGCCGGTATATATCCGCCCCGTATATACCTATCGCTCGTTACAACTTTTAAACTCGCCACAACATCAAGCATGGCTTATTGTTCTCCAAATAAAAGTGCGCGGGGCGCGAGTACCTGCGCGACGAATTTTTATCGGAGACTCGCCCTTTACTGGGGAGGCTGCTATTCTTATCGCGCCGGCGCATGCGCGTTGCGTCACGGCTATAGACACTGGCGCGTGTCAGGCCAGTCGGAAAATTTTGA
Source organism: Prorops nasuta (assembly GCF_024137725.1). Lineage (NCBI taxonomy): Eukaryota > Metazoa > Arthropoda > Insecta > Hymenoptera > Bethylidae > Prorops > Prorops nasuta. Next base: position 4,953,310 of record NW_027116814.1, read on the forward strand.
CGAAATTAGCAGTTGGAGTGGAAATTATTAATTGACAATTTTCACACATCGCTCTTCCGCGTGTAATTCGAAAGCATCCGCTTGCGAAACGACAAACATTTGAAGAGTGACGTGAATGGACATACATTTGCGTATATGTATACGTGCCGCGGACGGTCGGCGGCGCATTAAGCGAATGATATAAATTACAGGACGCGGTAAGTGCTGTAAGCATTGATTAAATATAAATATTGCCAGAGTACTGCTGCCAGCGAGCACGTCACAAGAGCGCTCTTACCTCATAATCGTGCGGTGTAGAAGGCGCGCGCGCGCGCGCGAGGTACCAACGAGCTTAACACGGGCATTGTATGCGGGAAGAAAAGAGGCGATTGTCATGTCGCTATTTCCACGAGATAACTGCCCTGCGGGAACGGACCAGACTACTTTCACGCCGGCATGCGGCAGATTGATTACGTCGCGCGACACGAGTATATTCTACTTAAATTTCAAATAAACTTTATCCATCGGTTTCTCTCCGCCGCGGACACTCGAACGCTAGAAACCAAGCGGATTACTCAGCCTGCACCGCGCGTCAACCTTAACGTTTTCCCAAAGCAAACAATTCAATCACCTTCGTTTTTCTCCTTTTTTTCTCAAGCGCCGCCGTAGATCGCCCGTCGCGCGTTTAGCGCTCGCTTCCCCCCCCGCTTTTCGTTATTGCGGTTCGTTACAATAACACACAATATCCACCGGCTCTCTTATTCCAATGAAAAATAAATCCTGTCTCTTTGCGGTAATTCGCTCGACCGCTCGGACGTTTCCATTTATCGTTATTTCATTTCACCGATCAAATTTTGACGCTGCACAATGTATGTACTTGTTAAGGAAAATTCATGTATGGATAATCGGGGCAAGTTGAAATATTTACGCGATATTTCTGAAAATATAGTGGATCCCCTGGCTCGAGGAACAACTTATCGATTGGCGAGTGGCAAAGGAACGTTGGTATATGCACACATAAAAGTATATAGGGAGATGGACATATTGGCGATGATTGACTCGTCTAAAATTCTTACCTTTCAAGCGGAGAAGGACAGGCGTCCACGTGTTCCGCTGGGAACTTTGTCAGCGTGGAAGAATCGAATCGACCGATGTTGCTTCAAACGGGAATCTATATAAAAAAGGAGAAAAGCATATATATATAAACGAGTGTTTTTTTCCAGAGAAACGCAGCTGCAGAGCTAAAATACCATTACATGTACACGTACATATTCCAGTTCTATTAAAAATCAAATATTTCACCTAAATTTATATGTACATAAAGAAACGGAAGAAGCGAAGAAGAAGAAAAGGGCGTGAGTGAAGCAGGGGTATTTTCGTAGAAGGCAGAAAGAATAAAAAATAGGAGGATAATGCGGTATATATCGGGCGGATGTGTATAGCGAAAAGGCTTAGCGGCTTTCGAAATCGATCGAGGAGTATCGCCGAGAGAGGAAAATAACTAGCGATGGAAAAACTAGCGGTAGAATGAGAGTCACTGCGCGAGCAGCCTTGGCTGAAGTTGTCGAACTCGCGACCCAGTTACACGCGCGAGCCAACACCAACTCGCCTCTCACCCACACCTCCGAGGCTCTCTCGGAGGTGCATGCACTGTGCAGAACGCGCCGATGCGCGCACGCTGCTGCCACCCCCCCCCCCCCTCCCCACCGCTCTTCCTCTTCTCCAGCACCTCTCTTACGCTGTCATGTCGCCGATGCATCACCCCTCGACCCCCTCCCACCCCCCGGTTCCCCTTTGGCAATCGGCGGCGGCGGCGGTGGCGTCGCGGCGACAACACTGCGCTAGCCAGCCAGCCAGCTCGCTCGCTCGCTCGCTCTTTGCTCGACTGCAGCAGTTCTGTACCACCAAACGCGCACGATTTTCCTCCCACAGAAATCTCAGAGAGATCTGCACAGCGCACCACCGAGAGCGGAATCCATAGCGCCTCGGATTAATTAAAATACGATCCTCTATTATTAACCGCCCCAGTGTCTTCTTCTCGCTCTCCGACTCGCTTTCGTCGGTCCTTGCACCCCCCCCCCCCCCCACTTCTCTTTTCTTGCAAAAGTCCAATCGTAGAAGCATCCACGTCACTTCGTGACTGGTCGTTCTTTTTCATCTCCATTGAAATCCGAATAATATCGATCCTCGTGTTCGTCTCCTCTCGAGGGACCCTACTCTCCTCTCTCTCTCTCTCTCTCTCTCTCTGAAATTTTATATTTCTGTAATGTATATATATATATATACTGGTCGGAGCAATCTTTCCGGCCTGCACGTTTAATTTTAGTGACTCTCGCGTCAGGATCGAACGACTTAACGATGTTATCGATATATTTACACGAATCTACCCATTCGGTGGCTAAAAATAAGCCATAGGGGATGACTGAAATTCGTAGCAATGTGGGCGTGCGTGGTGTGGAGATGGAGAGCATGGAGAGAGTGGGAATAATATTGTAGAATGGTGGCCCGGAGTATATAGTGTGTGTGTGTGTGTGTGTGTCTAAAGTGGTCGAACTTGACTATTTACCTTCGTAGCTGCAAGGAGAGAATTGAACAGTCTAGTCGAATTTATCGAGTTAGGTCGGTTCATTGCTCGCCAAATGGGAGTGCTGCAAGCCTATTAGTGTGCAATTTTCAACGCGCGTCCAGGAAATCGGAAAGTCGTTCTTAAAGAGGGCGGTGCTATTGTTTCCTATGGCTCTCGGGGAGGGCTCTGGTTACAGCTCTTGGAATGCTGGAATGGTATTTCGAAAAAGAACAAGAGAGGGAGAGAGTCGTACAAGGCGCCGTGCAGCGCTGCCTGATTGATTCTTTCAGAAATAGCATTTTTTTTTTTCAATAATTCAGACTCGTCTTTTATCGTTTAACGCGGACGATTTCGTCGAATAATTGACTGTCCGACTCTTTTACGATTCTCTTCTCTCTCTCTCTCTCTCTCCTCCCTTTATCGTGATGCAATCGCGAGCACAAAACGATCGAATTGATTATTCTTACGAGACTGCAGGATAGAAAAGAAAAACAGTGTATCGACATTCCTGATAGAAGGCGGGACATTGAATACATTCAGCGAACACGGCGAGAGACGCGAAGAAGAGGCTTTATTTCGACCCGTGGAAAATGATTTTTCACTCAATCGTATCTCGATCTCGTCGAGAGAGATGAATTTTCGCGATATTTCCGGGAAAACTCGAGCTTTTTCGTGGCTGAGAGAAAATATCAGCCAGAAATTAGCTTCCTTTATCCATCTTTCCGAAGGGATTCGACTTGAAAGTCAAAGTATCTTAAATCTCCAAGATTTTTCTAATAATAAGATGATCCTTTCGCGTGGAAAGTAGTTTGAATCGTTTGCCAGCTCAACTTTCCTTTGTTCCTATATATATATATATATATATATATATATATAAACTATCGTAGGCCGATATGAAGCAATCGGTTTGAATCGACTCGTGTGTGCGCGCAGGACAATTGGGAGGACGTACGCGAGCTGTACCTACTTCCGTTTGGCAAATATTTTGATTCGCCGCTCGTTACATTAATTTCGCAATCGTTTTCGGTTTGCCAAGGCGCTTGAGTGCGAGCGCCGAGTCCTTCGCAGGTACGCATTCGCTGCACGATTACCTACGCAATAAGGACGTATAAATATATGTCTCCTGGGAACACACACACAGTGGTGAGGCACGTACGCGCCATACATACGTATTACCATTCTTCTCTTTGCAAACTCTCTTCAAAAAATCATTTCATATCTCCAACGAAAAGTCGTTGCGCGCTTCTCAAGAATAAGTATTACGAGCTTCCTCCCTTTGTACAAATCTCTGCATATTAAATCTTGCCAAACAATTCCCTCGACAATTACACAAGTGAATTATAGCGGTGAGACGGCTGAAAAATAATCAGTTCGAGGCTGGTAAACTCGATGGAATAATATCGGTCCAACGATCTTAACCTGCAACCACGGGGATAAATCTGTACGAGACAAAATTTCACTCTCTTTTCTCACCTTTCTAACCGATCGCTAAAATTTCAAATGATATCAAACTGTTAAATATCTATATATCATTCCTTTTTCGTCCAGGGACTTTTATTATTATTACGAGGTACGTATATATATATATATATATATACGTATGGCTTTTTTAACGAGAGATCGCTTTGCGATACACGAGCGTCGAGGCGTAGTAAAATGTTGTTTTCTCGTTCCTACGTGAAATAAAGCGTAGTGTATAATAAGTTCTCCACCACTGTGTTGATTCGCCTACAAAGTTTCTCACGTCTCCGCGTAATGCCCACACCAGCTACAATTTGTAAGCTCATAAACGTAGCAGGTTGATGCGAATAAACCAAGTTTTCCGCGGTAAGGAGTAATAATTTAATCTTCAAACCGATTAACTGCTCGAGTCCCTGATAAAGACTGTTTTCGTACATATATATATATCTATGGAAAATCTCGACGCGTCGAGTCTTTATAAATCTCTGGACAAGCACACGCGTATCCTTTAAGCTTCGAGAGGACAGGGAAAAAATGCTGCTTTTTTATCCGCGTTACAAAACATTGAAACGCACAAGTGCAGTCGGGCGTAAGTGTCCCATCAAGGTTACACGTCGGCGTCGCCTCGAGTCAGCGTGGCGGCTTCCCCAACTGGTTCGTTTATCATTTCGCTTTCGATTTTCGAAACGAGGTCGAATTGGCAAAAGCTCTCGAGAGCGCCATTGCGCGGATCGAATCCGACTAAAGCTGCTCGATTACGACCAATGAAGCAAAGGTTAATTTTGCGCTACGTACGCCAGGGGGGGGGGGGGGGGGTGGGGAGAGGCGAAGGTTGAAACTTCTTTCTTCCAAAGTCAATATTGCTATATGTACAAATGGAATGTCGAAGGCACGCGTGACCGAGTATTTTCGGCAAATGAAATTGTTAGCGAGCGGTCGCGATGCGGGCGCGAGCTTTCTAAATTTCACCACTCGAACCAAACTTCGTGCCACACGATCGAGGGTTCTCGGCCTATAGGTATCGCATTCGCATACTATATATATATATACACTGAAGAGCCCAGGTTACAGGCTGAGATTTTTAACGCTGCACGTTCAGCTGGCCGCACTCCATTAATCATTTTATTAACGGCAGTCCGCTCTGCACTGCCAGACGATGTCCCTCTGATTCATTAATTAAACCATTAACAGCAATTCGTTGATTTCTTAATGAATTTCGTAACTATGTGTATATATACGTATTACATCGATTACAGTGTTTTGAAAAATGCAATATATTCAGCGAGGCAATAATAACGCGAGAGACACTCGCACAGTCTTATATGGATATATACATATATCGTACACGTTCACCACTATACAGATGAGATTCTAAGCTCGTGCCAGCCATGAATAAATACAGCGAATAATAATTAATAATAAATTACTCGCTGGCTTATTGGCACATATTTTTCAAACGACGCATTTCCACCTTTATATTATATATATATATATATAGGTGTTGGAAGTCTGGAAAATGATTTCGAAAGCAGTACAAAGGTTGAATCTGTTTCTCCGAGAGATACGAGTAAGAGTACAGTGGTATTTTCGAGGTTTCGCCTCTTCTTCATGGGGTACGCAGAGATACGACAGGTCGACGACAAGTTCGAGGTGATTTACAGCCGGATAAAGCGATCGTTGGCCGGCGGTGCATGGCAGAGTACAGAGGTGTTGCGCAATGGGCCGCGAGTGAAACAATCGGTGGCTGTTAACGGATGTAAAGATGACAGAGTGCGTGTTAGAAAAAGTATATATACGCTGTAAAGAGCCCCAGTCGCATTTCGCAAGCGTCCGCTAGCTGCCTGCGAGCCAATCGCCTCTCGCCGAGCCCCACGGCGACGTTTCCGCGGATGCATCTCGCTATGCACCTGCAATTGCAGCCAAGAAATCGCCTTCTTTCCCTCTCTCTCTCTCTCTCTCTCGATCTGGCTGGTAAGAGTGTGCGCACGCGTGCAGCACCAACCAGCAACGTAGTTTTATTCCCGATAAGAGCAGCCTTCTATATAAAATTCTATATATGAAAACCTCTCAACCTTCGATTTTCTTGGCGCGTCTCGATCGAAAAGCGACGTTACGATTCATCGGGAAAAACTGATATCGCAGCGATTTATCCTGTGCAATTAGGGACCTTAAGTGGATCAAAAACTGGGATAATTGACGCTAATACGCCATTATCGAGTTTAATATGTGAGCTATAGAAATTCATTAAATTTAATTGACTGGTAGGCCGTAAAATAAATAGCAAAGATAAAGTTTGTCGAAATAACAGTGTTGCGCGAGTAGTTAGGGATTATGTATATGCGCAGGCTGAGTTAAAAGTCTCTCTCTTAAGCTGCACTACTCGGAAGCGTTCGCCACACCAGTTACGAGCTGCTAATTCTTGTGTTGCGTAGCTTCTGCAACAGTGTGGTAGTAGCAGTCTTGGCAAAAGACTATATATATATATATATATATATAGGAGCAGAGTACCTAAACACTGTCTTCTCGCAGCAGCAGCAGCACTAATAACGAGTCTCATAATCGTCATTATTTAGCGCAAGTGGAACAAAAATTTCTAGCACAGGTGAGAATTGAAGCGAGAACTCGAGAGCGCGCGCTCGAGCGCGTATCTTATGAGAGGGGGAGCATTGAGAGAGTGAGGCGCGAGAGGAACCAGCTGCAACTCGGGCATGCACGCGTAAAAACAATTGGCGTGTATGTATATATACGCGCATGCGGAGAGAAGCAAGGTGGTGGTGGTGTGGACCGTCGATAAAAAAAAGATAATGCTCTTATTTATCACAGCCACGTGCACACACCTTGCACAAGTACGCCATCTCCTTATCACCGGCTAATGTCGCAATTGCGGTACGTTCCGCGAAAAAATAAGCGAATCGCGTTGTCAGAGGTCCTTTCGAGGAAATCGAGAGACGGTGTTCGCCGCGAGCGAAGGAGAACGACCTTCGGGTCGATAAATAAATAAAGCGTTGGCTCGGGGCATGCGAGCGCTGTGCACCACGTGATCCAAAGGTTTTCCGAGGCCTAGATCCAATTTAACGATCGTCGCTCTGGAAGCTCGCGTCCTTCCTTCCCGTGCACCGAATATCGACGGTGCTCTCTCTCTCTCTCTCTCTAGCTGCGGTATATACGACAATGGGATGTTTTTTAGAAGGGGGGAATAAGCATGCGACTGCAAATACGCGAGCAAGATCGCGTCCATCGGTACGCGCAGCACTGGCCGCGAGCGACTCGCACGCAGCCGGCCGGCGCGCGAAGCGAAGCGGCGACACACGATACGATATGGGTCAACCGCGAGGCGACCGCGACTGGCCGAGCCGAGAAACGCCGAGAATCGGCGTAGAAGCACGAGCGGCAATCACGTTGCGCGCATCTGGGTCACCGGCGCCCCGGCGCATGCGCACCGCGTCCGGTCGTTCACCGTCGACCAAGCTACTAACCTTCCGACACCCGGTCGCCAGTTGGCTCCTCGTCTCGTATTGACCGCCGGAAAAACGTTGACTTTTCGCGCAACAACAGCGCTGTAACCACGGAGTATACGTATACATATCTCTGCACGAGCCGCGGAGCCGGAAAAGCCGCCAGCTGATTTTTCCTCCACACTTTGCTGCGTCTCTCTCTCTCTCTCTCTCTCTCCAGCGATATAAAGGAGAGCCGCACGCATGTGCGTATAATTGCGACTCTGCACGATTGTTCGATTCCGCAGGCCCGCGAGTAGTCGCGTAATTTTTACAACCGAGTGTTTAACGAGCGTCGATTATCGCCCGTGCAATAATCGCGTTAGCCGCAGGGTAAATCGTCCGTGCGAGTCCGATCGATGCCGAGGATGAGGTTCGAGCGAGTCCGTTGGGAATCGTGCTAAGAGCGTTTCGATGGTTCTCCGAAGGTACGGGGGGGATTGAATAGAGGAGTCTGCGTCGTCGTGCGGCCGAAATTCGCGAAAGGTTCGAGCGCGGATGTCTCCGGCGATCTTGGCTGCGGACCGTTTTCGCGAGGAGCGCGTTCGGCGCTTCGGCTCGCGCGCCGATGCGCTTCTCGCGCGGACGGATAGGAGGCCGCTCTCGGTTTGGCCAGTGTCGCAAGCATTGCCACACTGGTCGTACGTACGTAAGTAAGTACGTAGCGAGCACTGGGGCAAGTCGAGCTCTAAAGGAAACTGTAACGGTCATTCTCGTCTCTCTCTCTCTCTCTCTCTCTCTCTCTCTCTCTCGATTCGTACGCCCCAGCGGGATACTCTGTTTTTTTTTTGTCCACTTTCGCATTTGCGCACTGCGGCCCTCGCCCGATTCTCCTCTTTGCATCCACCCCCCTTCTTACCTCATCGTAAAAAACCCCTTACGTAACTCTCCTGACATTTATCTCTCTCTCTCTCTCTCTCTCTCTCTGGCGCCCGATGAAAATCCCTAAGACAGCCTATATACATCTCGCGTCGTATAAAATATTCGTGATTCGGATATAAGGCAGTAAAGGAATCCCGCGGGTTGTTTTTCACGGCAGATCTTTTCCGAGAAAGAGGGAAAGGAGGGAACGGCGAAGCTCGTGTATATATATATATATATATATGTATACTCGCTTTGATTTGAGAAGTATTACCATAAAAGGGTGTGGATATGTCGAAAGAGCGAACGATTATAAAATGCTGAGGAACGTTAAAATATTCCGTGCTCGGTAGTGAGCAGCATAAATACGCGGAGAGAGGTAAATAATGACAAGCAGGCTGTTAATGTAACGTAGAGTATAATGGGAGCTGCAGTCGGTCGGTCAGAAGTCTGACAGTATTTTCTACTGCTTCAACTACAACCGGTAGTAGTAAAAGATGGTATCGCGTAAGCCGTAGTTGAGAAACAGCGGACGAAGAACATACGCGGCTATAGTTAACGGTACTCGCAGTATCGGCCAAACAAAAGTATCTTCTAGTTAAATCAGTAAAGCTTATTTAACCGAGATTACAAAACTCGTTCTAATATTGCGAGAAATTTGCAAAAGATACAAAATAATCTTTCCTCGTACCTATATAAATGTTACACACACGTCTGTGTGTGTATGTGTGCAAAGTGTCAATCGGATGGAACAATTTTCTCGGGGTTTTGTATAGAATAAAGAAAGTGGAAGAGAGATTGCGAGACGCTATTTTGGTTCGGTGTATAATAACGGAAGACTAAAGGGATCTGGCTGCATTCTCCTTCCGGTCCGACTATTTATACATGTATATATTTATATATACACATTCTCTTTCTTTCTCTCTCTCTCCCTGCAACGTTTACAGGCTTATCGTCCAAGACTGCAGGCCGGTAGAAAGCTCCGAGCGCGTAAAACGCTGCGGTGTTGCTCGACGTCGCCAGAGTTTACCTTCGTACCGATTACTCTGCAGCCTGACCTACATTCGTTACGCGATTCATGCCACTCTCGACTTCTGACGACAAACGTGTGCAGTGTGCACGCCTCCTGTGCTCTCTACTACTACCACTCTGCACGCACGCAACGTTTGTCAACGTCGCGACTCCACTCGTCCACTCTTTTCCTCTTCTCTTCTTTCCCATCCATCCCCATCGATTACAAAATTATATGCTCGCGTATATCGATCATTCGACCATCACTCTTACTCCTCCTCTCTCGCGAGATTCCGCGGAACGACATTTGCAGCGTGTAATTATATCGTCGCTCTGCCATTTTTCTAAACAGGAAAATCCCCAAACTCGCGACACGCGCGAAACATTTAACGGCGAACGACGTTCTCTCTGCCTTGGCGGTTTTTCATTGGAGGATAAGCAGAGTTCCCGAGGAGGAGACGGAGCTTCGAGACGCGCGAGAATGCGATTCGACGGACACTCTGATAATTAATTAATCGATCGATCGATGATCAAAGGCGCGGCGAAACGCGAGATTCTTCCTCTCGCGTTGCGCGCACGATCAATTTAGCGATGATCGATGCTACGTCGAAGAGAATGATCTCGGTGCTCATTGTCGAGTGCAAAAAGCTCAAATGGAAAGATTGGTGATGGTTGAGTAGGAGGTTGGGGGTGAAGAGGAAGAGGAGGAGGAGGAGGAGGAGGAGGAGGGGGGGGGGGGGGGGGTATGCAGAATTATCAGATTTATTTCGGAGTATTCGAGCAGAGAGAAGTGGTCAATTAAAAACTATATTCTCGCGCGACGAAGACAATTGAGTGTCTTCTGTTTACAAGGCATCTATCGCGCAGAGATCGAAGGAGGAGTTTGACGGTGTTGGTGCATCGATGCTACTGTTCGTCGTATTGGTCGTGGCAGGCCAGTCGTGCCTCCGGTAGATTAAAATTATATTAATCCCGGCTTATGCGTCGATCGTGTCACGACCTACGACTATATAGCTTCTCGCTTCGCCTTACGCTATAATTCTCCTTGTACTTCCAACGTGCTCTTCTGCGATATTGATTTCCACAAGATATATATATATATATATATACATGTATGCGTGTGTTATTTTAAAGGAGAGGCCGAAAGAAAGGCGCGAGTCGAGTGGATCGAAGCAGAGTGGGGATATCGTTTAATTGTTCGGTGGATTATTTACAGGCTGCATGGTTGCAGGTCGACGTAGCACAAAGTTTCTCGGAGATTTAATGGAGAAGCAGGAAGCAGAGTTGATATTCCCTGGATTATTGGCGATTAAGCGGATCGTGCGTTACAGAGCTTAACGTTACGTCTCTGCGGTGATTGGCGCGCGCGCTCCGCATGCATTTCACCTCCTCTTTCTCCTTCTGTTCATCCTCTCGCTAACCAGTTATCGTGCTCGATTGGTTATCTCGGCCTATTACTCGGTCTATTACGCTGTCTTTTCAGCGGGTCGCGAGGAAACTCGCACTCGAATCTCGAAGAATCGATCTCGACGTACTACCTGAAGAAAACTATTGGTTTGAGAAAGAGTTTCCACGAGGTTCCTCCGCGCTCTCCTCGTACGAAATTCATTCATGTTTTAGGTTTATCGAGAGAGAGAGAGAGAGAGAGAGAGAGAGAGAGACGATCGACGGTGCGTAATTGCGAGACGTATCGTCGTTGGATTATTTATTTGCGAACGTATTTATAGAGTATTACGCGGCGCAGGTTGGCAACCTCGTGCACGGTTATGCAATAAATGAGAAGGGGAAGGGGAGGGGACGCGGGTGTGGAGAGAGGGGACCCTGGCGCTGGCTGGTTCGAGACTCGGTGTGTTGGGCGAGGGGGAGGGGGGATCTCGTGGAAACAATGGGAGAGGAACGAGTGGGGGAGGTGAGGTAGGAGCGAAAAGCACGAAGCGCGCGCGAGATGGCAGGGAGGTGGAATGACGAGGAGGGACGCAATGTGCTGTATCGGAGAGGGAGGGGGGGGGGGGGAGAACGAGAGAGAAAGTGACGTGGAAAGGGCCACGGGAGGGAAGAAGACGAGACGAGACGAGGCGAGGCGAGGCGAGGCGAGCACCGACGAAACGGCGCGAGAAGGAAGCGTGAATGGGTGGGGAAAATGGTTTGTGTCGCAAGTCTGGGCGAAGGCGCGCGGAGGGGCTTGCTTAGAATATGGTGTAGAAAACAAAAGAAGAGAAAACAAAAACAAAGTTAGCGAGCGCGAGTATAGGCTACGCTTCCCCGAGAACAACGGCTGACGTCAGACTGGAAAACGTGTCGCAATGGTGCATTCACAGTTCGAAAAGCATAAAAAGCTTCCCACGAGATAACGGCCAGCTAGCTCGTACAAAAGTGCGTAATTAAGGCAATTGGAAAGCGCGTGTGCGTATCTTTCCACGGCAGGCCGGATTGTGTGCTCTCGAATAAAAGGGATCCCCCGCCGCTTTTTTACGCACGTGTGTACCGCGCAACGATAATCCGATAAATAAGTGCATAGGTCAACCGTCGCAAGAATCGCTCTCGCATTGTTGCGATGCTCGCTCTGCGGCCTGCGATTTTTTGCCTCCAAACTCTCAAAGTTTTTCCCTCCGCGACGAAAGACAGGATCGATGGGCATAGAGCCGTGATTTTTCCTCGCGGTTTCCCGACTGTACGATAAGAACGCGTTGTGTGGTATACATGCGAGGGAGAGTGCGTAGCACGGGAGGAACGAATAGGATCTTTTCGGCTCTATTGGTCGAGTATAAAAACAGGAAACGTATGGGGAGGGGGAGAAAAATGGAGAGAAAGAGAAGCGGGGAAACACGATACGCCGTGTTTCCTCGAGTAGCGCGACGAGCGGCCTAAAGAAGACGACGACGACGATGACGACGACGACGACGTGGTAGAGGAGGAAGAAGAAGAAGTGGAAGCTTGTGTGGCACGGTGCTAATAAAGTTGACGGGTGTGTACGAACGCGCGGCGCGCTTTCCGATCTCTCGAGGCCTCGTGGTCCGTCTGGTGGGTTCGTGCCATACCGGGCTTGCTCGGCAAAGTTCGTGCGCTCGGTAAGGTGGAGGGGGGCGAGGTTGGGCGCGTTCGGCCAGCATCGGCCGCGCACAGTTCACTGACCCTCCGTTCGTGCTGGCGTTGGATGTAGGGGAGGGGAGGGGGGGGGGGGCTTTCTGACATATTGTGAGATGCCAGCTTGCTTCGCCTCCGGTCCCCGAAAAATACTTCTCTCTCTCTCTCTCTCTCTCTCTCTCTCTCTCGCTCTCCAGTGCCGTGACACACTCCCCCGTCCCCGTGTCGCTCCTCGGTTCGTCAAAGGCCCGAAATATTCGAGCGGTAGTCGCGCGGGCTTTCCGCGAGTTTTTCCGACGAGCGGAGCACAGCTCGGTTAGTCGCGTCGAAAATCCGAAGAAGTTTCCAAGCGTGGCGGAGAGCCGAGAGAAGAGAGCACCGACGGAGAAGGAAACGCGTGCGTGTGCGCTTTAGTGGTGTTGTCTCGCGGTGGAGCAAGTGGTTCACGGGTGCTCGAGAGTGTTGTTGGCGCGGACGCGCGCGGCATGGAGTTTCTTTCTTCTTTCCACGCGTCTTCCTCTCTCGACACTTTCTCCCTGCCAGTCCGAGGCAAATGCGTCGATGCTCCGAGCAAACTACGCGCCTTCTCTCTCTCTCTTTCTCTCGCATCCGCCTAGTTTTCTCACCGTGCCCGCTATTCTTGTTTTTCTTGGCTGATTCACCGTACGCGGGTGTGCGTTGGCCATGCCACGATAGCGAGAACCGACGTTAAATTTGACCGAGTGATCGTGCGAGTGTTGCCAGTGGGATCCAGTGTATATACGACGTATTTTCGCGCGCGTGTGTGTGTGTGTGTGTGCGAGGGAGAGGAAAACTCGGGCCTCTCCTCGATGCACGGCCTTTCTTCTTTCGTTGCTCGCACGGTACACACATATATAGGAGTGTTGGAGCGTATAGCCAGTGGGGGCAATTGCCCCGTGACCCGAGCACATACGCGCCAATCCTTCCTATCTTTGCTCGATGCTCGTACATACACACTCGTCTCGCGTGCCCCGAAGTTGGCCATTCTTCTCGCTCGCTTCCCGATGGACGAATCTCGCCCGCTCCTCCTCATTTTGTCCCTTTTGCCGTGCCTATGTCCACCTATATAGCGCATTCTTAACCACCAGAACAATGCGCAGCTGTTTTATCAACCCCACTTTCGAGCCTCGAGAGACTGCAGTCCTAGCCTCTCAATTGTATACCCGCGTGAAAAACAACGAGGAAACAACGCATGTGCGCGCGCGATATAGGCTGCGAAACGGTAAACTCGAGGCATCGACGATTCTAATGCGAGGAGAGAATCGGTTATCAGCTTATCTCGCCGAAGTAAACTGGTTTTTATCGTCTGTTTGAAAAAAATACGCCAACGATTTCGCTCTTGGACACGAGGCTTTGAAAGAATTTCGTTGGTCCCGACCGGGCGTAAGGGGAGACACTCGCGCACGAAATAATGTAAATTCGATTGACTCTGGACAAATAGAAAGCGATATCTGCATAATCACCGATAACGGATATCGCTGCCTACGATAATATAACGCGCTAATAACATAATTTTGCTAAATGCACGCATATAGATTCGATATTTGTTTTACATTCCAGTGTTGGCTATTCGCGCCGAGGCTCGGACGGTATCTCTTTATCGGCTCTTACACGTATAACAGCAGTGGACGAATTAGGTCTAATCAGTTGTAATCGCGCACCAATTTCTCACCATTCGAGCGTACGAACATAAAAGTGCGGAGCGTCGTAGCTCGCTATATACACGCGGTGTATTTTTATTGCGTCGGTCGGGCTGGGGGAGTCGTCGTTCGTCTATGAGGGATAAAGGGAGCGAAGGATAAAAGTGGTTGGCTTTTTTTTGGAGGGGGAGTGTGGGTGGGGGACAGAAGCACGGTCGCGTTGGAACGAGTTGGAAATAAGTGCAGGATGTATCGTTGGAGGGGGACGGTGAGAGCGAGGGCGCGGGGGCCTGAAAAGTGGGCAAAAAGGGAGAATTTCGGATGGGGGTAGGTATATAGGGGCTTTGGCGAGGGTGAAGGAGGAGGAGGAGGAGAGGTTGAATTTCGGAAGTTCCGGGTGGCAGAGACGCTGCACCCTGAGCAAGGCGTGACGCATGTCGAAGATGCGAGCGTGCCGGGTGACTGTACTCTGGGTTCATCGTTCTCGGTTATGTAATGTTCGACCGTATGGTGCAAGCGCCTCGATGCTGCTCGTGGCGCTAGCGCTGTCGAGCGAGCATCGCGATACCAGACTCGAGCCTCGAATCCACGCTGCTTCGTGCGTGGCTAAACTAACGTTCGATAGTTGCCACTGCTTGTCAGAGAGAGAGAGAGAGAGAGAGAGAGAGAGGAGAGACACGAGAGTTGAAAAAAGGGGCGGGGGAGGCGTTAATGGCGTAGCAGGGCGAGGCAAAGAGGAGGAGGGGGGGGGGGGGAGGGAGAGACCTTCTCTTTATTCCAGAGGCCTGCACGTACTTTTATCTCTCGCTCTCGTCTCTCGTCATTTCTTTCTTTCCTCGTCTTTTTTTTTTTTTTTATCTAAGAGCCTCGCGATGCCACTTTTCCCTCGTGCTTACACAACTTTCCGGCCAACTAACGGGCGAGTTCGAAGGTTAGGCTTTCTCGTGCCAACGCAGTGAATTACCGAGAGTATTTTTTCTCATTGAAAGGCGCGAGTAACAAATCGAGAAGGACCGAGTTCCGGCAGTGGAGGAGGAGGAGGGTGCGAGGAGAGGGGAATCGACGGATTGGGATTACGCGTATCTCGCATGATTCGTAAATGAGACGAAGGACGAGTGATTATAAATGGAAAGTGGTTTGTCTGTGTTTGGCGGGGTCAATTGGGGCGCGGACAGCACGAGTCCGCAGCCGACGGAAGGACCAAGAGGAGGAGGAGGGAGAGGACGAGGTCCTCCGCAGCAGGTCGCGAGTCCCGTTAACGTCCTCCTCGACGAGCGAAGGTTGCAGGCCAATTCGATCAGAGGTAGCGCCTTCGCCTGCTGCGATATTCTTCCGTCATTATACATATATATAGAATCTCTGCGAAGATGCACCGTGTGCAGCCGTGAATCGGTGCAAAGAAGAAGGAAAGCGTGGAGCAACGAGAGAGTAATCGGCTTATTCGTTTGATTTCAGCCCAGATCGAGATAATCCCGTGCAAGGTGTGTGGCGACAAAAGCAGCGGCGTCCACTATGGCGTCATCACCTGCGAAGGCTGCAAAGGCTTCTTCAGGCGGTCCCAGTCGTCGGTGGTCAACTATCAGTGTCCGCGGAACAAGAACTGCGTGGTCGATCGCGTCAACAGAAACCGATGTCAGTACTGTCGGTTGCAAAAGTGCCTACGCCTCGGCATGTCTCGAGATGGTGAGTATATATATGTATTCACAGTAGGTACACGGATGAATATGTGCAAGAGTAAAAAACGGAGCGAATGAGATACGCGAGGAAAAAAGAAAATGTCCACCTATCTATACCAAATTCGACTTATATATATATATATATATATATATATATATATAAACGCAGTTTGGATATTTAAAGCGCGTACAACGCTTTATTTGTATAGTACAGAGTGGAACGAGCGAGAGTCTCGATAATGCTGGTGCGTTATCGCTGGCGTGGTTGGACTATCGAAGCGCCGCGTTGCGGCCGGTGCGCGCTACCTCGTCTCTCGCTCCTTCTTTCCTGTTTGGTTGGCCGCGACGTACGAGCGACGACGAGACTACTCGGAGAGAGCACGGGGATCGTGTGCGCGCGTGCCACACGCTCCCGGGGTACACGACCCTTTATCGGAGGCTGTCCACCTCGTAGCCCCGTCCCCGCGGCGTGAAATCCGCTTCCCTGCGCGACCAACGGTTCTCCTGCCTATATAGCGCCTATACTCCCACCATTACTATCAGCCTACTGTCGCTGTTGCTGCTGCTGCACCTTATCGAAACACGATATATAACAACGCTTCGTATATATATATATATATATATATGACGAAGCCTATCGCGATAGTTCCAAATGAAAATATAGAGCCGCCACTCGGCGTAATCCGAAACTCTGGCATAACCATTTCCACCGATCATCCTCCGTTGAAAATTTACCAAAAGAAGCATTTTCCAAAGCAACTTTCTCCAGTTTACGGAATTGACTGGATGAAACGCGATATACCGGGGGGGGGGGGGGGGGGGGATTCAGTTACGGTGCGCGCACGAGCTGTGCCGTGGCACACCGAGCGTCGAATGTGTACACCAGCTGCGAGTCAATCGGAGACTCCGAGGGATCGTATCTTTCTCTCCAAGGTGATCCGTACGCGTGTTTCGCCAGAAGCGTCCGTTCCGTTTGTTTCGTACACCGAGCTCGCTCGACGAGATTGTAAACAAGCTGATGCATCCTGGTAGAACGCGGAATTGCTCTTATCGCTCGGCACAATGAGTTACGAATATAGAACTGTGTACGCCGAGTATCAACAGTGTTGAATAGGGGGAGGGGGGGGGGGTTGGAGTATGAATAAGAACTCTAGCGTGTATATGTATATATGTATGTATTACACAAAGGTTTATCAAACGATGCGACGACACGAGGCTGAAAAGGTACGCGAGGAATAAATTTGTAAATTTCATTCCGAGGAAAGGGAGGAGAGAGCCTCTCTCTCTCTCTCTCTCTCTCACTCGTGCAGTCGAAACTCGCTGGAAGCAAAACGCGTGACGCGACGTTTGGCCCCGAACGAGCATACCAAATTCGTTTCCATGTATCTCTGCGGCGCGTCTCTTCTCTAAATGCGTACAACGTGGGGATAAATTATAACGACTGGCATATGGCGCGAATCAATCAAACCATTCGAAATCCTAAACGGTGCGTGCTCACCTATCTCTCTCTCTCTCTCTCTCTCTCTCTCTTCGATACAAACTCGATCCCAACGTTGAAACGTCGCTGCTACGTCGAAAGGCCCGAAATAATCGGATTCGAGTCTGCGGAGGCTTATCATTGAGACGCGCTACGTCACACTCACACACACGTATAAACACGATAGGCGCGTTCGTTGGCGAGAGGCGCTCGTGGTGGGGATACAGCAGAGCGCTGTTCCGTTATGCAGTGAGCCGCAGACGAGCATAACGGCAGAAAGTGCATAGTATGCGCGGGAGTGCGCGCGCGCGCGCGTTCGCTCGCGTTCTTCTTCCTGTTGGCGTCCCCTTCTAGCACGATGCATACTCTTCTCGTCGCGGCTTCTCTTCGCTCGGTCGATCACCCTCCGCTTCTTCTCCTGCCCCTCGGCCCCTCCGCAACCCCTCTTCCAACTCGATCCTCCCGCCCCTCCTCCACCGCACACCACACAGCACCAGCACCAGCAGCCGTCTCTTCATCGAGATCCCAATAGCGGTACATACACGCACAGCTGTGGCAGCTGACTCGACGTCCCTCCGCCCCTCCACCGGTTCATCCCTCCCACTCCCATTTCCGCGCTCGCTGTGTAGAAACACTGCTCTCGTCCAACACCAACCCACGTGTATTTTCTCTCGCTCGCTCCACTTTAATTTCCCCCGTCGATCCCCCAGAAACACGCGCATACACGTACATATATATATATATATATATATGTATACATGACGCAATATCCCTGCGCGCGGAGATTCCTGATAGCTCCGAGGAAGCACGTGACGCATGCCACGCGGTATACTATCGAGGATGCCTTGTGCGCTGCTCGCGGTTCTCGATCCGGTGGCTCGAGCCTTCAGCATCCCCGATACCAGACCCTGCAACCGCGTGCCCACCCTTCCGGACCAACCACGCGAGTTTGCCATACGCGAATGGCGCAATTCCACCATTGACCGTGCGCATTTTTCTGCCCGCAGCCGTTAAATTTGGCCGAATGTCGAAGAAGCAGCGCGAGAAAGTGGAGGACGAAGTGAGATTCCACAGGGCGCAGATGAGGGCAGCTTCGGAAACGGCACCGGACAGCAGCGTGTTCGAGCATCAAACGCCCAGTAGCTCGGATCAGCATCACTCCTACAATGGCGGGTGAGTAATCTGATCCGACTCGGAGGACCCGTCGATGTATCTATATCTCAACGTCTCGTCTCATTCCTCCAACTCCCTCTGCTTCCGCGTTTCTTCCATGTATACTTCCGCTGCAGTCTTTGCCATTTGTATTCTCGACCATCGCTCCGGTTCCTCCCGCAACCTTTCCATTTCTCTCTCCTCTTCCTCTCTCTCTCTCTCTCTCTCTGCATCCATCCGGATCACGGGAGCCTCGCGAGAGTTGAATAACATATCCAGTATTTTTTCACAGAGTTAGGAATCATCCGTTGTTATGCGAAGCAGGAGTCTGTCGTTGAAAAGTTGAGGAACTATGTGGTGGGGATGTTCTCGGGCGAGAGTCTTGATTTCTTTGCAAACTAATTGATAAATCGACTTGGCAGGTACGCGTACGGAGGAAGCGAGTACGCCTCGCCGCAGCCGGGAACAGGTGGATCGGGCTACTACAATCATCAGGCGATGACGAATTACGAGCTAAGCGCCGATTACGTGGACAGCACGACGGCCTACGATCCCAGACCGACGCAGACGCAGGTTGCGGACACCGTTGCTCCGGATACACCTTCCGCAGTCACGGCGACCGGAGTATTGCCGAGCGTGGTCACCACCGGTGAGTCTGCATTTTCTCAAGTTCCTAAAATCGACGTAGTTGATCATCATCGCTGTATATTTCGAAGCACGCGGGTACAGTCGCAATGCGTGTGACGCGAATCGAAAATACGAAAGCGTTCATTATTATACATATATACAGATTGAGCGAATTTGCGCACAGTCCTATGTACAAGTCGCATAAAAATTGACAAGAAAAAAAAGCCAGGGATACTATTTATTACACATATATGTATACTGTGTGGAGGGCTACTGGTGAACTTTGACTTTTGAACGAATCAGGAAAGTCGCTGTCTGGCTCGACAACAGGAAGCAGTACGGGAGGCAGCAGCAGCGGGGGTGGTGGTACCAGTGGCGGCGGCGGCGGTGGCGGTGGCGGCAGCAGCAGCAGCGCTGGTAGCGGAGGTGGCGGCGGTAGCGGTGGTGGTAGTGGTAGCGGCGGCGGTGGTGGTGGTGGTGGTGGTGGCGGCGGCGGCGGCGGCGGCGGCGGTGGCGGTGGTGGTGGCGGCAGCAGCGGGGGTGGAAACGGGGGTGGCGCGGGAGGGGGCGGTGGTACC
Organism: Prorops nasuta; assembly: GCF_024137725.1. Taxonomy (NCBI): domain Eukaryota; kingdom Metazoa; phylum Arthropoda; class Insecta; order Hymenoptera; family Bethylidae; genus Prorops; species Prorops nasuta. The sequence continues at coordinate 4,972,937 of NW_027116814.1, forward strand.
GGGGCTGGCAACGGGGGCGGAAGTTCGAGCGCTGGCGGAGCTTCGAGCGGGGGTAACGGAGGAGGTGGTTCGCTCAGCGGGGGTGGAATTGTTGCCGTCAAGCAAGAAAACACCGTGGAGCTTGCGAGTCTTGGACACGGATCTTACACGATGGTCGACTCGACGACGTTTCTCAGCAATCAACAGCAAAGAGTCAGCAATCCTGCCGAGGACGATGAAGTACCGAGTCTGCCCAGTATGTCCCATGCAAGATGTGAGATTACGTTTGTGTCCTTTGCACGGGCATGCTTCGCTTTGCTTCTATGCATCTAAATAAGTCCCTTGCAAAAAAAGAAAAAAAAAACCCCGATGAGAAAAAAGTGAAACACGTCCATATGTATATACCAATCGAGTCTCTAGATCGACGGATTCGGCCAGACTTTGCTCTTCGTTGGAGCTGCGCGGGATGCGTCGATTCATCGATATATATATATATATATATATATACGATTGTCTAATTGATTTAATCGCGGAATTTGATTTTGGATAGCGCACGCTAATCTAATTTCTCGAATATCGAGCGATAATTCTCTATATAGAGACCGAGGATGAGTCGATCTATACGAGGGAATCAAAGGCGATTACATCCTTCGAGGATTAGATTAAAATTACAAAAGCATGCTAGACAGACCTAATAAAAAACAATTCTCATTATAGTGCAGCAGCTGCATCATAATTCAGAGGCTACGTATTAATAGATTTAATTTACACGACGTATATATGTCGTTCGAATATAGATTTATTAAATATTGGTGTCTTTATGCTCGTTGCTGCTCGATCCATGTATAAACTTTCGGCTCATGTGTGGATTAAAATACTTACATATATACCCGTCTATAAGCTTACTTTTTCCGAACTTTGCGGGAGACTTTAGAGAGAGAGAGAGAGAGAGAGTCTCCCAATCTGTACTTGGACGTAAAATGCATGCAATTTATTATTACTGTAGCACACATTTGCTTAATCGTATCTAGTACATATAGAATAGACGTTTGATTTTCAGGTTTATATCAAAGAGACACACGATTATTACTTTTGATTAGTAGTTGATCATTTATTTTATCCGATGCATGAAAATTCTTGGCGTATATAGTCTACTTTACATATATATATATATTTACTATATATCTTATAATTTGATTAGGAATTTGCTTGAGTAAAAGTAGAGAGATGTATATCGTGCTTGAAGTTGGAAAGATAATCTAGTATTTGTTGTGTATATATATACTTACTGTTTTTGATGATGAGAATGCGTGAATGAGAGGTGCGAGTCGAAGGAAATAAATGCGCAGGAATGACAGGATTAAAATTTTCTTCATAGATCCGGCGCAAATAAGCGAGCTACTGTCAAAGACAATAGCGGATGCCCACGCGAGGACGTGCCTAGTGTCGACGGAACAAATCCAGGAGTCCTTCCGGAAGCCTCACGACCTCTCCCGATTGATCTACTACAAGAATATGGCGCACGAGCAGCTCTGGCTCGAGTGCGCCCAGAAACTTACGACGGTTATCCAGCAAATCATCGAATTCGCCAAGATGGTTCCTGGATTCATGAAGCTCTCGCAGGATGATCAGATTGTTCTACTTAAGGCCGGTAAGTCGCTCGGCATATCCTTACGCAATTACACAATCGTCAATATATATACGGGGAATTTAGAAATTAGCTCTAAAGTTAATAATGCACAAAAAGAGCAAAAGTGGCGAGCGTCGAGAGCGACGCAAAGTTGCCGGGATAATTAGCCTGAGCAAAGTCGCTTATTGTTCTGCAAAGGGGCAGGCAGATATTCCAGGAAAGATTGGGCAAGATTAATGGCAGATGAATGCCATAACGAATCGGTTATCCTAATATCAGCTGACGCAGTGCTGCGGGATAATTGCTAGAGTTTTTCCATTCATTTTTACTTTTTTATCGCCCGGCGAATGCCAAAGACTGACTCACCGCGCGCGGCACGACGATATTGAAAGGTTGAGCCGTCGTCGTCGGTATATACCGACGCCTATATATATATATATATATATCGCCGTAGCGCGAGTCGATAGAGAGGAGAGGGAATTTTTCTCAAGCACGACGATTGATTTGCAGGTTCCTTCGAATTGGCTGTGCTACGCATGAGCAGGTACCTCGATCTGCAGCAGAATTGTGTTTTATACGGCGACACTATGCTGCCACAGGACGCGTTCTACACGACGGACACGGCGGAAATGAAACTGGTTTCGCGTGTCTTCGAATTGGCCAGAGGCGTCGCTGAACTGAAGCTCACGGAGACGGAGCTTGCGCTGTATAGTGCGACGGTTCTGCTGAGTCCAGGTTCTTATATAACATGATGATAATAACGGTAAATTTCATAATACGCTCATGGTCCCTCTTCCTCTTCTTCTTCTTTCGGCAGATCGACCGGGACTGAAAGGACTGGGGGAAATCACGAGGCTCTCCCAAGCCGTGATCAGAGCGCTGAGGTCGGAGCTCGATCGAAATCACGTTTCTCCGATCAAGGGTGACGTCACGGTGTGCGACGCGATTCTCGCCAAGATCCCGCAACTACGGGAGATCTCGCTCTTGCACATGGACGCCTTGGCAAAGTTCAAACGGTCGCAACCTCACCTCGAGTTTCCGGCCCTCCACAAAGAGCTTTTTAGCGTCGACAGCTGAACGATCGACGCGGCGCAGGGCGTCCCGACGCTGCCGAACAAAGCGAAACGCGAGTAACGTGTGGGGCCTTGCTCTGTCGAGGTAAGAACCTGCACCCACACCCCTCTCCCCACTCCCCTCGCGCAACGCGCATCGTACATCTCTCTCAACCAACATTCTTCTTTTTCTCTGTTTCAGACTATTTCCTTCGTAATGAACGTATTGGGCCTTAAATAAACATAACATTGTTATATATAAAGTATACATAAAGCAACATAAAGTATATATATATATATATATATATAAGTATATATAAATATATATAAAAATAAGTATATATTTATATATACACGCATACACACAACACGTACACACAAACACAAACATAAGATATATTATACATAGAAAAAATTCGAGAGTACGCGTATGTTTGAGTGTGTGAGAGAAAGAGTGAGCGAGAGGGAGAATAGGCAAGAAGCAGGATGCGAGAGTGAAACTGATAAATCGGTTGTTACGATACATTTATAAAATATATATATATTGTACGAAGCATACAGTGGTTAACACACCGCGCCAGGCTAGTTCCAGGTTAATCGTCGTACACTCTCGTTATAGGTATACCACTGTATGTATATGAGAGCGAGGGGACTGACGTATAAATAAGAATTTTGATCGGGTCGCTCGAGTGGAAGGAATCCCCGAAAAGACGAGGTGGTAGAGAGGCTGGTAGAGCAGCAAAATGGAAATTGGCGGAGAGAGAGAGAGAGAGAGAGATTTTTATCGACGATGTGCGAGGACGAGCAATGGAGGCTTATCAGTTGCGCTGTATCATATCTACGCGATATTCAGATGGTAAGCTTCGGCTGCTGTCGATAGTACGCGTTGATAGCACGACGGAGAGCAGTCTCGCGTTATTATATATATATATATATATATATATATATATATAGTTGATAGTTGTAGACTACACTAGCGTACCTTATTAGAGCGAGCCGATCGAAATTCAACGGTCCGTGTATAGCTCCGTCGATCGATCGCTACGAGCCACGAGTGGCGTCGATCTTGGAAGCAGCCTGGCTGACTCGCGTTTACACACACACACACACACACACACACGCGCGCATGCACATGAAGAAACACCCACAGACGGACAGGGACACGGAAACAAAGAGAGAAGGCGCTACATTCACACACACAATGAGCCACGTACCCGCGCGAACGCGTGAATAGAGTTAATCAGATATAATAATTATGTAAGCATTAACATTTTCGTACTGAGCAGCACCGTCTGTCGCGTCTCTTTATACGTAATGTACGTACTTCTTAAATAATACTATTTACCTTTTCTCCTTCCTCCCGCAGGGAGGAACCTCGCGAAGCGTTTTTTACGCTCCCGATCGGGTTCCCTTTTGCTGTTCCGTCGTCCTAGGTCGTCCCTATTTTCTCACTTTCCATAATAATCATGTCTCGGTCTCCAGCATCTCTCAAAGGAACAAAAATATTCTCTGTATAGGTGGACGCGCGCGCGTTTACTCTTTCTCTATGCTATCATGATATATACATATAGATGACGATACCTATGTATAACGTGTACAAGATTTATCTCGATCGCTTCGAGTTTCTCTTTCTCTCTCTCTCTCTCTCTCTCTCTCTCCCTCTCCCTCTCCCTCTGTCCATCGAAGCTTTCAAAGACTGATCGGATCGCGAGAGGAAAAATAACGGCACGGCTCGGATAAGCTTCTTGTTTGGCGCGGATCGATCGGAAGGATACGCCGAGGGAACGCGATCCATCCGGAAGGGGGACAGAGTCTACGATATATATATATATATATATATGTAAGGAATAATTGCAAGTTTCTTGGTCGGATCCCACACGACGCGATTACCGAGAGACGGAAGCAGCTATGGAGAACCCGCGACGGCGCGCCGACTGATACGTTTTCGAATGGTTAATAATACTTATAGCGAAATTAAGAGATACATATTATTCTGCCGATTAACGAGTAAGTGCGTAGAATTCGTTTAATTGTAGATAACACGTACACAGTCACGTACGCGCGCGCGCGAGTGCAACTTATACATACTATACCGCCTCCCATTCTCACCCACACACTCACTACACATCTACAGGAACATCGACACACACTAATGTCGCAACACGTAAACACGCGCACGCATGTTGCAATTAGACGTTATTATCGCAATTTGGAGTTAAATTTTATAATATATAATATATAAAAAAAATATATATATATGATAAATAAAAGTTGACGGATAATATAAAGTTATATACGTATAGTATACATATACTGTATATACGCATGTATATGTATATTATATCTAATATCGAAGGAGGTCGTACTTTTTTGAGGCTCACGTGGATCGCATAATCTTTTTGCATAATAGTAATGATAATATATATATTTATATATATATATATATATATATATATTAATAATAACGATGACGATGCCGACGAGAGACGATAACGAATAATGATGATGACATTGCTACGAAGAGAAGAGTATCGTTCATTGATATATTGGATCTTGTTCTTCTTCTACTTCTTCTTCTTCTTCTTTTGATCGTCAAGAAATTTCTCAAGATCGTCTCCAGTGTAACTGAGAGTAACAAATAAACTCATCATATATTCCTTGCATTATAATAGAGTACATATTATATATACGTGAATCGTTATAAAATGCCATAGGCAATTGTTTTCCTTTAGTTACAGCATTGAAAAGTTAAGTTTGTTAATTAAAAGTATATTATATATATATATATATATATATATATATATATATATATATACACATATAATTCAGTGATCTGTGATCGAATGTATCGTGTAGTTTATTTGATTATCGATATACACAGAAGAGAGTTGAGGAATAATTCAAGAATCAAAGGTTCGGGAGCGCGAGAGGATGCGTATATACATATACGTGTGCTCGAGCGCGCGCAACCCTTGGTCGTGGAGTTATTTTCTCGTGCTGTACCTGTGGTGTGTTAAATTGAAATTAGCGCGAAATAACGGAAAATTTAACCATTGTTATTACAGTGAATTCGTACTTATATATGCTTGTTTCTTATACATATAGTATACATTATAAATAGTATATGAGTATGTATACGGGTTTTTGCGAGCCTGATAGCTGAACCACGTTTCCTCGAAAAACAACGATGTACCTTGTGCGCACATACGACGTGTGCGCGTAATCGCCTCGAATTTCATTGTATATTAAGTAAAGACGAGAGACTATGCTGCGCGTAGGCTATAAATGGTATCGTTGCGGTCCGCGCGATGGTCAGCCGTGCGTTCGCAAAATGGCAGAGAAATACATTAATTAAATAAGTCGCGAGGGATATAAAGCTAGTGCTATAAGGAAAACCTTTCGTTCAAATTTCAAACAAGTGTACCGCTTTTTAACGATAATCATTCGCGCGTCAGGCGCAAGAACAAATCGTGCATGGGCTGAACTTGTCTGCAGATCGTTTGTGGGTAAACGGTAGCAGCGGCGGCGGCGGCGGCAGCAGCAGCAGCAGCAACAACATAAACAATAGGAGAAACAACAGCAGCGGAAGAGAAACATTTCCACCGAAGGAAGACAAAAGTCATGATCGTTCACACATTGTAGTATACCTTCGAAACATGAAAAATTATTAATCCTTTGCGGTCCGAGCTCTATATGCTTTCCTCGGACTTTGACTTTGACTCACTTACACGAGAACGATAATAATAATGAGAGAAACACGCGTGTTCATGGGTGCCGGCAGGATCTGCCGATAACCGCGATATTTCTATATCTACTACTATTGCATAGAGTGTAGAAAATCTTACCTTCTTTCCCTCTCTCCTAATCCTCTTCCTCTTCCTATCCCTCATCCACATCCACATCCTCATCCTACTCCGCTAACTTCAACAACCCCGGAATACAAGTATATGCTATAATCCTGTAGCCAGGATTATAAAGTGATTGTGATATTTGAAAGTAACGAGTTATTTAGTAATTTAATTATTTTATCAACGTAGAATTTCCTTCTATCTCTATATACATATACGTATGTTATTGTTGCTTCCTCTCCGTACATCTCTCTCCACAGTTCCATCTTTCCACCACATGTGAAATCTTGAAAGTTTCGTAATGTTCTGACGGTGCCTGTGCACACCGCGTAATTTTTTGTTGGCGGGGGGGGGGGGAGGGAGAACACGTTTTCGTCCCGTTAGCATCTCTAGGGTCATTGAGTATCTGCGCGAATTGCATTGAGAGGATCTTCGAGCGGTCGGTTCAGGAACGAATTCAGCAGAAACAGCAGTTTATGGGAAGAACAACATAATCGCAAACAAAACAAGCAAACAAAAAAAAATGAAAAAACAGAAATAAATAAACACCAACAATGTGTTCTCGCCGACGTGCACTATCACGCGCTCGTCGCGATCAATTGTGATGAGGATCTCAGTATACTCGCTGTGAGAATCGCGCAAAAAAATATGGAAAGAAGGGAAACAACAATATAATACTTGAGTGAGAAACAGAGAGAGAGAGAGAGAGAGAGAGAGAGAGTGAGTGAGGGAGAGAAGGCGGGAGGGGGAAGAAGCACGCGCGTTCGCACAGGGAGAAATTGGAGAATAGAGAGGACAAGTAAACCGAGACGGTATACTATAGATAAAAATAGAAGGTAAACGAAGCGACAAGCCGCTTTCCAGTGGCACGATTCTCTCATTCTATTGCGTTACCGACTAAATTTAGATTAAAGTCACGTGTTATTCCTTTAATAAATCGATATACTAGTGAATCTGTTACTATCGAGCCTCCGACGGAATTTCCAACTGTTTTCGTATGCGTGAGAAGGCAAACCGATAGACAAATCGGTACATAACGTTGTTGCACGATTAAATTAAATGTTGATCGATTGTTATGACTTTTCAAAAGAGACTCGCGACTTGGGCGTTCGCGTTAGAAATAACGATTATTGAGTAAATGAGAAAGAGAAACGCTCGTACTACTGGAAAACGCCTTCGTGTAGTCAGGATATAATTCACACAAGTTGCAAACACCCTACTGTACGACTGTTGCTTCATTTCGCTTAGATTAGCGATTTTAGGGTAAAGGATATCGCGATTACGCAAATTCATAAGGTATCTTTTAATTCGGATATACAATAAACATATTGCTATATGAAATTATCGTATTAAGATATCTATGTATTAATTTTGTTATTGACCGCCTTGTAGTTAAATTACAACAACAAGAAAAAAATGAAACTTTAATTAAGATATGCCCATACCTGTAAAAAAAAAAACGAGGGCGACGATTTCTATCATTTCTTATGTTTTATTTAAGCTCTACCAGGAGAAGGATATGCACCATGAGCCACCACCACCAGCAACAATATAATATATTATAAAGACGGGTGCTCCAAATTAATCCGTTACGTGTGAGAGACTCATTTTTCGGAGAAATAACAATTTTATCTTTATATTTATTTTTTGAGAAGAGCGAATCTATGTACAGACAGTAATAATGTGTTTATCTTACAAGCTTTTCTATTAATTTACTAGAAATAATAAAGATATAGTAATGATATTGTTATATACATACATTAATATTATTGTTTTAATAATTATTTAACTGCAGATTATTTGCAGATAATCAAGCACCTTTTATAGTATCTGTATCCCGAGCATTGGAACAGTGAAAAGTATACAGAATAATTAAGCTCCATGTTGTTATTTCACTTTTTACATTTACAAGTCATTTATCCACGGACGTTCAAAGCTACATTTTTAATCAATTTCATCATAAACATCTATATCTTTACGTTGACAATAAGAAATAAGATTGATCAGTTTTAACTACGATACACATTGTAGTTAAAATAACTTACTCTAATGCATGAGGACCTAAAAGTATCTTCTTGGTCTCTTCAAGTTCACATTCAAAGTATTCAGTTTAGTAGGTAAGTATTTATGTTACTCCTAGTATCAATTGGGATGATAAATATAAGATGCATTTTTCACAAGCTATATCATACTGATTGTTTATAATGGGTAGTGTTATTGCTGTTGAATAAAATTAAATGAATTAAAACATAGAAGAAATTTAACAAGTATTTGTGACAAAGCTATGTGAGTATTATCAAAAGATTATTATCATCAACTTAAGTGAAAACAATATATATTTGCAATGTATAAAGAACATTAATTTTCATAATTGTAGAAAGTAGAACACTTTCTTTAAACCTTTTGAGATTCAGAATTACTGCTAGCAAGACATACAAAAGTTTACCCTTTTACGGTAATATTTCTAATTCAAGCAATAAACAATTAACAAAATATCAAGATAAATAACAATTACATAATCAGTGATAAATATTGAATGATAACAACTTAAAAAAATTTATAACTTGCTAACTTTAAGTGGTTTGACTCTGTAATGAAATAATTAATAAAATATATTATCGACTGCAGACAGCTAAAGCGAGAGAATGTTGAATAAAATTAAAAAATATATACACTGCTTTTAAACAAAATTAATATAAAGAATTCAAGTAATCGCGCTTCAAGTAAAGGTGCTCTAACAGTTTTTTTAAAATAGGAAAGATCCAAGATGGCAGATGCGCGGCGCGAGCCTATCTCTCTCCCCCGCTGTATCATGTACCTATGTATGTATGTACTTTCCCTAGTGCTGTGCTGTGTTCCTTTCCGACCATCCGACCTAATCACTCCGTGTCTCGGCTCTAACAGAATTGAGCAATGAGAGATTGAGAGCACTAGCACGTCTTATATATGTATGTACATACCCTTCCGACTGCCGAGTGCTTGTCGCTGATTGGCTGGATTCTGACTGGCTGACAGTGGCGCTGTACAGAAAGCTACCTCGATGTTGATTGGCTGGCGAGAACGGCTGCGTTCAGAGAATGACCGCTACGGTACTGTGGCGCGCGTAAGGTAAGGTAATTTCAGGGTTCACAGTAGTTCACACGAAGCTTCGCAAGGATTCCACCCCCACCCACCACCCACCACCCGACGCCAACTGTGAAAAGCGCGCCAATTTCTCATTTCTAACGGTCGTATCGTCCGTAGTATAATTTTCCTATAGCGTAGTATCCTTAGGATACTACGCTACAGTTTCTGTTCCCTGCGGGATACTACGCTATAGTTTCTGTTCACTGCGGGATCCTACGCTACAGTTTCTGTCCTTGCGGGATACAACCAATGCCAGGTATGGCTTTTTCTAATGTTTCGATGCATTTAGGAACTGCTTTAAAAAGACACCAGCGCTCTTACTATGTAGTACTAATACGCGCGCCTATGTATAACTCATCCTCGCTTATCTCGTATATACACAATGGGAAATTAAATCATATGTAGCTCAGGCATCAGATAGTGTAGTAATGAATTAAATAATATAATTCAACCCGGGAAAGAAAACTATAGTATAATTAACGGGAATCCATATACCGACATTACAGGGCGAAAACTATTTCGCATGCAGCGTCGTCATTTGTTGACGGATTGTAAAGTTATTACAGGTTTTTGGGAATGCCAGAAGCTTATCTACTAAGTTACGTTAGGAAAATTAACAAAAAATGAAAAAAAATTTTTGTTTAAATAAATATATTAACATTATTGAGAAACAACAATTAAATCGCAAAATCCCCCAACGTACTTTACTAGATAATGTTCATACGTTTCCAAAAAGTCCACAAAAATGCAAATCTGTCAAGAAATGACGATGCTGCATGCAAAATAAATAATTGAAGAATTTCGTGTTGGCGACTTCCCGAACACGAAATTCTTCCATTATTTATTTTGCATGCAGCATCGTCATTTCTTGACAGATTTGCATTTTTGTGGACTTTTTGGAAACGTATGAACATTATCTAGTAAAGTACATTGGGGGATTTTGCGATTTAAATGTTGTTTCTCAATAATGTTAATATATTTATTTAAACAAAAAATTTTTTTCATTTTTTTTTAATTTTCCTAACGTAACTTAGTAGATAAGCTTCTGGCATTTCCAAAAACCTGTAATAACTTTACAATCCGTCAACAAATGACGACGCTGCATGCGAAATAGTTTTCGCCCTGTAATGTTGGTATATGGATTCCCGTTAAGGTGTGGTGTGCTCTTGGCACTTCTACAAGATTCCCAAAGATCAGAAAATTAATTCGAATCATTTACTAATCGGAAGGGATCTTGTAGAAGTGAGCCCCCCCACCACGACAAGGTGGCACACCGTCGGGGAGGGAGGCGGCGCCGCCTCACCTGAAACAAAAAGAAAACAAAAATATACTTGAAAAAACGAGTATTTAACCCGAAATGTGGAAGGATTTACAAAGAAAATATTTCCACATTTCAGATTCTAATTAGGAATTTCAAAGACAGACAAAGATATAAATTAATAAAGCATGCTAAAAAAAGTGAATGAATAGAGAAACTAACTAAATTGTTACTTCTTTCCAGCGGTTAGTTGAGAAGCTTCCTCCTCTCGAGCGTGAATGTTAATTCACACAAAGGTCAACCAGATCTTGACTGATACTCTCCTCAGTGACTAATTACCCTTACATTCTTTGTCCCTTGGTGTGGATCCGAGTTGTCACACGAAGAACTACTACGTCGAGGAAACGATTTACACATCAATAAAGATGGACCCCTATTAGGTGAACTTAATGAGCCAACGTCGAGAGTCCACAAGGACAAAGTAAGTAAGGGTTGATAGTCGCTGAAGGAGGATCAGCCCGAGCCAGTTGACACTCGAGAGTCCACTTCTCAATAAACACCTGTACTTGAATTAACAATGAATGAAAATAATAAGATTAAATTTATCTATCCTTGAAATTATTTAAATAAATGTGGACTTAAGTAAACGGACTGGTAATTAAGCCCTACTCGTTGACAGCCTTATCCTACAAGAGTCCTTCCTAAAACATAAAATAAATTAAACAAGTATGAGAAATAAAAAAATAAATTATTTGCCAGTACGTCCTCTCCCGATGATGTCCCGATTCCAAGTGAGGGTTTGACTTGGTCCAACCCAGGATGGCAATGGCGCATGATTAGTGTTGGATTTATGTCGATATTGGGAAAATGCGGTCACTATCCATGGCTCTCTCCCGCTCCAACTGAAACAGAAAGAAAACAAAAATAAAATTGAAAAAACGAGTATTCAACCCGAAATGTGGAAGGATTTTCAAGGAAAATATTTCCACATTTCAGATTCTAATTGGGAATTTCAAGGACAGACAAAGATATAAATTAATGAAGCATGCTACAAAAAGTGAATGAACAGAGAAGCTAACGAAATTGTTACATCTTTCCAGCGGTTAGTTGAGAAGCTTCCTCCTCTCGAGCGTGAATGTTAATTCACACAAAGGTCGACCAGATCACGGCTGATACTCTCCTCAGTGACTAATAACCCTTACTTTCTTTGTCCCTTGGTGTGGATCCGAGTTGTCACACGAAGAACTACTACGTCGAGGAAACGATTTACACATCAATAAAGATGGACCCCTATTAGGTGAACTTAATGAGCCAACATCGAGAGTCCACAAGGACAAAGTAAGTAAGAGTTGATAGTCACTGAAGGAGGATCAGCCCGAGCCAGTTGACACTCGAGAGTCCACTTCTCAATAAACACCTGTACTTGAATTAACAATGAATGAAAATAATAAGATTAAATTTATCTATCCTTGAAATTATTTAAATAAATGTGGACTTAAGTAAACGGAGAGTGTTTACTTCCTACTCCTTGGTAGCCTTGTCCTACAAGCGTCCTTCCTAAAACATAAAATAAATTAAACAAGTATGAGAAATAAGAAAAGAATGTATTTGCCTGTACGTCTTCCTCCAACGACGGCTCGATTCCGAATGATGGTTTGACTCACTCCAACCCAGGATGGTAATGGCGCATGATTGGTGTCGATTCGTTATAGGGTTTATGTCGTTATTGGATACGAGGTCACTATCCATGGTCCTCTAGCGCTCGACCTGAAACAAACAAAAAAATTAGAATAAATTTGGAAAAAAACGAGAATTCAACCCGAAATGTGGAAGTATTTTCAAGGAAAATATTCCCACATTTCAGATTCTAATTAGGAATTTCAAAGACAGACAAAGATATAAATTAATAAAGCATGCTACAAAAAGTGAATGAAAACAGAAGCTAACGAAATTGTTACTTCTTTCCAGCGGTTAATTGAAAAGCTTCCTCCTCTCGAGCGTGAATGTTAATTCACACAAAGGTCAACCAGATCATGACTGATACTCTCCTCAGTGACTAATTACCCTTACTTTCTTTGTCCCTTGGTGTGGATCCGAGTTGTCACACGAAGAACTACTACGTCGAGGAAACGATTTACACATCAATAAAGATGGACCCCTATTAGGTGAACTTATTGAGCCAACGTCGAGAGTCCACAAGGACAAAGTAAGTAAGGGTTGATAGTCGCTGAAGGAGGATCAGCCCGAGCCAGTTGACACTCGAGAGTCCACTTCTCAATAAACACCTGTACTTGAATTAACAATGAATGAAAATAATAAGATTAAATTTATCTATCCTTGAAATTATTTAAATAAATGTGGACTTAAGTAAACGGACTGGTAATTAAGCCCTACTCGTTGACAGCCTTGTCCTACAAGAGTCCTTCCTAAAACATAAAATAAATTAAACAAGTATGAGAAATAAAAAAATAAATTATTTGCCAGTACGTCCTCTCCCGATGATGTCCCGATTCCAAGTGAGGGTTTGACTTGGTCCAACCCAGGATGGCAATGGCGCATGATTAGTGTTGGATTTATGTCGATATTGGGAAAATGCGGTCACTATCCATGGCTCTCTCCCGCTCCAACTGAAACAGAAAGAAAACAAAAATAAAATTGAAAAAACGAGTATTCAACCCGAAATGTGGAAGGATTTTCAAGGAAAATATTTCCACATTTCAGATTCTAATTGGGAATTTCAAGGACAGACAAAGATATAAATTAATGAAGCATGCTACAAAAAGTGAATGAACAGAGAAGCTAACGAAATTGTTACATCTTTCCAGCGGTTAGTTGAGAAGCTTCCTCCTCTCGAGCGTGAATGTTAATTCACACAAAGGTCGACCAGATCACGGCTGATACTCTCCTCAGTGACTAATAACCCTTACTTTCTTTGTCCCTTGGTGTGGATCCGAGTTGTCACACGAAGAACTACTACGTCGAGGAAACGATTTACACATCAATAAAGATGGACCCCTATTAGGTGAACTTAATGAGCCAACATCGAGAGTCCACAAGGACAAAGTGAGTAAGAGTTGATAGTCACTGAAGGAGGATCAGCCCGAGCCAGTTGACACTCGAGAGTCCACTTCTCAATAAACACCTGTACTTGAATTAACAATGAATGAAAATAATAAGATTAAATTTATCTATCCTTGAAATTATTTAAATAAATGTGGACTTAAGTAAACGGAGAGTGTTTACTTCCTACTCCTTGGTAGCCTTGTCCTACAAGCGTCCTTCCTAAAACATAAAATAAATTAAACAAGTATGAGAAATAAGAAAAGAATGTATTTGCCTGTACGTCTTCCTCCAACGACGGCTCGATTCCGAATGATGGTTTGACTCACTCCAACCCAGGATGGTAATGGCGCATGATTGGTGTCGATTCGTTATAGGGTTTATGTCGTTATTGGATACGGGGTCACTATCCATGGTCCTCTAGCGCTCGACCTGAAACAAACAAAAAAATTAGAATAAATTTGGAAAAAAACGAGAATTCAACCCGAAATGTGGAAGTATTTTCAAGGAAAATATTCCCACATTTCAGATTCTAATTAGGAATTTCAAAGACAGACAAAGATATAAATTAATAAAGCATGCTACAAAAAGTGAATGAAAACAGAAGCTAACGAAATTGTTACTTCTTTCCAGCGGTTAATTGAAAAGCTTCCTCCTCTCGAGCGTGAATGTTAATTCACACAAAGGTCAACCAGATCATGACTGATACTCTCCTCAGTGACTAATTACCCTTACTTTCTTTGTCCCTTGGTGTGGATCCGAGTTGTCACACGAAGAACTACTACGTCGAGGAAACGATTTACACATCAATAAAGATGGACCCCTATTAGGTGAACTTATTGAGCCAACGTCGAGAGTCCACAAGGACAAAGTAAGTAAGGGTTGATAGTCGCTGAAGGAGGATCAGCCCGAGCCAGTTGACACTCGAGAGTCCACTTCTCAATAAACACCTGTACTTGAATTAACAATGAATGAAAATAATAAGATTAAATTTATCTATCCTTGAAATTATTTAAATAAATGTGGACTTAAGTAAACGGACAGGTAATTAAGCCTTACTCGTTGACAGCCTTGCCCTATACTTGTCCCTCTTAAAACTTAAAAAAATTAAGCAAGTATGAAAAGTAGAAAAATAATTAGGATATTTGTCAGTACGTCCTCCTCTGATGACGGTTTGACTCCAAATAATGGTTTGTCTTTCTCCAACTGATGGAGAAAAGGGTACAGGGTTGGTATGAATTCCATATCGAATATATATCGATATTGGACTGTTTTGCCACTAGGAATAGTCCGCTTCCACTCCACCTGAAAATAAGAAATGTTAATAAAATTTGAAAAAACGAGTATTTAACCTGAAATATGGAAGGTTTTTCAAACAAAATATTTCCATATTTCATTTTATAATTTGGAATTTCAAGAACTGGCAAAAATGGTATTTAATACGAAGATTCTACCAAAAACATACGATTTTAAAAAAAAAGGGAAAATGGTATTTGATTCTAGTTATTAATTGAGATGCATCTTTCTCTCGAGAGAGTGAACGTTAATTCAATTAAGATGTGCCTTTATTAGTTGAACTGGACGTGTGGGAAGATAGAATCTCCGTGGAAAATGAAGTTGAGGTGATTCCCTTTATTTTAAAAGGAATTAAGAAACCTGAAAATGATACCCTACCTAATACCGAAAACTATAATGACTATCTAATTCACAAAGCTAAAGAGCCTACATATAACGCCAATCTAAACCTAATGAAAAACAGAAAATAAGCGCAAAATAGAAATAGACGATACGGAGGATCTGAAAAACATTAAAAACAAAACAAGAAATGATTTTAACCGAAGAATGGCCAACTGTAACCTACTGATAGGTTTTTGGTCATTCTTTAGTTAATAAAAAAAATTTCCACGGTTTTACCCGTGGGACTCACTCATTCAGCGAATTCCCAGCCATAATTCATACATATTCTGCGATAATACCGAAGATGGGAATGGTGATGTTGATGGCGATGATAATGGCGTTTATGATGACGATGGAGATGAGGACGCTGACGTTATGCACTCGCGAAAAAATGATTTTTAAGGTACACTTCTCGCGACAACCGCACTACGCGACGAGCAGCTCACGACTGACACTACGAGACTCGGATTATTCAAAAGGCACTACGCGACGCGATTTCTTTTTAACGAACACTACGCGAGAGAACCGCACTACGCGACGAGCACTACACAACTGACACATCGAGACTTAGATTTTTAAAGTATCAGTGCGCTACGCGATTTCTTTTTAACGTACACTACCGGGACAACCGCACTACGCGACGAGCAGTTCACGACTGACACTACAGACTCGGATTTTTGAAGCAGCTGTGCGCTACGCGATTTCTTTTTAACGAACACTACGCGAGAGAACCGCACTACGCGACGAGCACTACACAACTGACACATCGAGACTTGGATTTTTAAAGTAGCAGTGCGCTACGCGATTACTTTTTAACGTACACTACCGGGACAACCGCACTACGCGACGAGCAGTTCACGACTGACACTACAGACTCGGATTTTTGAAGCAGCTGTGCGCTACGGGATTTCTTTTTAACGAACACTACGCAGGAGAACCGCACTACGCGACGAGCACTTCACAACTGACACTTCGAGACTTGGATTTTTAAAGTAGCAGTGCGCTACGCGATTACTTTTTAACGTACACTACCGGGACAACCGCACTACGCGACGAGCAGTTCACAACTGACACTACAGACTCGGATTTTTAAATCAGCAGTGCGCTACGCGATTTCTTTTTAACGAACACTACGCAGGAGAACCGCACTACGCGACGAGCACTTCACAACTGACACTTCGAGACTTGGATTTTTAAAGTAGCAGTGCGCTACGCGATTACTTTTTAACGTACACTACCGGGACAACCGCACTACGCGACGAGCAGTTCACGACTGACACTACAGACTCGGATTTTTAAAGTAGCATTGCGCTACGCTATTTCCTTTTAACGAACACTACGCGAGAGAACCGCACTACGCGACGAGCACCACACAACTGACACATCGAGACTTGGATTTTTAAAGTAGCAGTGCGCTACGCGATTTCTTTTTAACGTACACTACCGGGACAACCGCACTACGCGACGAGCAGTTCACGACTGACACTACAGACTCGGATTTTTGAAGCAGCTGTGCGCTACGCGATTTCTTTTTAACGAACACTACGCAGGAGAACCGCACTACGCGACGAGCAGTTCACGACTGACACTACAGACTCGGATTTTTAAAGTAGCATTGCGCTACGCGATTTCTTTTTAACGAACACTACGCGAGAGAACCGCATTACGCGACGAGCACTACACAACTGACACTTCGAGACATGGATTTTTAAAGTAGCAGTGCGCTACGCGATTTCTTTTTAACGTACACTACCGGGACAACCGCACTACGCGACGAGCAGTTCACGACTGACACTACAGACTCGGATTTTTGAAGCAGCTGTGCGCTACGCGATTTCTTTTTAACGAACACTACGCGAGAGAACCGCACTACGCGACGAGCACTTCACAACTGACACTTCGAGACTTGGATTTTTAAAGTAGCAGTGCGCTACGCGATTACTTTTTAACGTACACTACCGGGACAACCGCACTACGCGACGAGCAGTTCACAACTGACACTACAGACTCGGATTTTTAAATCAGCAGTGCGCTACGCGATTTCTTTTTAACGAACACTACGCAGGAGAACCGCACTACGCGACGAGCACTTCACAACTGACACTTCGAGACTTGGATTTTTAAAGTAGCAGTGCGCTACGCGATTACTTTTTAACGTACACTACCGGGACAACCGCACTACGCGACGAGCAGTTCACAACTGACACTACAGACTCGGATTTTTAAATCAGCAGTGCGCTACGCGATTTCTTTTTAACGAACACTACGCAGGAGAACCGCACTACGCGACGAGCACTTCACAACTGACACTTCGAGACTTGGATTTTTAAAGTAGCAGTGCGCTACGCGATTACTTTTTAACGTACACTACCGGGACAACCGCACTACGCGACGAGCAGTTCACGACTGACACTACAGACTCGGATTTTTAAAGTAGCATTGCGCTACGCGATTTCTTTTTAACGAACACTACGCGAGAGAACCGCACTACGCGACGAGCACCACACAACTGACACATCGAGACTTGGATTTTTAAAGTAGCAGTGCGCTACGCGATTTCTTTTTAACGTACACTACCGGGACAACCGCACTACGCGACGAGCAGTTCACGACTGACACTACAGACTCGGATTTTTAAAGTAGCATTGCGCTACGCGATTTCTTTTTAACGAACACTACGCGAGAGAACCGCATTACGCGACGAGCACTACACAACTGACACTTCGAGACTTGGATTTTTAAAGTAGCAGTGCGCTACGCGATTTCTTTTTAACGTACACTACCGGGACAACCGCACTACGCGACGAGCAGTTCACGACTGACACTACAGACTCGGATTTTTGAAGCAGCTGTGCGCTACGCGATTTCTTTTTAACGAACACTACGCGAGAGAACCGCACTACGCGACGAGCACTACACAACTGACACTTCGAGACTTGGATTTTTAAAGTAGCAGTGCGCTACGCGATTTCTTTTTAACGTACACTACCGGGACAACCGCACTACGCGACGAGCAGTTCACGACTGACACTACAGACTCGGATTTTTGAAGCAGCTGTGCGCTACGCGATTTCTTTTTAACGAACACTACGCGAGAGAACCGCACTACGCGACGAGCACTTCACAACTGACACTTCGAGACTTGGATTTTTAAAGTAGCAGTGCGCTACGCGATTACTTTTTAACGTACACTACCGGGACAACCGCACTACGCGACGAGCAGTTCACAACTGACACTACAGACTCGGATTTTTAAATCAGCAGTGCGCTACGCGATTTCTTTTTAACGTACACTACGCAGGAAAACCGCACTACGCGACGAGCAGTTCACGACTGACACATCGAGACTCGGATTTTTAAAGTAGCAGTGCGCTACGCGATTTCTTTTAAACGTACACTACCGGGACAACCGCACTACGCGACGAGCAGTTCACGACTGACACTACAGACTCGGATTTTTGAAGCAGCTGTGCGCTACGGGATTTCTTTTTAACGAACACTACGCAGGAGAACCGCACTACGCGACGAGCAGTTCACGACTGACACTACAGACTCGGATTTTCAAAGTAGCATTGCGCTACGCGATTTCTTTTTAACGAACACTACGCGAGAGAACCGCACTACGCGACGAGCACCACACAACTGACACATCGAGACTTGGATTTTTAAAGTAGCAGTGCGCTACGCGATTTCTTTTTAACGAACACTACGCGAGAGAACCGCATTACGCGACGAGCACTACACAACTGACACTTCGAGACTTGGATTTTTAAAGTAGCAGTGCGCTACGCGATTTCTTCTTAACGTACACTACCGGGACAACCGCACTACGCGACGAGCAGTTCACGACTGACACTACAGACTCGGATTTTTGAAGCAGCTGTGCGCTACGCGATTTCTTTTTAACGAACACTACGCAAGAGAACCGCACTACGCGACGAGCAGTTCACGACTGACACTACAGACTCGGATTTTTGAAGCAGCTGTGCGCTACGCGATTTCTTTTTAACGAACACTACGCGAGAGAACCGCACTACGCGACGAGCACTTCACAACTGACACTTCGAGACTTGGATTTTTAAAGTAGCAGTGCGCTACGCGATTACTTTTTAACGTACACTACCGGGACAACCGCACTACGCGACGAGTAGTTCACGACTGACACTACAGACTCGGATTTTTAAATCAGCAGTGCGCTACGCGATTTCTTTTTAACGTACACTACGCAGGAAAACCGCACTACGCGACGAGCAGTTCACGACTGACACTACAGACTCGGATTTTTAAAGTAGCAGTGCGCTACGCGATTTCTTTTAAACGTACACTACCGGGACAACCGCACTACGCGACGAGCAGTTCACGACTGACACTACAGACTCGGATTTTTGAAGCAGCTGTGCGCTACGCGATTTCTTTTTAACGAACACTACGCAGGAGAACCGCACTACGCGACGAGCACTTCACGACTGACACTAAAAGACTCGGATTTTTCAAACTGCACTACACTAGCGACAGAATATGCAGTTTATCTCTCCTATGTTTTCACTTGTCGCTTGTCGCTCGTCGCTAGCAGCGACATATTCTGAGGCGGGTTCTGAATGTAGGAACGAAGGAAACGGGTAATCGCTAGCAGCAATCGCATAATGGTTTCTTAGGGGTAGTGACTGTGGTGTCGTGTTATGGTGTATGACATTTGAATTTAATTTGCATGTATAAAAAAATTGTGAATATTCAAATAATAATCAAAAGTAATGAGGTATGCACATATATTGAATGAGGAATTAATAAAGGTTTCATATATATTTGAAATGAATGTGTTTTCTTAAATCCTTGTTATGAAAATATTTCCTTCATTTTCCTATATAGCATGAGAGGATGAAAATTATATAGTTCATATATCAGAAAATAATAATTTACATTAGTAAAGTTATAATTATCCTTAGTTTGATAATTTTATTAGTAAAATTCATTGTTGCTACATGTTACTTATAATAAAACTTAATTGAATTTATTTTGTAATAAAAATGTTACAATTTAAGATTCTGTTTTTAGTAAGAAATCTGTACAGGGTGAGGAGCTTAAACCGCCCCAAAACATTAGTAGAAAAAGATGCATATCTTTTTAACTATAAGAGATATTCAATTTTTTTATATGACCTTTGCGAAAGCAAATAACAAGAGGATTCGAGAATGTCCTATGCACAAATTGAATATCTTTTATAATTAAAGAGATACTCGTCTTTCCGCATCTATATTCTAGGGCGGTATAACAGCTTCACTCTGTATATATGCCGTATTATTTTACAAGCAAAGCCTGTTTTTTGGGTTAATTATATTCAACGTTTTTTATATATTAATTACAATAATTATTCATTATATTATTTTAGCTTCATATGTATCGGCTTGCTATAATTGTGACAAATGTATTTTCAATTTGAATTTCCATCCATTTTTCAAATTTAAAATTCACACGATCCGCCTGTTCCGTTCCGTTGAATACATAGTATACAGAGCAGCGATACAGGCGATACGGGCGATACTAGCGATGTCGCTGAAAAGTTGGATAAATTCAACTTTATTTCAGTGTCGCAGAAAGTGTATACTTTATCCCACGTGACCATTTGTCGCTAGCGACGAGCGACAAGTGAAATCGTACCTTTAATGGCCAAAACACGTCCGAAAGCAGAGATGAAACGGGAGATTGCTCATGCCAGGTCCCGAGGCAATCCCTACCGGTAGGCGGCGCTGGTGTTGGCAAACGCGTGTCTCAGGTCCATCTAACCCCTAACGCCATCTATCGGAAGAGACCACGAAGCACGAGCGTTAAGCTTAGAATAGGGTAAAACCAGAGATGAAACGGGAGATTGCTCATGGCATTGTCCTAAAATAATCCTTGCCGGTAGGCGGCGCTGATGTTTGTTAGAAGTTGAAAATTCCATAAAACCACTAACGTCATCTGTCGGACGCGAATGGAAAGCACTTTGTTAGGCACACACACCATTACTGTGGTGCGAATGCGTGTGCAACCTCCTTCGGTTACCATCGCTCAGCTTCGGACATCTTCGCTATACATCGAGTTCGAGAGAGAACGGCATAGTTTTATCGGATCTCTCTCTCCCTCTCGATCTAACTTTCGTTTAGCCGAAGAGCCGAGTAAAATTCCTTTTCGTCCTGCTAGGCCAGGCGATAGAGCATTTTTGCATGACATAAATACTAACAGCAAACCGCCTGTGCGATTATATAGAAGGGGGTGCGTAGATTAATGGCTATTTTAAATCTCTATTGACTGGCCTATTGAGGCTTCTGCTCTTAATCGTTGCAAGCATTAACACACACACATGCGTGCAACTACGTTAATTATTAATTATCAACATATTATAATTCTTCGCAGGGTCAAAACTATTCTTAAATTTAAAATTTCTATGAAAGAATGACAAAAATATATTTTTCTAGGAAGGTAATTTTTTCGAGGTACCTTCTCTCCTCTAGATCCATTGCTTTTTGCTAAATCAGGGGCACCTCGCGAAGGCTATTGCAATGGTCTTGAACGGAGCAGAGGCTATGTTTGTTCCTTTTTGCTTGATTTAAGTTTTAATTTATTTTTAATATACAAATAATTCATATATATTTAGAAAGAAAAAGGCAAAAACGAACAAAACTCATTGCGCGTAACTCCGTTCCTGAGCATGTTTGCTCTTACCCCCTGGAAGGGAGGGGAAGGGTAATAAAATTTGGAAATGGGAACCTGAAAAAGAAAGCCTACCTATCACCGAAAGCTATAACGCCTACCTATAGTACGCAAAGCTAAAAAGCCTACCTATATCGAAAAGCTAAACCTGAAAGAAAATACACACGCACGCAAAATATGATAACGCAATTGAAGAACCTGAAAAGAAAACACACGCACGCAAAATATAATAACGTAAACGAAGAACCTGAAAAGAAAACACACGCACGCAAAATATAATAACGTAAACGAAGAACCTGAAAAGAAAACACACGCACGCAAAATATAATAACGTAAACGAAGAACCTGAAATGAAAACACACGCACGCAAAATATATTAACGCAACGAAGAACCTGAAAGAAAAAAACACACGCACGCAAAATATAATAACGCAATGAGAACCTGAAAAGAAATCCTGCCTAACACCGAAAGCTATAATGCCTACCTAAAACGCAAAGCTAGGGGGCCTACCTATATCGGAAAGCTAAACCTGAAAACACAAGAAAAAAAGAAAAATATGGTTTTAACCGAAGAAGGACCGATTGGAAGCTACCGGTAGCTTCTCTCGGTCATTCTTAGGTTAAATAAATAAAATCCACAGTTTTACCCGTGGGACTCACTCGTTCGGCGAAAATCCAACGATGGTCGAGCTGCAGTCTGCGGGAGATGACGACGATGACGGAAACGGCACTCCCGATATTTAAATAATTGTATTATTTCGACGCGGCGCGACGCGCACTTTTTAAACGAGACTACATACGCGACGCGGATATTTAAACAAATTAAAAATCGCGGACGCGGAAGATTAAAAATTGCACTCGCGACGCGAAAGTTTCAAACTGTACTGCGAAAAATCGGGTTTAAAAATTCACTCCGCGACGCGGACGTTCGATTCGCGCACTTACACCTCAAAGTGAGGTCGCCCACTATAACAAAAAGAAACAAAAAGAACTCCATGTTATTAAATTCTATCTATTTGATTGTAATTGGATGTTTATTTCTAGCTTGAAAAGAAAAATAATGTACTTACAGGCTATGAGAGTCCTTGAGGCTGTTGCCCTTGGCCGCTGCATCCACCAAAACGATGCACTACCACAACACTCGCGCCGCGCACTGTCTTTATTTTCGATTTTTTTTCGAACGTAAATACTTTAATTTTAATCACACTATGCATATTTCACTATTGTATTCATTTAATTAAACCCGCACTGCGAAAAATATCCTCAATTAATGAATCATTTTTCATTATAACAATGGTTAAGTTTCGTTAATATAACAAATAAATTCATCGATTTAATAACGAATAGTTCATTACGTACTAAACTATTCGTTAAATGAATCAATGTATTTCTTATATTAACTCACTTTTTTCATTCTTATAACAAAAACTTGTTCAATTATTTCAGTATTTTATGTGGGGTATAATTAAAGAATCACAATAATAAAACTACACTTGTGTGATTAAAATAAAGTATCTTTAATTATTATTATTCGCGAATAATTAACTGGTTGTCGATGATTACGACGAAAAAAAAACCGGCGCGCGCGATTCACCGACAACCACCACGTGTAGATTCGGAAACTGAACTGCCACTTTTGACAAGCAACGTGCTCGTCCAGAAGTGACGTAATCGAATCTGATTGGCTGGAGATTTGGCTACGCCAATCAGTGCGATTACTGACTTTCGGTTTGGATGATTTAAAGATGGGAGCCATTTTGGATTTAAAATGGCGACTGCTGATTAATTATCTGCATTTTTATAACCAATCAGCGATCAGCATTCTAAATTCAGCAAACAATTAAGCATTAAGCGTGTTTAGACAGCTTAGCACTGTGATAGCGCTGCTTAAAATTAAAATGCGCCATGATTGATCTCGAATTAACAGAATTGACCAATCATAATATAGCGTTAAGGTATTTGGATTGCTAATAAAAATGATTTTCTTAAAATGAAACCAGGCTAGCAATTGGCTAGTTTTACTGGCAAGTCCATTTAGGCAGACACTATGCAAAAAGTATCAGGCAAACGCCGCATAAAGCTAAAATTATTCTTAATTTTGTGGCTTGTCCTTTCATAGAATGAAAAAAGGCCTATTTATTCTTAAAGGGATCCTTCAGGCTCTCGTCGTAAGCCGCAATAATGAAAAGATGAAACGACTTGAATGTTAATCTACACATAACGTCGTATCATTGCCCAAAAGTTTCAACTTAATAGGTGCTTTCGAGGATTCCCTTAAAAATAGACAGAAAATAAATTTTATACATAGGCCAGGCGATAGAGCATTTTTGCATGACATAAATACTAACAGCAAACCGCCTGTGCGATTATATAGAAGGGGGTGCGTAGATTAATGGGTATATGTTTTTCACTCGAGTTTCGTGTCCGGCTAATTGTTACAAACCATTTAATGCCAAAAAATCGCATTTTTTTCAGTTTTTTGCTTGTAACTTTTTATCTAATGGAGCAATCTTAATGCCCCCGCGAAATAAAATGTAGAGCATTAAAATACGAAGAGATTGCCGGGTCAAAAGTCCTGATCGGATAATTAGCAGCGGGGAAAAATCGGAAAAACCGGAAAATTAGGCGTTTTTTCAAAAATTCATAACTCGGCCATTTTTTGAGCTGGAGCACCGGGCTTTTGGGAAAAAGTAGAGAATTGTAGGTAGTTTATGTGTGCAAAACCCTATTACTGTGAAACAATTACTTTAGTCATAGCAGCAGTTTGAATTTTCGAGAGCGCGATTTTCGAGCGAGGCTGTATGAAATTCTGTTGGGGTGATTTTAATTTTGAAACCAGATTTGAAAAGTTGACATCGTGCCCTACAAAACTGCAATTTCAGTTTTTCGATAAAATGCTTGTAAGTGGGTGAAAAAGCTACGTAAAGTCGGCGAAAAACGGCCGAGCGCGCATATATCTTCCCCGCCGCCGCCGGTCGGTCCTCCACTCCTCGACCGCGCGAGCGCGCTCGGCCGTTTTTCGCCGACTTTACGTAGCTTTTTCACCCACTTACAAGCATTTTATCGAAAAACTGAAATTGCAGTTTTGTAGGGCACGATGTCAACTTTTCAAATCTGGTTTCAAAATTAAAATCACCCCAACAGAATTTCATACAGCCTCGCTCGAAAATCGCGCTCTCGAAAATTCAAACTGCTGCTATGACTAAAGTAATTGTTTCACAGTAATAGGGTTTTGCACACATAAACTACCTACAATTCTCTACTTTTTCCCAAAAGCCCGGTGCTCCAGCTCAAAAAATGGCCGAGTTATGAATTTTTGAAAAAACGCCTAATTTTCCGGTTTTTCCGATTTTTCCCCGCTGCTAATTATCCGATCAGGACTTTTGACCCGGCAATCTCTTCGTATTTTAATGCTCTACATTTTATTTCGCGGGGGCATTAAGATTGCTCCATTAGATAAAAAGTTACAAGCAAAAAACTGAAAAAAATGCGATTTTTTGGCATTAAATGGTTTATAACAATTAGCCGGACACGAAACTCGAGTGAAAAACATATACCCATTAATCTACGCACCCCCTTCTATATAATCGCACAGGCGGTTTGCTGTTAGTATTTATGTCATGCAAAAATGCTCTATCGCCTGGCCTATGTATAAAATTTATTTTCTGTCTATTTTTAAGGGAATCCTCGAAAGCACCTATTAAGTTGAAACTTTTGGGCAATGATACGACGTTATGTGTAGATTAACATTCAAGTCGTTTCATCTTTTCATTATTGCGGCTTACGACGAGAGCCTGAAGGATCCCTTTAAGAATAAATAGGCCTTTTTTCATTCTATGAAAGGACAAGCCACAAAATTAAGAATAATTTTAGCTTTATGCGGCGTTTGCCTGATACTTTTTGCATAGTGTCTGCCTAAATGGACTTGCCAGTAAAACTAGCCAATTGCTAGCCTGGTTTCATTTTAAGAAAATCATTTTTATTAGCAATCCAAATACCTTAACGCTATATTATGATTGGTCAATTCTGTTAATTCGAGATCAATCATGGCGCATTTTAATTTTAAGCAGCGCTATCACAGTGCTAAGCTGTCTAAACACGCTTAATGCTTAATTGTTTGCTGAATTTAGAATGCTGATCGCTGATTGGTTATAAAAATGCAGATAATTAATCAGCAGTCGCCATTTTAAATCCAAAATGGCTCCCATCTTTAAATCATCCAAACCGAAAGTCAGTAATCGCACTGATTGGCGTAGCCAAATCTCCAGCCAATCAGATTCGATTACGTCACTTCTGGACGAGCACGTTGCTTGTCAAAAGTGGCAGTTCAGTTTCCGAATCTACACGTGGTGGTTGTCGGTGAATCGCGCGCGCCGGTTTTTTTTTCGTCGTAATCATCGACAACCAGTTAATTATTCGCGAATAATAATAATTAAAGATACTTTATTTTAATCACACAAGTGTAGTTTTATTATTGTGATTCTTTAATTATACCCCACATAAAATACTGAAATAATTGAACAAGTTTTTGTTATAAGAATGAAAAAAGTGAGTTAATATAAGAAATACATTGATTCATTTAACGAATAGTTTAGTACGTAATGAACTATTCGTTATTAAATCGATGAATTTATTTGTTATATTAACGAAACTTAACCATTGTTATAATGAAAAATGATTCATTAATTGAGGATATTTTTCGCAGTGCGGGTTTAATTAAATGAATACAATAGTGAAATATGCATAGTGTGATTAAAATTAAAGTATTTACGTTCGAAAAAAAATCGAAAATAAAGACAGTGCGCGGCGCGAGTGTTGTGGTAGTGCATCGTTTTGGTGGATGCAGCGGCCAAGGGCAACAGCCTCAAGGACTCTCATAGCCTGTAAGTACATTATTTTTCTTTTCAAGCTAGAAATAAACATCCAATTACAATCAAATAGATAGAATTTAATAACATGGAGTTCTTTTTGTTTCTTTTTGTTATAGTGGGCGACCTCACTTTGAGGTGTAAGTGCGCGAATCGAACGTCCGCGTCGCGGAGTGAATTTTTAAACCCGATTTTTCGCAGTACAGTTTGAAACTTTCGCGTCGCGAGTGCAATTTTTAATCTTCCGCGTCCGCGATTTTTAATTTGTTTAAATATCCGCGTCGCGTATGTAGTCTCGTTTAAAAAGTGCGCGTCGCGCCGCGTCGAAATAATACAATTATTTAAATATCGGGAGTGCCGTTTCCGTCATCGTCGTCATCTCCCGCAGACTGCAGCTCGACCATCGTTGGATTTTCGCCGAACGAGTGAGTCCCACGGGTAAAACTGTGGATTTTATTTATTTAACCTAAGAATGACCGAGAGAAGCTACCGGTAGCTTCCAATCGGTCCTTCTTCGGTTAAAACCATATTTTTCTTTTTTTCTTGTGTTTTCAGGTTTAGCTTTCCGATATAGGTAGGCCCCCTAGCTTTGCGTTTTAGGTAGGCATTATAGCTTTCGGTGTTAGGCAGGATTTCTTTTCAGGTTCTCATTGCGTTATTATATTTTGCGTGCGTGTGTTTTTTTCTTTCAGGTTCTTCGTTGCGTTAATATATTTTGCGTGCGTGTGTTTTCATTTCAGGTTCTTCGTTTACGTTATTATATTTTGCGTGCGTGTGTTTTCTTTTCAGGTTCTTCGTTTACGTTATTATATTTTGCGTGCGTGTGTTTTCTTTTCAGGTTCTTCGTTTACGTTATTATATTTTGCGTGCGTGTGTTTTCTTTTCAGGTTCTTCAATTGCGTTATCATATTTTGCGTGCGTGTGTATTTTCTTTCAGGTTTAGCTTTTCGATATAGGTAGGCTTTTTAGCTTTGCGTACTATAGGTAGGCGTTATAGCTTTCGGTGATAGGTAGGCTTTCTTTTTCAGGTTCCCATTTCCAAATTTTATTACCCTTCCCCTCCCTTCCAGGGGGTAAGAGCAAACATGCTCAGGAACGGAGTTACGCGCAATGAGTTTTGTTCGTTTTTGCCTTTTTCTTTCTAAATATATATGAATTATTTGTATATTAAAAATAAATTAAAACTTAAATCAAGCAAAAAGGAACAAACATAGCCTCTGCTCCGTTCAAGACCATTGCAATAGCCTTCGCGAGGTGCCCCTGATTTAGCAAAAAGCAATGGATCTAGAGGAGAGAAGGTACCTCGAAAAAATTACCTTCCTAGAAAAATATATTTTTGTCATTCTTTCATAGAAATTTTAAATTTAAGAATAGTTTTGACCCTGCGAAGAATTATAATATGTTGATAATTAATAATTAACGTAGTTGCACGCATGTGTGTGTGTTAATGCTTGCAACGATTAAGAGCAGAAGCCTCAATAGGCCAGTCAATAGAGATTTAAAATAGCCATTAATCTACGCACCCCCTTCTATATAATCGCACAGGCGGTTTGCTGTTAGTATTTATGTCATGCAAAAATGCTCTATCGCCTGGCCTAGCAGGACGAAAAGGAATTTTACTCGGCTCTTCGGCTAAACGAAAGTTAGATCGAGAGGGAGAGAGAGATCCGATAAAACTATGCCGTTCTCTCTCGAACTCGATGTATAGCGAAGATGTCCGAAGCTGAGCGATGGTAACCGAAGGAGGTTGCACACGCATTCGCACCACAGTAATGGTGTGTGTGCCTAACAAAGTGCTTTCCATTCGCGTCCGACAGATGACGTTAGTGGTTTTATGGAATTTTCAACTTCTAACAAACATCAGCGCCGCCTACCGGCAAGGATTATTTTAGGACAATGCCATGAGCAATCTCCCGTTTCATCTCTGGTAAAACATATATGCATTGTTGCCAGAAAGCGGAATAAAGAGAGCGGAGATATTTTCTCGGACCTCTCTGTCTTTCTCGCTGTTAGCTTCTAGCAGAAGAGTCGAGGCAAAATCTTTCCGTTTCGCTTTGCCGAAAATCTACCAATATTCGATGTCATTTATATTTGCAGGCCAATGCCTTTATACATGATTTTTTCAGCATATTTATTTATGAGCACTGACTTATTTAAATCAATAATAAATTAAGGAAATGCGTAATTGTTATATAATAATTATTTTAACTATAATTTCATCGTTTATTTCGCTTATTTCCGTAAAATCTGAATTTCTTTAGTTTATTATTGATTATTGTAAGTCAATGGCCATTAAAAAAAATTTAATCTTAAAAAAAAAAAGAAAAGTACCGTTCAGGAATCGAACCCGGACCCACAAATCGCCACGCGATTACCTTACCGCCTAGACCACGAGGCTTCTTCAGTGCACCGTAAACAGATAGTCTTTTTAAGGGCTTGAAATCTTCTTTTAAACCATATAAATAAACGAGCAACCGACAGCTTTATTCATTATTATTCTGTCATAATGGTACACAAATTAAGGAATAATTATATTTTGAATAGTTTTCAAAAGCTTTTCCAATAGCCAAGAACGAAGATAAATAATCAACGCTCGCAGTTTCCGTTCTTGGTTATTGGAAAAGCTTTTGAAAATCTACATTATATAATTATTCTTTAATTTGTGTACCATTATTATAGAATAATAATGAATAAAGATGTCGGTTCTTCGTTTATTTATATGGTTCAATAGAAGATTTCAAGCCCTTAAAAAGACTATCTGTTTACGGTGCACTGAAGAAGCCTCGTGGTCTAGGCGGTAAGGTAATCGCGTGGCGATTCGTGGGTCCGGGTTCGATTCCTGATCGGTACTTTTCTTTTTTTTTTAAGATTAAATTTTTTTAAATTGCCATTGACTTACAATAATCAGTAATAAACTAAAGAAATGCAGATTTTACGGAAATAAGCGAAATATAACGATGAAATTATAGTTAAAATAATTATTATATATCAAATACGCATTTCCTTAATTTATTATTGATTTAAATAAGTCAATGCTGATAAATAAATATGCTGAAAAAATCATGTATAAAGGCATTGGCCTGCAAATATAAATGACATCGAATATTGGTAGATTTTCGGCAAAGCGAAACGGAAAGATTTTGCCTCGACTCTTCTGCTAGAAGCTAACAGCGAGAAAGACAGAGAGGTCCGAGAAAATATCTCCGCTCTCTCTTTATTCCGCTTTCTGGCAACAATGCATATATGTTTTACCCTATTCTAAGCTTAACGCTCGTGCTTCGTGGTCTCTTCCGATAGATGGCGTTAGGGGTTAGATGGACCTGAGACACGCGTTTGCCAACACCAGCGCCGCCTACCGGTAGGGATTGCCTCGGGACCTCGCATGAGCAATCTCCCGTTTCATCTCTGCCGAAAGCACTGAGAGCTTATTATACCTAAAACACTATACTTCGTTTCTTCTCTGTGAATCACACTTACTATACATTTTGCGTGGTATATTCAATTCTCGCCAACAAACTATACAGCGTAGTATCTTCCAACATGGCGGACTTGGCAACGCTGACGGCTGAACCCATCGTGAGAGCTACGTAGACGGTACGGTAGAAAGCCGGCCCGGTATACATAGAGAATCATTGACATTCTTCCAAATTTTTACAAAGAACCGGTCGTATAATTAAGCGGAATACGTTAATGTAACATTTTAGAAAATGTAATATTCATAATTGCCGCATCAATGGGTAAATGGCAGAGATTGGCAGTCAATGCTCATTTGCAAGGTAAGATTTTAATTTCTTTATCATTAATATGATGATTATTTTAAATCATAACCAATAGATATTGGAATCTTGTGTAATAAATTACTAAATACTTAGATGGTTGTACAGAATGCAATCTTTAGACTATTGGAGGGTGTTTTTTGTGTTCTGAATGCGAGGAATCATTCTTCATTTGCAGATTATTTTCAGTAGTCACTACTGATTATTATTCTCTCTAAAATGCAATCACAGTGGACCAAAGAGAGGTATCGTCAAGAACAAGAGGCATTTGTCTCAAATCATGGAGGAACGACATCTCAGGAAGTCATTTATGCTATATTACCTAATATTTCTAGCATTTTATTAGCTGCTACCACTACAGGACTTATTGGAAAATATGTACACAGAAACCTTAAATTATTACTTGAATTTTTGTTAACAGTGGTACCTTGCATCCTATGCTGTACGCTGTTATCAGATCATGTAATTACTATTTCTTTCACAATGTTACTCATTTCCTTGATAAATTTAATATTTATGTATAACTATGGTAAACATATCTTTAATAATAACATCCATAGGCTATCCAAAAGAAGGCCATTTATCACAAACTTTAGGGCAATGATAAATATTTCCACTGCTGTATGCATATTAGCTGTTGATTTTCAAATATTTCCTAGAAAGTTTGTTAAAACTGAAGCTTTTGGGTATAGCCTAATGGATACAGGGGTGGGATTATATATAATAGCAAATGCTTTAGTTTGTCCAGAAGCAAAGAACTTTAATGTCTCACCAAAGTCAGGTTTTTTGAATAATTTTACTAGGAATATTAAAGATTCTACAAAAAACTGTATTCCTTTATTGATATTTGGTTTTGGAAGAATGGTTGCTGTAGAATTGGCAGGTTATCAGAAGCATGTATCCGAGTATGGAGTACATTGGAACTTTTTTCTAACATTAGCTTGTGTAAAATGTTTTACAAGCATGATATCCAGCACCATTAGCTCAAAGTACTCTTTAATATCAGGAATTTGGATTATATCGATGCATGAATATATTTTAATGACAAATGGTTTAAGAGAGTGGGTTTTGAGTAACGAACCAAGAAAAGATTTTTTCTCTGCAAATAGGGAAGGAATTCTTTCTATACCAGGCTACATTGGCCTTTATCTATTAGGTGTTGCAGTTGGCAGACTAATACACTCGACCTATAGAAACTCTGATGCACAAACTAACTTACAATTTAAAATTTTCAGTTATTCCTTTGATGCAGCATACAATAATTCTATGGTTCTTTGTATTAAATTATCTCTAATTGCTGCACAAACATGTGCAACTACTTTATTTTGTGATTCTTACTTTGGTGTTTCAAGAAGATTAGCAAATGCTGGTTATTGTGCTTGGATTCTTACTTTAGGTAGTATGCTTCTCACATTATTGTTGTTAATCGAGATTATATTGGATATTTTTCTTTATAATTCACATATATCAGAAAAATTGAAATCAAAAGTAACAAACAAAGGAAAGTTTGGTATTAAAGAGAAAGCTATATGTTCAACATCAATGACTCTAGAAATATTTGAAGCTGTTAATTACAATGGGCTGCTATTCTTCTTAATTTGTAATGTTATGACAGGTTTGATTAACACTGTTGTTCATACACTGCATGTAGATAAAATGGGGGCTTTAGAAATTTTAATTGCTTATATGGCTGTGGATTTAGTCCTTATTTTGATATTATTTAGGAGGAAAGTACAATTTAAGCTTTAAACTATTTGTAAGTTTTTACCATTTGCAACCAATGTTAGCAATTATAAGTGTAAGATTAAGCTTAGTGATAACAGCAATACAAATAAATATTTATAGAAAATACTAGTTCATAACATCATCAGTAGATCATAAATAAAACTGTGTGGTGTCTAATATAAAGTACTGCCAATAGAGGGGTAAGCATATCTGTGTATTATATTTATTTCTTTTGTTAAAATAAATATATACATTAATAAAGTAATATGTAAAAAAGTACAATTGGTAACAAACATCGTTGTAAATAGTTTATAGTATATTTATAAAATTATTTATTACTTTGGATTGATCACCATTGATAGGAAATTGAGATAGAGATTGTGTCTCAAAGAAAAAACATTTAGTTTTTAAATATTACAATCCCTGTTTTTCCAGTCCTATGTGCCATTATTAGACACTCGATGAGTATTTTTAGTTTATAAGATTTTAAGATCATCACAATTCTTCCTTTATCTTAGCATTTGATTCTTTGTCAGGTATCGTTTTTGAGAGCTTAATTTTTTTAGTTGTATCTGTATTTATTTCTTCGCCATAAGGGATCATTTCAATAAAATTTTTAAAAGTTTTGTGATTCTTTACATGAGTTTTTGCTTGAGCAACAATTCGTACGAATTCTTTCACGTTAAAGCTATAATTTGTAAATTTAGCATGAGCCCCTCCATCGGGATGTGTACCCTAAAAAAACAGTAGAGATTTTTTTTATATAATACATTTTTAGTACTGCTAAAAATAAGTTACTTAATGTAGGATCTTACAGGATCTTGTTGAATTAATTTCTCAGTATCTTCCCATGTGAAATATTTAACTCCACGTAAACGAGCAAGATCTTTGTAGCATCCAGGATCTTCACAATTATATCTAAAAGAAATTGTATTAAAGATATTGTAGTCTCATTGGTTTTTAATATTTGTCTTACATTTCGAATACGACTGCCCAATCGGGTAAAAACATTAAATGTGTTAGACCTGCTCCATGTATACCAATAAATATATCGGTGTTTCTAGTTATTTTCAATTGTTTTTTAAATGGAATTTTTTTATTATAAACAACTTTGCGCACTTGATATTCGGGATCTTGGCTCAAAGCATTTACAAGTTCATCTTCGTTTAAAATCCTTCTATACTGAGTATCTCTGCTTAAGAGAGTAACACGAATCTTACGATTCTTTCGATCGAGTAATGGAATTTGAAGTCTGTGCAAGATATGATCACTAAATGCTTTAAATAATCCACTCCTTTCACACCCATAAATCTGAAAATCGAATAACTCGGTTAAACTGATCCGGTTTTGTTGAGAAGGCTCCTTTACAAAAAGCACGCATGAAGATATTTGAGAATAAATTAGAATAAATTTAAAAAATGTAGAAAACGCGTTACAAGTGGAGTGTTGTAATAAAGGCCAAAGATTGCTCGCGGTAACAATGGAAACATTAGGTTTTTGAAACAAACAGTCTCGCCCCTAAATGTTTTCAGATCCCACAATGGATTACTGGTGAAAGCATGAAAAGTATCTTGAAACGCTGACTGATAGCTAGAAAAGTGAAATGCGGTAAAAAAATCAGTTCCTGCAAAAATATTATTTTCGTATTATAGCTTACCTGTAACTTTCCCAAATCATAATATGATTGTCCATGCTAAACGCTGTCGGGTGAGAAAGATTCACGTGCAACGAAGCGTAAAGATTTAAAAAATCACAGAAATGATGATACATATTTACTACTGAAAAAAATTGTAAACAATAGTATTATGGTGCGGTAAGAACGCGTGATAAATTATTTTCTTTTTTTTTTTACTTACTCGCATCTATTTTCATGATATAAGTTGGTTTTTCTATAACAACATCACAGTCACCCTCAATTATGGGTCTCCTATCTAACCTTCGGAAATTTCTTATTTCTGGACCCCAGGATTGCAAAGGACTTATGTGGTCTGCATTTTCTTCTAATTTCGTTTGATTTAATCTGCAAGAAAAACGTAAAAAAATATATACTTATCTTTTAAATTAGTCTCATAGTAGTCTGACTAATATATTTTCTTACGTGCAATATCCACCTATTTGTCCATTCTTTAAAACATCCATTTTATATCTTAATGGTTCCTTTCTTTGGAGAAGATCCGTAAAGTTTAACATTACATTTCTGGCTCTACAAAATCTCATGTGCTCTGAACACTCCAGCGACGAATCATCCTTATAAAATAAAAGCAATCCTTTTGTTAGTATTTTTTCATTTATATATATATATATATATATATATATTAAGAGAAAAAAATAATAAAATAAATAAATTTAGCTAACATACTATAAATAATGGCTCACATAAGAGCATTAACCCCTGTCTTTGATTCCGAATGTAACCAAAATCTCCTTGAGCATAGAACGTTTCAATTTGTGCTTTTTTTGTCGCAACCCATCCTTTATGGTGACCAGGACAATAAGGTATGGAAAATGAATTTTTCGGCTCGCAATTATCTTCGTATCCCCAACACGAACTTGTGTCGAGACTATCCTGAATTCGTTGATAATATTTTTTTTAATTCCCTGTAGTGTAAAAGATAAAATGGCTTACCTTATATGGGCAAGAAGAATCGTTGTGACATTTTTCGGCTACCAATGGGAAAGAATTGAAATAATACTTTATGTGAGTCGGTGGTAAATTTATGTCTGTGTAATTACCACGACTAACATCGATCGTAATTAAGAAAAGAAAAAATAAACTATTTTGTAATATAATACAATTGTTGGACATGTTGTGAGTCTAACTGAAATGGAAAAGAATATATGAGAGATATCTTGGAAAGGAATGGATGGGGAATACAAATGAACCGCCTGTGAACGCGTGGGCATTTGGTTTCATCATCGAGAGAGAGAGAGACCATTAGTAGGGACGAAATATATCAACATATATGACTATAAATGGGAAATCTAATATTGAAATTAAGATATCTAGTATTACGCCATAGTTGGAAGAATGCAAAAGTTTATCAATTATAAAATAATCAGTAATACATTAGAAACCAAATATTCGTTGGGAAGCTAGCTGTAGTACTTTAAGCTCTGTCAATAATGTAGTTTTCTGTGCAATTCTTAATTAATTAGGTTAGAATGGAACATCTAGATTTTACAACAAATTTGTATTAGAAAAGCAAGTCATTTTACTTACTTCTGGCAAGTGAGTATCAGTTATTTGTAAACATTTGATTCTTTCTTAGGTTGCTACCTTTCACACTTTTATAGACGTGTAGAGTAACAGTAGCGTCTTCTGTACAATATGGGTGGATAAAAGTATCTTCACTTGAAATTATTAAGGTTTATTGATTTGTGCCTTGGAAAATTATATTTTTATAAGAAATATCCGTAGTTTCAAGTGATCGAAGAGCCGATAGCTTGACACTTGCATTTTGACAGCGAATTTTAAACTAGCTACGCTAGCTACTCACGGACACGGTGTTTCTCTGCGCATCACGTGGGAAAATAACGGTACTTCAGTCCTCGTCTGTAGGTAGAATGGGTATTCGGTAGAACTAAATTTT
Organism: Prorops nasuta; assembly: GCF_024137725.1. Lineage (NCBI taxonomy): Eukaryota > Metazoa > Arthropoda > Insecta > Hymenoptera > Bethylidae > Prorops > Prorops nasuta. The sequence goes on from NW_027116814.1 coordinate 5,009,213, forward strand.
GTCGTTAAAGTAGAGTTCCCTCCTTACACCGGGATTTGAATTTTTCGATAAAGCACGTAATTTTTGAAAATGTACATCTTCCAAACTAATAAAGGCCATACAAATTTGATATTAAAGGGAATCGTTATCCATAAAGAAATTACAATTATAATAACTACTATATGTGGTATATTTATAGAATTTGTTTTTCTATTTTGCAATAATAAAATATAGATTTTTCCTTGCAAGAAGAAAAAATTTATTTTGAATAAAAATTGAAAGAATAAATTTTTGTTAAATGTTGAAAACGGTAATAGAGAAATCCACGCAACTATAATAGCGCGGCAGATATTTGAGTAAATCGAAGTAGTTGCGCATGCGCGCACTATCCGTATTACAAATTGCGACCGCTACGCCACCTGAACTCCAAACCTTTTTTTTTGAACTAACGTGAGTGATCCCTTTTTAAATTAATGCGAGTGTCACGCCATAGTTTCACTTCTAGTGCGGAACCCGAAATAGCGTCGGTGCCGTCGGTTAATTACCCTAAGAATTAGTAAAACTGTATTTGTGTGACTTGAGTGTGTGCCACAAAAAATTTGTTAATAAAGTTTAGGGCAAGATTATATGAGCTTCAAAGTTCATAGATTTTTATTGATAATATCCCTTTAGAATAGGTCATCAAATATTGCGCCATTTTGAAAAACAGTAGCATGCTGATTTCTGAGCAAAGCAACGTTTTGACCACGTGACCTTTTAAATGACCTCTAATTTGGCATTGGCTAAAGCTCAACACTGGCCTGCCGCCTGACCTTGTTTTACGTTAACGTTAACGATATCATCGCCAGTTGCTGTGCTCGTTGAAGAGCTGCAGTAGGATTTTCGGTATCTCATCATACTTAACTAACGGACACCAGCAGTGTCTGTTAAAAAAGAACTATCGATATGATACGGACCACGTCAACTCTACGTAATGATTTGGCACGTAAGATACTTCGAACTGCAGTTAGAAACAATACTGTAAGGTGCATTGCTGTTCGATGTCTTCACAGAAAACATTCTCTTCTCTCCTCTCTCTTGCAAAGGTAATTATCATACCCTTCAATTACAACTTATTCTCCTCTTAATTTCTCTCTGAATAAATTTTTGTAACTCATTCATAAATCAATTAACCTTAGTCCAATATAACTTAAGTCTCCACACACAATCCTTTAACCTGTATTTTCCCTCCACCTGAATAAAAAAAAAAACAATTTATTACATATTTATAAGTAAAGAATCTATTAGAATAAAATGTATTTTGATCAATAATGTGTTACAAATTATTCTCAGGATTGAAGTTTTTACTACATTACGTTTGACAGTGGCACCATGGAAACAGCAATTCAGATTTTACGGAGATTATCCAGATCATGTAAAAGTACAGCTTCCTGCATTATCTCCAACTATGGAAACTGGCAGTATAGTTTCATGGCAAAAGAAAGAGGGTAATTTTTGTCAAATGTATTTATAATTATGAATTACTTTTAAAGTTTAATCGTCTATTTAATTAAAAAAATGATTGTCAATTTATATCAGGTGACAAACTGAACGAGGGGGACCTCTTAGCAGAAATTGAAACTGATAAGGCCACAATGGGATTTGAAACTCCAGAAGAAGGATATTTAGCAAAAATAATTGTACCTGCTGGAACCAAAAATGTATCTATAGGCAGACTAGTCTGTATTATTGTATCGGATGAAGCCAGTGTAGCTGCTTTTAAAGATTTTAAAGATGATGCAGCAGCATCGCCAGATTCATCTTCACCTCCAGCTGCAGCCGCAGCTCCTGCTGCAGCTACAGCTGCTGCTCCAGCTTCAACTCCTGCAATTCCTGCTACAGCTGCTGCTCCCACATCTACAAAACTCGCAGCTTCTTCCGGAGAAAGAATTTACGCTAGTCCATTAGCTAGGAGACTCGCTACGGAAAAAGGGCTTGATTTACAAGTAAGTTTTGCGTGAATAATTTAACATCGCAATGTATCGTTTCCTGTAATAACTCTTATCTTTTTCATAGGGCTTGAAAGGGTCTGGCTTATTTGGCTCAATTAAAGCGAAAGATCTTGATGGTGCAGTAGCTAGGGTAGGGGCTCCAGCTGCAGGTGTAGGAGCATCAGCATACGCACCCTCTGGTGCAGAGAGTACCGATATCCCCGTATCTAGCATACGAGGGGTAATAGCGAAACGTTTGCTAGAGAGCAAACTGACTATTCCTCATTATTATTTGTCGATCGATATTAAAATGGATGCAGCGTTAGCAATGCGAGAGCAATTCAATAAAATGTTAGAAAAGGAGAAGACCAAAATTAGTGTAAACGATATTGTTATTAAAGGTATGGCTATGGCTTGCAAACAAGTACCTGAGGGAAATAGTGCTTGGTTAGGTGATGTCATTAGGCAGTGAGTATTTATTTTTCAAGGTGTGCTCTACCATTGATTTAAAGAGAGATATTAATTGGAAAACTTTTCCAGATACAACAGTGTAGATGTAAGTGTTGCTGTGAGTACGGAAGCTGGATTGATAACGCCTATTATATTTGAAGCGGATAAAAAGGGTATCACTCAAATTAGTAAAGAAGTGAAAGAATTAGCTGGTAAGGCTAGAAACGGGAAATTGCAGCCACACGAGTTCCAAGGGGGCACCATTACCGTGTCGAATTTAGGAATGTTTGGTATTAAGAACTTTTCCGCTATCATAAACCCACCGCAATCGATCATTCTCGCGATAGGCACGACTGAAGCTAGATTGATTCCTGCCAAAAATGAGAAAGGGTAAATATAATTAAGTTTGCCATTATCTTGGTTTTCCACTTTATCTGACATTTATTTTTTTCGTAGATACAGCACTGCCCAATACATGTCCGTTACTGCCAGCTGCGACCACCGTACGGTAGATGGTGCGGTCGGTGCACAATGGTTATCCGCTTTCAAAAGTTTCATGGAGAACCCAACGACGATGCTTTTGTAGAGAATCTTAGTAATCCATTAACTGCCTGGAGCTACTACATCGAGCAAACATGAACTATGCACAAGCGACTGATCAGACTGATATACGCGGTTCTCATATTTGTGATTAAGAAGAATTTAAGTTTAAGGTTACCGCACACATCACCAACTTTAAACTTACGTTACAAATAAGGATATCAGCGTTTTCAGACAATTTTTGTTTTTCTTCAGAGATATATATATATATTTATGTAAGAGAAACATATCTTGTTAAACATTGTTAAAAATTAAAATCCTGTACAGGTATAATATTATGTTGAACATTAAATTGTCAGGGCTGTAGACGCGAAGCGTATTTGCCATAATATAATCATAATTTTTAACAAGTTTCTAAATAAATGAAACGTAACGCCTATTGTATAGAAGTCTCTTCGTTTATTATCTTGACGAGTTAGGAATTACGTTTTTATATTTTTATTTCAATAAAAATAATGTCAGACGCCCTGACAATTAAATTAGCAAAACTGATTCATACGATTACTTTACTAGGCCAATTGTACATATAACAGGTATAACTATTAAATATTAATACATCCGTCGATATAACAAGTGGCGAGAGTACACTTTTGCGTCTCATACAGGAAATATACCTCGGTAATTTGGCAAAGTGTTCATAGAAAATACATGAAAATGTATACATGTTATTTAATAAATTAGGCTTAAAACCGAATATTCTTCAAGTATTATTAATTTACAAAAAAAGTTGAATTTTATATTTTATCTTATCATTGACTGCCAATTGTTTCCAGCTTCATCTTTTTCTCAAAGTTTGCCGATTGCTGGTAAAGGAAATTTCTGTAAAAGTAAAACATTTACCACGCTTGGTAAGAGAAAATACTTGTCAGCGATGAATACGAGACACGAGAATATTACTTTTAGAAAAAAGAGTGAATTACGCGTTGCCCATTGTTAAAGTGAGTTAAAAAAAATGACTTGCTTCGCTACTCGATTGTTGCTTCTGTGCAAACCGTGGAAAAAGCTTTGCGTGCTCTTTCGGATAATCCTGGTGCGAAAGGAATCCGCAAGGCTATATAAAAGACACTTTAAAGGCAAGGCGCGAAGGTCGAACGGATAGAATGTTGGTTTCCGCGATTTTATCGAGATATCGATTAATTTGCATGAGTGCGATCCCACACTGGCAATAAGGAACGGTTACGCAATCTCTCTCGAATCCTCGAGCAGCAGTTATCAGCTGTTGCGTGCCGCAGGTGTCTTTTCCACGTTCGATGCAATTAAGCCATGTTAGGAAACGATCTCATTGTACTCTGTCGAACTCTCTCCGCTAAAAGGCGCGCGCAAGACCTTATCAGCACTGATTGTATACACCTGCGAATCGCTCTTGCGAGACTCCATTCCTTCTTCGCCGTTTTCTTGGGCTTTTCCTGATTACCATCTATCTTGTGCACTTTGTATATCCCTTGTATTTCTGCCTAGGGAATGCCTTGCTCTTGTAATGTATACGTTAGGTCAGTTGTTTTAACTGGCGCAGTTTGCATTTTCTCAAACTTGGCCAGTTGTTCTATCTGTATACGGTGCGAGAGCGCGAGACTCGTACAGTGGGCTGTGTAACAAATCTCAGGAACCATTGTGCAGAGACTCGACTGCTTTGGAAATGCTTCGATAATGTATATTGCTTTCTATCAACTCCAAGAAGGAATTATATAGTAATGGGATAAAAAACAAAATTTACATCAGTCGTGTCGAACTTGTCCCAATCTGTTGATTAAAGTGCGATATAATATTAAACTTTTATAAGTAAAATTCTTGTTTTTTTCGTTTGTTTTTAGATTATTTTTGCCGTTTAATGGGAAAGTCATCCGAAAAAAAGTTTCATCGTGTGAAAAAAGGACATTTTACGACTGACGTAGCATAATTTTATTGTTTGATACAATAGTATGGATACACTCTTCTGATCTATACGTATATGGAAGCTTTAAACGCAATAATTAAATTTTAAGGAACCAAAACTATAGTTAAGGTTAGTCTGCATATTTATGAAGCATGCAAATTTAGAGAATATTTGTAAACACTTTTTACCTTGAAGAAAAGATTGACAATTTGCCAAGAATATTATAGAGAGAATTGATTGTCAATAAACGAAAGAAATTTGGATACAAAATAATACGAATGATGATTTTACTCTATATATATACATATTAGAGTAAATTAGAGGAAGAAAGCAAGAAAGTATCGATAGGTAAAGGATCTCCCCTAGAGGCTACGGGCCAATAACACGCTGGCCAGTAAATCAATGCTAATCGATGCCAGCTAAGAGGATCGAGATATCGGGCATGCGGAACACAATGGGTGTATATAAGGTACCTTCAGCGACAACCTGCCGTGGCGTGGCGTGGCGTGGCATGGCGTGACCCGGAAAGAAATCTCGTTCGACCAGCAGATACACGGACACACATTCCTACATCTATCCCCATGCATATACTTTTCACTATTGGACTCAGCTATCATTACATTTAAATTTAAAGCTGTGTACTTGCTACCTACACTTGAAATATTCTTCGTACACCCACAATCTGGTCTCTCTCTCTCTCCCTTATTTATATATATATATATATATATATATATATATATATACGTACACATCGAGAGAGAGGGATATATCGAGCGAATAGGAGGCAAGCCTGCGGTACCTGACCGCGGATTGCTACGGATAGATCGAGAAAGCGATTTACATCGATCACGATCACGTCACCCTCGCTCTCGACTCTCGACCCGGTCCCGACCATCTCTCTCTCTCTCTCTCTCTCTCTTCAGTTTCCAAGGGATTTTTTTATCAGCCCCGCCTCGTTAAGTTAACCGTTTGACACCAGCCAAGATTTTTATTTCTCGATAAAGAAATAAATTACTTAACTGCCAAGCATTCTGCCTCGAACGACCTATAAAAGTGTCCGCGAGCCACTTTTCAACCCGTTCTACCTGCTATTTATTATTTTCGCGTTGCACTCGGTTCCATTTTTCCATTGGATTCTGGATCGCGCTCGCGCGTGCTTGAGATACAGAAATCGCAAGGTTTATTTCGCAATTAACGCGATGCATATTCGAGTGGCTTTTCTACACGCGGATAGCTGTAAAACTCTCGTAAATCATAGGCGCGTTTTGATGTTTCTAGCGAGTGTTTTATTGGCAGAACGCGTTACGCATCTTTTCCCAATTTTTCCTCGTAAATCCTGATTGAATCGCGCGAAACGAGCTGCGATCCGGAAGTCGAGCTCGTACAGCTCTGATCAGTAGTATTTCTCGCTCGTATTTTCCTGGACTCGATCCAAAAGAGCGTTTTGGCAATTTCGCTCTGGAACAATAATTGTGTGCATATAGAGTGGCGAAAAAAATGGAAAAATTCGTGAAACGCCGGTTTAACGCGTCGCGGACACGGTGGCGCCACGTGTCGGGCCACATTCTGCGGGGCTGCATGCGTGGCAAGACTGGCACGGCCTACGCGAAAATCACAGAAATAATGTCCCTTCTAGACTCTCCGGACTCCTCCGTAGATACACACACAAGCTCGCGCTCACCTTATAGCGAGCAGACTTCATAAACGCTTTGCTTCGACTCACCCGCGGAGGCGGACTATTTTCCCAACAAAACTGGACCTCCGCGAATCTCTCCTCTCTTACGATATAAACCACGCTTAATACCCAACAGACGCGACACTCTCCGTCCCTTCGTTAACTCGCGCCTCTAGGAAAAATATCTCGCGTAAGAGCAAACTAGTCAAAATTGAGGAATCGCCAACGTTGGATCTTAACAATATCGAGTTTGTTATCTCGATGAATCTATTTTCTCTTCTATCCATGATTATTGGTCGAATCTTATAGGAGGAGGAGAAACGTGGACTCTCTCCACTTTGGTATATCAACCTGTGCTCACAGTTCGTAGTTTCGAATCAACCTGCGCCTTTTCTCTTCGTAGCCCACGCATTCATTTGAATATAACGTATGTATATAGAGAAGTAGCGAGACGTGTCTCGTTCTTTCCTCTCCCTCTCTCTCTTTTCATTTGGAATTATATACTTCCCTCGGTTGGTCTTTATTCTTCCACGGTTTTATCAATGCTTAGTTTTGTCTCTCTCTCTCTCTCTCTCTCTCTCTCTCTCTCTCTCTCTCTCTACATTGCGTATATATGCTTGTACTTATACTTTATAGGGAAATTTCGAGCATTGGCGCGTTGCATCGGTCGATAGCACTCGGTGAGAAAGCAACGAGAGATTTGCGCAGCTTCTTTGGGCCTCCGGTTCCAGAATTTTCACCAACGTCGCAGAGATTTATCTCGAATATCGTGTCGAGGTCACGGGGTTACGGTTTCTGTGCTCGCGCGTCCGTGAAGTTAAAAATATTGCATGGGGGCCACTCTGCTCTCCACTCACTTAACATTTTCCTCCCCCGAACATCCGGAAAGTTGAAGTCTTGGACTTTTGGGTCAAGACGCAGCTGTAGGTTTTCAATGTTTCAGTTTTCCATACTCGAAAATGGATACGGTATATCGCGAGTCTCGTTATTGGGAAATTGCTTTTAATTTTTAGTAATTTAGGAAGATTGAAGCTCGAAAAGCGTCGGTTTCCTGCGTGTAACGCGAAATGGAATTGCGAAAGAAAAGAAAGGCACTTGCGAGGAATGACATCAGCCAGACAGAAATATGTGTACAGCCCGTACATATACACGAGCAAGCGTGTTAACCACGGTTAGAGGGTCGCGAGACTAAACTAGCAATAAAAGTCGATCTTTTCCGAAGAATTTACTCGAGCGCCGTAAGCTTTCGCGAAAGTCGAGGATCGGATTTAAGGACGCGAAACTTTAAACCCGCTTCCTCGTCCCCCATGCAATATTTCAACTCTGACGAAGCCTTTTATCGAGCCTCGCGCCTTCCTCTCGGTTTCGGCTTGCGAAATTTCCTTCGAGTCGTTGCCGAAGAAGCTCAACTTGGTCGTAGGAAGAATGAGATGACCTCCGTGCGTTGGTCATTTTCAGGCCAACGACAAGTGGCAGCTTTGCGTTAGTGAGAAGTCGTAAACTGGAGTTTGTAATCGAGCGTTACTGCACGCGTATAACTATATAGACCATCGAGGAAAAAGGACTTGGCTGTGCACACGTGGTATTAAATTCATTCCGCGCTGCGACAATGCGACCGCCTAACTCCGTCGAGGATCCTGCTCCCAGAGAACAAGAAGAGGAAGAGGAGGAGGAGGAGGAGGAGACCACACGTGCTCGACGAATTATCCTCATTTCTCCAGTCAATTACGGTCCGGCTATAAATCAAAACTATGTCACACGATCCGAATCTCTCCGGTACCGTCCACCGAAACACGATTAATACATTAGCAGCGAGAGTCCTTGTTGTTGTTTACTTCGCTATAGGTTTTGTCTATCGAGAAAACCGTATACATAGACGATAAACTCGCGTAGATTCGAAAACTGCTTCGTGAATGTATATATATACACGTCTACCATGAAGATTCCGCGTTGTTAGAGAAAGAGAAGCTTCGTTCGTTTGACAGTTGATCTCGCGCGACGTTTGTAGAGGTTTGCTGAAAGTTTAGAGAGATACGCGGAATGTCGCGAAGAGGATTCTGGTGGCTTTGCATCGCGCGCGAAGCTCTCGTCTCTCTCTCTCTCTCGAGGGATCGAGTTTTGGTCGGTGCGGCGCGGCGGCGCGACGCCCCGCGTCGCATAGCTAGTGTTCACGATTCGACCCGGGCTTCGACCTCCGGGTCGTAAATTGCGCGTCATAGCGGTTGTCACCGGAGCTCGCTCCTCTTTACGAGCACCGCGCGACTCGCTTTAGCCCGATAGATACCAGCTCGCTTGGCCAAAAGGAGGAGCCCTTCGTCCTTCGACATCCTCGCCGCGCAGCGCGGGCGGTCCTACTCTTCAACTTCCCTATAACGAACAGTTGCACGCGCCAAATACAAACTCGCATCTCTTTTATTCCGCTCCACGTGTTTTCGAGTAAAACTTTGCCATTTCGAGGACTCGTGTGTATATATATATATATATATATATGTGTATATAGTTCAACAGTAGAAATTCTTTTGTTTTACGAATAATAGTGATCGAGTCGATCCAATTCATAATCGCGAGTAGAAGAAGGTGTTTGGATGGAAGTTTTTCTTAGAAATTTCAAGCTCGGTGTTTTCATCCTCGGGTTATACGGGGGCGCGGCCAATGAAAGAAGCGGGAAGAAAGCATGGGAGCAATAACTGCGCAGGCAGGAGGGCCTAGTTTGTTCCTATAACGTCTCTATACCGACGCGAACTCTGTATTAAGCTTTCTCGTAAAGTAGAGGAAGAAGACTACTTGGGTCCTGGCCCATGTGGATGCACCGCCATTTTTCTACTCCGGCCACCAAGCACCAAGGCTGCTTTATGTTGGCTGTTGGACGCCCACCACCAAGCCGCCACCGAGAAGAGTCCTCCTCGATTTCTTTATCGCCTCTTTTACTCGCACCAACTGGCCGTTCCAATCTCTCAGGAATGCCGATTTCCACGGCGATTTAATTTTTATCGCTCGTCTTCAAACGCTTCGTTCGATTTGACATTTTAGTGGAAGCTTCGCTCATGTGCCACTTGGTTCCACTCGGCCTCTCTCATCCCTTTCCATCAAAGCCCCTATTTATACAGATTTACGATTATTCTCTCGAGTCTCGATTAACACCAAAGAGTTTTCTCTCACTCGCCACAGGTGCGCATTTCGCTCGATCATAATTGCTACCAAGTTTCTTCATCTTTATATTCGTGTTCCGCTCGCGGAGGAGGATTTTCGCATTTCCATATATGTAAGGGAGGGGGGGGGGGAGGGGCGTCTGGTGTGGTCCACACGATACACCGCACTAGCGCACGGAGATAAAAATAAAGACGGAAGGACACACCTGTGGTATTTGTGGCGGCACGTGGGCGTATCGCGATAGGAAATCTCATCGCGGAGCAGCGCGCGCACCTTCGAGGACACTTCTCCTTTAACGATCCGATCGCGTCTATGACACTACACGTACATACGTAAATAAGGAATCCCTCCTAACACACACACATATATATAATAACAGGTTGAGAGACGGCGCGCAAGTTTAAGCGTCCTTGATCGTTATATCTGCAGCAATAATGTTTGCGCCTTATTCCTCGGTTGCTGGTCCACCTTGTCGCGCTTGGCTGGTGTCAAATTAAACCTTAATTGACCGATCTGCTTTAATCGTGTGTAAAAGTGCAGCATCAGGCGCATATCACACGCATCAAGACAGATCGTTTTCGGCCGTGCTGCATGCGCGCGCGCGGCCTGCACTCGCAAACCGGTTTTTTCAAGCGCATATACCCCGCGCTATATATACACCCATGTGCGCACCCCGCTCCCCACTCGTACGACGCCCTCTTCTTGTAACTCTTTTTGCTCGGCCAAACATAATTTGATTCGAATCGATGTCCGAGCACGCGGGACTCCACCGCCTCCTTCCAGGTAGCCCGATATATATACCCGAGTCTATCCACTGTGATTAGTTAAAAATTCTACCGCTCAACTATACATATATCTCATTAGTATATCTTTAAGACTTAAAAAAAGAGTCTCGTGGTGATTTTTTCTATCCCTCGATCAGAACGCATTCACCTCTCGTATACATGATATTTTCCGCGTATAAAGGCTTTGACGTTCATGAAAAGTCGCGCGAGCGTCGATATTCACGTCATCCTGAACTCGCCGCGCGTACGTTGTTGCTCGCAATCGTAAATCGCGAACCGATGGATGGATAACTTATTTGCTCCTCGGTGCCAGCATTGGCAGAGAGGAGCAGCGCGCGTCGTTATCCTTCGGGAGAATCGTGAGTCGAGAAATTGGAAAGCGCGAGAAAGGTACAGTCGCGCTTTTCTTATCTATCTGATAACTTTGACATTTCCAGCGATGCGATGCGCCGCGCCACTCCAATGGCCGCGTGATTTTTTCTTGCTCTCTTCGCAGTGTTGGCGCGTATCGACCCTTCGCATCTGCGTCTCTGGAACCAGCGTGACGAATTTCTCGCGATTCCCATCGCGTTAATAATATCAGCCTCGCCCTGGACCAACTCCTCCAATATATATATATAGCTATAGATATACAGGTGCCGGATATTAAATTTGCCCGATTCATCTCCAGGTGGGGAGCACTTGCGAGAAATCGCGTCGATATCTCTGGACAAATGCGTTCTTCGAGTAATTATCTCTCTCTCTCTCTCTCTCCGAGCGACGGTTTTTCTTGCGACTAATAATAGTCGCGGCGGATGGACATTAATTTCTTAAACGTCGAGAGCGATCAGGTCACGTTGCAGATAGGTATATGTTTAACCAGTTATGGCAGCTTGTCATGTCGTAGTTGGAGTTGGTTCTGATCGGAGGACCACCCTGGGATTCGCTAGCGCATGCCGGAGGGACCTTGCTTACCTTCCGAAGCTGTTTACCTCTCTTTTTCTCTTCCTTTATTCTCGATATACACATGCACATATATATACGCTCCTCCTCCTTCTTGGCCCGATTTATATTTCTGCAAAAGTCTCAATCGCCGGTGCATACACTTTTTATCTTGCATATGCGAGAGAGTGACGTTGCATATAAAGAGAATAAATTTTCTTACGTCCGTTAAATTTATTATCCGCTCGATAAGCATATTGCTTAGCGTCAGTTAGGTAGAAACTTTAGCTGTCTCTGTGTATTAGCGTCTGGCTTCGGTCTCTTCTTCACCGCGTGCGCGACTCTTTTCTTGCTTCCTCCCCCCTCCACCCCTCCCTTTCTAGTCGTTTGATTCATAGACTCGTCGTCGGAGAGCGAGTGCGTCGCGAAACGGACGGTGTGTTGTGGTGTTTGCTTGCACCGTCTACCCCCTCGCGTGGTAACGTATATATATATATATATATATATAGATGTAGGTACTTTGCGCGTCACGCTGAGATCCGGTCGAGTCTCGAGTACGGAACGGATTAGACCTTTCCTCCCTACCAGAAGATTTACGTCCATTTGTCACTGATGTACCTCCTCACTCTGAAATACTCTTGGCGCACGGTAAATAACGGCAATGAAATTTTCACACCCCCCTCCCTCCGCCCTAAACCAACACACATGCGCGTCGGGACCATTATCCTACTTTACTCTCTCCGTATCTTTGAACCTATATAGAGGAATATCCATGGAATTTTCTTTTTCGAGCGCATCGATAACGGCGCGGATTGTCTCGCGCGAGATCTTCCGTATTGAAATAGCAAAGAGAGTGAAAGTGGTAGAGGGGGGAGGGGTAGGGATCGAGCGGCAATTATCTCGGAAATAACGACACTCGGTTGGTAGTAAATCAGGAGGTCAATAATCCGACTCGTGATTAGACGCGGAGGTTAAACAAATGTGGCGGTGTATTGTGTACAAGCGGGCAGGATTAATTGCTTGGATTTGTCCGCGATCCAGTATTGGAGAACAGTGCGCGCGCGCGCGCGCGTCGATTGACTATATATACTTGGATCACTGTCGCTCGCGCTAGCTCTCTTTGTCCTTTCTCTCCTGCGCCAGCCGCGCCCGAATTCGTCTTCGAGAGAGAAAGAGAACCGAATCGTCGATTCGATCTTTTAACAACGAACCGCGATTATTGCCAAAGCGAAACTTGGCCCCGCTCATTAGATTTAGCCGGCTCGCGCGCAATTATCGCAATCGCGATACTATTTTCACGATGAGTCGCGATAAGATCCGGCACAGAGGTCGCCCCAATAGAGACGCAATCTATAATTACATCGTTCCAACTAGACGTTCCACCGATCTCGATCCTCTTGCAATATCTTGACATTCCGTTTCATCCAATTATTGCCAGAGACAATAAAACATCCCATTTTATTCTGCCATTTCCCTCATATTTATATATCTATGTATATGTATATGTATTTTATTGTAAATTTTTGCACCAAAGGTAAGTGCAAAATCTCTTATTAATTTTATCCTTCTTGTACCCGACCTCCATATAAACCAGTGCAAGGTAAATGATAAAAGACTTATTTTCTTGAGTATCAAGATTTTCTTTTGGACATTTTAGTCAATTTTTTATATTGGTATATTTGTAAGAATAAATATAATGATGAAAAGCACAACTATGTAGAGATTGGCAATCTTTAGAATAAATTTACAGTTTGGTTTAGAGTAGATGTTTGTATGTATATGTAACGTGACTGTGGTAGGACCAAGTCAATAATAATCACACACGACATATCCTTGTACTCTAAGAATTAAATAAAGTTTATTGGAAGCAACAATTATCATAAAACGATTCCACGTTCACCAAAATGGACGTCGGGTGCATAAAGGAGTACTCGTCCATTGTAAGAAATAATTTATTCCAATATATGTGTATGTATATAGAAACATGTAAAATTATAGAAGAATTAAAAATACTCGCTTAAACACGCGATTCCAGTGAATGAAAAATTGTATCATGGCTGGTAAAAGTATAGACTTGCGAATATACTAAATTTTATTGAAAAATGACCAAGTGTCCGAAGTATCGCGTGCAATCTGGTTTATTGCAACAAAGTAGTCTGGCGTGAAATGGTTGTTAGAATGCAGGAATTTATATAGGCGCATTACGAGTATCGAAAAGTGAGCAGGTATTTCAATTACGTCGCGAAATGACACAATGTAGAAAGTAATTGGGTGAGATTGCTGTTAATGGTTGCACGCGGGCCTCAATTATTCAACTTGGAATATAGCGATCGAGAAACGCGACGACGACGACGACGACGGTTGCGATATAGCAGCAGCAACACACGTCGATTGGAGAACTCTGCTTCTGATTTGCCAATGTGAGCGAGTCGAGCGATCATAACAGATTTCACATTGTACTGGCAAATATTTATTATTACCGCCTTATCTATATCTACCGTGCTATTTATTCATATCGCTGCTGAGAGAGCTGCGTTATTCCAACTGCCAAAAGAGTCAAGTTTCTCAAGCATCGCGTATAGAACCCTATACATATATATATATATATATATATATAGGTATTAGGTCGTATGGTGAAATATAGACTCGATGGATCCTCTTTTTAATGGGAATATTAATTTACATGTACATAAACGAAGGAGAAGTTTGCGTCAGTTTTGTCCATCAACTTTCTATCGCCCGTGGAGAATTCTCGTTTAGAGTGGATGGTCCAGATACTCTACATCTATATAGAGTTTATCTGTAGAACGGGGAGGGTATATATATATATATGTATATAGGGAGGTTAGAGAAGAGCGCGTGCGCGCGTAGCATCATCAGGTGCAAACTTCCTGACAGCGGTGTCGATGTGCCGTATATACCGGGATCAAACTGTGTGTTTGCTTACTTGCGTGCTGATTGGCTCACCTGTGGTGAGTCCGAGTGTGGGTGGGAGTGAGTGGCGCCAAAGTGGCGGTGTCCAGCGGAGTTTGCCTCGTCGCTGAAAGATAGAACGTCCAGGACCAACGGATAAGCTGCCCGAGCATTCGCCAATCTACTTACTAAATCACTCCTAAATTACAAAACAACATTTTAATCGTCTCCCTCGTACTATATTTACACACATGCGCGCACAGATTTGATATTGCTCCATCTTATTTTTATTCACGCTCCGAAAATCTCCGTTCGATTCTTGCTAATTCCTAATTCGCCTATCGGGAACACATATATATTATGTATATATACGATGAAAGAGCTCTGTTTTCCGATTTTTTCTCCTCCGCCACACACGTATATATATATATATTGGGGCAACGGGACGCTATCGCATAACCGTGTTAACAGCTGCCTGTCGCGGTATATCAATTCGGTATAAATTACTGCCGAACGGGAAGCTTCATTGTTGCGAGACAGTAATTACCACGAGACCGCGGCCGATTGTTAATGCTCTCGACCGGTATTCCGGGGTGCGGACGTGCCGCGTAATTCATCCGTGATACGCTGTAAAAATTATTCCAGGTGTACCAGCTCGAGTTCTGGCACAGATTGTCTTCCTCGCGAGGAACGGCCACCAAGTATACTTTTTCTTTCAATTTTTTTTTCCAGCAATTTTATCGATTTCCCTGGCTTCTTTTCGAGCGAACGACGCTGATAAGGTTTGGAGAGGACATCGGGAATCGAGAGGGCATGGTTCGTGCTATATATGGATGTATTTGTGTATGTAGGTGAGGTAAAAAAAGGATATATAGAGACGCACAGTAGGATCGTAGCAGGGAGAAATGTTGCTTATTGCAGTGAAGTGGTGGTGGCGGTTGGGTGGAAGGTGACGGGGGGGGGGGGGAAGCAATAAAGAGATTGATATAGGGAGGCAATTGCATGGTACACGGGGTCCGAACTCGGCGTGTTCTAGGTCCGAGCCATCATTCAAGCGTGCATGCTGGGCCGAGGCAGCGGAGGCCGGCGCGCAGGACCGGCATACTGTGGCAGTCAACGGTGCATATATGCAGTTGCCCAACTGGTTCCTCTCTTCGGCAACTCTCTCTCTCTCTCTCTCTTTCTCTCTCTCTCCCTCGCGCGCCGTGTCGGATTTTCGGGGTCGTCTCAAATTGGCCAGCGCCGTTTGCATCCGACGTTACACACCGGTCCTGTCGGATTACCCAATGCTTTATGCAATCGCTTGTCAAGTATTTACGACAGCCAATCGCACCGCCCGTGCGCGATTAACTCTGATCTAAAGCTCCGTAAGGAACGTCGCACAGCCTTGTCGGGTTCGTTACGAAAAATCTGCGAGATGATAAAAGGCTTATTTTTACATCCGCAGAAGCGTCCTCTCTCTCTTTCTATATATATATATATATATATATATAAGCGCTCCCACTCGATCGGCTCCTCATTCTCGATCACGCGGGAAGGAGCGTTTCTCCGTGTAGCGCTTCGGTTGATATGCTTCTTATCGTGCTAAAGAGAGAGAGAGAGAGAGAGAGAGAGAGAGAGAGAGAGAGAGAGGAGGAAAAATACGCGATGGGAAAATTCAGCATGGGATCGGGACTCGATGCAATCTCAAATTGAGTATAAAGTGTCAATATATCGGATCGTTCGAGGCTCTCGATGATCTATGGCCGGATCATCGATGATACAGGTTTCTTACGTATATATCGAGAGAGAGAGAGAGAGAGAGGAGAATATACGTTTCCTTCGTCCTCCAACTCGGGCTCTCTCCCTCTCTCGCTGCGGGTTTCTCCATAGTTTTACGAGTAGGTTCCGTGCTCTTCTCCAAGACGCTTCGCGCGGCAACGACCCTAAGCGGACTAAGCATGCAGACCTTGCCAATGAGTCCGGCCACACCCGCTGATTTTATTGACGTACGGGAGAGAACAAGACGAACGCCTGCCTAGCTCTTATCCTGCCTCTCTCGAAAAGATTTCACCTCTTTGCTTTATCGCTCTCGGCCCACGTGCCACGTGCAAAATCACTTCCATCTTCTCGCGCGCGCGTCTCTCTACGGTCTATATATCCATGCGAAACAATACCTCGTCTTGTTTGCGCACCGAATCATCTTCGATTCATCCTCGACCCCCCCCCCCCCCTCCCCAAGTAAAATAAATAAACATACTAACCGATCTTCTTCTCTTCTGCATCCATGTGTGTGCGTGCGCTTATATCGAGAGAGAGATGAATTTGCGAGTTTTCCCCCGAGTTCTCAACGACGCGACGCCGAGTACAAGATCTCTAGTCGCGAGGACGATGAAAGATTGCGTCGTTGTATTAATAAGTGGTGTGATTATTGCGCCGTGTAATCGTACAACGTCATTATATCGGACGGTACACGAGGCGGCGCACCGTAGTATCAATCTGCAGCACTGATACCGGCCGAGCAACAGGTTGAGCCAACGTTCTTTATCGCTCCGACATCTCCGAGTTTAAAACGCCGCAGGATCGGCAACATCAGCTGGGCTCGCGGCTCTCGTTAAATCACCGTGGACCAAACGAAGGAGAAAAATCACAAGGCTTATATATATATATATATATAGTTCTCTAGTTAGGAGCGGCGGATTCGGTCGGTAATACTCCAATCTTTTTGCATAGAATTAGTCCATATAGACGCACGAACGACTTTGTTGCTCCAAGCGAACCTTCGGCTAGATCGAGTTTGCACGATGAAACGTTTCGTTGGTTTTTGCTGCCGATCGGATCTTGCGTCGACGAATAGGAGAGCGAAGCTGGATGACTCTGTCGAAAAGACTATTAATTAATGGGTGACGCACGACGATAGTATCGTATCGCGAGGATTGAGTGGGGATAGAGCGTGCGGCTGGAGGGGAAAAAGCAAATCGCAGGGGTTAGAGAAGTTATACGAGTCAACCCCGCCAGGGAGCGCTGATCGAGCGAGATCGGGGATCGCTACCATAAATCATGCAACCCAATTCAATAAAGCACGGTCCGTGCCCTTTCCTCCAACCGGTGCCAGCAGGTACAACCTGAAGAAATCCCCAATGTGTCCATAACTCAGTGGGTTCTCTCGATCCTCCTTTTCCTACGTATACATATAAAGCTGTATATATATATATATATATATATACGCAAACTTGCCTCGGCATCGCTATCTCACCCCCTCACACCCACGTTACTTTATCATACATCTTAAACTTGGCGCTCTTTCCTCCTATACAAATTTGTATCTTATACGTCTCTGCCCCATTCTCGACTCTCCTTGCGGTAAGAGACAATGCCATGCGCGAGTGTCTCGAATAACTTTCCATTTTCCAGCGTGTGTCGGTGTGTGTGTCACCATTCGCGTAACCCCCTGCACTGTTTATACATGTATATCCGCAGGGCGTACGTGCATCGATCTTTCTCACGATTGATCGATGACTAGATCGCGGTCCTATCGTCCCCGTCTCCGATATCCGAGCGTTGTTACCGGATGATTTAAGCCCGTTGCGCCCGAGACTTCTGCTGTCAGTCGCGACACACCGTTACCACTTCCACGCGAACTCCTTTCCTCGTTATCTCGCGCGCGCGCCTCGGAAAATCATGCACCCAGCTGCACTCGACTTTCACGCGCATAAATTATCCATCAGGAGAAAAATTACACGCTCGCTCGGAGAATCTGTCGGTCGATCCGAGAGAGTTCAATCTTTTCTCTCCTTTTTCCTTTTTTTTTTTTTTTTTTTTATTACAACACAGCGGCTGGACGTCGTGTGATCAGCGAGAGAGGTTATTTTAGGAGGATTTATCCTATATAGCTATATCGGAGACGAGCGTTTTATTCGAAATTGCCTGCAAGTTACACGAAGCACGCGACACGCTCGTGATCGGCGCGTTTGCACCGTCGTGGCGTGGTCCCGCTCGCTGCGCTGCTATTAGTCCTTCCTTCCTTCGTTTCTTCTCCGTCGAGCGTCTTCGACTTAGCAGCTCGTGTAAATTCGCTCCGCTATCGAGTATCTCGCTCGGTCCGCCTCCTTTTTTCTCCTTTTTCCAGTTGCCGCTCTATATATATATATATATATATATGTAGCTATAGAGGCTCGGCGTTTAATCGACCGTCGTGATTTTCACGAATCTCCCGCCCAAAGAATTGTCCGATCGGTACCGTTGGTTGCGGCGACTCGTCGTTGATCAGCCTCGCTATTCGAAACAGAGTTATTGGCTCCTTGGATCCTCGATCATCCGAGTGACGAGAGGATCAGAGACGCGAAAAATCACTAGGAACGGTGCAGGTTTTTTTATTTCTCGCGCGTTTGTACAAGGAAGAGAGATACATGGGTGTGTGTGTGTGTGTTTGTACGGAAGGGATTGGCGTCGATAAATAAAGCGGGTAGGCGAGCAATTAAGAAAGACATCAGGCGACTAATGAGGTTACGGCAAGCATCACTGGCACCAACAACAACATTGCCGTGGCGTGGCGAAACCTGGCATTGTGCGCTAGGCCTGTATATATATATATATATATATATGATCGCGGAGGGACGGAGGGGACTCGGTCACGCGTAGAAGCAACTCTCCGGAGCGATAGCGAGACTCGATTCTCGATATCGAGTCTAACCGATCCTCCCGAAGGATCGACTAACGAGGCGTGACTTGGCGCGAATCGCGCTCCCCTTTCCCTCCACCCGGTTTTCTAGAGAAGAGGAGGGGGGAGGAGCCCTTTGGAAAACAGCAGTTTGCCCTAGAAAACAAGCACCTTTTTTCCGTCGTGTCTCGTCCAAGAGGAGGAAGAGGGAAGAAGAGGAGGAGGGAGAGAAATGGGAAAAAATGAGACAATTGTGCCAGGTTCTCTTCAACCGGACCTTTCCAACAGCACGATTTCCCTGTATTTTATTTTTCGACTTATCCAGTCTACTTGCATCGAACACGATACTCTTGTAGTTTATTGTTCCGTAGCAACACGGTGGGAAGATCTGTTCGAGATGTGTATTGGGTGTTTACCGATAAATCGAGAATTATCGGGGACCGGGGATCGAAGTGGAGGGGAAAAAAGTTGAGTGAGTCGATCGATGGTAGACGAGGAGGCATATAGGAGCGCCTGGCTAGTAGCTCGGATCCCATAATGGAGGAGCAGCAGTTGTACAGCGCGGGGCCGCGAGCGCGCGAGTTATATTGTGCAGGAGATTCGAGGGAGGGGGTAGGCCCGGCGCTTGTCCCTCTCTCTCTCTCTCTTAAGGGGTTGAGGGAGGGAGAGAGAGACAATGCCGCATAAATCACGAACGGCAGCAAAACGCCAGCCGTTGCGCCGTCGTCTCGATCGTTCGATACACTTGGATACACGCTCGATCAACTAATTGCTCGCTGTACCTGTGGGAGCAACCGAACCACCCCACACACCCCCTCCCCCTTCTACGATATATAGATTTTCCCCTTTGTTCTCTCCGCGCTGCATCGCACGTGATTCGTCCGCGCCTCTATACCGATGAGCACACCGTGTCCAACTCGCCGATGGTCGCGCATGTATATACATACGCGTACGACGAGACTCTCAAACGTATTCTGCTCGATTGATTTATATGTGTGTGTGTGTGTGTGTGTGCAGCGGGAAAGGAGCAATGTCCCGTCACGAATTTTTTCAGCGATCGTGCGCGCGTATCGATTTCCTACGTACATTCCTCGGGATGATTGCGAGACGGGCAATATCTGACTCTCGGAATCTCTAAAGTTCGCATTGAATTGAAATTTCAAGCTCGCGTTATCGCCAAGGGCCAGAGAGCTGGATTTTAGCGCGAATCGGAGCCAAGGGCGTAGAAACTATAAAATCGCAACGAGTCGGCGTAAGCGGAGAGCGAATCTAGCCGGCCAGTCGCAGTCTCTCTCTCTCTCTCTCTCTCTCTCTTCTCTGCATGATGGCTCAGAAGAGAGAGCCAGATGGAAATCGTTTCCGGGTAGAAGGATCCACCGGTGCATGCGGTTAGCACGATGCCCCAAAGCGGTTTGACCTCCGTCGAGGTCCAACCGAGACTCTCCGCTGCTCTCCGATCAGGCCCCAACCCATCGTCCCTCTAATCTCCCTCAAACGCGTACACGTTGCACATACACACCATGCGGATCCTCCTAATATCTCAATATAAACAAACTCGCTACGATATAATTACTGCCAATTTCACGAAACGGGATCTACTTACTTAATTATATAACATATATATATATATATATATATATATATATATATGGGAGTAGGAAAGAGAGGTAATTGGAGCGTTGGGCACATTATCTTCAAAGATACATCTACATCCTCGCGAAATAGAGAAGACGAAAACAATGAACGTGTGTATGTATGCTCGCTCGTGGTTTGTGGAAGTTTGAAACGGGAAGCGAGGTTATAGCGAGGGGACATAAAAGAAGTCGTGAGAGAG
The DNA here is from genome assembly GCF_024137725.1 of Prorops nasuta. Taxonomy (NCBI): domain Eukaryota; kingdom Metazoa; phylum Arthropoda; class Insecta; order Hymenoptera; family Bethylidae; genus Prorops; species Prorops nasuta. The sequence goes on from NW_027116814.1 coordinate 5,030,002, forward strand.
GAGGAGGAAGGAGGAGAAGGTCGGGCGAGAGGAGAGTGCATCTAGATCGCGCGCGGCTCCTCTTGGAATTGGAAAAATGGCGGCGGGTCGGTTTCCGGGTCACGCGTTCGCTGGGACGCTCGAGTATCAGGTGTCATTACCATTGCTTCTTGACTGGCTGGCTGGTTGCTCTTTGGCGACTCGATACGCCACGGGGATCTCTGCCCGCGGCAAAATTCCGCTGAGAATCCGAGTACCGTACGCCGGGAACACGGCACGAACTTTCGAGTCACGCCCCCGCCCTGCTTATTCCCGCGGACGTTCCTGATGAACCGAACGAACCATCGAGAGAGACCCGTGCGGGGCGACGAAACCTCCCGGGACCTCGCCTTTACGATCTTCCTTGAAAATCCCGCGGAAAGTCGGCGTACACCTTCCCGTCCTTGAACGCGGATCCAGGAAAAAGTCCCTCGAAGGATATCGCAACCTTGCCACGCGCGCGTTCGCATCGCCTTGCTCTCTGTTCAGCACAGACGACATTTTTCACCGATGCATTAGTCTCGACGTAACTTTCTATCTCAACTATATAGGACCGATAAATCTGACGGATTTGATAACTGTCCGGAGCGCGCATTGCGCTGCTGCCGAAGGCTACTCGCTCGCTGTTACATTATTATATTATTGCACCGGTAGGAATTTTTCCAGGAAGCAGAGTTTATTAGTCGGCCGCGGGATTGAAAAGCCGGTGAAATTTAGCGGAGGTTTCTTTATTCGCGTTATCGATGCTGAGGTACTCTGGGGTGAGGGGGACTCAATTATATGGACGTAGCTGTATGTAGCGGTATAGATATGCATCGACCGGGAAGGAGGTTTAATCGGCTAGGTCGCGAGCGAGCGAGCGCAGTGTTGCGCTGTCACTCGCCGTTCCAAGAATCGTAACCATGGGAACAATGAACGCGGAATCCTGGAGGTTAAATCGATCCCGGAACGTTCCGATGACCGATCGGGGGTCACATCACTCCGCCGAGATTGGCGAGATGTCATTCGGTCAGCCGTTATTCTTAGCTGCATCAACAACAACACAACGGTTGCTCACGATTCGAGCACCACCTGCGGAAGGTGCTCGCGCGATCCGAACCGTCCTTTGACCTTTCGCAGACTCGATCCTGCTCATCGCGATTCTCCCTTGCAATCATAATTATATATATATATATATATATATATATATAAATATATTCCCCGACGCGACCGTTGCACGCCAATTGCACCATTTTTCCAATGTCATCATTCGAGCGAGCCTCATTGAAACATCGCCGCCGCAACTATATATATATATATACATTGTTCCGCTAGCGATCATTTCACACGGTTCTCTCCGTTCATCGATCCGCATCCCCGCGCGGTATTTACGTACTTGGAAAGATGCTATTAATTATCCTTTTTTTTTATCGTTGATATCGAAATGACTCGGTGACCTCTGACCTCCTCCGCATTTAATCGACAAAGAGTTATCGCGCCGATATAGCGGATTACCGCCGCACATATATAGATATAGGTTATTCTCGCGATAGAGGCTCTCTCCGGAGGCGATCGAGCGGACATTAGGTGGACAAACGTGTTCCGAGGAGTTAATGAGACTGGCTATTTAGGTAGAGATTTCATTTACGGAGGGATCTACAGGAGCACGTGCTACGATCTCAGCGAGCTGTCACCTGGATTGACTGATTAACATCATTAGCCGAGGATCCCGGTGAGCACCTCGCACGGCCCACGGGATCTTGATCAAGCGCGGGGAGTCGCGTCGGTGGTCCTCGACACGGTGCTTAAAATGTTAATGGGCCCTGTCTAATGATATTCGGTAGCTCAAACCAGTCGAATAACTCGTTGACCAAACTTGTCTCTTCCCTCCCTCCCTCTCCCTCTCTCTCTCTCTCTCTCTCTCTATATATATATATATATAAATGACGTCCCACGATATTCTATGATGGTGGCTCTCGTCGAATCTTAACCATATATATACCGATAAGAATAAGACGCGCGCGCGCGTTCAGTGGCACACAGCGAGAAACTCCTCGATCCATCATTCGGGACATTAACGAGCTTCCAGAATCAATGGAAAAATCGAGTGGAATTTATGTCGAATCAATTACTCGATCGAGGGTATAATATAGGACTGTACTCGTTATGGAGATGTGCTTCGGTGGCGCAAGATGTAGCAAAGTTTCCCACAGAAGAGTGCGTGTCGAGGTATACAGAGTTGTGTAGGAGAGAAGATCCTCGACGATAAAGGTCCAGTTGAAATTGATCCCATTTCGGCCCATTGGCAGGATCATGGCGCGACCGTCGTTCACACGCGTATATCGAGAGCCGCGGACGAAAATTGGGAAATCTGGAGCTTTGCGCTGCAGTACGTCCTTTCGCGTGACATCCTCATTCATTGGCTCCATAAAGGGTCACTTTATAAGTTCCACCCACTTTATAAAATCTTTTGTATCGGCCAGATTTAGTCGACACGCTCGAGTGCGCTGGCACGAAAACAGGGTCATGGGTCCAAGATTTATCGTGACGAACCCTCCGGCTCACTCACACTCTCGTCCAAGTGTGTTGGCGCGAACCTGTCTTTGTACCGGGGCTCTTCCTCCGGGAAAATGGATCCATTCATCATAGCCGGAGAATCCGATCTCGTTTTTCCAACTTTTCACGAATTTCTCAGCGTCCTCCCATGCATAACTTGCGCGTCCCATCTTATCCATCTCGTATATACGCTGCGGAAACACAAACTGCTTATATCGTCTTATTTACGTTGCTCGCGCTTATACATCTGCACACGTTGTGCGATAATTAGGAAGCAGCAATTTTTGTAATAGCTCGATCGACGCATATTTGCGGACCGTGTCGAAGGTGCGGGTTTGTTTCAAGAGGGGAGAAGGAAAATTTGAGGCAAAGCGGACTGCGCAGGTACTCCACGCGAGCAAGTCCATAAAGTAATCCGACTTTGGCAGAGAGCGGGTCACACACCTCGAAGGTACAAGGGTACGACGGTATATACGAGGCGAATAATAGTTTCATTCATCCAAGTAACGAAAACCTCCGGCCGGTCACCGAGAACGGTCCCGCGCGTTTATAAAGGCATTGTCCCCGTTTCAATATCCACTCGAGAAAGCTGCATACCAATCCGTGGTAAACTCGTTGGACAAAGGAGGGGCCATTTTGTTCCTCGCCTCGGTTTATCGCTCCTCATCATCCTCGCTGAATAATTTGATTTTTGATCTTTCGCAAAGCCAGAGAGAGAGAGAGAGAGAGAGAGAAGAGTGCGCTCGTTGCATGCGCGTCTTGCCTCGCTTATTATATATTATAGCTCGATCGTAATTCACGCGGGTGTTAGATGCTATATATATATATATATATATACGAAGAACATTGATAGGTCTCGGCCCGCGGCTAAACATCTCGATATTGGCAAAGTAGCTTCACGCGCGAATTAACGAATTACGATTTATGAATCCGGCCTGTTGCGTTAATTGGCCAAAGGAGGAGGGGAGGGGGAGGGGGGAGCAGCGTAGGCGTAGCTTCCTCTCCTCCGCAAAGCTGGTCCTTCGAAGTTGTCGGATGGACTCGCACGGAGCGTCCAAGTCCATAAATCACTGCGGGATTCCTCGGATTCTTGGCATAGTGGGCCGCCACCACCATCACCGCCACCGAGCTGTGGTACTACACTTGTTCCTTTGCTTCATTCTTTCCTCCTCTATTCATACCGTCGCGACAATGGCCGCTGCTGCACCTTACGTTTCCACGTAGCTTGTCCCTGTAATAATAATACCATATAACGCTCTATATTCACCGGGAAAACCTTCGGCGAACCGTATTACACTTTGCCAACTTATTCTTCCGTGTGACGTGTATATATATATATATATATATACGAGTAGGTTGTTTGGCTATTAAAGTGATCGATCGCCCGCACCCTCAGGAATGACCTAGTCGCACAGCTCGTTTCTTAGAATTTCATTGATAAACGCGGTCATATAGTTATTACATTGTAAGTATACCGATTTCGTAAGTGCGAAATGCACGGGAAAGGAAATAATGCTTTTTTCATATTGTTTTTCTTGCGAAAGGGGGGATACGTCGGTGCTATCAAGAATTATCTCGGGTGAGAGGGGGGTGGGGGGGGGGGGGGGGGGGAGGAGGTTTTAGCTCCGGGCGCCCTGCTCTCCTTGTTGATTTTATCGTGTTTACATTTCGAAGAACGTCTCTTTCTCTCGTTTCCTCGACTGGCCCAGGTCTTGTTACCTTGGATTTACTCCTTGCTCCGCGCACCTTTCATTCGGTCCGTCGAAAGACGCGTTCCTTCGCGAACTCCTCCCTCCCCTCCTACTCTCGTCAACCGGATCGAAGAATAGCCTAGCTCCCGGGGCCCGGGCCCCGGAGACCCTTTGAAAACTACGCGTTTATAAGCTCGGATAAATTTTGGTTTGTTGTCGCAACGAACCACCTTCGTGGTTCGCGATGAGCTCCTTATTGCTCTCTCTCTCTCTCTCTCTCTCTCTCTCTCTCTCTCTCTTTCTAAGCTATTTATTTTTCAAGCAAAATAAAAAGGAAAACGCGCCTGGACTCGTTAGGAGATCAACAAACACAAAGCTCTCGCGCGGAGACTCGCCGCGGCTCCCCACCAGCTCTGCTGCGCCCCCGAGCATCATAAACAAAACGCAGACGTTTCTCGCTTGTCATCTTTCAATTATACACTTTTTTCTCGCTACTATCGTCTCGAGCTCTCTTTTTTTCCCTCGCTCTCCGGCGTCTCGGTTTACGCGGAGGAGAGCTACGCGCTTTTTGCTCCCTCCGACTCTCGTATTCGGTACAAATTTCGCGTCCGATCTCGGCGTTTAATGAAATTCTGGCGATGGAGGAGGAGGAGGAGGTCCGGCATATTTAAGGGAGAAACGGCCGGCATTCCTGGCAACGTGAGGGCCGTAGTGAATCCAAGCTGCATTATACCGGCGATGGACTGCTTTTTATGGGACTGCTCGCTAATCTCTCTCGTCTCCTACTCCGAGAGCGCAGCCTCGTACATACAATGCACTTTTTAGCCGCGTCTTGTTGACAAGTTTTTTTTCCTCGCGCATCGCGAGCACCCATCTCTTCTTCTTCTCCTTCTTCTTCTCCTCGGTCTCCCTTCCAGCACCGGCCGCGCAGGCAGCACCGAGAGAAGAATCCTCTGATGTTTCGCCGCCTCGGCGTCCGCTCCTTGCGACAAGTTCGCTTTTACGCGGATACGCCTTCTTTATGCGACACCTAAAGACCCCCGGCCACACCTGATTTCGGCCTCTTTAAGCCGCACGCGGAATTTCTCCCTGCGCCTCGACGCCCGAACCGTTTAGCGCGCGGCACGCCGGAAAAAACCTCCGACTCGCCGCCTTTATTTTCCCTAGCGAAACTTTGGCGGACTTCCTGCTGGGACTCGACTCCGCTACCCTCCCCAACTATATGCTATACTTCCCTCTCATCAGCGACCTTCCACTTCCGAATGAAACTTTCACGGCCACCGCGCGGTCGGCAGGAAACACGCTGAAATCGCGTGTTCTAATAGCTGCGCTCATGTACTCGATCAAATTCGTGTACAAAGGCTCTCTCTTAAACGTCGATTATCATATATTATAGTTTGGTACACTATTGCAGTTCCACGAACGTAGTTGTTTGTAATGTTAAATTTAAAAGAGTTCGATGATTGTAAGGGAATGATGTACACATTGACAGTTTTTTACGTCGAGCAACGAACGAGATTGTGGACTTTTTACAATTATAAACGGATGACGAGTGTCGAGCGAGGTGCTGCACAACGGCGTCTTAATTCGTGCGATAAGTTTTCTCCTTCCGCGCTTGTTGGACTTTTTCTGACACGGCGTGTCCTTGAGGCTCATTGTCCCCTAAGAATAATACTGGAGCACCACGGGATACCTGCCGTCTACGCGTTCATTCAGTCTTTTCCCACAGAGTTGCCCGAATCCTGGAAATCTTTCTATTATCCGTTTTTTTCCCCCGTCCGCTCTCCAGCCCGGTCTATATATACCCATGCGCAGGATCTCTTTGCATGGGAACGTCTTCTGGATATATCCCCAAGACTATTGCCATCCTGGTTTTCTTCTTGTTTCTTTATCCGTAAAGCCCGGAGATAATCTTTGTCGACTCGTCATTGCCGCGCGCAAAGCCTTTCGCAATCCTTTCAAACTTACAACGTGAGATTTTTTCCTCCGAACCTCGAAGCAGCAGCTATTATACTTACATCTCTCCACCTTACAGAAAAAAAAGTAGAAGAAAAAAATTCTTTGCTCTCTTCGGAATTTCTACATTGTTCATTTTTCCTCGCGAGCCAATTATCCGTGATATCGCGTCTTTTCCCTGCAATTATATTGCTATACGATTGATAATTTTCTTTCTTACGGGAAAAAGTGGTTTTAGGTATGTTAAGAATGTCGGGATGCTGCACTTGATCCCAGTCGAGTCGATATATGTATCTGTGGTTGAAAGTGGTGGTGGAGGAGAGAAGCCATATGGCAGCTTCGGGTCGCGTGGCACAAAGAGACTCGGCGCCGTTTTTAATTGCACCATGTGGCCAGCCATAGACTGCTGCTGCACGCGCGTAGAACCCTGCAGCTCATTTGTAGACGCAACTGTCAGGTCCCCATGGAAAGCCGCTGGTGGCTGCTGACCCTATGTTTTCTATTTGATTTTTACCGACTGCGACACGGTAACCGAGAGCCGCCTCCACTTTTACCCGAGCGAGTCAGCTGCTCGTCACTGATATCCCCCCATGACGCCTATATATTTCTCTCTCCCTTCGTTAGATCCTCTCCCTCTCCGCACACACTCGATCTCTTCTTCCGGTTTAACCGAGTATCACTCTGATTCTCCTGTACATCCAAGGCTCAATTGTTCCTGATGATAATTTAAAATCCACCGAATGACACGTGTATAACACGTATAATATATATATATGTCGGGACGAAACGATTTCGGAAAACAATCCATTGGTTATTTTCGCCTTGGATCCACCATAATTTTCACGGTCCGTTTAGAGTTTTCTCGAAGGTATACACGGGTCTGCGCGATTGATGATCGAGAAGGGGGCAGGAGTCGACCCGTAGGAGTCGCGTGTCCATATAGTCACGCTTGCTTTTCTCTATGAGCGGAGAACGTGCTGCTTGCCACCTTGCGGATAATAAATCGATCCTCGCGTGCTGGAAAAATGATGGAGGGTATACCGTATATACACCGGGGCCGGGAAACTCTGACCGCCTTGGCCGTTCTTTCGAAATTAGGGCTGGACCGTTTTCCCGTTTCGCTGATTCGCCATGTGGCCAAACTATTCCTGCGGGAGACCCGACCAATGTTTCCGTAATGACGGAAAACATCGCTTCTCGTCCCGAAAGATCGTCATCCCATTTAGCTCTTTATCACTCTGAGAAAGACATCTTTCCAACCTAATTACACACTTCCTATAATCTCCAAGTTTATCCAACATTTGGAAACCGTATATAGAAACAATTAATTTCCTATCGACGGAAAGCTCCAATTTGTAAAACAAAGTAACAGAATCGATCTTTTAATTATTCGTGGTACACAGCAAGTAGAAACTGTACTCATGGAGGAGCTAACTCGTCGCACGGAGGATTATACCGAAGAGGATGAGACTTGGAGGAATCGTGGTGGCGATCGCGTGGTTCTATATAAGTTTAGCCGGTAAAGCGTTCGCGTGGGACTTGGATAAATTTCGAGGTGCACCGCGCGCGGGGGCCACACACGATGTTCCACCGTAGGTTCTCTCCGGTGGCGCGCGAGCGAGCGAGGATTTGCCACGAAAGCAGCAGCGAGATCGTACAACGTACGTACACCGCGCAGGACAATGACGACGCTAGAAGCGCGCGAGGGTCCAGATTTACATCCTTTTCTTCTATTCGTACTTTGGCCACAATGGACGAACGTCGTGTAGCACGACCAAGCCCAGTGCGATACGCCACTTGCTCCTTCGCGTCTCTCGCACATTCCAAAGCCTCCCCCCTCCCCCCCCCCCCCCCCCACTGTCTTTTTCACACTGGAAGAAGACGCGCGTTGATTGCTCTCCTCCCCGTCGCAATCTCCCCTGGCCCAGAAGAAACTCGCGTGATCCGATATGGGATGCAACTGGAATACATCCCAATGTGCTGTGCATGTCCGTTTCACGGTAATGTTCCAGCTACCATGTATAGCTATATACGTGCACGGTACATACACTCGAGCTATTGCTCATTTGCGAAAGCATTTCCTTCGACATGTGGGAAACTTTCGTGTCCTTGGCCCGTTAAAACCTCCGGTCGAACAATACGAATAATCGATTTCTTCCCACATTTCTATATACACTTTGTGTCTTTCTTTATACTTTTTCAAATAGCTCGCAAAAAATGGACTTAATAGAGCCGTGTTTACAACACGTTGCGAATATTACGGTGTAACATATCGCAATTTTCGCCGACTGTTGAAATTCTCTGGAATATAATCTTACGTTGGAGAGTATTGAAACGCAATTGGACAAGATTGAGGATATTATTGGAAGGAATGAATAAGGCTCGTGTGGCAATAAGGATTGGCTAGGATTTCGTCAGGAGGTGCGCGCGCGAGGCGTTGGCTTCCGAAGCGAAGTAATTCTGCTCCAAGTGCAAGGTGAGTTGGGTGATGAGAAAGAATAAAAGGGACTCTCTCTCTCTCTCTCTCTCTCTCTTACAAAGTGGTCCTTGCATGGACCAAGAAGCACTGCGAGCGAGGACAGGTTGTCACGCACACAGGTATATCGCCTTTGAGATGGAGTGATCATTGGGCCATCGAGAGAGAGAGAGAGAGAGAGAGAGAGAGTGAGTGATTGAATGAGCGAGCGAGCGAGGGAGGAGGCACCGGGTCGTCTCTTTGTCGGTTCATAGACTCTTCATTCCGGCATAGTCTTTGTCCCAGCTCGTACGCTATGGCAGGTTCACGATGCAGCCAGCCGGAGAAGCTGAATACCAGCAAATGACCCCCATTCAGCTTGGATCGTCCATGGTGCGCCATTGAGAGAAGAAACTATCTGGAATGGCCCGGGCAACGCTGACAAACCCACCGAGGATCCACACGCCAGGCAGAAACTTAACTCGTCACCGGGTCATCTCAAATTTGATCATTGTATCACGAAGAAGAAAGTTCACCTCCGCGCTTCTTCTGTCTCCTCATGATCCTTCTCCGAGCGATCCGTGCTCGCGCTGCACAAGCTACGCTTTCCTTTCATTCTTCTCAACGTGCCACGAGAGAGAGAGAGAGAGAGAGAGACTTCCACTGGCAAGGAATTTAAACCGGTTGCAGCTTCGCCCACCGATCAACTCACGCGCAACCATTATTTATCTAAGTCTTAATTAAATTATATACTCATTATTGATTTTGCCTGCTCCGCGCACCGCTGCAGTCAATGTATTTGCCGCTCCAGACGAGTTTCCCACATTTGATAATTAAATTTACCGCGCAATTAATTGAGTCGTTTGCTAAAAATAGACGAACGATGGAAGGTAGTTGCGAGGAGGACTAGGAGGAGAATATCCATCGGGTTTAATTAACGAGCGCGATCGCGTGCCGCAAAGGACGCCGACGTCGATTTAACGCCAATTCCTGAAAAATCCTCCTCTTGCATCCCCAACGACTCGTGCGTGGCTATACGTATATACGATTGATGTATCCCTGGAAAAAGTTTACCGTATACAAACACACATACATATGTCTAACGCGTTATATTTTATATCGGAAGATTGCGGTAGAGGAGAAATTTAACGAAGGAGCGTATAATACGAGGGCCGCGGAGTTGTCGCGTGCGATCCGAGGCTGAAGAAGAAGAGGACACTGATAGACGGAAAAATGGCGGACCGCCGAAGACGAAAGGTACCGCCGCAGTGGAGCGACCGAGCGGCGGCATCGAGCACACTCGAGACGTTTCGTTAATTAACGTTCGCCAATGTCAATTGCACTGGACGAAATTGCGCCACACGGAGCACGTGCTCGCCATACTTTACCTGCCTCCCCCTCGGCTCTCTTCCACTTCCGCTCTTGTTTCTCCTCCAATCTCGCTGGCTCCGTTAATAGTTTCTACCTGCACGTACGGAGTTTCGGCGTTGCGCGAGCGTCTTCGTCGGAGAATTTCGATTCTCGAAGGAAACACAGAAAAACAATTGACTATAAAGCTTGTAATTATATAATTACTGCCATGGGAATATCTTAATATTTCATCGAACGCGTTTGCAGTGTCTGATATGGAGCGAGCCAATTCCGCGTCTCGACTACAGGGTTGATCTCTGATAAGGAAAGTGAGAAGAGAAGAGTGCGGCTCCTGCAGGAGAAAATCCAGCGGAAGGAGTCGGTCCACCGGGGACCAGCACTCTCGCGTACGTCACAGTCGCTTAAATAACTATAGCTATATACCTCTGGAGCGTGTTCCACTATGATAGAAACTCGCGAGAGACACAGGAGGATCTCCCGATGAAAATCAGGAATCACGTGGATCCTGCGGGGACCGCTCCTATATGCGCGACCGAAGGACCCGATCACTTATCTGCGACTAATTAACACGGGCCGTTAATGAAGCTCGGCTGTACACGCGCGCACCTATGCTTCTCTTTGGTATCTCGCACTTTTTTCTTCCTTTCTTCTCCTCCTCGGAGCGCACATGAGCCGCTCGCTCGCTCGCCCGGGCCATATAATCACCGCACGACGGCGTTCGATACGGCACGCACAGGACCGACATGCTATTCGCGCGCGGGGCCTAATTAGCGAAACCCCTCTCCCCCCTCCCCCTTTTACGCTCGTGCACCTTCCCAGATCCATCAAGCTGGCGCGCGAGCCTCCTTTTTTAGGGTGGACCCGTTCCGCCCAAATCCCACGCTGTTCGCGCTATTACAGCCACTTGACCGTATATCCCCCGAAGGACCATTACGCGTTATACGGGCGATTGCTTCGAAAATTCTATTGCTCGACGAGTGAGAGTGTCTAAGAATTTTTTACGATAAGCCGAGATAGCGGTTGAAGTCCTCGAATCTCGTGAGTCTTCCGCGCGTCGATGGAGAAAGAGACTGCAGGAGGGATGTAAAGGCTACTTAGAGGCTGAATTGGTTTGCTGAATGGTAAAGAGAGGGGGGGGGGGAGTTCCGGCATAGGAGCAGATGAAAAAATGCCACCTAATGCAGCGGGATGTGAATTCCAGGGGTATTCACCGGGCGCGCGAGCGTTTCCTGCCTTCTATTTGGCGGAGACCGAAACCTTCGGAACACATTGGACGCGCGTACGTGTTCGCGGCCGCGCGGTACGTCCAGGTTTCATAAACTGGATTACGGGATGAAACGTCCGCTCGGTTCGCCTCGGGGAGGAGAGCGCATCCGGCTCGCCGAAAGCAGCAGAGGCCATTCAGTCCTCTCGTTCCACCCGCGTGCGCGCGCGCGCCCAGGATACGTCCACGAGACTCGCCATCCCCTTTGTCCCCTCGTCACACTATATATGTATGTACCTCTCTCACGTTTCGGATCCAAGGGATAAAACGCTTCTCTCTGGCACCAGATAAACCCTCCGTGCCTCGTCTATAATCACACTCCGACCTAAATATAATATATATGCGAGTCGATAAGCCGCGCGTTAAGAAAAGAAACGCAGACGCGGTTTCTTTCTCTTCGAGCTATATATAAACGACGTTTGGAAATGGTAATGAACCTCCGTACACCGCGCAAAGACGCATCGTTAAGAAAAGAATTCTATCGGTAGGTTTAATTAATTGAACGCGAGTCTTTGGTGCAGTTTGAGATCTCGAGTAGTAGAAAGTTGAGCAGCGAGAAGGGGTCAGCTGGGGCGCGGTATCAGGTGGTAGCAGCGGTTGGATCGAGTTTAAAGGTTCGTTTTGTCTCGTTAAGATACACGGGGTGGACCATGGTGGACACGCGTCGTTGTTCGCGCGATCCAACAGCCGAGAGCGAACACTGCATGCACCCCGTGGTCCAAACTAACGCGCGTCTTGTATACCACTTCGCCAATGTTACGCACGCACACACACACACACACACACACACACGGTAAGCATCCCGTGGCTCGATGAACGCGATTGTTCCGCAGGCGCACGACGACGCAGGTAGCCTCTAGCTATATATATATATACATACCCCTGGAAGGAGCATCCACGGGAAAAACAAGCAACGCGCGCGCAAGATAAAAGAAACGAGTTGACGCCGCGAGTGACAAGCGAGGAGTTGGCAGCCAGCAGGTCCGAGGATGACGAGGCGGAAGGGCAAAAAATCCAGTAGATTTTTTCATGTCGAAACATCGCTGTTTTGACGCTTCATCGAGTCATGTTCGGAGACACCGCGTGACAGTTTCTCGTATGTCGTATATACGCGCTATCTCTCTCTCTCTCTCGCTCTCTCTCTGGATACTCGCGGTCCTCTTTTTGCGTTGATCCCGCGGATAAGAATCGAGAATCACGAATGAAGGGACGAAATATATTTCAGCTTAGAAATGTTTTATTTATAGGGAAATTTGTATCGGGCGAGAGGAGCCTGATTCCACGTGCAATTCTCAATTAGGCTGGTATAAGGTAACTGCTATACTATATATATATATATATATATACGAGTCGAATTAGTCGAAGAGGAGGCTGGAAATTCGTCTTTGTCGCTTTTTCTCGGGATAGTACGCTGCTTGAGTAGTGGGAAGGGGGGGGGGGGAGGATGGTGAAGGTAGGTAGGTAGAGGCAGGTAGGTAGGTGGATCCATCATTGATAGCACGTCGTACGGTCGTCCTCGGTCGTGGAATTTTAAGCAGCGACATGTCGTGGAACTCGCGCAGGACTTTGGGACCTTTTTGCTCGATACGGCCCTAATTTCTCGCGCTGGGTGGCGCGTCGGCTTGTCAAAGGACTCCCGCGAGTCCTCCAGGTTCGACGCAACCCTTCGGAACGCGCAGGGACCTGTCGCGAAGCGGACATCTGCTCGCGCGCACCCAGGGAGGAGCAAAAAAAATGTCGCGTCATGTTCGCTCTCTTCCTACCGTGTATCCAGGACGCGGATTGGATATGCAGAGTCGCGCCGTAAATAGTCGCCGGAGTTTTTATGAAAATACATATGCGCACCGCTGTTCCGGTCCCTCTGGGAAAATGTCGATATCGCGGTGTATCGAGAGTCTTCGCGCTACTCTCGACTCGAACGTACACGAATAAACGTAGTACATAGGAAACTTTGCGTAGACGTGTATACAGCAGGTATGGGAGGGGCAGGAGCAGGGTCGCTATATACATGCGTTCTCTTTACCTTCTCGTCTCTTCCTTCTTGTCTTTCGTTGCTTTTTATTTCTTCTTGCGCTCCGCTGTGGACGTCGGACGTACGAGCGGCAGGACGAGATTCGCCAAGATAGCTCGGCACGGTAGCTCGTCAGAGAGAGAGAGAGAGAGAGAGAGAGAGAGAGAGAGAGAGAGAGAGAGAGAGAGAGAGAGAGAGAGCAGCGACGAACCTTCCGTGTGCCGTAGCACGTGCGTGTCTCGGCGATAGCATCGCTCGTAACTCGATATTGTTTCACTCAAACAAATTAGGGGAATCCTACTCTGCGCGAACTCGCGCAGCTGTGACGCGGTGGCAAGGAGGGGGGGGGGGGGGGGGGGGTTGAGAGTTCAAGTCTCCGCGCAACTCGACTGGATCCTCTTCTCGGAAGGAAAGGTAGCCCCGCGCGCTCGCATTCTTTCCCCGTGGGGCCGCGCACGGCTGTATATGTACGAAAGCCTCAAAGGGCCAACTCTGGGCGTACGTAAAGGTATTCGACCTCGTCGAGTGGCTCGCTCGAATCGTTAAAAAATTCTCCGCGTTGGAAACTCGAGAGCCGAGTCTCGCGTGTCCACACATATCGGAATAATTAATGCAAGGTGGAGAGAGCAGAAAGCTCGCGCGCGGAATTAGACTTATCGATCCGAACGAGAGTGTACAGCGGAACGTTGTCGGTCGGTTTGTTCGCTGTCTTTGATAGAGTCAAAAGTCGTCGAGTTAATTGACTGGCAATATCTCGTAGCGGTGTTTAAACGCACGGTGTGCCGCGCTGTTGGCACACACACAGAGTCCGGAACGGCGGCGAATCACGGCTAACCGGGTCGAATCGTTGCTTAGCTATATAGGTTTTTGCTGCTGGCGTGTCGCGCTTGCACCGCGCGCGGCTGACGAAAGATCGAGCCGTCGAACGCGGCGCGGTGGTTCTCTCGCGGTTAATTATATCGCTCGAAACGAAAGGTCTACCATTTCCTATCGTGCAAATGCTAATCCGCCTGCACTCTTGCGCGCGCGCTCCTTGTATCAGTTATGCTATCAGCATTGTAACTCTCGGTACACTCTGCGGCCCGATTTCGCCTCGTACCTCGGCCAGCCATCAGCCCCTTTAACGTCCGATCAGCAATTAACTACCGTTAATTGCTCAAAGATCAACTATTATGTCGAGCGCGCGTTGAATTTCTTCCCCGGCTGATTACATGCTCTTGCGAGAGCGCAATTGACATTCGTACTTGATTACTCTTTGCTTTTTCCCCTCTCCGCGACGTACATGATAATACGTGTGCCACGTATATACACACCTATATACTTAATTACCGCGGCTTTTTTCTCGTGCCCGCTAGCTGCCGCAACGCGATTCCGCCGTCTCCCTTGAAATTCTCACGTTTCGCGTGTTTATACAGCTGTTAGCGGCTGATACGATAGGTCAAAGTTTATCCCGCGAGTGGTCTTACCGAATCTAAACACGAAATCTTCCAATCGAGCGACCACGTTGGACGATTTATATAGCATGTATATATGTATATAGTGGCTATGGCCGGCCAGTGTGTCTCGTCCATTATCCTCGGCTGCTCGCGCGCTGCGCTTCTTTATGCTCGTCCGACAAATCTTTATTATATATTAACCGTAGCGTCTGTCTAGGACATTTACCACTGTCATTCTGTACCGTTGCTCGGTGAAACGCTTAAATTAGTGTGTGCTCGGCGGCGCACCGCTTCCGATTGTGTTTGATAACCATGGACTATAATTTATTTCACCGCGCCCTTTAAAAGAGCTACATATACACACACATATATATATATGTATATGGCGTATAGCAATGCTGCTCCCTCCGCTCTATTTAGATCACAATACACCTATAACACACTCGTAATGGCACACAGTTTATATCCTACGAGCGATATTTTTCTCCAATTAAACATCGCGTCGTGATCAATATTATATTATAGGAAAGCTAATTAGCAATATTGCTGCGGCTATAATACGGACCAATCTGATTGTTTCATCGTCTTGGAAAGTGCACGATGGATCATTGTGATCGATCGGAAGATAGGAATCTGCGAGAATGCTCGGATTTTTTGCAACGAGGGGGCAACGAGAGAGCTGGTGCACGCTTCGAGCGTTTATATATATATATATATATATATATATATACGGACAGGCGTAAAGGGAGAGAGAGAGAGAGAGAGGCTCGTCGAGTATACCGGAAGAGCGGCCGCGCCGTGGAGAGTTGGTTAATTTCTTGGTCGGTGGTCACACACCCACGAACGATCGGCAAGAGATCGGTAATATAACGAGCAGAACCAATATTAGTCGGTGTGGCCACCGAGCGGCAAAGGAGTTGGCGAGCCAGCCCCATCGAGGGATCAGCCGGGTAATTGCCATTACGATATCATCTAAATGCTCTCACGGCTGTCCGTAATGAAGACGCACACTGACACACGCGGCCAAACACCTACGGTTATAGATACAGTCCCCCCCCGAGTCAACACCCACGCACACTGGCGCAGCCTGCAGGTCCGCTTCAATCCAATTTGTAAATTAGTCATAAATTACGCAACGCTGCTGCTCTTCTCGATAGGCAAATTCCACGAATCCTCTCCCCCACGCGACGTTCTTTTCCTATACGATAATCCTCGCCAACCCTCGAATCCTTTAAATGCATCTATAAGAGTATTTCTGTGGTTTATCGCGAAATATAACAAGACTTTCGCAAAATTTTCATTCGAGCGACCGAAAAATGAATATATATAGTGCTGCAGTTTTCGAAGAACCGCCACAGTTCCTATGGATTGCTATACCAATATCGTTTGGAGAATATTCTTTCAAACAGCTGTGTAAAGTTTCAGAAAGATTAATTACAAATCGTGATTTTTCTAACGCCGGTAATATGCGACAGTTAATACTCTGTTCCATGATCAATGCTTCAGACATTTTATCCACATTCCAAATTCTATCTGATCTAACCCGGAATATTAGATTTATGTAATTTTTTTGTTAATTCCTGGGTAGGAAGATTGGTAGAGTAGCACGGATGTGCAGGGGGCAGATTTATCGTGGATTTCGGTCGATCGATATAATTGATCGGGCTGCACCTTGGATCGTTACACGGATGCTTACGTCTCTGGACAATGCGCTATTTGCTATCTTAATATCTATCCTTCGATGAGGCCGGACTCGGCGATCTGCCATCGAGGAGGTACGAGGCGTGTCTAATTACTCGATCAACGTCCAATCGACTCATCTTCCTGTCTGCCTTCGCCCTCTCGACAATATACATACACACATACAAGCACAACTCGCCTTTTTTTTCCCGCATAACTCGACGACGAGACGCGCGCGTTACTCCACATTTCAACAACGAGCGATAATCCAACCTCCGCGCTCTTCTCATTCGTTCGCTGCCTCGTATCGACCTTCCTCCTAATTGCCCTATCAATGATTTACAGCGTATAATTCAGCAAATATGATAATTGCTCGGTGCGAGGCGCGCACAGCCGCGCTTCTTTATCGGCAGAAAATGTTTTGTCGCGCGATGGCATGCGCGAGGAACGCGCGCGCCTTATTTGTATCGCGCCAATAATTCCGCGGGGAAAGAACGCCTTTAATCGGTATCGAAACTCAATTACCAAAGATTGCGACAATCTTTTTTTTTATCGCCGCGACGCGCTGTGGCCCTCGCACGGTACAAAGTCGTTCTTCAGGGTTGCGTCAGATGTACACGAGTTCGTCCTCGAACTTTTCTCTCATTTCCTGGATCACAAGGGTGTGCATCGTGGTTGTGTGGATAGAAAAGTATAGTGGAATTGCGTTTTATGCGGCTTGGCGAAGCATCGAGGGGGAGAGGGACGCGGAGTGTCGGACTCTCGGGATGAGACACGGGGCCAAAAGGAGGAACGGTTATACAGGCTCTTATAGATATACCGTGCACGGGATAGGACATAGGACGCCGTGCGTATTGCGCTTATAGCGAGTCGAGTCATAACTCATGTGACATTAACGGAATTAGCATAGCAATCTCGGTACGCGGCCACCGCTTGCCGCGAGGTCTCTTGGATTCGCCGCCGCTATACCGGGGCCCTTAAAAGTGTCCAATCTCTGGCGAATCCAGCTTGGTACACGCACACACGCAACGCCGCGACTGCGCATTGAAACTGCTGCTGCTGCACCTGCGTCTTGAATCATCAGCGAAACCGCAATGTTTTTCAAACGCGAAATTACGCCTTTCTCTGTAGTAGCGCGTTCACCGACTGTTTTACTGCCGTGTCTCTATTCCTTCATACATATATATATATATATATATATATATAGTAAAGCGTAGACTCGCGATGCCAATTTTCACATAATTTTCAGATAAAGTCGAAACGAGGTGCTGAGATCTCTGGGAAGCAATATTTCCATTGCAAAATCTCGGCTGGTCGATTAATTCCAACTGTACATAATGGAACTACCTATATATACGCGTGTTAGGAGGCAAAAAGTGGTGGAATCTCATTGGGTACATAGGTACGTGCAAGGTCGCGTCACTTGACCTGCTATAAGGATCTATCGAGGCCTTTCTCCAGCAACGCGCGATCGGTATCGATCTCGATAAAACGAATGATTTCGAGTGTATCGAGTATGGTGGTGGTGGGGGGTCTCGAGGGATTACGTGCTGCTCGCAAGTAGTAATCGAGGAAAGTAGGTCGGAAATGCGTTTGCTCGCGCTCTTGCCAAGCGATTCGTATATATACACACGTGTGTGTGTGTATAGGCAGGAAGGAATTAAAGAGTAAACGCGGCGTTTTGCATCGGTCGAGAGTCCCGGAGTCTCGCGCGGTGTCTTTGCGTTGCTTCGAAAGGTCGATCCTCGGTTGAGTGTAACGGGGGGGAGGGGGGGGGGGGGGGGGAGTAAAGTCGCGGCTGTGATTAGACCTCGCCGCCCGGTGATTTGTGGCCGAGCGGGTCTGTTAATTGTCACCAGGACGCCCCCGTCGCTTTTATATCTCTTTGGCTGGCCGTGCACAGCTATATAGCTCGCTTGGCAAGTTGCCAGTTGCGTCGTCCGTCGCACGGCTCGCTCATTCGTCCTCGTCCTTCCCGTCAGAGAGGAGTATAGTATGGCTGTTTGCTCAGAGCCGCGCGTGTTTCTTCTTCCGCGCCGCATATCGCTCTCTCTCTCTCTCTCTCTCTCTCTCTCTCTCTCTCTGTATACTCGCGCGGTGGTGCATGCGTGCACCGAAGCGCGCTTTTTACGCCCGTACAATAAGCCCGTCGAACAACGCCGCCGCGAGCTGCATGCAAGAACCGACGAGTCTCGCATCGCGTAGGAAGCGAATGCCAATCGCGGAAACACGCAAAGAATCACTCGCGCTTGGTTTTGAGACTCGAAAAGCCAGTCGATGTTCGCGAGCGATATTTCATGGACCTGCGAAATTTCTGACCGTTCCGAGAAGCTTTTCCGCTTTTCGCGTTTCGCATATTTCTCTGTCCGGTGTACGTAACGCGCGTAAATAGACGTAACAAGGTGGAGAAAGGGCGGGCGCGATGTTGAGGAGCCGTAGATGCGGCGTAGGACAAGGGCCGACGTGTACGTGTGTGTGCACGGAGCTCGCGCGTTTAGGAAGAAATGGCGCTCGAGTGGCGGAGTCCCGAGGCGAAGCAGCCAGCGAGAACGCGCGCACAATGGTCGCGTCCGTCAGCGTTGGATCCTCTTAATTAACTCGACTGCTTACAGCGTTCTTCCACCTCTCTCTCTCTCTCTCTCTCTTCGATTCCTCCAACCCAACACAACATTGTTCTTTCGAGACTCCATTAACTCGCCAGGTCGCACGACCAAAAACAAAACGCTATAACATCTCATTTTTCATCATTAACATAAACGCGTACTCAACGTTTTCGTCTGGTTTATTATTATAGAATTCTGATGCTCGTTCGAACGTTAATATTTTCTATGTATATATATGTTTCTCTACGCGGAGACGAGCGAGGAGGTTTTTCCCAAGGATCGCGTTTCTCGTCTGCAGCAGTACATATATATATATATACGTACGCACAGCTAGACCATTGTCGGGATTAATCGTGCAGTGTCGTGTCGTGTCCTGTCGCGTCCTGCGTGCACTGGTGTCCGCCGTTATTATATCACTGCCATTATGCGTGCTTGCGCCAAAGGCCCGTACCGCGCGCGCTTCCCTGTTCTTTTATCTGCCGTCGGGTGAAAAAGCAACCGCGTCTATGCGAGTCGCCGAGAAAAACAGCGTGAGACTGTATTAAGAGGAAAGTCGAGGACCTTTGCAGGTGCTGAAAGATCGAGTCGCGATAAGAGATGGCGAGCGATCGATAACGGAGAATTCGCGGAGACACGCGAGGAGTTGGCTGCTCCGCGCTCGTCATCCTTCATTTCGCCCTCGGAATCAGAACGTCGTCTCTCAATCACCCATCAATTCCATTATTTGCAACGTATCGAGTGTGTTTGTATATAAGATGGAGCAAGAGGCGAGCGGATCGTTAAGGAACGTCGCGGTATCGTGGAAATTGCGGGTGATTTAGGATGAAAAGAAGGTGAACAAAGCGTACGTGGTGTGCCTGGAGAAGATCGAGTCGAAGATCGATCCTACCGTATGTGTGTGTGTAAGAGGCATGCGATGGCAGAGCGGGAGAGGTCATTAGGACTCGGTCGGATGTCGCGTTTCTTGGCGGGACGATAAATTTCCGAGCAGGTCCGCCCGAGGATAACGAGGATTTAGAGACACGAACATCCTAACACTCTGCTACTCCGCTGACGCTTCTCGCGAATCAAAAACCTAAAGATCCTTCTCGCGCGAGACCTCGACGTGCCTCATAAACCGGACTAACAATGTGCGCTCTGCGGGAACAACAAAACTCGACCGCGCGGGACTCCTGCAATTGCGCGCGTCTAGGACCACAAAGAGAGAGAGAGTCTACACACATGTATATATCCTCTATACCACAGTCTTCTCCCGGACTCTGTCGACCAATGCACGCGCGGTATTAGCTGGAAAACTGCGCGAGATATACGAGCAGGTACAATCTTTGCCAGGACTGATTCATGCGTTGGATTACTTTGCGACGCTTTGGAACTGTATATATATATATATATATATATATCGAGATTGTAGAATAGGACGTGGACGATCGAAGGAAGAGTATAGGTATAGTTGGTAGCGCGCGTTGGATGGGAAAATAAAAGGGTGAGTCGAGAGAAACGATCGACTCGTCGCGCTACGGTATAAATGCCCCGTAATCCTGGAACGGGCAGGACCACCATGCCCGTCCCGTGGTCCTCGCCGTGTAATACGACAGACCCGTAACTCATATCTGGGCGCCCACGCCCTCAGGTAGCGGCGACAACGTCCAACAACATCGGACACCCAGGGCGAGGACACTCAATTAGCTTTTCTTCCAGCACACCACCTTTTCGATGTGCATTCGCTACTCGACCTCTCAATTCGCCTTTCCTTCCACGTCCATCGCTTCCTATTTTTTTCGCCTTTGCAACACACCGATCACGCTAATATTCTGGCTGATACGAGGATATATTTTTAGACGCGCTGCTCCCACATCGCTCTCTCCTTCTCTCTCGTTTGCTATATACTTTATATCGTATATATACTACTGCAATTATTGCGCAAGACGGTGTTAAATATATAACGTGCGCAGGGGTCATCAACACCGGGGTGACCGGTTAATTCTCACCCACGTCCGACCGTTAACGTTAATCCTTGACCTGTCTCAATAGCTCGCATTACGCGCTCTCAATCACGAGGCAATCCAACCCCCCCCCCCCCTTACCCTGTCGCCTCGTAGTACGAGTATCTGCCAGAGCAACGGATTCTCTCAATCCACGCGCACGCAATTCGCTTACTTTTTTGTCCATATATAAATAAACTGGACGTGCCATAATTGTTTTAGATACGAGACGCTGTCACCTGTTCCGGATCTCGAGGGAGAAACTCGCGCAGGTGAAGAGGAGGAGGAGGAGGAGGAGGAAAACCGGACGATGATAAATCGGTAAAAGGGTCACTCGCGCGAACCATCGGAGAACGAAGAGGGGGGGGGGGGTGGAGGGGGAGCATAAAAGGGAATAAAGAAGAAGAAGAAGAAGAAGAAGCAGATGGAGGATAGAAAGCTCGAGCAAGCAGCTAAATCAGCGGTGATTGCGACGTAGACCGCCCACTCTTGGCCGTCCAACATTCTCTCTCGCTCATTTTCATCGCGAGCCATGCAACGTGGCTGTGGAGTCTAGCGATTCTAAAAAGAAATAAATATATAGTAGTAGCAAGAAAGTTTTATTCATTGTGCGCCACGCGTGTGTTCAGTGGAGGATTACAAAGCGAACGCGGTTAGCGAATGAACGCGTCGCTAATGATGAAAAATGTGGCAACGCACGCGTTTCATTCGAATGGAAAAATGGAGGAGGATTTAATGCACGGTGTGTGCGCGCGCTCTGCTCCATAATTTATATTTCTCCTGGTTTGATAAGATGAATGTCCGAGGCGTATACGCGGACCAATGGTCTCTCGGCGGTCCTATAAATATAGCTTTTAAATAGCTATATATTTATAATAACAGCGTGATCACGCGCGTTTATCGGATCGCTACCTGCAGTTGCTTTATATATATATATATATATAGGTTGCGGTGTGTATGTACGAGTGGCGCGGCCGGCGCCGTCTCCTTCCTCGTCATCGGTGATCCATTAGTCAGCGCTCGACGCGCCGACGGCTACCGTCCGTGCGCGCGCTCCGTCGCAAACTCGAGCTTGGATTAGCGCGCGCGCAGTGCAGCGGAGAACGTTCGCTCGCCGATCCAATCGACCATCTCGATCCTTGCAGCAGCATCCCCATAGGCCAACGTCCGGTTAATGCTATGCGAATTTGCCGCCGCGACTCCTCCACGGGAGAACCATCATCCGCTCCTGGCAAAAGCACTTTTTTAATCAGCCCCATAAATTAATCATAAATTAGAAAGCTCGGGAATTAATAACTCCGAGCTTTAGACGACCGTAGCTTTTGGATCGCCGCGCGTATTCCCCCAGTATCGTGTAACAGATTCGAGAGAAAGATACGGCTCGACGGTGAACTTCCTAACGACTTGGAAGGATTAATAAAATCTTAATTAAAGAGTGGTAGGGGGGGGTATTACGATTCTCGCGTTATTCCTATGGGAAAAGTATTTTTCTCGGCTGAATTCTCCGCGAGGATAATGTTGCGAATATCGTGAAAGCCGCCGGGAAACCCTAGACTCCCTCCGTATATATACACACGCGAAACGCGCTGGACGACGATATATGCTAAAATTATGAACTGCTTGAGTTCTTAAGATGTTGGTGCATGGTTGCGCGTCGCGGCTAGTGAGCGAGTACCTTTACGAGCAATTACGACTTTATCGGGTCTGGAACGTCATCCCCGGAGACACGCCATCTGCGTAGGTGAGGTCGGCTAAATCTCTCCTCGGACTCTCCGTCCAGGCGAATTTGCCGCTGCGAAGGAGCAACCCCCCACCCCCCGAGAATTATAAGCGAAGCATACGGACAGTATTTATATAATACCGTACTTAATTGTTATCCGTATATCACACGGGATCGTAACTTCTCGGGAAATCCGCGGCGCCTACGTGAAAGCCCTGGGCACGTCGCATAATTTCTCGGATCACTTCTGCAACGGAACACACTTTATATGGCCAGATTTTATTGAGCAACTCTTCTGCTTCTCTCTCTCTCTCTCTCTCTCTCTCTATCGGACCCTACTCCGCGATATACGTGCATGCGCCGCAAACCCATGAAAACCCTTGCGCCGACGATAAATATAGGCGTTATTGCAATATTAAATTGAAATAGTCGAGTTTCATAGGTAACGCGTGTCTCTTCCTATTTCGCGGAATTCATTGAATCTTATTAAAAGGCGCTTTAAATGCGCTGCATATAAATACGCGAGTGCGGATCGAGCCTTCGGTCAGGGAGAAACGGAGCGACGCGTACGCCTCGCGCGTTAACGCACGCTTCGCTCTCGCGAGGTGCCTTCGTGCATAATACATGCATTTTCCTGGTACGCGCGATTAATTTGCATTAATTAACTCGCCGGTATCGCGTGGCAGACTCCGCTCCGACGGCTTCGTCCTTCCGCAGGATCTGGATTGAGAGTCGAAAGTAACGCTTTGCGCAGTTATAGCTTCTCTTGCGTTCTTTTTGTATCCTCTTCTTTTGTACAGTAGACGGGGGGGGGGGGGGGGGGAGTGGTGGTCTTGTAGATCAATTGGCAGGGTTGAACGATGGTCCCAACTTTTGAGATTTCACTCGGATCGAATTTTGTCATCGGATAACCCTCCACCAGTGGTATACAGCGTCAGATTGACGTTACTTCAGGAAACTTTTCCACGGCGAGGCTTGTTGACGCGCGAGGAAGGTCGACGTTGATACCCGATAGCGCATAAATCCGCCAAGTTTACGAGAAGACTGTGCATCCCTGCGTGCCGAGAGGTTATAGGTGGCTACCGCATCGTTCCTGCCACCCGGTCACCGCTCTACACTCTATATCTTTCAGAAACCTTAACGGGATTCCCTAATACCGCCATTATCGGAGCGAAATTTAGGCGACGAAAACCTACGTTATATATCTTTTCCAGGAATTTCTCAATTATTCGAGACTTTTAAACATTTGCACCGATTCGAAACAATTGAATGATGCGAAAGTGTATTATTAGGCTACGTTGTAATCTCCCTCGACGAAAGAAAGAGTTCAGGCGTTGATAAGAACGTTGAAGAGCGATGGGTGATGCTGCAGGTTAATCTCAAGGTCTCTTTACTCGTATATTTATATATATATACTCGTGACACAGTAGTCTAAACTAAGCACTCGGTGCAACGATCCTCCCGAAGATGCGCTTCGCCTCTAAGTGTAGTTCTGTGTACCGGCTTATCCTGTGCCGTTGAGTTACTCCCGTAGGATAGACTCGCATGATCGACTATATACGCACCGACTCTGCAATTTTGTCCTCGCGCAACCTTTCCGATGACCCCCGAGTACATCTCACTGGATTTTCTTTAAAAGCCAAATCGACCCTGCTCATTTTTTACAAATCTCGCCTAAGAACGCGACACTCGCGCGAGAACACCGAAACACCATTGATTAATGGGAGAACCGCCGAGTTATATATACATGTACACGCATCTAGGAGAATTTACGCGGACTATGAATGATGCTCGCGATATGGTAGCGCGATGCACGGATTGTTTCGGCCGCAGCGCGACTCTCCGGAGTCTCGGCTCCAGCGGAATTCACTTAAGCGAGGAATGCGAGTCCCGTGTCGGAGGAATCCGTTTTCGTATTCTTATCTCCCTCCCACCTGCAGCTCGCTCTTTCGTCCGGTGCATCGTGCACGAGCAGCACCTCCTATATGCATCGGGCTTCCGCCGACCGAATCCGATCTCTCGCAGGTGCGATCGGGAACTTGATCTTCCGCGCGCACGGAGGAGCTATACGATTGTAAAGGACGAGGCTGGCTCGCGCACCCCTCCCCCTCCCCCTTTTCCCGCACATACATCCCGTGTAACACTGGATCTCCTCCAATTAAACAAATAGGAGTCCGTTACGAGGCGGCGTAAATTTTAAATCCGCTCGAGAATCTGACCTTCTCGGGTGTTGAAAATCAATTAGGTTGCGCAAGCTCGCGGTGGAAAGGCTCGTTCGAACCTATCTCTATCTCGATATCGTAAATCAATTTAGTCGTTGCTTCAGCATTTACATTTTTCTCTCGCTTCGCTCGTTCCTGTTTGTTTTTTTTCGCGGACCAGTATATATAATCGTATATACATCGAGGCGTTATCGTTGCGGCGGGAGTAGATGGAGCGAGGAACACGGGTCGTTCAAAGTCAAAAGTACCGGCGGCTGCGCGCGAGCTCGGCTACCGGCTCCGTACGCGCCGATAGCGGTGTTCTTGTCGAGCGCCGGCGGAATCAACCCGGGCAATTGACGTCGGTACACGAGTACTGCATTACTCGGTTCGGTGGGTCGATCCCGGTCCCGCTGGAAGCCATGCATGCAGCCGCCGAGTCGCGTCGCGGCTTCTCTCTCTCTCTTTCTCTCTCTCTCTCTCTCTCTCTCTCTCTCTCTCTCTCTCTCTCTGGTTGACTGGAACCGCTTCGCACGGTACCAGGATCCACCTAAATAACGATAATTACTCGCCGAGTCGATCCTCTCCATATGCGCGCGCCTAGGCTTTCGATCCTTCGATCATATATTGAGCGCGCGGCGAGGCTATTACGGATCGAGAAGCTTAACTCGCGATAAATTCCAACTTTTTCTCCCGTCGGTGCTCGGGAAGGAGCGTCTCTTGTCCGGAAACCTTGAATTTGGATCCACAGGCGCGATAACTCGTTGGATGAGGGGGAGGAGGGGGGGGGGGGGGGAGAACTCGGGACGCGTCGAGCCTCGAATTTTGGTTCCGCGTCTCCGTCGAGGTCGTCGCAGCTGTAAACGTGTGTGATTCGAG
This sequence comes from Prorops nasuta, assembly GCF_024137725.1. NCBI lineage: Eukaryota > Metazoa > Arthropoda > Insecta > Hymenoptera > Bethylidae > Prorops > Prorops nasuta. Next base: position 5,055,804 of record NW_027116814.1, read on the forward strand.
CGTTTTGCGACGAAGCAAAGTGCAACCTGCGCGCGCGCCACAGTGTCTTTCTCTCTGTCGAGTCGATATATCGGTTATTCTTATAAAGATATACTCTGTAATTATAAATATAATTGTATAGTCGATGATTTGTACCGATGGTCGATAAAATCTCCACCCCTGGATCCAACAAATTACAGCAGCAATTTCGTCAGTGACTTTGGGAAGAACGAGTATATGCATTTTGTTCCGCGTGTATCAATGAAATTGTCATAAACGCAATGCAGCGTTACGCGTGTGTCGAGTTGCTCGAAACGTCCGCGTATGTAACGGAGTAACGGTCTCCAAAAAGCAAGGCGATTTTTTACGTTCGGCCTTGAGGAGTACAGCGGTAAAAGGCGATTTTTTCAATTACCTTTCGTTCGCGCAATTTGTTTCTCTCGAAGGGAAAAATATGGCACTGTGTTATTAATGCGGTATTCTCCGGTGCGCCGGCTTAATTGTAAGTTATCGGTCGGAGGAAGGGGAGAGAAAAATAGGGGCTGGGCGGGGTCGCGAACGTCCGGTGCAGGATACAGGTGCCGCACAGCATCAGGAATCGCGGATAGCATCGCTTAATCACACGTGACTCGGCCATGCGTGCTCCTCCACCCACGTCTCTTCTATCTCGCCAGGCTTATCTCTGCAAAAATAAATAAGTCATCGTGCCGACACTCCACCCTCTCTCTCTCTCTCTCTCTCTCTACACACACATACGCAGTATGAAAGCAAGAAAATTAAATTAATTCGCGGATTTGGGCAGAAAGGAGAAATTTCTTTCGCAGGATTTCTCGGTAGAGTTTGAACGAACACGCTGCGCACGATTCGCTTTGAATGCGGTGAATAATGAATGGTTTAATGGCACTCTGGTAGATAGTCGAGGCAGCGCGGCGTTTCGCATGCTTGGCTTATTTTTGCCATTATATTTTTCCGCTGTCCAAATGAGATTTGTTCGAGCGAGATGGAAACAACATGGTAGATGGTGTGCACGTATAGGTATACGCAGCGCGCGGCAGGTGCAAGCTTTCCCAAACACACTATTATACATTCCCACCTACCTGATTACGCAAAACTGGTATGCGCGTCTAAAAGTGAATTGATTACCACGGAAGCCACCGCACACCTGCGCGCGTCTAGCGTTATGCCGCGGCGTTCCGTCTGCTGATAAGAAACAATGCGAATTATCCGACAGAGTTATATACTATGCCGCGTGGTAAACACGTTTTTCCCATAGCTGAGTAGAAAACACGCGTGTACGCGGCGAACTCTGCGTAAACAGGCAGAAAACAGCCTGTAATTCATGGTAATTTTCAAGAAACTGCGAAGCCCCTGAGAGAGCCGCGGCCAACTTTCGATTCGGCAAAAAGCACGCGTTTATATACACACGAGTTTCTATCGATCGTGCGATTCTTATTGGGATATCTGCATTTAATCGGGAGGCTCGTCATTCTCTTATTTCGTCGTGGAAATGTGGATCCCCAGGCGTGCAGGATACGCGGTACAAAGAGGGAGAGAGAGAGGCTCTCCCCTCGTAAGATAAGGGTACAGGAAGGACGAGGTCATAAAATAAAGGTCTATTGGATTGTCAGGGGTGTGCTCCATGGTATTGGTGCGTGCATGGAAGTACGCACGCACACATGCGCGAGTGGACTCGTCGCCCGTCGTCGTTGTGGGCTAGTAAAGGTTTATGACCAAGTAATTGAACACCCATGTCTCTCTCGAGATTCCACGCGGCTGATTTAAGCAGCCATAATGCGGCTGAGTGCGCTGTGCGCTGTGCGCGACTAGCGCGCGGGGTGCTCGCCCGCTCGTGTCACGGATGTCACCACCACCACTGCTACACCGTATGTACGTCGCGCCGCGGATCCCCCCTACCACCACCACCACCACCACCACCACCACCTTCTTCTTCTTCTTCTTCTTCTTCTTCTTCAGCCCACTGCCTCGCTTCGTCCACCCCCGCAACGCACCCACGCCTCTGTATCACCATTATCCTGCATTTGCCGCGATTCGCAACTATAGCTACCTCCCCACACACACCCCCCTTCTCTCCATTAGCTGGAAAAAATCACTAAAAACTTGCCTCTTCTCCACTCCAACTACATACATTCCACTATAATTTCTTTCGTATATTCCATTTTGTCCTTTCGTCGAAATCGTTCGATTCGATTAAGAGTCTCTCCGCGTTATTGTTGCAGTTTGAAATATATATATGTGTGTGTGTGTGTGTACGTAGAGGAGGAAGAGAGTGCTCGCGCGGAGCGGACGTGGGGTAACTGCAGGGAGTAAAACCGCATCATTAGAAGTTTACGGTTCGCAGTGTTTATGGTATAATAGACGAGCAAAGTATCTTTTTAGTGGGTTTGCATATAGGCGATGAAATTTGACGAGAAAAGTGGATGCACTTTGTGCGATATTCGGTCTCGATACGCGAGAGGCGTATATATAGGATAATAATGCATAATCACGCGTTAATGTATTTATGTTGGCGGGGGGGGGGGGGGGGGGGTGGGAGAGGGTCGACGATATATCATTCAGCTTTCTCGGCACGAATCTTTCCAGCGCGAATTACGCGTGGGCGTCTCGAGCAGGATTAGGCGAGAGCGGATGAATTTACATGAATCACGTGTGCTCGAGCGGCGCATACCTGGTTTACGTTACACCTGTTTACACGTCGAACACTTTTGCCACCCACGCCGGGGAATCATCGCCCCGGCGACTATTTCCATGAAATATATATCGAGTGAGATATCTCGAAAAAAGAAATCGTTCGAGATAGCATCGCTCCGCCTGCTTTCATGTGTGTGTGTGTGTGTGTGTGTAAGTAACGCAAAGCCGAGAAAGGAGACGAAATTCCAAGATTCCAGCACGTTGTTCGATTTGGCCCATAAAATATAGCGTTTGGCTAATGGTACATATTTACTCGGATGAATTTTATAGTTTCTTGCTCAACGATTAGAATGAAACGACGAGGAATAAAATTTACTTTGAAGATTGTATTATGGCTGGCGCGAAGAAGATTACTTGAGAGATCCCACGAGGAGTGTGCAACTTCCTGCGCCGATTGGTCGAGATCCCCGGCCGGCACCTACACTCTCTCGCGTATATGATAATTCGCGGTGCGGCCGGCGAGGCCCCACGGAAGGCCCCAGTCCCAATAAAGCCAACCGTACAGGGACCACCCTTGGAGGAGCGGAACCTGCGCGCCGCGAAAATCTCAAAGCGCATTTCCATTATTCATATATGCTCCTTCGGCCAAAATTTAATTCCTCCATTACAATCAGATTAAATTCGCCAGCTTTGCCCACTTTGTCGTTGGAAAATTCCTAATAAACAAACGCGCGACTCGTTTTTGATCCGGCCAATTTGCCGAGGTTCCACTTCGGAAGAATATATATATATATATGTGTGTATGTGTGTGTGTAGAAGGAAGAGAGATTCGAAGGAAATTGTCGGACGGTGATTTTCGGCAGACTCGATTGGCGTAATTCGCGGGATTGGGGGCGTTCAATGTATATATGTATATATATAGGGGAACGGTGGATATCTCGCTGATGGTCTCGTGGAAGATTTAGGACTTTGCGTGGCGGATCGATTGAAGCGGAGGTCCTCGCGCCAACTCAGCGTGTGGCATTCGATATGCGCGCGCGAAGCTAAGCAAATACGCTGGTTCCGAGTTGGGAGACGCAATAAACGTCGGCGGAGCGACGTCCCATGGGCTCGTTCGGGCGACAGTTAGGTGCGCTGGCCACTTTCCCCGACACGGCCTCGAACAACGAGCTCCGCGTGTGCGTACGCAGCGCAGCCTCGGAGCGCCGGAAAGAAGAAGAAATGTGGCGCTTAAATAAGATGGTCCGCGTCGAGATTACCGTTGGCACCGAGAGAGACTCCGCGTCCGTCCGTCCGTGCGCGCGCGCACGCCTATAAGTAAGATCTCCAGATTTTATGTCATTACCTCACACGAAGCCTAACACCGATCGTCCGTTAAGAAACCGCCCGCGTGTCCACCAATAGCCATCTCCCATTTTTACATCACCGCAACTATCACTTTATTCCCCGAGATTTCCCAGAAACACTTTTATCGAGCTTCTCTCTCTCCACACTTTTATACTTATATCCCCCCGCGTGTTTTCTTCCCAAGCGGGAAAGATTCTTATCGCGAGCGTGCGCGCGCGAGAGTCGAGCCTCATCGTTGCCGCGCGCGCGCGCGCGCGCAATTACGATCCTTTACATATTTTACGTTCAAGCGCAGCGAGAGTCTCCCGCCTCACCCCGTGGATATCACCCTTCGAGGTCTAGTTGTGTGTATAGTCGGATGGTGCAATATGGGCCGTCCGCTAAACTATTGACGGGGATATTTTCAATGATAAAGGAGTAGGTATATATATAACGGCAGCCATGTAGACAAGAATAAGACAATGTCTCTTATTCTTTATTCCACCCACGTGCCTTTCGATTGTCGCAATGGGCGTGGCTTGTGTTATATCCGCAGCGGTACCAGCAAAAGTCTCGCCAAATTTCAAGATCACTCCGCATCTCTTACCTGCAATCTTGCATCATTTCTTACTGGCGCTGCTAAATCTCGACGAATTTCCTATGTGCACTGGTTATCGTTTTCTCGCTTCAATATATATATATATATATATATATATATAGAGAGAGAGAGAGAGAGAGAGAGAGAGACGCTCGCGAGGCGCGGTTGGCAGAACAATTTTCCAAGTGTTTTGACGTTGAATCGATTGCGAGATACCGCGCGGCCGCTCATCCTATATCCCGGGATACGAGGAGGAGAGAAAAAACTCGTAATCAAATCAAAAGCTATTGAATCTCGTTCGCGAGGTGGGAGGGCCGCTTTTATAGAGGCATTCGCTCGAGCCTCTTGATCGCCGCTATGTACACGCTTCGCCACGAGAGATACCGTGTTCCTTTAATCGAATAGAATATATTAGCCCACGCTGTACGAAAGTCGCGTCTCGAGAGAGAGAGAGAGAGAGAGAGAGAGAGAGAGAGAGAGAAGAATGTCGATTATGACTTCCTCCGGAATTTTTACTCGCGGATCTATATATGCAATTATATCCGTGCGTCGCTCGTATTATTACGTAATCAAACTCGTTTCGCCAAATGTATATACATATATATATATATATATATATTGGAGGCGGTAAAAATCAGAGTGCGTTCGATCGGAGCACATCGACTTCCGCGCGAGAGTGGTCGCCTATTGTTCTTGGGCCAATCGGAGCCGAGCTTTATCCGAGCGAAGAAACACTAGCTCGCCGACGCGTTCACCATTTATCTCGTCACCGTCTCTCTCTCTCTCTCTCTCGCTCGCTCGCTCGCTCGCTCGCTGTCCCGCTGCCGGTGACATCGATGAATCAGCGCTATCAGAACCTTCCATCAGCATTAATCACTATAATGATCCCCTGAATACCTGTGCGCGAGAGCGGCGTTCCCGCGATCCTCGTGTGCCACGTCGCGAGCGTTCGCTTATATTCGCCGGGGTCAAAGCTCGTTATCGCCTTGTTATCTACCGTCGGTAAAAATTCTATCGAGATCAACGCGCTTTTCGATCCGCTCCGAAATTTTCCACTGTGCGACTTTTGATCAACTTGGATTTGCATTGGAGAGAAGCGAGGGAGGCTATTCGCGCGGTTGACAATTTATTCGCTCGGTTTATCGAGTCGGAGAATCGTGGCGCTTCGATGGAGGATCTGCACGTGCCGGTTGTCCAATTAATCCAGCTTTACCGCCAACTTGGTAAGCTGAGAAAATCGAGCGGAGCGAGCGTGCTTGTAGATAAGAGGGAATAAGCGAGTTTAAAACTCGAGTATGATATTAGACGCCCTGCGTTAGCTGCTGCGACTCAACCCTTTTATCTGCTTGCGTGCACCGGCTCTCTGTCTCGATGAGGACCGGACGAACCGGACCGGTCTAGAGACTCTGCGTCCGCGGGGAATGTTCAACTATGGTCGTTCCATTTATGTCCCCGAGAGAGAGAGAGAGAGAGAACTATAGCTAGACCTCGGAAGATAAGCCTGCAGTCGGCCGCTCTGGCGCAAAAGAGCGTGTGCCCTATCTGCTCCTGCACGCCAATGCACTTTTTCTTCCCTTCGCGTCCCCCCCCCCCCCCCCATATAAAACTTCCTTCACCATTCAACTTTATACCGAACGCAAATACGCGCGTGCACGAAGCTTCGAGCCGAACCTTAACCTCGTCGCCAACGTAAACCAATTCTTCGAGTCACGCGATCGACGTGGATTCAACGTCGATATCCTATATATTGTATGTGATTGGTGTATGAATTGATAACAGCCACGCGTACAGGTATACCAATGGAATCCTACGTCTCCGCGCGTGTATATGTCCCGATGCTACTCGTTGTCCTCGTGGACGCTTCAATTTCGACAAGAATCGACGTATCCTTATTCCGGCTGCTCGATGAAATTCGAGGACCGAGCAACTCTTTTGCTCTATAGAGACATCAGGGAACAACGTCCACCCACGCGCTTGCTCTCCACGATCGACTCGTTTTCACACAGCAACCGACGTGAAATTCTAGATTTTATGGGCACCCACATCCCAGATGCCGAACGATAGCTGCGTCCCGTCCTTTCAAATTTTTCCATTATTGTTGACTTTACAGCTCGAGACAATCGTTCGAGGATTCGACAAGATTTCGAGCGATCGTCGCGTTATTGACTGGAACCGTTAGTCTCGGACAAGTGCGCGAGTCGTGCCGATCGCTCACGGAGATCAACGATTCTTTTTCGGTTGTATCGCTTCGCCTCGAGGCTCAAGCGTACAGAGTAATAATTAATAATAGATACGAGGATTCTCAGAGTTTCTGCCAAATTCATCCGATTATACAGCGATTGGAGTAAAAATGGGTGGAGTCGACAGCTGCGCGACTGCGCAAAAGTCTCAAAGGGACCAATCGCGGAGGGTGGAGACTGAGGCTGAGGAATAAAGATACTGCGCGCGCGCACCTTATCGATGGAAGTTCGCGCGTTGAGGTCTCTCGCTCGCTAAAATATATATAAGTATATACACGTGCGTGTGTGCGCAAGCGCGTTTGCATATTCAAAGGACCCCCTGGCTCCGGCCGCGTGCAGGCGACAACAATCAGCGAAACAAACCCACTTATGATCAACAAGGGTGTACGTCACGCGCCACAGCCGCGAGCTCATCGCCAACTTTTGCATATTCATGACCCTCTCACACACACACACATGCGCAAAACGCGCAATAAAAATAGCAGCCATCGGGTACAAGTTTGTCTCTTCATCTCGATATTTGCAGAACGAGTTTTGAAGGATCGAGAGAGCTGGTCCATGGCTGTTCTCGTAAAATATGAATATCCCTGGATGATCCTTGGAACGTTCCGAGGACGTTCCTCGAACATCGCGTGCCTGCAAGCTTTTCTATTATTAACGCGCAGCATTCTGTTTTATCGACTCTGTTCGATTGACGCGTCTATCGGATTACCAGGATTTTTCTTCGAATCCCGACGAGCCTCCAACAGTCGCAGAGCGCTTTAATTCACCGAGGCGATGCGATAAATTGATTGAACTTTTTTCGCGATGCATCTTCGGTGCTATAATTCATTAAAGAGCGTCGGAGACGGAATCTAGACGAGCAGGATAGGGGGAGGAAGGGGGTGTGGAGCACTCGTAAACTGAATAATCGCGCACGTGTGGAAAAATATGGGAGAGCGAGAGCGAGGCACACATCAGGTAGACGGGGTTAATCGAGCGAGCAGATCTCGATTATCCCGCAGCAATAATGTCGTACGTGCACGCGAGGAAGCCGAGCAGAGCCGAGTTTACGAGCTTGCTGAGTCGAGGAGCAATCTCGACACGATTACTATCCTTCTCTCTCTCTCTCTCTCTCTCTCGTCTCTTATTCTTGTCCTAAACATCCGTTATCGTGCCATATGACGTTCCGTTCTCCAAATATACGCCTGCGCGTTACGGCAATCGCTCGTACTAATTATTCGCTGCTATATATATATATATATATATATATAAATAAATCTAGTTGTACGAAAAGATAATAAATCAAACTCTGGACGAGACGAAGGAGATTAATAGAATTTTTCGCGAGTTGCAACGTTCGTGCGTATGGAGGGGAATAGGTGTAGGAAGCGAAGGAGTTTATGAATTTTTTCCAACTGCCGCGAGTTCCTCGGGATATTCGCCCGATCATCCTGGGGGAGGTGACGAAAGAATCCGTTAAACAGGCACGATCCTGCGCCAATAATCGCGACGTCGAGTTTCAGAACGGTTGGCGCCGGTTCTACCTGCTATACAGGCCGATAACACGGCATGCCTTATCAGTGGACGACGATAAGCACCGACCAGTAAATCAGGCCACGTTCGGAAGCGAAGATTTATTCCTCGAAATAAATCTCGCGACGCCATTCTCCATCCAATATGAGAGAGAGAGAGAGAGAGTGGAGTGAATATTTCAGATATCGGACGACACCGTCGGCCAATTTATGCATTAACCAACCCGCTAGGCTTTTACACCAAACCTTCGGTATATTTATTAGTCGAGCGTTAAATGCCCGAAGCAATCCTGTAATTGATGCTACAATAATTATCGCACCGAACAATTTCAGAAATTTATAATTTATATATCAGTGGTCTCGTATATGGTTCCGTGAAAAATTCTCCGCAAACATGGGAATGGAATTTTTCGGAATAACCGTTTCTTCGTCATGGGAAAATACTGATTGACCTTGGATCTGAAGAAGGGATGAGGGGTGCGAGGGTGTATAAACATCCCGGCTGTTTTTACAGATAAAGCGGATTTGCGCGGAGCGAGCGATGATTCGCGATTATTGATGAGAGACGCGCGCGAGATGCCGGTTATTGCTATTCTTTGCGAAAGAAGAAGGCATACGGGAGAAATCAGCGGGACGGATTCGTGGATCGGAGCGATCAGCGGGGACTCGTGTTTGCGAACACGAACATGGCACTGCGACGTATGACAGTTAGTCACGCCAACCTATCACTCTTCGCCACCTAATTGCCGTCGAGTCCTCATATCCAGGGTGGTCCGCCATTTTTTCCTTCGATCCAACAGCTCCACTTCATCACGATTTTATTGCAGCCTCTTCGGCTCTGCACTTTTTCCCTCCGTGTTCCCTTACTCGTCGCTCGTCAGCCTCACCGCACGCACACACACATAGGCAGAGAATTATCCTAAAAAGTCTGCTGGTTCCTCTAAAAATACGAATTTAACACAGTGGCGTTATTCCGCTCTGATTGGTTCGCTCGGTGGCAAGCGAGTGAGATTCCGAGGAGAGATGTATGTCGCGTGGCCCCGTTGTTCCAATATCACGTTCAACGAGCATTTCACGGTAATATCCAGAGTTACGATATCACGTGGGAGAACGAACACATTGGCCATTAAAAAATCCCTGTGATATCTTTTATGCGCGCTGCCCAAAAGTTGGTAGCTTTCGTTTTATAGTGGCAGCTGCCGCAACAATGAGATGGACGCGAGATATCAATGTGGGAAACGAACAAAACGATGTATATACTGCGCGAGAGAACTCGAAGAGAGGCTCATCCGGTAATTTTTGAGGCGACGAAGCGAAGGCCGGGTAATCGCGCCAACTCTCTGAATTATGGTCCGGTTATCTGGTAGGAAGAGGGGGGGGGGGGCGGGTCGAGGGCGAGGCGAGAGGAGAAGAGACGGATCCAGTTTCATGAAAGGCACCGCGCGTACCATTTCTAGTTCTAATCTGTCGGCCATTTGTTAGGCAGTTATGAGTTTGGCCTCTCTTTCTCTTTGGAGAGGGCGAAGGGCGTCGAGGGGAAGGCTGGAGGCACGTGATGCAAAGCACGTTGCCCGTGTCGTCGTTTGTCCTGCTGCGGAGTACGTAGTACCGAGTGTACGAGACCACCCTGAAGCGATGAGCCGCGCGCCGCAGCCTCTCGATATATTTCTACTTGCTCGATTTTTCCTCTCTTTCGCGCGATTCTTCCACACTTTAACGCGCGCCCGCGCCGCGGCTACTCTCGCTCCGTCCAATGGGAAATCACCGACGCCTCCCGCCTTCGTTTCCTCATTGTATACCTATATATATCGCTGTGTACGGATGATCGATTCTAGAAATTATTCAAAGCTCGTTCGAAACCGGATTACGCATTTTTCCTTTGGAGACAAGTGTAAATTTTAGATGGCGCGCGAAGCTATAACTCGACAAATGCTCTTGTACAAAGGAGTCGCGAATCGTAAGCATCTGGCGCGGTGCGCGACAGCGACACAATGGATAAGGTATCGGTCAATTGCGAAGGAAGGGGGGAGGTTGCGCCCGGAAATTCGATATTCTCCCGTGAATCGTCTCGCTCGATAGCGATTAATGATCCTTGTTATCCGCGCGCGTTTATATATATATATATATATATATATATATATATATATACGCGAAGAAACTGAGACCGGCGCGCATCTGTAACAGAGCGAGATTAGTACGTGGAATTATCAGCATCAATCTCGTCGTCGTAAAATTTACGGGGTTATGAATGCCAGGAAGATTGATAGTCTTGCGTCGAGCGAGAAGACGCAATAAGCGTGACAATAAAAGATCAAAAAACCGATGGTTGCCATTAATCTAGTCCTGTGTGTATAATAACTCGAAAATAATGGACGTAGTTAATCTTCGCGAGGAATTAAATCAGTCGGTCCGGTCTGGCCTCAGCCTAGGCTCCTATATATATATATCCTATACATGGCTGCATTATTTTTTCGAATTCCATTATTTTCTTACGGTCTCTCGGGACTCGGATCTAAATATGATCGAACGATAGAATCTCTAGGCGATTCGCGTGACCCGAATTTTTTCTTTCCTTTCTTTTTTGTTGACATTCGTAAACGCGTGTATGCAGCAGGAGCTGGAATAAGCTACCTGGAGATGGGTAGGGGGTCCGGGCTATTTATCCGCGGAAGGGTCTATTAATTTCCAGCCAATAATAACTCGGATTGCCCGTACTAATTAATATATGAGCGCCATTGGGCTGTGTAGGAGCGCGCGCAGCAGGTTCGTCTCTCTCTCTCTCTCTCTCTCTCCCTCCTGGAACTACCCCGTTAAGCGAGGATCCTTTCGATCGTATACTCGTCTTCCTTGCTTCGACCAACATCGGCAGAGCGATGATGGAGAATCGATCCTGCCGACAAAGTTAACTCGACATGAGCCATGCTCTCTTCTTCTCCAGTGAATTCTCTCTCTCTCTCTCTCTCTCTCTCTCTCGCGAGCGCGCGAGAGGTTTACTCCGCTTCCCGATGGAGTGCTCCGTCGAAACTTTATAGGCGTGTCACCGCGATAAAATCGTTACGTACCGGCTTCTGCCAAAAAACTATCGACCTCAAAAATGCCGCTCCGAAATATGCTTCTCGTAAAAATATTTTCGAGGGCCTCCGCTTGCGTGGCTCGACCATGTTGCGTGATGTCACGTGATGAAATTTGCTTTCGATTGTTTTTCATCTTTTAGAGAAAGTCCACCCTTGGCAGAATTATGCTCGATTGAGTTTTACACCGGTGACAGTCTATTAAATCGTGCATTTAAATTCCATGAAAGAGTCAATTATATATAGTGCAGGTTTGGCTGAAGTGGCGTGCGGTGTGTTCGGAGCGATCAAGGTTTTAATTAGTCCGAGAATCGATCGAACGCGTTATGTATTTATAAATGCGAGAGAATATTACGGGAGCTACCCCCTGGGTGTACGGGGATCGAGAGGAATAACGCGCGCGAGACTCTGAGGAACGAGAGTGTATATAGCGCTCGGTTGGTCGACGCGCGGTTGCTGCACGTGCAGCGAAGAAAGGAGAGGAAGAAGAGAAGGTGGGGATGGAGCGGAATCGGCAAGGCAATCGGACTTGGAAGGTTCGACGCGTGACCCCGCGGCCAGTTATCGGATTCCGAGAAAGAAGCCCGCTGAATATGTAAGAAGCCGTGGAAAGGCTTGGATGTTTAGCACACGAGGTCCGCACTTCCTCCGTAGGAGTGCCTCGATGTCACGGCTCGACACACCAACTAGGGGAATATGGCCTAAAGCGGGTGTACCCCGCCTAAACAAGGTCATTGCTCTCTTAAATTCCCATTTCAACCATCAGTCCCAATATTTTCATGAAAAACAATATTACAGCCCGACGTAGTGTACATAACCGTGCTTTCTCCATGAAGACGGATTCTATAAAATTTTCCAAACAATCAAGAATCATAGCGTTATCATCGATCACAAAGTCACAGTTATCCCGATCCATATATGCGCTTTCGGTCCACCTTCTCCTCAGCAACTCCGCGGTTCGCTCGTGTTTCTCACGTGTGGGAGAGAATTAAATTTTTCGTCGGATCTCTCTGGAAAGGTTGAATTTGTACAGGGTTTGCTCGATCTCGTCGAGACTGCAGAGAGTGTATGTATATATAAGAGAGACGGAGAAATTTGTATCGCATCGCATTGGATGGTTAGAAAGGGAAAAAAGTTTGGCGGATATATTTATCGGTCGTTCGTAGCGTCAGCTGGGTGTCGGCGAGGGAACGACTTCCTGGTGGAATCGGAGGGTGACGCTAGTGTTTCGGAACGAGGAACTTGGGAGGAGGTGTAGGTGCGAGCGAGACGCTCGGAGACTCGGCGCGAGCAATGTTGGGCGTCGTCTTGGCCATTGTCCCGTGACAGACGCTCGATTGTCCCTATTAATAAAGGGGACTACGTAGTATCCTCTCTGATATCGTCGACTGCCCTCGTTTCCTGACATGCCCACGTACGAGCACCCAGTTACATGACGATCACGATTCTTACAAGATCTCTTTTTACCTCCCTCCCTCCCTCCTGCGCTCCACCTTTCTCCGCCGCGACACCCCCAACTCCCCCGCGACCCTCCACCTTTTCACCATCCTCCTTCGTCGAATTATAAATGCAAGACCGGAAAGGTGCGGAGAAGACTTCCTGGTGCGATGAAAACCTTCGATCCGGTCACGCTTCTGGCCTGCAGGCCACACCTGCTACTTAACCCTCTTCTATATATATATATATATATATGTATATGTATAAAGACACGTAGGACATATCTCAGGCCTCGTTGGCTCTCCTCCGTATACCGTGCGCGCGCGCGCGCGAGATAACGCAGCTTAATTATCATCCAGAATGCGCAATAATTTGATCGATACCATCGTAATAAAGGCCGTACGTGCAATCGCGCCATGAAGAACTCTGCGCCGAATGAAAGCGCGCAGGAGAGAATTCACCGGTACGCGCTTGAAACGTATTTATGTGTTTGCGCGCCTACCTTGCTTTAATATTTATTTTTACGAGCCTACATTTCCATACAGGCACCGATTTGCGAATGTATCTTTATGGATCATTGAGATTTTTATTCGGCGAATAAGCACAGATTCGTCTTATATAATTTTACACCTGTGCCTTCTTTCGACTTTCTCCCCCCCCCCCCCCCTCCCCACCCCCGACCAAGCCCACCCACGTGCAAGATTTCTCAAAAACCCCAGCGCTTATACACTTTTTATCAAAAGCAATGTTATACAGCTTTTAAATGGCTATTTTCTGCAGATTTTTCTTACGATTATTACCAGGATGAGAATTTCTTTCTCTCGCGTTCCGCGCACGGTACCGCATCCTCGATGACGCTCGGATGCGAGCGACACAATTGCAGCAAACTCCCCGTGACCCTAAAGCCCGCCTACGATTCGCTCGGTAACAAAGAGAAGCCAGTTTCTTTCTCTCCGCCCACGCAACGAAATAAAAATAACCACACACACAGGTGGTTCGGTATATAGCTTAACCACCGTCGTACTTTTTGCATCGATCTCTTTCCTTCGCGCGTCTCCGTTAAATTAAACCAAATTTTCGTCTCTATGCGGCGATCCCTCCTTTATGCGTATCACTTTTGCGAATCACCATCGTCTCCCGGCAATCCCATATTCCACGCGATACCACCTATCTTCGCCAACTCGAGTTTATATTCGATTTAATTTCAAACTTGGCAAACCTGATTTGCCTTTACGATCTCATAGCGAAAATTCATTTTACGAGACACCTGCTGATAGTTTGGCGTTCCTTCCTCGAGAATCTTTCTGCGCTCGATCCCCTGCATTTATATATATGGAGAAGAAGAAGAAGAAGGGACGCGAGAGAGAGAGAAAGAGAGATTTTGCACGAATCCAACGAGAAGAACAAAGTCGTAACCCCGAAGAGGCAACCGCGCCCATGCAAAGCGACAGCCTGTTAAGCCTGCCCCGGGCCACGGGTTCCGATAGCATCGCGAATACTAAACAGAAAGGGACTCGGCTCATTCGTCTCGGCCGCGCGAGAAACGCTCGACTATGGCCGCGAGAGACTCCAACGCGTCACACGTGTTACCCATTGATCGCGATATTACACGATTCATTGGCCAAATCGACTCTCTCGCCTATAAAATTGCAAGGAATCGCTGGGATCGGACGTGTACGCCAATTGTAATAAATCGAAAAGAGGCGAGATAAGGATATTTTTGGTAGAGAAATTTTGAAAGAAGAGAAGAAAGTAGCCGTGTGTGTGTACAGTATATATATATATATATATATATATATATAGAAAAGGGCGTAGTTTGGTGGTGAGCGCTGCAGGTTTGTTGCTCGTAACTCTCGTGGTCGTAGCGCGTCGTGTCTTCGTTCTCGTACATCGTGTGCAGCCCTCTTGAGCAGCCAGAGAGCAACTATCCGTTATCTTTCATCAGCCGTCCACCTGTATTCCTCGTATTGTCAGCACGTGGAATTCCCGAGAAATTAACGATTGACCCCCGCGAGTCTCGTCCTTATCTACCCGACTCGATCATCCTGCTCTCTCGGTCTATACTCTCGTGATCGCTGATACAAACTACAAACTTTGCAACCTTACTACCATACACCCCGGTAGCTGTATATATATAGTTATAAGCTGGTCCGATCGAGCGGTAGGCTGCGCAATATGGGCCAATAAATGCATGCGCTGCGAGCACGACCCTCGTGCCAATCATCTGGATATCCTAGCCTCTTCTCCCTCGGAACCAAAAAGAAGAACCTCCTTTGATCACCCTGAATATCCATCAGCCTCGATCGTTCGTCGCGCGAGTTTGCCTCGAACATCTTATTGGATCAATGTTATTGAAATGAGAAATGACGAGTCGTGTCACCGGTGTAACAGTTATGTGTCCCAGACAGAGTTTCCTGTTAGGATGGCGTCCTCGTGATACGCTGCATCTCGATTTATAATGTAGCGTTATGTCTCGTGCTTTTATATATATATATAAATATATACGTAAATTATTGACAAGTTTTGTGTTATATGCTTATGGGAGGGATGGAGATTTTTATCGCAAAGGATCACGAGGAAAAATTGATAAAACGAGAGAAGCGAGGAGATTCGAGTCTCGGGATTGAATTGTGCGAAGGAGCAGGAGTATTTGTCGTATGCAGGATGAAATGGTGTTTGGCGTGAGAATAGGTGTTGCGGGTGAGAAATGGAGTGAGAGCTGGCCTTGCTCTTGAAAGTTGGATGGAGGAATGCATGATTGGAGCGAGAGGCGCCTGGGAGCCAGAACTCGTCGAGTTGCGTCCTAGTGTTTGTATATGTATATATATATATATATATAGCTCGTGGAGGACAGTTGAGCTAGGCCGATCGTGGCATGCTCTCGAAGGCTAAAGGAGACTCTCTCGCGCATGGTGGTGGAGATACCGCAGTCCTGTGCAGGCTGGTGCTATATAAATGCTCTCTTCTCGGAAGAGAGTCTCCGGGCGGAAGGGGGGGAGGGGGGGGGGGTGGTATCCACCACCACCTCGTGCCGCGCATCGTGCTGAACACGAGGAATAATTTGTGGACAGGCCACGACGACGATTGGAACATTTACTTGGCGCTGGCGCACGATGAGATCGCTGCGGGCCCGCCATTCCTCTTCGCGTGCATTTCTCGCGGCACGATTCCCCGTCCCGTTCGTTTCCCTTCAGCCTGTCCGCTGCTTTCACGGGAACACACCGGAGCGTCTAACGGAAACGACGCCGTTGCGACAAGTGTGTTCTCTCATCCGCGCTCCATCTCCCTCCTCCAAGAACCCTGCCGTCCCAAGGATCGTGAGACCATCGGTTCACCCGATCATCCGCGAACGCGATCTCGTTACGCTGATTTTCCTTCACCCCCCCCCCCCCCCCCTTCCTCCCTCCCTCCCCATCTATGCAAGCTCTCTCTATCATCCGCGTCCAAACTTTTCCCCGAGATCCATACAAGGATTTTTCCCATTAATTTACTCTCGATCACTCGATTCAATTAATTGATTATTCCCACCGGGCTGTGCCAGACCTTTCCGAGGACCTTATTAAATTTCTGTAATTGGAATCCCAAGGTTTTTTCTCGAGAGATCAGGAATTTTCTGCAAGATCGACCCTCTCGTTATTCTCGGGTATTGTTTAGATCGCTGCGGATTTCGAGCGACGACCCCCGCGCCACTGCGCGGAACTCATTACAGTATTCCTCGGAGATACCATTTAGATTGTGGATGTCCAACGTGTTCGATTGTGCAACTCGTTGCACAGCGGTGTGTTTCGAGATACTATTTAGATTATGGATTTGGACTCTCTCCCTTATTTTTACTCGTTAACGAATTCTCCCGTGGCGTAATAACCGCGCACTGCGAATTTTCGCCACGTGCTTTGCCTCCGACATAACTCTCTCTTTCTCTTCGGGGTTTCGAGGCTTCGCGCGATACCAACGCCTGCGTTAAATCGACCGAAATCTTCGTTGCCCGCTGCTTTTGACGTTAAATTTTAATCAGATTACCAAGAGAAAGATCCTCATATTTACACGTGTATCTGTTATATCGAATCGGTAACTCGGGATGATTTTAATGCTACATATATATATAGACATAAGAATAACATTAATCCGACGCGATACATCGCCGCCATTTACGGGAAGACAAATATCGCGAGGGAAGAGATAGGCAGGCCGTGCGCGCCCAGAGTGGAGGAAAATAATGCTGCTGCCAGCAATATCTGTCGGGGTGTCGGCAAACGGAACTAACATGTTTCGTAGTGAGAGGTCCGGCTGATATCTGCGAGTACGTCAGCCAGCAGCCAATTTATACGCGCGATATAGCTGAGAGAAGCATACAAGAAGAGAGGTATAACCAGGAGGCGCTGGAGACATTTGCTACGGTCATTCCGAAGCCGAACCACGCATATGCGTCCTTCGATCGAGCACCTATTGTATATATATATATATATATAGACCGCCCCGATGGCGTCCCTTTAATTTCCACGATTTATTACGTCCGCATCTTGCAACGACGCCGAACAACCTGTTCTTCTTCAGTTTTCCATCAACCCGCGCATCGAGTCTGTCAAAATCCATCGTTTATTCCATCAACCTCCTATTTGTTATCCTTATTGTTTTTTTTCACTGATATATAAGTGTACATGGAATTATCTTCAGGGTGGCTCGATAGAATTTTGCAAGTTTTGTGCACGCGTCAAATCTAATAAAGCGGACGAGAAATTTCTTTATAGTATCGACGGTTCTAGCCCACCCTGATAGCGTGGCTATGCGTCTAAGGTGGCCAGCAGTGACGCGAGGACGTACGTCATTCTCGATTACCGCCACTGACAAAATCGACCTGGCCGGTATTTGCTGTCCTGTCAGTGCTAGTTAAAAGCAAGCCCACACTGCCGAGCGAAAAGAGAGCATAGACCTCGAAACGCGTTCTCCTTCTCGATAGACTCGTGCATCCTTCCTCGATATATTATATTTATATATATATATACGAGAGGAGAGAATTGATAAGACATTGTATCAACAACATTTCTTCTTTTTCATTAACGTTATAATGTCTCCCCCCACGTACGAATGTGTGACACGAGATTATTCCCTCGGTCTCAACGAGTCTCTTCGAAGAGGCGAAAAATCTGACAGATCGATAGACTCTGTCGGGCCTCGCGAAGAGTTTGACCCAGCGTGCACCGATGAGCATTGACTCATCCGATGCTAAATATCGCCTCGGTTGATAATTAACATAATTTTGCCGTGTTCTCCGGACAAGGTATATATCGTAATTTATGGAGAAAGGCGATAAATTTAATTGGTGACTCGTGGCGTGATGGTTGTAACTATATATAAGAAACTGCATAAATATGGTAGGTGCGCGTGCGTATTCCGTCACATGTGGCCGGCGACCTCGGACGAGCACGGCACGTGCTCGAGAGAGTACGTGGCGCCGCGCGCGCGGGGATGATGACTGTGCAGGGGTGTGTATTCGCTGGTGGCGAGAGAAAGAGGGTAGATAACCATCGAGAGTCATCTGGCCCGGACGCCCGAGCTCATCGTTAAAACGTTACGTGTGTATGTATATGGGAGTAGAGCCAGGGGGCTGATTCATTCGTACATACACATATATATGGGTATATGGAATTAATTCGACGTACTCGGCAAAAGGGTTCCCGTTCACCGAACGCGCTCTCGGCACGAAACTCATCTGGTTACGCGCGCCTTCGAGTTCGATGGTTAAATTGTCATCGTACGCACGCGAGAATTCTCCGCACTTTCCAGCTCGATTCCTCGATCGGTGTATCAATCGCTGGGCGCTCCTCGCGTCGAGACACGCCGCTCTTACAACAATGCCGAGCTTATTGCGTTACACGATATTTACAGCTGGAGAAAGACATAGGATATTATCCGGTAACCTTTCACCTACTCGGGTTACAGGATTTACTTTGGTCGGATGATTTGAAAGCGACTGCTAATTGCGGTAATTTGTTTGTTTAACGAGAGTTTCTCTTTATACTTTTTAACAACTGCAATACGGAATTGGCATATTTCCCTGGCACATATGTTCCCTCTGATTCGAATTTATGCGCCATAGCTGCGGGACTATATAATATCGTTCGAGCGGAGGCACAAGGATTTTTCGTGGGTTTTGGAGAAATAACGATGATGAGGGTCGTTAAGGAGAAAAACGAGACGGAGTCGCGAGGTCGATAGGATTTATTTAAGGTGCAGTCTCGTCGGGTTTTATAGGCGCGATTAACAGTAGCCGGTCGGACCTGCGGGAAGTGACGTTCGGCGGGGGGTCTGCCGACCCTCCTCCTCCCGTTGCCGTCGTTCAGGGATCTCCGCGGGGACGCTCATCGGGATATCGAGCCCCTTAACGAGTTCTGCCGTGTGTAGTCCACCTGACGACCGCACCATGGACACGTATATGTACGACGATAGAACGCGCAACTGTCGTGCCGGAGCCCCCCCCCCCCCCCACACCGAGCGCACTGCTGTGCTCTCCGCTCCTCTGCCCCTGCCACCCTTTAATTAATCTTAATTATTTCCATGAAGAGCCACAGCGCGCGCGCGCGAAGCTTCCATATAGCAACATGTGCAGCGTGCGTCGTGCATACGACATTCGCTCAAATTATTCCGACTGTTGCGAGTTTCATCAATGGCCGAGGAAGAGTCCTGTCCTGTCTGCACCACCCTCTCCTCGTTCACTCGATCGGTGCGTACGGAAAAACACGAGTAATATAGGACGCGAAGTAGGTTACAGGGGTTGAAGGATCGATTAAAAAAATGATGGAATAATTATAATAGAGTGCACTTACGCATCACTGTGGGGGAGGGGGGGGGGACGGACGGACACTCTCGAGTGGGCCAGATGAGTCACTATATCGCTAATGAGGACGAGAGGAGAACGCGAAGGCTGTACAGGCTGATGGCTATTGGTCGTCCCTTATCTCGTCTCGCGATCGTCTTCTGCGGGGCGTCATCTGCCGGTGATTGCGATTAATTAGCCTCGGAGGGAGGCCCGATACCTCCGTGCTCGTTATGCCTAACGATTCACCGCATCGACTTCACTTGACTCGCCAGCACTCGTCGCGCACTCGTGTACGCCTATATATATGTATATATATATATAATGAATAAAAGAAGAAGCCGTGCACTGCACGGATACACTTTATTCGGAGTTGCGCGGACTCTCCTACACACCTCCCGCGGTATCCGATTAATTAAAACTCGAATTTCTCGAATAAAAACCTCGCCTCTCTCTCTCTCTCTCTCTCTCTCTCTCTCTCTCTCCGCAGCTGCATTTTATTATGCAAAACGCTGGCAACTCGCGGAGAGAAATAATAATATAATCTGTTATTCGATAAATCGTCAAGTTTAGGCGCGGAAGATGAAAAATATTTGCTGCGTTATCCGCGCAAAATCCTCGACGGTGTCGAGTTTTAAAGTTGGGACTGAGATAAGCGACAGGCTCGTAAAATCGTTAATCCTCGCGGTGGAAATAAATAAGTTGCAGCGCAAAGTCACTCGTCCGATATTTTACGTCGCGTAAGCCGGATTCATGAACGTCGGAGCAAAATTGCGTTGCCCAGTAAATATCCTGCCACCATTATCCAGCTACCGTAACTACTCTGGCTTCTTCTTCTTCTTCTTCTTCTTCTTCTTCAAGGTCCTATATACGGCCCCTCCGCAGAGTGCGCCTGTTTAGTTTACCTTCCGGTGCAGGGCTTTCACGAGCCGCTGGAACAACGTGCGCGAGAAGGAGAGATCGAAGACGAGGCTGCAGCAAAGAGGAGGAAGAAATATTGGGGAAAAAGTGTAGACGAGTTTGGCAACAGGTTTTAGTGGGAGGAGGGGGGAGGTGGTCCATTCCCGGAGCTTCATTGTGAGGAGTCTTCATTCTCTATGGCTCAACGCCTACAATAATCTCGTTACGATTGGAATCGGTTGCCCCCTGGGCTCTCCGGGCTTTGACAGGGATACAATGCAAGGTGCTTTGTATCCAGACCTGTCGTCCCGCGCGCAACCAATAGACCAACTGCGGACTGTGGGATTTTTCTTGGTCCCGCGCGCGCAGTCTTTTCGACGCTTGTTTGAAAGTGTTTTGCCTCGTTGGGAAAATATGGAGATGTCTCGGGCTTTCGGCCGAGCCTTTTTCCAGCGGCCCTCGCCGCGGGCTGGAATCGCTCGCCTTTCTTCGCTCCCGCGTACGTCTTTGCTCCTCCTCTTCTTCGCATTTGCTTATAAACTTGTCCGAGCTAAAATGTTTATCCTCGCAGGCATTTTGTCTGGCTTGACGCAAGCATGGGAAAGATATTCTCCGCAGAGGCCGATGACGCTCCGCATCCTGGCCGCTACTCGAACGTTCGAAAAAGAACGTAGCTTCTCCAAACGCGAGCCTCGAGTATCACCAATGGCGATCTCTGCTTAATAAAATATATATATATATATATATATATATATATATATAATGCAAAAGCAGACTCGTACACTTTTATCTCTCGACCTACTCCAGCTGCGAGTATCAGAAAATGACATCTCGTTGCATCTGCATAATAAAAGCTCTAACTGTACATTATCATTCGTTTATCTCCTCGTATATAATTCAATTAGAAACGTTTCCATCGTTCAGCCTCCATATGCACCGTACAATTGCGAGTCGTTCGTATTTTTCCTTTGCCTCAATTTCCACCCTTATATATATATATATATATATACATGCTTAATTATCGCGTCAAAGTGTGGGTGCAGGCTGTAATATCGCGCACGGGACGAAAGGATGACTAATTGCGGGTCAAGATTTACGATCATCCGGTCAGAAGTAAGGCTATTTCCATGGTAATTTGGACGACAGTTTCTGGACAATACATCCGGTGCACTTTAAAGGGATAATTCCATGGGGGTCGATTTTTTTCTAGCTCGTGTGCCAGCTCGCCTCGCCATACGCCTCGCAGCACTGTCCTCCTCCTCCTCCGCTCTGTATACGCACACACGTTGCACGATTGTGCCAACTGCCACGAGAAATACTCCTGCGTCGACCAATTGGACTAATGCGATAATTGCTTCTCGATTAATTTAGAGGAAAGGAAAAAAGCAGCCGGTCTATACGATTGATCCCGGTAGAATATGGTCAGGGCCAGCCATGAAATCGATTGGGTTGTATCGAATCGCGTGCCGCGTCGACCGAACGACGATGCTGCCGCGACAAAAAGTTTAAACGGCCACCTCTACAATGCGTATATATATATATATATATATATATATATATAACATTGCTTATCATCAACGCCAGAGCCGTCGACCCCTGCTCCCTCGGTAAAATTCCTTCCTCTCGTCAATTGGCTCAATTATCAAACTATAGAAAATGTTTTTCGACGACCCAACGCCTCTCCACACCAGCTCTTTTGTTCGTTTATTGATTTTTCCTACTTTCCCCACGAGGGAATCGAAAGATTTTAATTGAGTGGAATATTCGAACGTGCCTCGATAAGATCACGGGAGTACGTGGCTGGCTGGTAAGAAGGAAAATGCTCGTTTTCGGGGCTCCTTTCATTGTTGCTGCTAACGACGAACAGCCGAGCGGCTGGTATTGTGACTTTTGTGTGTTTTCGCGTCGTTATATTCACTGTATATATATATATATATATATAGCGTAGGTCCGATAAAACGATAGAAGCATCAGTCGCAGGTTCCCCACGTCCGAAAGTTCACACAAACCGTTCGGCCGATGGTGGAGGCGCGTGCTAAAAGTGCCTCGCGTGGAATCCCCGCGAGTTAATACGTAACCCCCATGATTGCAGTCAATCGAGCCGGCTGACCTTATCAGATCCGAGGCGCGTGCCCATATGCCATCTCCCACCACATGACGCCCCATAAGCTGCGAAAGTCAGCGACTTTAACGGAACGGAACAATGAATAAATTATGAGAGAGCAGCGAGTGAACAACGGTCAACGATAAACGGCGCAACAATATACTCCTCCCATCTCTCCCTCTCTCGAATTTCTCCACATTTTATATATACAACTCGTCGCGCACTTTTCTAAAACCGCGAGATGCAATTTTTCCAAACGACTGGGAATTTTAGCGGGTTTCCTGCGCAGATATGGAATAGAGTGGAAATTGAAAGCAAGCGAGAGCGGACGATATAATATAATAAATTGTTTATGGCTTCTCTATGGGGTTCTACTGGCGCGCACACAGGTACGGTATCGCGGGTCATTCCCATGCTACAGATGGTGTTGCAATCTCGCGACGCGCTATAGTACTCGGAGGTATTATAACCTCTCGGTGTTACAACCTACACGATGGCACGATCGTATGGTGCTCGGTGCCCCCCGCCACAGATATACATATATATATACCTCTGTATTCTTACCGCTCGAACCTGGCGCGTACTCGCTAGCATTATCGCCGAATCCGATCTACAAATATATTAAGTGCATTATGCACGTGACTCTATTTACGAACTCGTGCAATTCTACATCATCGCACTCAACTTTTTCCACGCAGCCCTCTCGCCTCGATCGGACGTCCTAGACCACCGTGCGCGTGTCCGATGTCTTCGCCTATTTCGATGCAGATTTGTCCGAGTCGCGGTGCACTTTGCATGAAATTTACATTTTTATCGGCAAAGTCGAGTGTTTAACCATGTGTGTGTGTGTGTGTACACGAAGAGAGAAAGAAAGAGATTGGCGCGAGCTTCCTTCTCTCGACGGACATGCTCTTTATCGCGGAGTCGAAGCATTTTTGTCACGGACGAGACACACCGAATAGAAGATTTTTTAGGGATATATACATGTACATGTCATTTGTTCGAGAGAAGAATCGAAGAAATTAGGAAGGTGTAGGGACACGCACGCGTGTGTGCGGTTGCATGGATGAAGGGGAGTAAAGGTGAGGTCCCCTCAGAGATCCCCGTAGAGGTCGGACCGAGAGAATTCTGTAGCTCCCACGTGGAACTATCAAATGTCTGACGAATGGGCAAGAATGTCGTGCTATCAAAGGATCTGCCCTGCGTCCCTCGCGAGTCTCCGCGAGCGAGCGAGCGAGCGGTAGCCCTTCGTAAATACTCGGCTCGTGTAAGGTCCTACACGAAAAAGGAAGAGGAGGATGTCTTAAGACAGGTAGCAGTCACAAAGGGAACCGGACACTCGCCTACACTCGCGGCCGTTTTATTCACCAGCCTCCACACACATTTTCCACCCTCTTTTTCCTTCTCTCCTCCTCCAGCCCCTATATATATCCACGTCATCCGCATATATATACACACGATTCTCAAGGGAGTCTCTCTCTCTCTCTCTCTCTCTCTCTCGGCTTACAGGTGCACACGAATGCCCACTAAACATCCCATAATTATATAGCTCGTACCCTGGCAGGTCCTATTTAACCGCCGCTAATCTCGTACCCTGCTGAGATTGGCTATTCACGAGGAACGGATCGAGAGCTTCCTATACGGAAAATTAAATTTCTCCTCGCTTTATTCTCGATATACCAACGCTATAATATAATGGCGTTATAGATTCACATACTCATTTTGAATACGTATATATATATAGTATGGCTCTCGCACGGTAGCTCGTTAATCGGTCTCTCGCGTCGGTCGTTGGATCGATCGAAAGGGAAAAAAAGTTTCGAGAGGTTTGCAGGGTGGCGTGCGCGCGCGGTTAGGGAAATTCAGGGCCAATGACAAGAACGGCGGGTTGTTCGGAGGCTCGCTCGCGCCCGCGACCGTTTAACGAGTCGGTGTGCTCTCGATCAGCGCCACTTTTGCTCGCGCGAGTATATATACAAAATCGTTGTCCGGTTGGAGGCAGCTAGGATAGCAGTGGAAGAGAAGGAGGGGAGTTGGGAAGGAAAAAGGTGAGCGTAAGTACAGCCGTAGCCGCAGTTACGTGTTCGCTCAGCCTTTACTACTTATAGCCTGCATCCAGTTGGCCACCCACGGCGCCATCTTATCCGCGATCTTTTCTTCTCTCCTCTCTCCTCTCATACTTCCCACCCTTTGCCATCACCTCGCTTACACACACTCTACTCGATCCCTTTGCTGCTTTATCTCTATTTTCCTCCCTCTTTATCCACATTCGACTCGCACCGTCGCAAACTCGCTGTTCCATAACACCTTCCCCCCCCCCCCCCCCCTCGACCAATTTTTCCATTCGCGATTTACACCTCGGCGCTATCTCTCAATCTCCGCTTAATCTTCCGGCGATCGGGTATAATGTTACACTTAATATAAGATTGTAATTACGGCTTATTCGAGCCATAGCTGTCCGCTCCTTTTATTATTCGCCAGCTTGAATTTTTCCTCCTCCTCCCCCTCCCCTTTGCTGGAAACTTCCTTTAAATTCTTCGTCGCGGATCGAGTCCCTGAACGAGCGTAGGAATTCATTTGAGTAGAACGGAGGAGGAAATTGAAGATCTCAGTTTTGTTGAACGGTACTACTAACACGCAGGAGGAGTGTGCGTTACTACTCGGCGTGTAGCTGTACTCGTCTACCGACGATGAGGCCACCGCAAAAGAGGGTCCGGTCGACTTCTCGAGTTGCACATCCTGTTCGAGGCGCCGCTCCGCGTCGCGTCTCGTCTCGTCTCGGCCAGGGGTATCCATGCGCCGAGCATTGTTTATCCCACGAGCTATAGGAGCAGCTCAGCAATGTACATATAAGACAATTCAGAGGGAAGGAAAGAGGGTTGCGTAATAATTGTGCAATAACAACCTGCCAACGTCCTCCCCTAACAATAATCTTGCATAGACTCGAAGGTTCCTGGTACCCGCGTGATCACCAGTGACGTCAGGACCGGATGGAACTGTACCAATAATCAGTTCTACGCGCACGATCGTTACGGACCTGCGATATATATAGATAGATGGAAGGAGCCGCGCGACTCGTGGCAGCAAGGTGCGATTAGCAAGGTGAAAAGTGTCGGGAGAGAGAGAGAGAGAGGGGGGGGGGGGGTGAGAAGGGGTGGGGGATAGATCGCTTTATTAACGTCCCGTCACGAATCACGACGCGCGAACGGTACGGAATCGAGGCCGAGGCACGCCGGTTTTTCATCGGTCATATCGCTCGATCGGCCCTCGTGACGCGGACGAGTGGACTGTGCGCGGAGGGAAAATTCCACGCGATCGAACGGACCTTGAATTCGATTCCGGCCGTCGGAATCCGGAACGATACGGATTTCGCTGGACCTTTTATCCCGGCAGCGATCTACGCGCACTTTCTGCTTAATTCCCGATGACCTCGAAGACCTCGATCAGCAGGTTCGCTTTCAAAGATCCTTATACACACACGCACGCTCGAACTCACGGTATTTCCAATACTATAATGAGTCTTCCAGCGGATTAACGTCCAGTCTATATAAAACTATCATAATTTGCCGATACCAACGTGCTGATGGAGATGTACGGTAAACCGAAGGGATAAGCAGCTTCCGTCGTCGTTGTTGGACGTGGGATATCCGATAATAGGATCGACAATGTTGGAAGAATGGTCTCGTGCTGCAAAATAGCGGGCGATCTACTAATCTCGTGAAAAACACCATGTGGGCTCCGATGGTCTCGCGCGCGGCGCTCATTTGTTACGGGAGAACTGACAGGCACACCCATCGAACCCCGTGGCTACGGCAGGGTGTTAATTAATGGCTAATTTTTTGGTAAACCGTGAAATACGGACCACGCGTATACCTTCCTCGGGGTCTCGTGGTGCACACCCTCGACAGACGGTCCATGCGTTCCGCACTCGCAAGTGTAGAACCAAAGCATTAGCAGCAGCACCGTATCCACGCCATTAATCCACGTATTTTCCGAGAGAAAAGTACTCCCCCCCCCCCCCCCCACCCCACCCCGCTCCTATATAGCTTCTCCATCATCCAGTAGGTTGCACTCAGGTAACACGAAAAGCTTCGAACCGTCTGTCACGCGTTTCATAATGTTTTGTGTCGGAGGCTTTGCGGCGTCTCGAATATCCATCCGTGCGCGCTGTACCATTAATTGATCTTGCAGGAGTTTGCTCCGAGACGCTCTGGTCCATCTCCGAGCGATTGCCATCTTCCGGAGGAAATCCAAAAGGGATATTGTATTGCCAAGGTTATTTATATGCTATACGAGGAAGAAGAAGGAATTCGTTATTTCGACGCCGTTTACCTGACTCCTCTCGCTTTCCTGCGGAATTTCAGCAAGAATCGCAGGAGGCGGAGATCCTGGCGATATTTGCAGTACAAGGATTTCACGGAAAATCCTATTACACTGGACTGTGCTCCTTTGGTCCCGGGCGTTGGCGCGGTGCGACAATGCCTCGTCGATCTTGCCTCGAAGCAACCAAACTCCGTTTAAAGGCTCGTCGTCGTCGAGTTAAAAAAGAACCGGCAGGTACCGCCCCCGGAATTGGTCAATGCACCAAAGGACATCCGGTTAGCCTCTTTCCGCACAGGTGGTCCTCTATACACACGTGTATATAGACTCTGCTTGCGCATTCTCGAACCTCCCGAGGGAAAATGTCCTTTTCTCTCTCTCTCTCTCTCTCTCTCTCTCTCTCTCTCTCTCTCTCGAAACGGTGATAATTTTTCAGCAAACATCATCGCGCCGGCACTGATGGCCCTTACTATATTTACCTTTTTCCACCGTGTCAAACATCCCTTTATTGCGCTACTCTTTTCAATTCTACCCTGCGAGCATTACACGTGTTATTTCTCGGAGCATTAATCGTATCGCCGGTATTTAGCTGACGCAATAACGCGATACAGAGAATTTATTAACACTTGTCGCGGGCGAGCAGTGATTTAATATTTGCTTTATCAGCGTGTGTGCTTGGAATAAAATCAATTTCCGGTTTTGTCGTTGCCGTGGAGCACGCGAGCTTCTCCTCGGTCGGGCGAGGAAATAAAAGTGTTACTAAGGGGATCACAAGCAGAAGAAGCTGAAGAGACGGAGAAGAAGACGGGGGCCCGGGATATAGAGGCAGGAGTAGGTACCTATACGGCCGGGCTGTCACGTAGGCACACGGTAAGTGTGCGCGAGTGTTAAGCCGGGTTTTCACGCCGTTTGATAGGCAGATCGCTCTAGGATAGTGCGTTAGCGCGTGGGCGTCGAGTGGTAAAGATACCGGTTTACGATGCCACTAAAGCCGCGCTCGCGCGTAATCTACCACTTTTTCCGACACGCCTTCGTGCCTTGCTCTGGGACGAGGGGGAGGGAGAGAGGCGAGGAAGAGCAAGAGGCTCTCCGATATTCTTTCAAGGTGCGCGCACGAGCATAGAATCGGGAGCAACTCTTCCTTCCGTGTTGCTGCGTGCATGCAGTGTACGCGTATATACGTCCGAGGGAGCTCGCGGCCAGATTGAGAAGGAACCTCGAACGTCTCTCTTTCAACGTCTCCCCCCTCCTTCTTATTCCATTATAAATGTATATTCGCCTTATCCCCCATTTTTCCCCTTTCCATTTTACGATCCAACGTTTCAATAGCTGCGCGGCTGCCGTGCTATAATTTCTTCCAGCCAATATATAAGATATGGCCAAGTTTTCTCTACGCTATTTATATCCGTGCTTCGATTTATGTTTGATTAGAATTTTTGCCAGTGTCCGATGATATACAAGTGCTGTCGGATATCGCTCGTAAAGCTAGCTCAAAGTTAGTTGCTTTTAAATGAAGTTATACGCCCACTCGTGCGAGCATAAATGTGCTTCATCCTCCAATAGTATCAAGCTGCACGTATCGGAGGGGCCTCTTTCCAAGTGCGGACTGAGGACACTTGACAAACTCGCGTTGTACCGCGTCTTCAGCGAACACTCTCTCTCTCTCTCTCTCTCTCCTCGCGAGGATCGGAATCGAGCAGACTGTATATAGCTGCAACGCGGCGACCGTGTCGACGCAGGAAACGAGGAAGGAAGGAAGGAAGGAAGGAAGGAAGGAAAGGGTGGGCGGGATTAGTAGGCCAGTGTGAGTTTATGCGTGTGCGAGGACGCCAAGTGTGCATTACCTTCTGAAGAAGGCGCGACTCCCAACGACTCTATATAACTGCTTTAGATAAGGATTGAGTAGACACCACCAGGAGGAATGCCGTTTTACATAAACCTCCTTACTCTCCCCCCCCCCCCCTCCCTCGATCCTCGCTCTTCACTCCTGCCGACCACCGTGATGCACCGCGCGCGAACGTGTACGCGCACCACACCGCGCGCTCTGTACACCCTACCCCATATACACACATACCTTATTTATTCAATCACCCACGTTCGCGCAATCCAGCTGTACAATAATTTTATTTCAATTTACGGAACCTCTTGATTCTACATTAGTGCATTACGTTAGTAGAGTCCGACTCTGAGATCATTGTACTAATTCGATCGAGTAATTTATAGCGGCGAAACCCTTCCCCTCCCCTCCCCCCTCCTTGGCACAAATTGCTTATGATCTTTGGAAGCGAAATGGTTCGCTCTCACAGCTGCGATACATGCGCAAGGCGAGGTTTGCGAGTGTGCGCGCAACCGTGTGCACGCTCGCGGTAACGGAACGTAGAGCCGACGACAGGTTAAAAATGATGGATTCCACGGTAGGTTCCCAGGGACTACGAGAGAAAGAGCAAAGGGGCGAGACTTTAAATTTTAGATCGAGCTCGATGTTATATAAACGGGAGGCCGATTCTAATCGTCCTTGCCGAGATCGAGTCGGATAGATCTGGCCGGGGATCACGACAGTCCTCTAATTGCGGCATTATAATTACAAATCACCGGTATACGCGAGCCCGGCCACAATAATCGTGCCTCGCCAGCGCGTATTATTTGCATTGCCGGTTAGGTGTCTCCGTGACCTCCGACCTCCATTCTCGACATTGTCAAATCGCCGGGGAGGATCGACCGGCTAGGGTTTTACGCGTTGGATAAAATCTCTGTTCATGAGCGGGGATGCAGGAGGCGGAAGGGGGGAGGGAGTCTGTACATACAGAGGATGCGCGCGAAGAGAGAGAGAGAGAGAGAGAGGGGAGATAATAGATATGCAAATACGCGTGTCGCGCGCGCGCGCGCGCTATACATATAGGGGAAATCAGGGGGAGGTGCGATGTGTATAGATCAGTGGGCGAATCTAAGAAAGTGTCCGCTGGACGGCGTAATTCACCAGCGGGCATAAACTTATTATTAATAATTATCGCGATGCAACGATTACTTTCCACGTGGAGATATTTATCGGCGCGCGGCGCGCGGTACTTTAATTGATTTAACGCGCTAACCCCCTGATTTCGCAATATTCTGTGTCTTAATCAAGTGCCGGCACATTACCGTTATTTATCGTCCATTATTTGAGCTTTATGAATTCTGATGGCCCGTTTATCGTCGGCTACAAATCATTTCTATTGCACATTGTGCGCATCGAGTCGTTTCCTCTCCGCGGTTATCCTATGTATATGCTGCGGATACTCTACGATTGTGGGTGGATTTCGCCAGGCCTCGCTAGCCTTCCGTCAGCTTTCGCGAGACGATCAGCGCGGAATGCGAGTGTTTCGATCGCGAGAACGGTCGATATCATTGGGCATTGCTGGGCCCCGGAATGCGCGGTGCCTCGTGCATGGGGCGGACCCGGGATTGAATCACGGGCGTGGGTTTCCAACATGCTCCGGTCGATTCGCCAAGTGTACGAGGAAGAACACTGGCCTCGTTTGTTCTCGCTCGTGTAGCGAAAAAGCTCTCTCGACCCGAGACGACAGGTACATCCAGCCAGAAAGAGTGTGTAGCAATTAATGCTGAGACTTATATCTGCGAAATTCGCAAACCAATCGATTCCCTCGTATCCCCTGTTGCTGCTTCGCAACAAAGTCGAGTCGACAAAAAGGGGGGTTGCTGCCATGCGTTTTTCTCTCTCTCTCTCTCGATCTTATTAAGATTGGCCTCCGAGTGCAGTCGTTGAGAGGGAAACACTGTAGTCGATAAGAGTGTCATAGCGATGTATCGTGTATCGACATGTGTTGGATCGGAGGAGAAAGCGCGCGCTCTGCTTTTTAATAAATCCTGCCGGCTGTGTGACACGTGACGCTACAAACGGGACACGTGTCCCTTCGACGAGTCAGAGATGCAGTGTTACACTGTATATATATATATATATATATATATATGTACACGTAATTCTCTCAACTTTTACATATTCCAAAAGAGCTCTACTATTTTATTTAACCTTGCTGGAGCCCGTGGCAACGCTGACGTATCATTGGCGTCATTCTTTGGAAATCGTTGAAAACTCTCGGAGAAATATTCGCAGTTTTGCGAGGTTCGTTCGCCGCGATGAGTCGAATGTATATGGATGAGGTGGGAGAGCGGCTGGTAAATGGAAAATTTAACGGTAGCTTTAAATAACTCGAATGCCGAGAAATATCAAGCGTGGATCTCCGGATGAGAGTGGTCGAGGATCGAAGCGAGAAGCGCGTATAATGCAGATTATCCTGCATCGAGGCGCGTTCGTTGGGCAGCATTAACCCGAAGCTACGCGATATTCCGCAGCTCTGCACCAGCTCGAGTCGGAGCTCGCTCGTCACGGTCGTCTCTATGCACTGGCCGGAGTGCCCGCTTATGTGTCTTGCAAGCGTTGCTCATCTTCGGTTTCTACTCACACACACACAGATATATATATATATAGAAATTGAGGAAAGCGAATCCCGCGCACGAATCACTTTCCTCCCCCACCCACCCTCGAACATTTGCCCCCATCGACCGACTAATTTACATACTCGCTACGCCACTGCTCCACCGTTTCTGCCAAAGAGAGAGAGAGAGAGAGGGAGAGTATATATCTAGTTTCCACTCCATAGACTCTTATTTCATTCAAGTGGAAGAAAATAAATAACAAAGTAATTGTGGGATTTTTCCTAATGAAATGGACGAGCGTTAGCGTGGTTGGTGCGCGTCGTTATAGCAGCGTAGGCAGTGTGGGTGGTGTTGACGAGGTCCCTTCCTGTGGCACCCGGAAGGTGCGGCCCCGAAGGTTCGACGGTTCCACGCCAGGTGTCGCCCGAGGGAGCTTAAGCCGAAACATGTGCCGAGCAACGCAGGTCCTGCCGGTCCATATACGTATACCAAGCGATACTTGTACAACGCACACACGCGCACAGTCCTATAGTGTAAAGGACGAGAAAAAAGTGGGCACGCTTTAAATAGGAGAACATCAGCCACGAGCAATCCGAAAACTTGCTTCGCTATAAAAAATGATTTATGGATGCACTCGAAACATAGCCAAGGGCTTGGAAGGATGCGTGGAGAAAAGTGGAGTACGGTGAATAGGTTGGAAAAGCCAAGGAGAAATTTGATCCTCGCGAGAGGGATCCGGACCGGTGGATGTTGAGTTTTTCACGGAAGAGCTCCGCATATACGAATATCTTACTCCCAGTGTCTTCCTCCCAACTATCGAAGCATGTATAATTAACAACCGTGTCTGATATTAAAGTTGGAAAGACTTTCGCGCTATCCACGCTTACGCTTTCTCCGAGTCGCGTGGCTGTGGAAAGGGAAGTAGAGGAGGGGTAGGGGGGGGGATACACGGATCTGGCGTACGTAGAATTTCATAAGGAAGATTTCGGTAATGGAGGGAGTTTATCGAGCTTCGCGAACTTTCAAGGTGTCCATCCCAGTTATTTGGCCAGTGTGTACGAACATATATATATATATATATATATATATAGGTAGAGCGCATATATATAGGTGTGCGCGGAGGTCTGTGGTTACGTGGCTATTGTGTGTACTGGAGAGCACGGCGGACCAGTGGAGCCGAGTGCCGACTCGACAAGGAGGATGATTCATTCTCCGGTAACATAAATTACGGGCGCGGGCTGCCCAATTCATTCCGCACGGCGTACCTCGACGAAGGCTCGTCCAAAACAGAATTTCACCGATTTCCAATTCGAGCGGCTGCTCCGCCGCGTGCTGCACGGGTCAAGAGACTTTCGTGCCCGGCTTGACCCTTTCTGCGCTCCGCTGCCCAATACTCGTCGCTTAAATAATGATTTATACCGGATTCCGGCGTGTTTACGCGTTTACGCCGGTAATAACCGGCTCTTAAAACTCTCCTCCGACCAAAATATCTTGTTCCGAGTGAAAATGCATCCAGAGCTTGAAAGATGACGTTTAAATTGAATACAGGCCGTTTGATCATTCTCTTCTCGAGAAATTCTACTTTGCCGATAATAAACCCTGCGCGTACTTTGCTCGCACAGCCACGACCGAGAGAGAAATTATTTTTCGCGCAATATCGCTTATTGCGTTGCGACACGCGTTTCGTTCAGCACCACCAGCACTAATCTCTATATACGATCCAGCTACGTCGCTAGAATTTTTCTGCGCAGCGAGAGTTGCATAATTTTGCCAAAAGTTTCCGAGCGCAGCATATACATCCAAGGATGGGTGCATGGATGTGGGTGAGGAATTGCCAGTCACGGTTACTCGCTTTAAGTAGGAATCCCGTTCAATGGTTATATATAGTGTATAAACGTACATGTGTATATAGAGATAGAGGGATGGAATATCGGACAGGGACTATACACATAGGCGTATCATTAGCACGCTGACCCCTCCCGAGACTGCGATCTTTCAGAATCTGGAGCGGGCCGTTTCACATGTGAAAGGATTATAGAGGCGAATGCACCGTGCAACTATCGACCGAATTCTCCGTGCACCTACAAGAATCTCACCCGGACAATTATTTTACCGCGTTTATACTCGGCTGCCCCAGTAATACCTATATATATATATATATATACACACATGTTTGTCCGAGAGCCGGTCACGAAAGAAACTTTAGAATACAAACTGTTGCGGCGCCTCCCGGTGGGTCGGCACAGTTGCCCGTTGCAACTCGCCAAAGGCCTCTGCCAGTCCCTATTCCCCGTAACTACTATTATAGTTATAGGAGCGCAAGTACGCGTGACCGCAACTCGAATTTCCCATAAGTTTGCCGCTGGAATTATTGATTTCTCTAATAACGCCGAAATTATCCTCCCATCGTCTTATATCATGCATCGTGAGCACCGGAGCCTCCAGGTTTGTGCTGCAGACTATATATATATATATATATATAGGATCGATGGAATCAAGCACTCTACTTGTATCTCATCACTCGAATAATTCTTCCAACGAAATCTCAGTCATTCGACTAGATTCCCCCATTTTTTCTACATTTTCACGACGCGTACTTCCGGAAATACTTTAGACACCATTAAATCTCTTCGGTAACATCGCAGAGGCCGTATAAAGTGCAGTGCCAATGAAATATTTAGCCGATGGTTTTTAGGTGGCACGCAACTCGTGCCATAAACCTTTTTTCGGATGCCCGTGATTCGCGAGAAAGACGAGATAGCCCCTGGTTACTCGGCAATACCCGCGAAATTACTGCTATTAGCGACTGTAACGCTGTGAGCATTAACGGGTAGCAGTCAAAGATGGAATCGATCGGTGCGCGCAAATTTTATCTTTCTTTTTCGGATACCGAGCGAGGAATGCCAGTCGTTTCGCGTTCCGATTCTCGCAAAAGGATTCTCCTTGCAGGAATCGCTCCTTCCTGCCTCTTTTAGAACCATCGCGGCGCCCACACTTGCCGCGCTCTATATAATTTTAAGTACAGAGTATGCTTCGCGTCCTCCATGTATACACATGCAGGGACCAACGGGGATGTATTTAGAAGAGAGGCAAACTTTGTTGCACAAACGAAGGAGACGAGCAAACGCCATGCATCAACCGTCATATATATAATGCCTTTCATCGAATTAGCTTAACGCGATCATAGAGACGCGCAGCTGTCGTGGGAGCAGCATGTGTATGTCTATAGGCGCGATAGCAAAGTGCCGGTAGGGAGACTGCAGGGAGTTGTGTGGTGTCGAAGAGCGTACGTAGTACGTGCATGTGCTGAGTCAGCGCGTGCTCCATCTACCCTACATATATATATATATATATATTATATACCTTATTCTCGTATACGTGTGCTCCTCGATCGAAAATAGAATAGAACCGCCGCAGACGCTTCCTTCCGCGTACGCGCGTCCTTCGGGACGAAGAATCTGTCGTCGAAACAGATGCGTCCGTCTAGACGAAACTCGTTCCCAATAATTCGACCCTGATGCCGTTGCGCTGCGCTGCTCCTCAGCGTGTGTGTGCCTCGCCTCGAAGAAAAACGCCGAAATTATCTCAAAGAGAATTACGCTGGAAAAACACTCCCATTCGTGTCACGACTCGCACAACGGCGTTAAAAAAGGAACGCGAGGATAAATTCCTGTTGAATGTCGTGCGCATATATATATATATATATATATATAAAGAAATATTTCTGTTATGCGAGTGTAGCGGGGAAAAT
The DNA here is from genome assembly GCF_024137725.1 of Prorops nasuta. NCBI lineage: Eukaryota > Metazoa > Arthropoda > Insecta > Hymenoptera > Bethylidae > Prorops > Prorops nasuta. The sequence continues at coordinate 5,090,941 of NW_027116814.1, forward strand.
TGACAAGTTTATTCGAGCTGGAGCCATGGATTTATCAGGCGGGATCTATTTATATAATTCACACGTATCACGGTGTTTTGCAAGGAAATATCGCAAGCGCAGGCCGTCAGATTCGCGTTTCTCGTTAAATGTGCCACGATTAGACGTCGCGCAATTAAGGTGGGGGTGGGGTCGGTCGATTATCCAGCTGGAACCGGTCAAACGCTCCATCGAAATCTCCAGCTCGGTTTCCCGATCGACCACTGTTTTATTTTCCACTGCAACGCGCTGCGCCTCGTTTCCTTCCAACGGACGCGTGTCCCCGTTATACCTCGAACCGATTTCAATTTCAATTAGGCTTATCGGCAGTGCGCGCGCGCGGCTCCCCATTATCGCTTTCCCATCGATCGACTTGCTCATTCTTTCTTTCCGTTTTCTACCTACCTAATTATGACGCGTTCCCACACGTCCCCACGCTCCAATGCTTTTCCACCGGCACCACACGCGTGTCTCCTTTTCCCCCGAGCGATATCTACAGCTCCCAGGTCTCTCTCTCTCTCTCTCTCTCTCTCTCTCGTTATACCACTATAGATCCCGAGCAGAATATCGTGCACGATTTAATTTAGATATTGCCCAACTTTAAATTACGAGTCGACGATAATTGTAGCCTCGCGAGGCCGCGGAAGTCTTCGTCAATTGGCCCAACTCCCAACTATATATACACCCAACCCAAAATCATATTTATCCAGTTCCAACTGGCAATTATATTCTTCAATTCCAACTCCTGTCCGTGTATTCCTACGCTATACCACGCTTGTCACTCGATTTTCCCAATGTTATCCTGCGTCCAATTCATTTTATCGAACAACGTAGCATTGCGAGTCGAGGAATAAAGTTGCTGCCGTATAGCGAATGGTCAAGTTCCTCTGTATTTCGACATTTTGACCCGGAGATATTCTCAAATGAATCACAACGACATTTGGACGCGTACGTACAAGCTTTTATCGAGTGGATTGAATCGGGAAATAATTATTGCCGATATACAAGAGCAATTAATCTCGAGTGATTTCGTTAGGTTTCTCCAACCGTTGGATGATTCTCGTTTTCACGCAACTGCTCCAAAGGACTCATCTAGATAATGGTCCACGGGACACTACTCTATGGAGGTGCGATGATGATTTGTCGCTTGGAAACTGAAACTGTCTTGTGTCGCAAGGTTTTAGGAATATATCGATGACCCGGGTGATCCTGAATCTAGTCAGCGGAGAGAGAGAGAGAGAGAGAGAGTGGTGGCGCAAGCACCGCTGTCCACGCCAGGAGATGACAATGGTTCACGAGGCAGCCCACGCGGAGGTGTACTATTAATGGAGCGGATAAAGCCGCCAATGAGAAAGCTGCAGCCAATCGTGAAGACGACGCCCGCAACTCGCTCACAATCGACCGATCACCGCACGCCCGGCCGGACCCCGTTCCATTCGTTTCGTCTCTCCATTCGACTTAACAAGCCATTCACTTTATTTATTATATATACATTTTCATGGGGACGCGCGCGATGATGATCGATATTTTTCCCTCCTCCCTCCTTCGATCCCCGAAGAGAAGAATAATCCTCCAATACATATATACCTAACGCGATCGTCGCGCGTTGAAATCGAACGAGAGAGCAGGTTAAACTCTGATCTAGCGGTCCTCCTCCTCGTGCATGCGGAGAGGAGATCGTACGGTTTGTTTGGCGTTGAGCAAGGATTTTCGAAAGGCAGCGAGATGCCAAATGACAATGACGATCAATTTCAGAAGAGAAACAGATCGGAGCCTGTTTATCGGCCGAGCAAATCGCTCGAGTGGCAGCCGCTGGTTATCTGCAATTTTTCCATTAAGCCGCAGGTTGCTCGCGACTAATGGCGGCTACTCGTCTCTCTGCCTCATCTGCGCCGCTGCATCGTCTCGCCCTTTTAACTCTTTCACGCGTTCGGTCTATAAATAAATCTCACTCGCTCTCCACGTGTCTTATTCTTCTCGGGTCCAGCCGAGCTTTCCTCGTCGCGCACTCTTCGAAAATTGAGATTTTACTCTATAGCCTGTAATGCGTTTGGAGCGTACAGGCTTTCCTCGCGACTCTGCCAAGCTCTCTTCTTATTTTCCACAGTTGTAATACATACGTAACGTCTGTGATTCTCCTCTTCTCCAGTTAAATAGGAATATTAAGGTTTGGTATATAAGAAAGGGTTTCTCAGTTTGTGGCACCCGCGCGCTCTCTCTCTCTCTCTCTCTCTCTCTCTCTCTCTCTCTCTCTCCAAGTGCACCGTCGCGAGACGATGCGATGGTAACGTACAGGAAGAAACAGGTTTGACAAGCTGGTGGTGGCCTCCTCTCGGGGCCACGTGCTGCGGCGCATTACTTATAATCCCATCAGCGTCCCCTCCCCACCCCCTCCTACCATCTCTCGAGCAACCACCACCACACTACTCCCCGCTGCTATTGCTGTTTCTGTATTGCTACTTCCATCTCCTCCTCCGCACATCAACCCACCTATAGCTTTCCGTTTCGCTCATTCTTCTCCCCCTGTATCGTCTTTTTCTTCAGCCTCTTCTTCAGCATCCTCGTCATAGGCAACTTTTTTATCGGCATTTCGATATACCGGCTATAATTCGTCGCACGATGCTTCCCATCTATTTTTCCGATCGTGTTTCGCATTGCATATATGTATATACATATACATGGACGATTGGTAGGAGAGTTTTAATTACAAGCGCGAGAGCTATTCCCCGGGCTGCGGAGAGTTTTCCAAGTTCGGAAGAAGGCGAAATATCAAACGGCAGGGAGAATAATAACTGTAAATCAAGCGAGACCCTGTTACGTACGAGTGCAAAATGCATATTACAGTTTGGAGAGTTTCCTGCATCCTTTCACGATTATTTAGTGGGTTGTCAGTGCGTTATATTATATATCTCCATATAATGCAATATCTCTCGTGTATAATTATAACCCGTGGCGCTAGAGCCGCTCGTTACTGCGCGCGGAGTTGCGCGCCGGTATCGGTGTCCGCGTTTTGCTGCTCGCTGCGCTCGAACGCGAAATAGCATATTCCTGAGAACCTCGTGCTCTACGCGACTATTTCATCGGTATCGATCCGCCAGAGTTTTACGATGAGATTACCCGCAACAAGGCGAAAGTGCAGCGCCTTTTTTCCTGCACTATTGGAAAGAACCTCTCTCTCTCTGTATATAAACATATATATACCTATGTATCTACGATGGACCCCCGCGCGACAAACAGGTTCCTCTCCACCTCCTCTGCCCGCACTTTTCGTTCAGCCAATACCAAGGTCGAGCCGATGCTATATGGCACGCGCGTCCACTTTTACTTCATCTCTTATCGAGAGTGAACACGCGTTCCAGCGAAAACCCTTCGGGCCGAAATGATCCTTCCTTCTTCCTTCCTTTCGTCCTTTTCCACCCACTTTCAAGACGAAAACAAAAGAAACGATCGCTTTACCACGTCTACCGCAGCGATTAACAAATACGAAACGTTTTTTTTTTCTCTATATATACAATTGGTCCATTAGGCATTGTAATACGGGCGTTGTAATACCGCGCGCGTGTGGGTGTGTGCGCCTTGCAAGATGGTATAGATTTTCGTCGTGCGCATAAATTGGCCCGATCCCGGAGATACTCGATAGTCTAGGATTACGCTCGATAGATCGAAATCGGTTAAACTAATCGAGTCGCGCGCCACTATATCGGCCACGCGAACTCTACCTTAAAGCCGAAGCAAGTTGTAAGTTGTAAGGAGCACTGCCACTGGTTATAATTAGCAGTGTGGCCTCTTCGCGTTAAGGAGGCAAAACGCAAGAGCGAGAGAGAAGCAGCAATTGAGAGGCTGCGGATCCGGGACTTAAATAATTAAAGCGTTCGCGAGGCAGAATTTCTTGGCCGATGCGATCCGTTCTATATATATAGTCGCGATCGTTTTTCCAAACAAATTACACGTCGACCTCTATCGCAAATCTACTCCTCGACTCGTCATTTTATGCACTTGCACTATATTTTATAACGATAATTATCAGTCAATTTCGACCGAG